>NC_069499.1:547378894-548016394 GCF_027579735.1 Bombina bombina
GTGAACTAGGAAAAGAGTTCTCTATCCCCACTCACAAGAGTCTCCTTCCTAGGGACTCTTATAGATTCTGTAGAGATGAAAATTTACCTGACGGAGTCCAGGTTATCAAAACCTCTAAATGCTTGCCAAGTCCTTCATTCCATTCCACGCCCTTCAGTGGCTCAGTGCATGGAAGTAATCGGCTTAATGGTAGCGGCAATGGACATAGTTCCGTTTGCTTGCCTACATCTCAGACCGCTGCAATTATGCATGCTAAGTCAGTGGAATGGGGATTACACAGATTTGTCCCCTCTACTAAATCTGGATCAAGAGACCAGGGATTCTCTTCTCTGGTGGCTATCTCGGGTCCATCTGTCCAAAGGTATGACCTTCCGCAGGCCAGATTGGACAATAGTAACAACAGATGCCAGCCTTCTGGGCTGGGGTGCAGTCTGGAACTCTCTGAAGGCTCAGGGGTCGTGGACTCAGGAGGGGGCACTCCTTCCAATAAACATTCTGGAGCTAAGAGCGATATTCAATGCTCTTCAGGCTTGGCCTCAGCTAGCGGCAGTGAGGTTCATCAGATTTCAGTCGGACAACATCACGACGGTAGCTTACATCAACCATCAAGGGGGAACAAGGAGTTCCCTAGCGATGTTGGAGGTTTCAAAGATAATTCAATGGGCAGAGATTCACTCTTGCCATCTATCAGCTATCCATATCCCAGGAGTAGAGAACTGGGAGGCAGATTTTCTAAGTCGTCAGACTTTTCATCCGGGGGAGTGGGAGCTCCATCCAGAGGTGTTTGCACAGTTGATTCAACGTTGGGGCAAACCAGAACTGGATCTCATGGCGTCTCGCCAGAACGCCAAGCTTCCTTGTTACGGATCCAGGTCCAGGGATCCCAAGGTAGCGCTGATAGATGCTCTAGCAGCGCCTTGGTCCTTCAACCTGGCTTATGTGTTTCCACTGTTTCCTCTGCTCCCTCGTCTGATTGCCAAGATCAAACAGGAGAGAGCATCAGTAATTTTGATAGCACCAGCGTGGCCACGCAGGACTTGGTATGCAGATCTGGTGGACATGTCATCCTTTCCACCATGGACTCTGCCTCTGAGGCAGAACCTTCTACTTCAGGGTCCTTTCAACCATCCAAATCTAATTTCTCTGTGGCTGACTGCTTGGAGATTGAACGCTTGATTTTATCAAAGCGTGGTTCATCCGAGTCGTTCATTCATACCTTAATACAGGCGCGAAAGCCTGTCACCAGGAAAATCTATCATAAGATATGGTGTAAATATCTTCATTGGTGTGAATCCAAGGGTTACTCATGGAGTAAGGTCAGGATTCCTAGGATATTATCTTTTCTCCAAGAAGGATTGGAGAAGGGTTTGTCAGCTAGTTCCTTAAAAGGACAGATTT
This sequence comes from Bombina bombina, assembly GCF_027579735.1. NCBI lineage: Eukaryota > Metazoa > Chordata > Amphibia > Anura > Bombinatoridae > Bombina > Bombina bombina. The sequence continues at coordinate 547,380,293 of NC_069499.1, forward strand.
CTGCTCTGTCTATTCTTTTGCACAAACGTCTGGCTGAGGTTCCAGACGTGCAGGCGTTTTGTCAGGCTTTAGTCAGAATCAAGCCTGTGTTTAAACCTGTTGCTCCGCCTTGGAGTTTAAATTTAGTTCTTAAGGTTCTTCAAGGGGTTCCGTTTGAACCTTTGCATTCCATAGATATTAAGCTCTTATCCTGGAAGGTTCTGTTTTTAGTAGCTATCCCCTCGGCTCGAAGAGTTTCGGAGTTATCTGCTTTACAATGTGATTCCCCTTATCTCATTTTCTCTTGTTAAGTGTGTTCAGTCCACGGGTCATCCATTACTTATGGGATATATTCTCCTTCCCAACAGGAAGTTGCAAGAGGATCACCCAAGCAGAGCTGCTATATAGCTCCTCCCCTCACATGTCATATCCAGTCATTCTCTTGCAACCCTCAACAAAGAAGGAGGTCGAGAGAGGAGCTGGAGTTTTTACTTAATTATTCTTCAATCAAAAGTTTGTTATTTTAAATGGCACCGGAGTGTGCTGTTTTTCTATCTCAGGCAGTATTTGGAAGAAGAAACTGCCTGCGTTTTCTATGATCTTAGCAGGCGTAACTAAGATCCACTGGCTGTTCTCGACATTCTGAGGAGTGGGGTAACTTCAGAAAATGGGAATAGCATGCGGGGTCTCCCGCAAATGAGGTATGTGCAGTGCAATATTTTCTGGGAATGGAATTGACTAAGAAAACACTGCTGTTACCCGTATGATGTAAGTACAGCCTTAAATGCAGTAGTAGTGACTGGTATCAGGCTGATAAATGTATGCACAGTAGAGTTATTTTCTAGGGACTAGAATTTGACTGAAAAAATACTGTTAATACTGATATAATGTGTGAGCCTTAACTGCAGTAGAAGCGACTGGTAGCAGGCTTAGTAATAACTTTACACAGCATCTGAAATGTTGTTTTTTTAAAATGTTTACTGGCATGTTAATCGTTTTGTGAGGTACTTTGGTGATAAATCTTTTTGGGCATGATTTTTTTACACACGGCTAACGTATATTTCTGCATAGAAACCGTTATATCAGGTCTCCCACTGTTGTAATAGGAGTGGGAGGGACCTTTTTTAGCGCCTTGTTGCGCAGTTAAAATTCTAGCACAGTCTTCCTGCTTCTTCCTCTTTGATCCAGGACGTCTCCAGAGAGCTCAGGGATCTTCAAAATTCGTTTTTGAGGGAGGTAATCAGTCACAGCAGACCTGTGACAGTGTGTTTGACTGTGTTAAAAGCGTTAAATCTTAATTTGATATCCGTTTTTTGGGTACTGAGGGGTTAATCATCCTTTTGCTAATGGGTGCAATCCTCTGCTAATTAATACATTTAAAGAATTGTGGACTATAACTGAACTAGTTCTTTGTTATTCAATTGTGTTTTTAAAAAAAAAAAAAAGCGCTGTAGCGTTTTTTATATTGCTTGTAAACTTATTGAAGTAATTTCCAAGCTTGCTAGCTTCATTGCTAGTCTGTTTAAACATGTCTGATACAGAGGAATCTGCTTGTTCATTATGTTTAAAAGCCGATGTGGAGCCCAATAGAAATATGTGTACCAATTGTATTGATATTACTTTGAATAAAAGTCAATCTGTACCGATAAAGAAATTATCACCAGACAACGAGGGGGAAGTTATGCCGTCTAACTCTCCTCACGTGTCAGTACCTTCGTCTCCCGCTCGGGAGGTGCGTAAGATTGAGGCGCCAAGTACATCAAGGCCCTTACAAATCACTTTACATGATATGGCTAATGTTATGAAAGAAGTATTATACAATAAACCCGAGTTAAGAGGCAAGCGCGACAGCTCTGGGTTAAGGACAGAGCGCGCCGATGACACGAGAGCCATGTCTAATACTGCGTCACTATTTGCAGAACATGAGGACGGAGAGCTTCATTCTGTGGGTGACGGTTCTGATTCGGGGAGACCGGATTCAGAAATTTCAAATTTTAAATTTAAGCTTGAGAACCTCCGCGTGTTGCTAGGGGAGGTGTTAGCGGCTCTGAATGATTGTGACACGGTGGCAATCCCAGAGAAATTATGTAGGCTGGATAAATACTATGCGGTACCGGTGTGTACTGACGTTTTTCCTATACCAAAGAGGCTTACAGAGATTATTAGCAAGGAGTGGGATAGACCCGGTGTGCCTTTTTCCCCTCCTCCGATATTTAGAAAAATGTTCCCTATAGACGCCACCACACGAGACTTATGGCAGACGGTCCCTAAGGTGGAGGGAGCAGTTTCTACTTTAGCCAAGCGTACCACTAATCCCGGTGGAGGATAGCTGTGCTTTCTCAGATCCAATGGATAAAAAATTAGAGGGTTACCTTAAGAAAATGTTTGTTCAACAAGGTTTTATATTACAGCCTCTTGCATGCATTGTGCCTGTCACTGCTGCAGCGGCATTCTGGTTTGAGTCTCTGGAAGAGGCGATTCGCACAGCACCATTGGATGAATCTTTGAGCAAGATTAGAACCCTTAAGCTGGCTAATGCGTTTGTTTCGGATGCCGTAGTGCATTTAACCAAACTTACGGCTAAGAATTCCGGATTCGCCATACAGGCGCGCAGAGCGCTATGGCTTAAATCATGGTCAGCAGATGTAACTTCTAAGTCTAAACTACTAAACATTCCTTTCAAAGGGCAGACCTTATTCGGGCCCGGCTTGAAGGAAATTATTGCTGACATTACTGGAGGTAAAGGCCACACCCTTCCTCAGGACAGGGCCAAATCAAAGGCCAAACAGTCTAATTTTCGTGCCTTTCGTAATTTCAAGGCAGGAGCAGCATCAACTTCCTCCGCTCCAAAACAGGAAGGAACTACTGCTCGTTACAGACAGGGTTGGAAAGGCAACCAGTCATGGAACAAGGGCAAGCAGGCCAGAAAGCCTACTTCCACCCCTAAGACAGCATGAAGACAGGGCCCCCTTTCCGGAGACGGATCTAGTGGGGGGCAGACTTTCTCTCTTCGCCCAGGCTTGGGCAAGAGATGTACAGGATCCCTGGACGTTGGAGATTATATCTCAGGGATACCTTCTGGATTTCAAAACTTCTCCTCCACAAGGGAGGTTTCATCTGTCAAGGTTATCAACAAACCTAGTAAAGAAAGAGGCATTTCTACAATGTGTACAAGACCTCTTAGTGATGGGAGTGATCCACCCAGTTCCGCAAACGGAACAGGGGCAAGGGTTTTATTCAAATCTGTTTGTGGTTCCCAAGAAAGAGGGAACTTTCAGACCAATCTTAGACTTAAAAATCTTAAACAAATTCCTAAGGGTTCCGTCGTTCAAGATGGAAACCATATGACCACAGTGGACTTAAAGGATGCCTACCTTCACATACCGATTCACAAAGATCATTATCGGTACCTAAGGTTTGGTAATGCCTGTCTAGAAAGGCAGTTTGTAGCTCTTCCCTTCGGGTTAGCTACGGCCCCGAGAATTTTTACAAAGGTTCTGGGCTCACTTCTGGCGGTACTAAGACCACGAGGCATAGCGGTGGCTCCGTACCTAGACGACATTCTGATACAAGCGTCAAGTTTTCTAAATGCAAAGTCTCATACAGAGATAGTTCTAGCATTTCTGAGGTCGCATGGGTGGAAAGTGAACGTGAAGAAGAGTTCTCTGTTACCACTCACAAGGGTCCCTTTTCTAGGGACTCTTATAGATTCTGTAGAGATGAAGATTTACCTGATGGAGTCCAGGTTATCAAAGATTCTCAATGCTTGCCGTGTCCTTCACTCCATTCCAAGCCCATCAGTAGCTCAGTGCATGGAAGTAATCGGCTTAATGGTCGCGGCAATGGATGTAGTGCCATTTGCGCGCCTACATCTCAGACCGCTGCAACTATGCATGCTAAGTCAATGGAACGGGGATTACTCAGATCTGTCCCCTTTGCTAAATCTGGACCAGGAGACCAGAGATTCTCTTCTCTGGTGGTTGTCACGGGTTCATCTGTCCAAAGGAATGACTTTTCGCAGACCAGATTGGACGATTGTAACAACAGATGCCAGCCTACTAGGCTGGGGAGCAGTCTGGAACTCCCTGAAGGCTCAGGGATCGTGGACTCAGGAGGAGAGACTCCTCCCGATAAACATTCTAGAATTAAGAGCAATATTCAATGCTCTCCTAACTTGGCCTCAGTTAGCAACACTGAGGTTCATCAGATTTCAGTCGGACAACATCACGACTGTGGCTTACATCAATAATCAGGGGGGAACCAGGAGTTCCCTAGCGATGTTGGAAGTCTCGAAGATAATTCGCTGGGCAGAGTCTCACTCTTGCCACCTGTCAGCGATCTACATCCCAGGCGTGGAGAACTGGGAGGCGGATTTTCTAAGTCGACAGACCTTTCATCCGGGGGAGTGGGAACTTCACCCGGAGGTATTTGCTCAACTGATTCGTCGTTGGGGCAAACCGGATCTGGATCTCATGGCATCTCGCCAGAACGCCAAGCTTCCTTGTTACGGATCCAGGTCCAGGGACCCAGGTGCGGTGCTGGTAGATGCACTAGCAGCCCCTTGGGTTTTCAACATAGCTTATGTGTTTCCACCTTTTCCGTTGCTACCTCGACTGATTGCCAGGATCAAACAGGAGAGAGCATCGGTGATTCTGATAGCGCCTGCGTGGCCACGCAGGACCTGGTATGCAGACCTAGTGGACATGTCGTCCTGTCCACCATGGTCTCTACCCCTGAGGCAGGACCTTCTAATCCAGGGTCCTTTCAACCATCCAAACCTAATTTCTCTGAGGCTGACTGCTTGGAAAATGAACGCTTGATTCTATCAAAGCGTGGGTTTTCGGATTCGGTTATTGATACATTAATACAGGCTCGGAAACCTGTTACCAGAAAAATTTACCACAAGATATGGCGTAAATATTTATATTGGTGTGAATCCAAGAGTTACTCATGGAGTAAGGTTAGGATTCCTAGGATATTGTCTTTTCTAAAAGAGGGTTTAGAAAAGGGTTTATCCGCTAGTTCGCTAAAGGGACAGATTTCTGCTCTGTCTATTCTTTTACACAAGCGTCTGGCAGAGAATCCAGACGTCCAGGCTTTTTGTCAGGCTTTGGCTAGGATTAAGCCTGTGTTTAAAACTGTTGCTCCTCTGTGGAGCTTAAACTTGGTTCTTAAAGTTCTTCAGGGTGTTCCGTTTGAAAGCCTTCATTCCATTGATATTAAGCTTTTATCTTGGAAAGTTCTGTTTTTGATGGCTATTTCCTCGGCTCGAAGAGTCTCTGAGTTATCTGCCTTACATTGTGATTCTCCTTATCTGATCTTTCATTCAGACAAGGTAGTCCTGCGTACTAAACCTGTGTTTTTACCTAAGGTTGTTTCTAACAGGAATATCAATCAAGAGATTGTTGTTCCATCGTTATGTCCTAATCCTTCTTCAAAGAAGGAACGTCTTTTGCATAATCTAGATGTGGTCCGTGCCCTGAAGTTCTACTTACAGGCAACTAAAGATTTTCGACAAACTTCTTCTCTGTTTGTCGTTTACTCTGGACAGAGGAGAGGTCAAAAGGCTTCAGCTACCTCTCTCTCTTTTTGGCTTCGTAGCATAATACGCTTAGCCTATGAGACTGCTGGACAGCAGCCTCCTGAAAGAATTACAGCTCATTCCACTAGAGCTGTGGCTTCCACCGGGGCCTTTAAGAATGAGGCCTCTGTTGAACATATTTGCAAGGCTGCAACTTGGTCTTCACTTCATACTTTTTCCAAATTTTACAAATTTGACACTTTTGCTTCTTCGGAGGCTGTTTTTGGGAGAAAGGTTCTACAGGCAGTGGTTCCTTCTGTTTAATATTCCTGCCTTGGTCCTCCCATCATCCGTGTACTTTAGCTTTGGTATTGGTATCCCATAAGTAATGGATGACCCGTGGACTGAACACACTTAACAAGAGAAAACATAATTTATGCTTACCTGATAAATTTATTTCTCTTGTAGTGTGTTCAGTCCACGGCCCGCCCTGTCTTTTTGAGGCAGGTTCTAAATTTTAAATTATACCTCCAGTCACCACTGCACCCTATAGTTTCTCCTTTCTCGTCTTGTTTCGGTCGAATGACTGGATATGACATGTGAGGGGAGGAGCTATATAGCAGCTCTGCTTGGGTGATCCTCTTGCAACTTCCTGTTGGGAAGGAGAATATATCCCATAAGTAATGGATGACCCGTGGACTGAACACACTACAAAAGAAATAAATTTATCAGGTAAGCATAAATTATGTTTTTCATGCAGATAAGGTAGTGTTATGTACCAAACCTGGTTTTTAACCTAAGGTGGTATCTAATAAAAATATAAATCAGGAGATTGTTGTACAGTCACTGTGTCCTAATCCTTCTTCAAAGAAGGAACGTCTTTTACACAATCTTGACATGGTTCGTGCTTTAAAGTTTTATTTACAAGCTACTAAAGATTTTCGTCAAACATCTGCATTGTTTGTTGTCTACTCTGGACAGAGGAGAGGCCAAAAGGCTTCTGCAACCTCTCTTTCTTTTGGCTAAGGAGTATAATACGCTTAGCTTATGAGACTGCTGGCCAGCAGCCTCCTGAAAGGATTACAGCTCATTCTACTAGAGCGGTAGCTTCCACATGGGTTTTTAAAATTTGATACTTTTGCTTCTTCGGAGGCTATTTTTGGGAGAAAGGTCTTGCAGGCAGTGGTGCCTTCTGTTTAAGCGCCTGCCTTGTCCCTCCCTTCATCCGTGTCCTATAGCTTTGGTATTGGTATCCCACAAGTAATGGATGATCCGTGGACTGGATACACCTTACAAGAGAAAACATAATTTATGCTTACCTGATAAAAAAAAATTCTCTTGTGGTGTATCCAGTCCACGGCCCGCCCTGTCATTTTAAGGCAGGTGTTTTTTATTTTTAAACTACAGTCACCACTGCACCCTATAGTTTCTCCTTTCTCTTGCTTGTCTTCGGTCGAATGACTGGTAGTGGCAGTTAGGGGAGGAGCTATATAGACAGCTCTGCTGTGGGTGATCCTCTTGCAGCTTCCTGTTGGGAAGGAGAATATCCCACAAGTAATGGATGATCAGTGGACTGGATACACCACAAGAGAAATAAATGTATCAGGTAAGCATAAATTAAGTTTTTATGGGTTGACACTTTTTTATGGCAAATGGTTTTTACTTATAAATATCGTTTTTGAGACACTTAGAAGGTCCCTTTGGGTTTCTTTCAGGGGTTGTTACCCACATGGCTGATATTATAACTCCTAGGAGTGTTTCTTTAGGCCTCACAGCACCGGAGTAAGGTGGGAGGGGCCTAATTTCGCACCTCAGTTAGATTGACTAGATCTTCAGGCTGTGTTCACATGGTGGCTCCTGCTACAGTTTGAGGACCCATAAGAAGCTTTTTCCCCATAAATCCGACTCCTAAGGGAAGGTAGGGCCACAGCAGAGCTGTGGCAAGGTGCTAAATTTGTTTTAACCGGTCTGTCAGCTTACTATTGATCCGGTTTGGACATTAAGGGGTTAATCAATTTTTTTGCTAGTTGTGCAATCTTACCAATGCTTTAGGTACATACTGTGAAAATTTCAGAAAGTTTGGTGCATTTTTCACTGTTTTGGAAAATTGCGTGCCTTTTTTATTTCTTAAAGGCACAGTAACGTTTTTTTGCAAAGTGTGTTTTTGCTTGATTAATGTGATTTCTAAGCCTGTTTATCTTACTACTAGTCTGTTAAACATGTCTGTCACCAAGGAAAATCCTTGTTCAATGTGTTTAGAAGCCATGGTGGAACCCCCTCTCAAAATGTGTCCCACGTGTACTGATATGTCTATACATTTTAAAGACCATATTGTTGCACTTAAAAATGTGACCCAAGATGATTCTCAGACAGAAGGTAATGAGGGTAGCCCGTTGACCTCTCCCCAAGTGTCACAACCAATTACGCCCGCTCAAGCGACGCCTAGCACGTCTAACTCTTTTACCTTACAAGATTTGGCGGCAGTTATGGATAATACCCTCTCAGTATTTTTATCTAAGCTGCCCGTGTTACCTGCAAAGCGTGATAGCTCTGTTTTAAGAACAGATTATGAGCATTCTGACGCTTTAGTAGCCGTATCTGAAATGAGGGCGAGGGAGGTGCTGTCTGAGGGAGAAATTTCCGATTCGGGAAAGGTTGCTCCTCAGACAGACTCAGATACGTTGGCTTTTAAATTTAAACTAGAACACCTCCGTTTATTACTCAGGGAGGTATTAGTTACTCTGGATGACTGTGACCCTTTGGTGGTTCCAGAGAAATCGTGTAAATTGGACAAGTACCTAGAAGTTCCTGTTTACACTGATGTGTTCCCGGTCCCTAAGAGGATTGTGGATATAGTAACTAGGGAGTGGGATAGACCAGGTATTCCGTTTGTTCCCCCTCCTGTTTTTAAGAAAATGTTTCCCATATCTGACACCACGCGGGACTCGTGTCAGACGGTCCCTAAGGTGGAGGGGGCTGTTTCTTCACTTGCTAAACGCACAACCATACCAATTGCGGACAGTTGTGCTTTCTTTCATGTAATTAGCAAGAGTCCATGAGCTAGTGACGTATGGGATATACATTCCTACCAGGAGGGGCAAAGTTTCCCAAACCTTAAAATGCCTATAAATACACCCCTCACCACACCCACAATTCAGTTTTACAAACTTTGCCTCCTATGGAGGTGGTGAAGTAAGTTTGTGCTAGATTCTACGTTGATATGCGCTCTGCAGCAGGTTGGAGCCCGGTTTTCCTCTCAGCGTGCAGTGAATGTCAGAGGGATGTGAGGAGAGTATTGCCTATTTGAATGCAATGATCTCCTTCTACGGGGTCTATTTCATAGGTTCTCTGTTATCGGTCGTAGAGATTCATCTCTTACCTCCCTTTTCAGATCGACGATATACTCTTATATATATATATACCATTACCTCTGCTGATTTTCGTTTCAGTACTGGTTTGGCTTTCTACAACATGTTGATGAGTGTCCTGGGGTAAGTAAGTAAGCTTATTTTCTGTGACACTCTAAGCTATGGTTAGGCACTTTTTTATAAAGTTCTAAATATATGTATTCAAACATTTATTTGCCTTGACTCAGGATGTTCAACATTCCTTATTTTCAGACAGTCAGTTTCATACTTGGGATAATGCATTTGAATCAATCATTTTTTCTTACCTTAAAAAATTTGACTTTTTCCCTGTGGGCTGTTAGGCTCGCGGGGGCTGAAAATGCTTCATTTTATTGCGTCATTCTTGGCGCAGACTTTTTTGGCGCAAAATTTTTTTTTCTGTTTCCGGCGTCATACGTGTCGCCGGAAGTTGCGTCATTTTTTGACGTTTTTTTGCGTCAAAAGTGTCGGCGTTCCGGATGTGGCGTCATTTTTTGCGCCAAAAGCATTTAGGTGCCAAATAATGTGGGCGTCTTATTTGGCGCTAAAAAATATGGGCGTCATTTTTGTCTCCACATTATTTAAGTCTCATTATTTATTGCTTCTGGTTGCTAGAAGCTTGTTCACTGGCATTTTTTTTTCCCATTCCTGAAACTGTCATTTAAGGAATTTGATCAATTTTGCTTTATATGTTGTTTTTTCTATTACATATTGCAAGATGTTCCACGTTGCAACTGAGTCAGAAGATACTTCAGGAAAATCGCTGCCCGGTTCTGGAGCTACCAAGCTAAGTGTATCTGCTATAAACTTTTGGTATCTGTTTCTCCAGCTGTTGTTTGTATTGCATGTCATGACAAACTTATTAATGCAGATAAAATTTCCTTTAGTACTGTTACATTACCTGTTGCTGTTCTGTCAACATCTAATTTTCAGAGTGTTCCTGATAACATTAGAGATTTTATTTTTTAAATCCATTAAGAAGGCTATGTCTGTTATTTCTCCTTCTAGTATACATAAAAGTCTTTTAAAACTTCTCTTTTTTCAGATGAATTTTTAAATGAACATCATCATTCTGATACTGATAATGGTTCTTCTGGTTCAGAGGTTTCTGTCTCAGAGGTTGATGCTGATAAATCTTTGTATTTGTTCAAGATGGAATTTATTCGTTCTTTACTTAAAGAAGTATTAATTGCATTAGAAATAGAGGATTCTGGTCCTCTTGATACTAAATCTAAACGTTTAAATAAGGTTTTTAAATCTCCTGTAGTTATTCCAGAAGTGTTTTCTCTCCCTGATGCTATTTTTGAAGTAATTTCCAGGGAATGGAATAATTTGGGTAATTCATTTACTCCTTCTAAACGTTTAAGCAATTATATCCTGTGCCATCTGACAGATTAGAGTTTTTTGGGACAAACTCCCTAAGGTTAATGGGGCTGTCTCTACTCCTGCTAAACGTACTACTATTCCTACGGCAGATAGTACTTCATTTAAGGATACTTTAGATAGGAAAATTGAATCCTTTCTAAGAAAAGCTTACTTATGTTCAGGTAATCTTCTTAGACCTGCTATATTTTTAGCGGATGTTGCTGCAGCTTCAACTTTTTGGTTAGAAGCTTTAGCGCAACAAGTAACAGATCATAATTTTATAGCATTATTATTATTCTATAACATGCTAATAATTTTATTTGTGATACCATCTTTTGATATCATTAGAGTTGATATCAGGTATATGTCTCTAGCTATTTTAGCTAGAAAAGCTTTATGTCTTAAAACTTGGAATGCTGATATGTCTTCTAAGTCAACTTTGCTTTCCCTTTCTTTCCAGGGTAATAAATTATTCGGTTCTCAGTTGGATTCTATTATCTCAACTGTTACTGGAGGGAAGGGAACTTTTTTACCAAAGGATAAAAAATCAAAGGTAAATTTAGGTCTAATAATCGTTTTCGTTCCTTTCCTCACAACAAGGAACAAAAGCCTGATCCTTCATCCTCAGGAGCGGTATCAGTTTGGAAACCATTTCCAGTTTGGAATATATCCAAGCCTTATAGAAACCTAAAGCCAGCTCCTAAGTACCCATGAAGGTGCGGCCCTCATTCCAGCTCAGCTGGTATGGGGCAGATTACGTTTTCTTCAAAGAAATTTGGATCAATTCCGTTCATAATCTCTGGTTTCAGAACATTGTTTCAGAAAGGTACAGAATTGGCTTAAAGTTAAGGCCTCCTGCAAAGAGATTTTTTTCTTTCCCGTGTCCCAGTAAACACAGCAAAGGCTCAGCATTTCTGAAATGTGTTTCAGATCTAGAGTTGGCTGGAGTAATTATGCCAGTTCCAGTTCTGGAACAGGGGCTGGGGTTTTATTCTATCTCTTCATTGTACCAAAGAATGTCAATTCCTTCAGACCAGTTCCGGATCTATCAATATTGAATCGTTATGTAAGGATACCAACATTCAAGATGGTAACTGTAGGACTATCCTGCCTTTTGTTTAGCAAGGGCATTATATGTCTACAATAGATTTACAGGATGCATATCTGCATATTTCGATTCATCCAGATCACTTTTAGTTTCTGAGATTCTCTTTTTAGACAAGCATTACCAGTTTTGTGGCTCTACCGTTTGGCCTAGCATCAGCTCCAAGAATTTTTTCAAAGGTTCTCAGTGCCCTTCTGTCTGTAATCAGAAAACAGGGTTTTGGTATTTCCTTATTTGGACGATATCTTGGTACTTGCTCAGTCTTCACATTTTTGCAGAATCTCATACGAATCGACTTGTGTTGTTTCTTCAAGATCATGGTTGGAGGATCAATTTACCAAAAAGTTCATTGATTCCTCAGACAAGGGTAACCTTTTTAGGTTTCCAGATAGATTCAGTGTCTATGACTCTGTCCTTGTCAGACAAGAGAAGTTTAACATTGATATCAGCTTGTCAAAACCTTCAGTCACAATCATTCCCTTTGGTAGCCTTATGCATGGAAATTTTAGGTCTTAGGACTGCCACATCGGATGCGATCTCCTTTGCTCGTTTTCACATGTGACCTCTTCAGCTCTGTATGCTGAACCAATGGTGCAGGGATTACACAAAGATATCTCAATTAATATCTTTAAACCGATTATACGACACTCTCTGACGTGGTGGACAGATCACCATTGTTTAGTTCAGGGGGCTTCTTTGTTCTTCCGACCTGGACTATAATCTCAACAGATGCAAGTCTTACAGGTTGGGGAGCTGTGTGGGGGTCTCTGACGGCACAAGGGGTTTGGGAATCTCAGGAGGTGAGATTACCGATCAATATTTTGGAACTCCGTGCAATTTTCAGAGCTCTTCAGTCTTGGCCTCTTCTGAAGAGAGAGTTGTTCATTTGTTTTCAGATAGACAATGTCACAACTGTGGCATACATCAATCATCAAGGAGGGACTCACAGTCCTCTGGCTATGAAAGAAGTATCTCGAATTTTGGTTTGGGCGGAATCCAGCTCCTGTCTAATCTCTGCGGTTCATATCCCAGGTATAGACAATTGGGAAGCGGATTATCTCAGTCGCCAAACGTTGCATCCGGGCGAATGGTCTCTTCACCCAGAGGTATTTCTTCAGATTGTTCAAATGTGGGAACTCCCAGAAATAGATCTGATGGCTTCTCATCTAAACAAGAAACTTCCCTGGTATCTGTCCAGATCCCGGGATCCTCGGGCGGAGGCAGTGGATGCATTATCACTTCCTTGGAAGTATCATCCTGCCTATATCTTTCCGCCTCTAGTTCTTCTTCCAAGAGTATTCTCCAAGATTCTAAAGGAATGCTCGTTTGTCCTGCTGGTAGCTCCAGCATGGCCTCACAGGTTTTGGTATGCGGATCTTGTCCGGATGGCCTCTTGCCAGCTGTGGACTCTTCCGTTAAGACCAGACTTTCTGTCGCAAGGTCCTTTCTTCCATCAGGATCTCAAATCCTTAAATTTTAAGGTATGGAGTTTGAACGCTTGATTCTTGGTCAAAGAGGTTTCTCTGACTCTGTGATTAATACTATGTGACAGGCTCATAAATCTGTATCTAGAGAGATATATTATAGAGTCTGGAAGACTTATATTTCTTAGTGTCTTTCTCATCATTTTTCTTGGCATTCTTTTTGAATACCGAGAATTTTACAGTTTCTTCAGGATGGTTTAGATAAAGGTTTGTCCGCAAGTTCCTTGAATGGACAAATCTCTGCTCTTTCTGTTCTTTTTCACAGAAAGATTGCTAATCTTCCTGATATTCATTGTTTTGTACAAGCTTTGGTTCGTATAAAACCTGTCATTAAGTCAATTTCTCCTCCTTGGAGTTTGAATTTGGTTCTGGGGGCTCTTCAAGCTCCTCCTTTTGAACCCATGTATTCTTTGGTCATTAAATTACTTTCTTGGAAAGTTTTGTTTCTTTTGGCCATCTCTTCTGCCAGAAGAGTCTCTGAATTATCTGCTCTTTCTTGTGAGTCTCCTTTTCTGATTTTTCATCAGGATAAGGCAGTGCTGCAAACTTCTTTTGAATTTTTTACCTAAGGTTGTGAATTCTAACAACATTAGTAGAGAAATTGTGGTTCCTTCATTATGTCCTAATCCTATGAATTCTAAGGAGAAATCATTGCATTCTTTGGATGCTGTTAGAGCTTTGTATTATTATGTTGAAGCTACTAAGTCTTTCCGAAAGACTTCTAGTCTATTTGTCATCTTTTCCGGTTCTAGAAAAGGCCAGAAAGCTTCTGCTATTTCTTTGGCATCTTGGTTGAAATCTTTATTTCATCATGCCTATGTCGAGTCGGGTAAAACTCCGCCTCGAAGGATTACAGCTCATTCTACTAGGTCAGTTTCTACTTCCTGGGCGTTTAGGAATGAAGCTTCGGTTGATCAGATTTGCAAAGCAGCAACTTGGTCCTCTTTGCATACTTTTACTAAATTCTACCATTTTTTATGTGTTTTCTTCTTCTGAAGCAGTTTTTGGTAGAAAAGGCAGTGGTTTCAGTTTGAATCTTCTGCTTATGTTTTCATTAAACTTTATTTTGGGTGTGGATTATTTTCAGCAGGAATCGGCTGTCTTTATTTTATCCCTCCCTCTCTAGTGACTCTTGCGTGGAAAGATCCACATCTTGGGTAGTCATTATCCCATACGTCACTAGCTCATGGACTCTTGCTAATTACATGAAAGAAAACATAATTTATGTAAGAACTTACCTGATAAATTCATTTCTTTCATATTAGCAAGAGTCCATGAGGCCCACCCTTTTTTTGTGGTGGTTATGATTTTTTTGTATAAAGCACAATTATTCCAATTCCTTATTTTTTATGCTTTCGCACTTTTTTCTTATCACCCCACTTCTTGGCCTTTCGTTAAACTGATTTGTGGGTGTGGTGAGGGGTGTATTTATAGGCATTTTAAGGTTAGGGAAACTTTGCCCCTCCTGGTAGGAATGTATATCCCATACGTCACTAGCTCATGGATTCTTGCTAATATGAAAGAAATTAATTTATCAGGTAAGTTCTTACATAAATTATGTTTTTCTAAATTTTTGGGAGCTTAGACCTGACTTGAGACTATGTTACCCCTCTTCCCGTTTCACTCAAGATTCACAAGGCATGAGTGTAATAGTAGTGGCATTACGGCATGGATGTCAATACAATAACAGGTAAATCTCTCAGCCATAACTGCACATAGGCGTTGTGGGGACCCCTTCACTCAGCCTCCACCAAAGGGGTTACAGGTATATCTGCTAATATCCTCTGCAGTGTCTTTACTTGCACTGGATGGGCTCTCTACTGCATCAGTATTCTGTGAGGGAGAAAGGCCTCAGCAAGCTGGTAAGTTCAGTAGAGGGGTTTCTGCAGTCAGGGTAAGTGACTCAGAAACCACATATAATCCAATAACTATCACTGGTTCTCTATTACATAGGTAATACATAGTTTGGGGGTTTTCAATCCTTTTAATTGGTACTTTACCTATGTGCTTATCACCTAAAATTTAGGAATTTGGGCTCCAAATGTTTCCATATTATTCTCTAGATTCCCCTTAGCAACTCTTATGTTTTTCCTTCTTATTTTAACCATTTTTTTCGAAGAGAACCGATAACTGCACTATGCAGTTAGCAGTTCTCCATTTATTTTTTATTTTTTTAATGAATTATACATTTTTTATTGAGTATCAATAATCCAATAAAACAACATGTGTCATAAGGCAGGTATAACAAAGAGTGGGGACACGCAGGTCCCCTAATCAAAAGACACTCAGAAACAAAGAATGGACACACAGGTCCAAGATGATCATTATAACAATATAAAAAGCTTTTAACAATCATTCAGTCTTATCGGAAAGATAAATGAAACAGTACAAGGAAGACCTGATAATACTGAAACAATACATTATTTTCCAGACAGAGTGAGGGAGGAGAGAGGTGAGGGGAAGTTGGAGGGGGGTCATGGGGGCATAAACAAGTGGTTCAACCTAATCGGGTAGGAATGCATTCAGTTTGATTAGAAGGCTGGTAGCTTAGCGTATAGGGGGGTGTCCTAGATCTAATTGGTTGTCTGATTTAGATAATTTGCTGTGGTGCATGGAAGCCAAAGGGTATTATATTTATCCTTCCAGTCTGTCCAGTTAAGTTCAAATAGGTCAGATTTGTTGAGTGAGTGGAAAATGTCTTTTTCAATGGTGTATAAATAGGCCATTGTGTTCAGAACTTCAGGGCATTTTCGGGGGAGATTCTATTTTCCAGGATTTAGCTATATAGATATAATAGACTGTGGTGCTTGGGTAATGTGTGTATGCCTATATGCAAGAGGGCTATGGCAGGTGTTTGAATTCTTAATTTGGACAGGGTTAGAAAGCATGTGTTCCAGATGTGGAGCAAGTCTCCTGTTAGGCCACAATTACGCCAACAAAGAGGGGAAGATCCCGGGTATATTCTGGCTAGCCTTGTGGGGGCATAGTACCAGTGCGATATAATTTTGTAATATGTCTTGTACATTGTTATGCAATATAGTGATTTCTTAGTGAGTTCAAGAGTTTGTTGCCACGTTTGGGATGGAATAATGGTATTCAGTTGAGATTCCCATCTGTTAAGGTGGGGTGCCAGTTCAGGGGGTAAGCTGCTGTCTAACAAATTGTAATGTGTGGACAATGGTTTAGGCAGCCTGTGGCCCCTTAGGCAGATGAACTCCCAGGGGGTGAGAGGGTGAGATAACTTGGGGGTAAAGCCCCAACTTGTAAGTAAACTTTTAATCCTGAGGAGTTCAAATTGGAGAAAGGCGGGAATATTAGTAAGGTTTTCTATTTGGTCTAGGGTAATAAACCTATCTTGGAAGGTGGCAGACCAAACGTCAGAGACCTGTTTAGTTCCCAACCGGGTCCATTTGTTGAGGTGGGTTTTTGGTAAACCTGTAAGCAGGCCCGCTATGGAAGTGATAGGTGATGGGTGCGGGGCTACTAAGTGGCGATATCGGAGCTTCATTGCCCCCTCATCATATTTTACTACTGACGGGGAGGCTAGGTCCCCTAGATGGATGTTGCATTGTAGGTTTTTGTGAGCTATTCTAGAGGTTTTGCCTTGCCAAATAAATTTAGTAAATTCGCTTTGGAACTGCAAGAGAAGGTGTTTGGGAACTCCTATTAGGAAATCGTATCTCCTTGGATAAAATCAATTCTTATGCAAAATATGACACAGTATAGGTGACAGCAGTGTCAAGGTCAACGCGTTTCGCCCTTAGGCTTTATCAAGACATCTTTTGCATAAGAATTGATTTTATCCAAGGAGATACGATTTCCTAATAGGACTTTGCCTGCTGTGCTTTTATGGTACCAACAATAGGACCTACAAAAACTTTTTACTCGCTACTAGCGACCGCAAAGTCCACCAGCAAAATTCACCAGTCAGTGTGAACTATTTCCAGTATTGTCTACCACCTTTAACAAACGATAGGAAGAAAACATAGTCACAATTTGTGACCGCCAAGATTGTCTACATTTCCCCCAGGACTTCCTTTTTTGTTAAGGAATAGGGGTAAACATAAAGGAAACAAGTCTATTTGTTTGCAACATTGTATTCTCAATAGGATTTTGTAGACACAAAGTTTCTCTGTCTGTTCCGGACACCAAGACCCCATACGTGACATCAGAGGGGTCATGTGGAATCTCCATAAAAAGTCGCCATCCTCTATCAGCCGGTAACGCTACACTGTACACAAACGGTGAGCTCGACCGGCTAAGAACACGCTTTGTCTGTTCTCCTTACTATTGTGAGAACCGCATTGAAACTTTCAACCGGAATTGGCAAGATAACTCCCATAGCCACAAGCCTAGGCTATTTTTTCATCTTTTAAAAGCGCAAGTACTAACTTTTATCATTTGTACTAGGCTAATTAGAAGCCATTATTTGTTTTAAGGGAGACGTCCCTTCCATTATGTTTTAGATGTTATATATGTATTTTATTAAATTGATACATTGTTTTTATTATAGTTGTCCCACTTTCATACATTATTTACCTCTCATTTGAGTTTCTCTATATAAGTTATATTAACCTAGCCTGATATTCTCCCAGGCACACTAATCACTCCTTTATTTTTAACACTATACACTAGATATTTTATATATTTTGCAATACATTTTTTGGCACACACAATTCACACACCTTTCAATAGTATCACTTTATAATATTTTTAACCCGTGCTTTTAGCGCTTAACTTTCTTTCACTAGCTGTTAGACAACTTAACCGCCAGATGCATAATATTACTCGTCTATCCAAGTGAAGTTGTATCTATCTCTCAATTTGTGAATATAATCACGGGGATATCCCCATGAGTATATCTCAGTTTTGGTTTCATTAAGCTTATAGAAAGATAAATTACCTAAGGCCTCGAGAATTTCCATGAGTTTGGGAATATTGTTTGCCGGATCAGCCCAGAATATAGTAATATTGTCCGTGAATAACGCAACTTTGTGCACCTTGTCAAATAATGTGATTCCCTCCAACCTCCTCTCTAATCTTATCTTTTCAGCAAGGGGTTCAACTGCCAGGGCAAATAGGAGGGGAGACAGGGAACATCCCTGCCTAGTGCTGTTAGATATCAAGAATGACAGTGATTGAAATCCCAGACCCTTCACGTTTGCAGTTGGTATGGAGTATAATGCCGAACTGCGTGGATAATCTCTTGGGGAAATTTAAAAACCTCTAGGGTTTCCCATAGATAAGTCAATCTGACTTGGTCAAAGGCCTTCTTAACATCTAAAGAGATAACTGAGAAGGGCTTATTCATTCTCGTAGATTTGCACAATATGTTTAGGAAGCGCCTGGTATTATCTGGTCCCTCTCTATTGTGAATAAAGCCTACCTGATCAGGGTTAATGCGGCTGGGTAAGAGCTTGCAGATGCGATTTGCTAAGAGAGAATCTTTATGTCTACATTAATCAATGAGATGGGCCTATAGTTGGAACATATTGCGTAATCTTTATTTGGTTTAGGAATTGTGTGATTCTCTTTCTCAGATGTTCCAGAACAATCATCTGAGTATATCCGTAACTACATTAAGGTCTTTAAGATGTCTAATGATGTCATGTGTGATACATTTTTTGACATCCATTAAAATAGATGTTAAAAATAGGTCCATTGCTGTTCTTATAAGGAGAGCTTTGTGGCTTAAAGGGACAGTCAAGTACAAAAAAAACTTTCATGATTCAAATAGGGCATGTAATTTTAAACAACTTTCCAATTTACTTTTATCAACACTTTTGCTTTGTTCTCTTTTTATTCTTAGTTGAAAGCTACACCTAGCAGTTTCATATGCTAATTTCTTAGACCTTGAAGGCCACCTCTAATCTAAAAGCATTTTGACAGTTTTTCACCACTAGAGGGCGTTAGTTCATGTGTTCCATATAGCATTGAGCTCATGCACGTGAATTTATCGAGGAGTGAGCACTGATTAGCTAAAATCAAGTCTGTCAAAATAAATGAGATAAGGGGCAGTCTGCAGAGGCTTAGAAACAAGGTAATTAGAGAGGTAAAATGTGTATTATTATAACTGTGTTGGTTGTGCAAAACTGGGGAATGGGTAATTAAGGGATTAGCTATCTTTTAAAACAACAAAAATTCTGGTATTGACTGTCCCTTTAATTCCTGGTCAGCTGATATGGTCTCTAAGAATAGACTTTTCTTTCATATAGGTGGCGAGAGTCCACGACCTGTTACATATGGGAATTACATTCCTACCACTACGAGAAGGTAAAGTGTCCCAAAAGCCTATAAAACCCCTTGCACCTCACTCATACCTTAGTTTTTACTTTGCCTCCTTAAGAGGTGGTTGAAACATGATGTGCTTGATTCTTCAGTGAAAGGCGCTTCAGAGCATATTGAAGCCCGGTTCCCCTCAGAGTACAGTACTTGTCAGAGGGAAGTGAAGGGAGTACTACCTCATGACACCATGTTTTCGCCTCTGGGAAATCTTTTCATGGGCTCTCTGTAAATTTGGTCGCAGGGATTCATCTTCTGCCTCCCTTTACAGATCGACATACTCCTATTCCATTACCTCTGCTGATATGTTTCAGTACTGGTTTGGCTGTCTGCTACTCGATGATTAGTGTAGGAGTATCTAGGGATAAATATGTTTTAAACAGCCACATGATACCGGAAGCGATCTGCTCCCAGCTGTGAACGCCGAGACGGCATGGTCCGGCGGAGAGAGGAGCCTCTATTTTCTGCCATTGTTGGCTGTTTTCTTCTGGGTGAGTGTACCGGTGCCAGTCCTCACGCTGTGCTCAAGGGCCTAGAGAGGAACTGCTCCGGTCTTTTGCTGAACGCATCCACTGAACCATACTGACTTTTGCTGCGTCCCTCTCTACAATTGGGACACTTCAAGCCTTCTTATTAAATTACATCTAATAAGACTTGGGTCATTTTTCCATATATTCATGGGACTAACCACTCTATCATGATGGGACTTGTGCTCTAAAGGTTTAAACCTGTATATTTGTGTCCTGTGACTTTGTATATGACCGATATGGCTGTTTTTTGTTCATAACTACTGTTATAGATATTCTAGATATATCTCTGTTCTATATCTTTTTCTCATTACCTACCCTAAATATATATATATATATATATATATATATATATATATATATATATATAGGAATGTTTATATGAGCCATCATTATCTTAGTCTAGTCATATTGTTTGACTCTCTTTTTTCTCTCAATGGGGTGATTTTTTACATAGAGTGTACAATTTTGCTACATTGATTGCACAGTTTTGCTTTATCCAATTATATGTATTATAGTTCTGGATTTAAAACATCAACACTTGTTTAAGATTTTTTCCAATAGTTGGTGGTTTTACTATTAAGACATATAAAATGGATAACACTCAGGATTTAGAAATTATGTATTCTTTTAATGACATAGATGAGGACAATTTAGACCTTTTAGAATTGGAAGATGTGTTTAATTGTGATTCCCCTAAAACGAAACTGGGTGATTTATTTCAAGATTATGAACACTTAAAATTAAAGGAACAGAAACTTAAATGGGATAAGTGGATATTATCTAAATATGTGTCTCTAAAAATGATCCCTAGAGGCCTCAGAATCAACAAGTTCCCAACATATGATATAAAAGATCTATCCTTTGTTGAAAGATGGAACAAAGCATTAACTGAGTGTTCCCTCACACTTATAACCCTTCTTATTGAATACAAAGATTATCTTTTAAATGATATCAAGAGTAAGATTACACAACTAGATACTGATATGAGTAAACTCAACCAGTGTGACATATTTTTCAAATTTGATAACATTTTCAAAGAAACAATGGAAGAGTCTAAAAAATTAGTCATTCAGGTGAAACACAGCAAATTTCTGCGTGACCAGAAAGACTATTCACATGGCTCAGTATATATCTGGCAACGTCGCCAGAGAAACAAGTCTTGGTATGATAAGGACGAGTTAGATGAACCTCAAACTAATAAGAAAAATAAAAGGAGAAGGTTTTTCAATAGGAGATATAAGAAAGCTAAGACAAATCCCCAAATTAGTTAGGGATTTGACTCTAAAAAGGTTTTTTCATGACTGTGATTATCAACAATATGATGACAACATTACCAACAAAGGCCCTGAAGTGGGAGGACAACATTTAAATTTAAATTTTGATGATGCTTGTGCCATCATCACACTTGAGGATCTTAGTCATGAAGGCTCTGCTGATCCTGAGACCAGCCATACATTGAATAAATCTAAACCAAAAACAAATCGGATTTTTATCCTATACATGCTAGGGGTAAACTCTTAGAAACATTCCATCAGAGAGTTTTGGAGGATCTTTCAATGTTGGCTGATCAAACGGATGATCATACCTATAATCTATCATTTAAGGAACGTGAGGCACTTGTTAATCTACAAAGGAATAATGGGATAGTCATCAGGCAATCTGACAAGGGGGGGAGTGTGGTGGTTTTGGACAGGGTTAATTACCTTGCTGAAGCCACCAGACAATTGAATGACAGTGAAACTTACTTTGTCCTGTCAGGAGATCCCACTGCCAGATTTAAAAAGGAATTATCCCACCTTCTTGATGAAATTGTGGAAGAGGATTTGATGTATGGGGCCACAGCAGATCATCTTTTGGTTGATCAACCTGTGACCCCAATTTTCCATCATCTCCCGAAAGTCCATAAGAGTACTGAAAATGTTAAGGGGAGACCAATAGTTGCAGGAATTGGGTCCTTGTTGGAACCATTATCAAAATGGGTTGATCAATTTTTACAGCCAATAGTGAAATTAATACCAAGCTATGTGAGAGACACTACCCATGTCCTGCAACTATTGGATAACATTACATGGCAAAAAGGATTCAGTTGGTTGACTATAGACGTCACCTCCTTATACTCCTCAATCTCTCATCAATATGGTCTTACTGCAATTGACTACTATTTAAGGCTATATTCAGACCTTACTGATGAAAAACGAATATTGTTCATCAAAGTAGTCAGATTCTTATTGGAACATAATTTCTTTGTTTTTCAAGACACATATTACCTCCAGAGACGTGGGACCGCCATGGGGGCAAAGTTTGCCCCCTCCTACGCCAACCTATTTATGGGTTGGTGGGAGCGGTGCCACGTCTATGGAGGTAATATTGATCAGATTGTATTATATCAGCGGTTCATCGATGACCTGCTTATCATCTGGTCATCTGGTGAATCAGAAGCAAGTAAATTTGTATCTGATATTAATATCAACGATGTTGGTCTAGCATTTACTGCTGAATGGAACAAGGATAGGATTAACTTTTTAGATGTTACCTTGATTGGTGATGTGGGGAGTGGAAAAATTGTTTCCACTCTCTATAGAAAGCCCATCTCAGGCAACAGTCTTTTACATGCCCACTCCAGTCATCCTAAACTTGTATTTAAAGGCATTGCTAAGAGCCAGTTTTTACAAGCTAAGCAAAATTGTTCCCTTGAAAGTGATTTTCTATCTGAAAGTAAACAACTTAGAGATAGAATGATTGTTAGGGGCTATCCCAAACAAACAATCAATAAGGCCTTTTTTGAGACTAAAGGATTAAAACGTGATGTTTTACTTAAAACAAAGGGAAAACAGAACAAAACAAACCAAATGGATAATAGTAAACCTAAATTTATTACTTCTTTTTCCAACCAATATGATGCAGTTTGTACCATAGTCAAGAAAAATCTTCCTATGCTTATGGGAGATAAGTCTCTCAGACATACCATAGATAAGGGCTGTATGTTTGTCCCTCGTAGAAATGTCACCTTGGGAAATATATTAGCACCTAGTATGCTGAGAAGTGACAAACAAGTGACCAGTTCTTGGTTACATCACAATGGGACATTCAAATGTGGTAGAAAGAACTGTGGTTCCTGCGATCATATTCGTAGCAGTGAAATATTACAATCTGCTGTTACTGGACAAACTTTTTCTACTAAAGGGTGTATAAATTGTAGAAGTACATACATCATTTATTTGGTGGAATGTAATCTTTGCCAGAAACAGTACCTAGGAAGAACCAGTAGGGAAGTTGGTAAACGCATTAAAGAACATTTGTCTTACATATCCAATAAGGTCACCTGTTCAGCACTATCTAAACATTTAATTGAAATACATGGTCAAAATACCAAAACATTGAGATGGCAAGCCATTGAACAAATTAGGAAACAGCCAAGAGGTGGAGATAAATTTCCAATTTTGTGCAAACAGGAGACTTATTGGATATTTAAGATGAAGAGCTTGTTACCCTTAGGTTTTAATTCTGAGTTCGACATCATTAATTATTGGCAAAGATGACTAAGCACTAAATTCAGGAGTGCTTTATTACCTAGTTTCTTGGAAATAAATAAACATATTTTTAATATTGCTTTATCTTAATGTACGTTTCGAGAGTAATATGTAAAATCAAAAAGTGTATCCAATGAATGGTAAGATATTGCCATTAATATGATTTAATGTCTATCAATTTCTCTATACTTCCCATATGATTTATTCTTATTGTAGGGGATTAGATATAGATCAACACATACATCATTTTCAGCAATAATATATATTCTTGCTTTAACTAAATATAAGCATGAATATAAATATTTGTATTTGCTTGAATATATTTTTATTTCCCATTTTTATAAGGTTCTGTGCTCCATATGAGATGAAATGTACATGTGTGTGTGTATATATATATATATATATATATATATATATATATATATATATATATATATATATATATATTTCTACCTTTTGTAAATAAACTAATTACATCTGTGCACTATCTATATGTAATGATATGATATTTGCTTAAAGGGTCTAACATTGTCCTCTATATCACCTTTTGTTTGTTTATATGGTTTAACAACTTTATATGCATATCAATTTAACAAGTGTGATTCATTGGTGTCAGTACATATGGGGTTACAATTTCTGATTGTTTTGTTTTTATCCAATAAGGATAAGTTACATGCTATTTAAATGTATGTTGCACATGTTTTGAATCAGTCTATGATTACGGTCAGGGAGACCGAAACCGGTCAGACTTTGTTCTGAAATTTTACAGCTGTCCTGTTGTTTTATCCTGGAATAAAGCACTACATCTTTTTTGATACACTCTTGGCTGACTGCTGAACTTTCTTTCATTTATTCAATTTTGTACCTGGTGGATTGGGGTATCTACTATTTATCAAGAGTTTCCACGCTTGGTATCACCCTGGCTCATTTGCATTATACCTATTGGGGTATCTAACAAGCACTTTCTAGTCAGTATGTAATCAGCTGAGCTGTTCAGGAGCCACCTACATTTACCACCTTACTGCCGCTATTCAAGCGAGGGGATGCCTACAGCTGGAAACATTATGCAGTGATATGGGAGTTCCTGGCTACAACAAAGTGTTAGCAACGGCTCCATAAGGCTACTGATTGGTTGGCAGGAGATCACGTGACGAACGACGCAACAGCCACATGATACCGGAAGCGATCTGCTCCCAGCTGTGAACGCCGAGACGGCATGGTCCGGCGGAGAGAGGAGCCTCTATTTTCTTCCATTGTCGGCTGTTTTCTTCTGGGTGAGTGTACCGGTGCCAGTCCTCACGCTGTGCTCAAGGGCCTAGAGAGGAACTGCTCCAGTCTTTTGCTGAACGCATCCACTGAACCATACTGACTTTTGCTGCGTCCCTCTCTACAATTGGGACACTTCAAGCCTTCTTATTAAATTACATCTAATAAGACTTGGGTCATTTTTTCCATATATTCATGGGACTAACCACTCTATCATGATGGGACTTGTGCTCTAAAGGTTTAAACCTGTATATTTGTGTCCTGTGACTTTGTATATGACCGATATGGCTGTTTTTTGTTTATAACTACTGTTATAGATATTCTAGATATATCTCTGTTCTATATCTTTTTCTCATATATATATATATATATATATATATATATATATATATATATATATATATATATACACACTCTTAGCCATTTTTTGGGCACTTTTAATTGTTAAAAGTTTATATATTATGTATATACGGCCCTGGGACAGAATATCACTATTACCCTTGCTTTGTACACAAATGTATTTTGGCGTGCTTTTTCCCCCAAGCCAGCTGTAGTAACCCAATAATTAGCTCAGCTACCTAGCAACCAGACAGGTTTAGACATTGAATACCAGCTTCAGGTACTTGGACCTTGATTGTGCCTTCAAAAATTAGTTTACAGAACTAGACTGAACATGTTCCAAGGGAAACTGGTATACCTGCATTAACTATCTGTAAAGCTACTTAATTGAAGTATAAGGAAAGGTCAGAAAGCCTGTGCTATTTCATAAGCCTCTTGGTTAAAACTTTTGATTCACAAGGCTTATTTAGAGGTGGGTCAGCCTCCGCCACAGCATATTATGGCTCATTCTACTAGGTCAGTTGATTCCTGGGTGCTCAACATTATTTCCCTATGTTACCACAAATCAAATCAATCCTTGTATGGGGAAGATTATACACCCTCTCCCCTTAACCCAGATTGTGACACCACAACTTTAAAGGGAAACTGAAGTCAAAAATAAACTTTCATGATTTAGATAGAGCACAGAGATAGGGTGCGTCTAAAAGAAAGCTAAAGTGAGTATACACAGATTGGCTAATACATTTAAAATTAAAACATAAACTTAATTTATTAAACATAAATCATATACAGTATATGCGCATGTAACAGAAGGGTACCTAAATTAAATAATTTAATGGCAAGAAAGGAGGAGATCCAAAGGAAAAGTCCAAAAATAGGAAAAGTTTAGAAAGTCCAAAAAATTGGTGTATATATATATCCAATCATGGTAGTCTGATAATTCTACAGGGAGTGCAGAATTATTAGGCAAGTTGTATTTTTGAGGATTAATTTTATTATTGAACAACAACCATGTTCTCAATGAACCCAAAAAACTCATTAATATCAAAGCTGAATATTTTTGGAAGTAGTTTTTAGTTTGTTTTTAGTTTTAGCTATTTTAGGGGGATATCTGTGTGTGCAGGTGACTATTACTGTGCATAATTATTAGGCAACTTAACAAAAAACAAATATATACCCATTTCAATTATTTACTTTTACCAGTGAAACCAATATAACATCTCAACATTCACAAATATACATTTCTGACATTCAAAAACAAAACAAAAACAAATCAGTGACCAATATAGCCACCTTTCTTTGCAAGGACACTCAAAAGCCTGCCATCCATGGATTCTGTCAGTGTTTTGATCTGTTCACCATCAACATTGCGTGCAGCAGCAACCACAGCCTCCCAGACACTGTTCAGAGAGGTGTGCTGTTTTCCCTCCTTGTAAATCTCACATTTGATGATGGACCACAGGTTCTCAATGGGGTTCAGATCAGGTGAACAAGGAGGCCATGTCATTAGATTTTCTTCTTTTATACCCTTTCTTGCCAGCCACGCTGTGGAGTACTTGGACGCGTGTGATGGAGCATTGTCCTGCATGAAAATCATGTTTTTCTTGAAGGATGCAGACTTCTTCCTGTACCACTGCTTGAAGAAGGTATCTTCCAGAAACTGGCTGTAGGACTGGGAGTTGAGCTTGACTCCATCCTCAACCCGAAAAGGCCCCACAAGCTCATCTTTGATGATACCAGCCCAAACCAGTACTCCACCTCCACCTTGCTGGCGTCTGAGTCGGACTGGAGCTCTCTGCCCTTTACCAATCCAGCCACGGGCCCATCCATCTGGCCCATCAAGACTCACTCTCATTTCATCAGTCCATAAAACCTTAGAAAAATCAGTCTTGAGATATTTCTTGGCCCAGTCTTGACGTTTCAGCTTGTGTGTCTTGTTCAGTGGTGGTCATCTTTCAGCCTTTCTTACCTTGGCCATGTCTCTGAGTATTGCACACCTTGTGCTTTTGGGCACTCCAGTGATGTTGCAGCTCTGAAATATGGCCAAACTGGTGGCAAGTGGCATCTTGGCAGCTGCACGCTTTACTTTTCTCAGTTCATGGGCAGTTATTTTGCGCCTTGGTTTTTCCAAACGCTTCTTGCGACCCTGTTGACTATTTTGAATGAAACGCTTGATTGTTCGATGATCACGCTTCAGAAGCTTTGCAATTTTAAGAGTGCTGCATCCCTCTGCAAGATATCTCACTATTTTTGACTTTTCTGAGCCTGTCAAGTCCTTCTTTTGACCCATTTTGCCAAAGGAAAGGAAGTTGCCTAATAATTATGCACACCTGATATAGGGTGTTGATGTCATTAGACCACACCCCTTCTCATTACAGAGATGCACATCACCTAATATGCTTAATTGGTAGTAGGCTTTCGAGCCTATACAGCTTGGAGTAAGACAACATGCATAAAGAGGATGATGTGGTCAAAATACTCATTTGCCTAATAATTCTGCACTCCCTGTATTGGGATACATCCATCCCAAAGAGGTGTGATGGGTGTAAAAAATTTGACCAAATATTTTGGGATTAGAAAAAATAGTGTCCAAAGATTTGTAGTCTTGAAAAAAAAAAGTGTCCAAAAAATATAAGATAAAAAATTGAGATATTTAAAAAAAAAAAAGGCTCTAATATGATGCCTCTATATACTGTATGTGTTATGAACAAACAAACCTATAGAAGAAAAAAAGAATAAAGTGCAATATTGCTAATAAACCCCTGTAATCCCACAATTAAATTTTAATCTGCACACTTTCTGTGGAACTAGCTCCTACTGAGCATGTGCAATAATTCACAGAATATACGTATATATGTATTTTGTGATTGTCTAATGGATGTCACATGATGAAATGGCAGGGAAAATAGAACTAACTTTAAAATTTGTCAGAAAGAAATCTACTTCTCATTTGAAAATCAAACTAAGTGACTTTGCATTATCTTTTTGCTATTCATTTACGGAGTATGCTATTGTACTATGTTTAGTGGTCCTTTAAACTAAGGTATTTAGAAACATTTAATAGCATCATATTATACAATTACACACAAAAGAAAAAAAGGACAAAAAAAAGGACAATACATTCAGCACTATTATCAAAGCATTATTGTAGAATGTGATGATGTTCAATTGTCAGCTAAATACTGAGATTTACACAATTTATTATCAATAGTTTGTTTATAGTTAAATTGATGTAGAAAAATAAATGTACTGCCCAAGTAATCCAAAATGACATCACATACATATAACATGTCTGAAAATATGCTTCCTTCACATTACTATTATTTATTTATTTTGTCAGTATATGGCCGGGTTATAACACAAAATATTTAATAATTATTCTTTAAACTAAAAACCCAATAAAATATGCATATACTAGAAACCATAAAATTAATATAAATTCCTGATTTTTTTATTATTAGTTAATATCTATGAACAAATGAAAAAATAGAGCCGGCTGCTGGCAACAGTAAAAAACAAAGTCCTTTATTAATCCATGTTAAAACAGCAACAAACTGCAACGATTACACATCACAAATGGAGGGGCTCAGCAGTTCTTACGCGTTTCACGCCTTGTGGCGCTTACTCATAGAACCTGAGCACAGGTAAAAACTGAGCTATATTTGAATGCCCAGTATCCAATCAAATGCACCTTTAAAATGACGTATAAGTGTAGTAGGCGTATGTATAGAGCAAATACTCATAGATAAGGGGCAATATTCAAAGTTAGCAACATCTGAAATCAAAATAGATATTTACTTGCAGAGATGGTAAAGTGGAATTATGATAAGCAAATGAAAAAAAAATTATTGTTTCATATACTTTTTTGCTTCAAAGATAGAGAATTTCAAATCACAGTACTGTGTTATTCATATTCCTTATTCCTTAATATCATTTAGAGCATGGAAATGGCTGTATATATATATATATATATATATATATATTCTTGATTGATATTCATACTTGCACATATCAATGAACATCAATAAAGATACAAATGCTATTGTGTATATGACAATGTAAAAAAATACATAAATGCATTAATAGATAAATGAATTTATCTCAAAGTTTTTTTTAGTAGATGTATATATATAACCAATTGGAACCATAGTAATATACAATAGTGAGCATTGACCATACTAGTGAAACATATATATTTTTTTTTCTCTCATGTTATTCCACATAATAGCGCATGTCCCATTCAACATTCATACCTAATGGGGATTTTGTTTTTAATTTATAGATCCAGAAGAGTTCCTTTCTTAACCAAAATTTTATGTAAATTGCCCCCCCCCCCCCCGTTTAGGTATTTTTGCTATATCAATGATTTTTATTTTCAAATTGGGGACATTAGTTAAGTGGAAAAGATTAAAGTGTCTTGCTACAGCCGAATCCTTATTGAAATTTTTGATATCTCTTATATGTTCCCTGGCATGCGATCTAAAGTCCCTGGACAATTGTCCCACTTATTGAATCCCACACATTTTACAGTCTAATAAATAAATGATGTTAGAAGTGAGGCATGTTGCATAGAATTCAATATTATACGTATCACCCGTTACATGACTAGAAAAAGTACTACCAAATTCCATATTGTCACAAGTAATACAGTTAGTTAAATGTGCTCTAAAATTACCAGTACCTCTAAGCCAGTTAACCATGCTTGGTGACAATTTTGTAGCCAAGGTGGGTGGTGTTTTTGCAACAAATCTACATTTCTTTATGTATGGTTGTAAGGTGTCGTCCCCCTTTAGAACACTTAAATGTTTCCTGAGAATATTACAAATGGTATTATAATGTACAGAATATTCAGTAGAGAAGACTATATCTTGTTCATTAGGGTACTGTTTGCCATTAGTTTTAGACAACTTACTTTGCTTCCCAAAACGTAATTTCTTCATAGGTTTGTTGTAAGAGTGTTTCATCATAACCCCTAATTTTTAGCCTATTTATTATATCTTGGGCTCCTAGGGTATAATCCTCTAGACTGCTAGCATTACGTCTTAGCCTGATGAACTGCCCCCTGGGAATTGAATTAACCAGATGTTTGGGGTGGCAAGAAGAGGCATGCAGGATAGTGTTCCCTGCTGTCTCTTTACGATAAGTTTTAGAGATGATCTTTCCTGTAATAGGATCACCCAATAAGGTTAGGTCAAGAAAATTGACTTCACCTAATAGCATTTCTCCCGTGAACCTGAGGTTGATATCGTTATTATTGACATAACTTAGAAATTCGTCAAATAAGAAAGTGTCCTTCACTATGAAGATTAAATCGTCTATGTACCTCATGTACACGAGTATGTCAGGCCTGAAGTCCCTAGTGCCAACATTATTATAAATGTATTTATGTTCCCATCTATGAACACATTGAAATATATTTGTATGAAATAGAATATGAATCAATACTGTACACGTTTGAATGATTAAAATATGCTATACTCTTTACAAAGCAACCCAAATTGTAACTTTATAACTAACCTTATTCACAAATGAATTTCATTCAATTAACACAAAGAGATTTCAAGATATTACCTACTAACATCCAGACTGGTACAATTTTAACAGTGCTTAGTTAAACTATAGGACAATATACACTCTAATTGAAATACCAGAGATTATATATATATATATATATATATATATATTCTATATGTGAACAGTTAGTTTAAACTACACAGGCTATGAATACAAGGTTAAAATACAGTCTTTAAGTCTGCTACTTACAGTAACAATGGATGTTTGTTTTAAATGTTTTGCGTATAAAAAGGCAAGCTTAAAACTACACAGGACTATGAATATAATTCTAAAATATAAATATGCTCTTTAAATCTATCAGTTGTAGTTTAACTGCAGTGACTATGCATATATTTTGTTTTAAAATATTACCTGTAATTGGCAACCTTTTTATACTATACCAAGTTAAACAAATCATAGGACATCTTGTTATTATATGTCTGAAAAATATAGAGATGCAGAGGTTATTATTCCATACAGATTAATATTTTATATCTGTATATCTCTCTTTGAGAGGATAAAATACACAGGAAGATATCATTTAAAATATGAATTAGATATGTACTTCTTAGATGCCTGGAATGAAAGAGATAATTGTTAGAATGCTCATTTTAAAATCCTAAAACATTCTATGCTTTAAAAAAAAAAAATATATATATATATATATATATATATACATACATACACACATTCTTTTCTATGCAGTGTTCAAAATTATACAAAAATCCAGCAGATTACACATTGTTACACAATTATTTAAATTATGTAGACTGTAATGTCATGTGTGTCTCTGCTTGGTTTTATCCTCCCCCAGACGTATGTCTGATTTCAAACATAATAGGGGTTAAGAGTATTACATTCCAGGATGTGTGCTGATTTTGTTTGACCACCAGGCCCCTTTGCTTGCTATCCCCTGCAGGGCTGTGAGCTTCAAAAGCTATGTTAATCAGGAAAAAGTGTCTCCTATCTGATGTCATATACTTAGCATATAGCTAATATTATCTTTTGAGACAATTTGTCCTTCTTTGAAGGGACTCAATGGTCCTATACTATCTCAACAGTTTAAGCTTTTGTTATTTCTTTCATGTAATTGGCAAGAGTCCATGAGCTAGTGACGTATGGGATATACAATCCTACCAGGAGGGGCAAAGTTTCCCAAACCTCAAAATG
The DNA here is from genome assembly GCF_027579735.1 of Bombina bombina. NCBI lineage: Eukaryota > Metazoa > Chordata > Amphibia > Anura > Bombinatoridae > Bombina > Bombina bombina. Next base: position 547,411,803 of record NC_069499.1, read on the forward strand.
CCTATAAATACACCCCTCACTACACCCACAATTCAGTTTTACAAACTTTGCCTCCTATGGAGGTGGTGAAGTAAGTTTGTGCTAAGATTTCTACGTTGATATGCGCTTCTCAGCATTGTTGTAGCCCGATTCCTCTCAGAGTACAGCGAATGTCAGAGGGACGTGAAGGGAGTATCACTTATGAATACGATGATTTCCCTAACGGGGGTCTATTTCATAGGTTCTCTGTTATTGGTCATAGAGATTCATCTCCTACCTCCCTTTATGTATTGTACTTATATTTGCCATGAGTCAGGTTAATGTATTTCCTTCTGCAGACTGTCAGTTTCATATTTGGGGAAAATAAACATTTTTTAAGAAATTTTTTTCTTACCTGGGGTTTAGTCTTTTTTTCAATTGACTACTTCTTGCAAATTGCGGGCGGTATTAGGCCCACGGGTGTGTCAAATGCTAGACTTTATTGTGTCATTCTTGGTGCGAGAATTGTTTTGGCGCGAAAAATCCGTCTATGATGCAACTTCGTCATTTCCGGCGTCATAGTTGACGCCGGAGCCTTACACACGGTTGCGTCGTTAGTGACGCGAGTGTGTCATTTCAAACTTTTTCATTATTTTAATACCCCATTGATGTTTGCCTCTTGCATTTTTCTCTATCAGAGGGCTATGCTTTTTTGCATTTTTTCCCATTCCTGAAACTGTCATATAAGGAAATTGATAATTTTGCTTTATATGTTGTTTTTTCTTTTACATTTTGCAAGATGTCTCAATCTGATCCTGCCTCAGAAGTTTCTGCTGGAACATTGCTGCCTGACATCGGGTGTACCAAAGCTAAGTGCATTTGTTGTAAGATTGTGGAAATTATTTCACCGAATGTCATTTGTAATAGTTGTCATGATAAACTTTTACATGCAGATAGTGTGTCCATCAGTAATAGTACATTGCCAGTTGCAGTTCCTTCAACTTCTAATGTACATGATATGCCTATGAATTTTAAAGAATGTGTTTCTGATTCTATCCAGAAGGCTTTGTCTGCATTTCCACCTTCTAATAAACGTAAAAGGTCTTTTAAAACTTCTCATTCAGTTGATGAAATTTCAAATGACCAACAACATAATAATTTATCCCCCTCTGATGAGGATCTATCCTCAGACATTGACACTGACAAATCTACTTATTTATTTAAAATAGAGTATATGCGTTCTTTATTAAAAGAAGTGTTAATTACTTTGGATATTGAGGTAACCAGTCCTCTTGACGTTCAGTTTAATAAAATTTAAATGCTGTTTTTAAACTTCCTGTGGTTTCTCCAGGGGTTTTTCCTATTCCTGAGGCTATTTCTGGTATGATTTCTAAGGAATGGAATAACCTAGGTACTTCTTTTATTCCTTCTTCAAGGTTTAAAAAATTGTATCCTTTACCAGCAAATTCTATATAGTTTTGGGAAAAAATCCCCAAAGTTGATGGGGCTATTTCTACTCTTGCTAAACGTACCACTATTCCTATGGAAGATAGTACTTCCTTTAAGGATCCTTTAGATAGGAAGCTTGAATCTTATCTAAGGAAGGCCTATTTATATTCAGGTCATCTTCTCAGACCTGCAATTTCTTTGGCTGATGTTGCGGCTGCATCAACTTTCTGGTTGGAGAATTTAGCGCAACAAGAATTGGATTCTGACATATCTAGCATTATTCGCTTACTGCAATATGCTAATCATTTTATTTGTGATGCCATTTTTGATATTATCAAAATTGATGTTAGATCCATGTCTTTAGCTATTTTAGCTAGAAGAGCTTTGTGGCTTAAATCTTGGAATGCTGATATGACATCTAAATCTAGGTTACTATCTCTTTCTTTCCAAGGTAATAATTTATTTGGTTCTCAGTTGGATTCTATTATTTCAACTGTCACTGGGGGAAAGGGAGTTTTTTTTGCCTCAGGATAAAATACCTAAGGGTAAATCTAAGGCTTCTAATTGTTTTCGTTCCTTTCGTCAAAATAAGGAACAAAAACTCAATCCTTCACCCAAGGAATCTGTTTCCAATTGGAAGCCTTCCTCAAATTGGAATAAATCCAAGCCATTTAAGAAACCAAAGTCAGCGCCTAAGTCCACATGAAGGTGCTGTCCTCATTCCAGCTCAGCTGGTAGGGGGCAGATTAAGTTTTTCAAGGATACTTGGATAAATTCTGTCCAAAATCAATGGATTCAGAGCATTGTCTCTCAAGGGTATCAAATAGGATTCAGAGTAAGACCTCCTGTGAGAAGATTTTTTCTCTCACGTATCCCAGCAAATCCAGTAAAAGCTCAGGCTTTCCTGAATATGTGTTTCAGACCTGGAGTCTTCAGGGGTAATCATGCCAGTTCCTTTTCAGGAACAAGGTTTGGGGTTTTATTCAAATCTATTCATTGTCCCAAAGAAGGAAAATTTATTCAGACCTGTTCTGGATCTGAAAATTATGAATCGTTATGTAAGAGTACCAACTTTCAAGATGGTGACTATAAGGACTATTCTGCCTTTTGTTCAGCAAGGACATTATATGTCCACAATAGACTTGCAGGATGCATACCTTCATATTCCGATTCATCCAGAACATTATCAGTTCCTGAGATTCTCTTTTCTAGACAAGCATTACCAATTTGTTGCTCTTCCATTTGGCCTAGCAACAGCTCCAAGAATCTTTTCAAAGGTTCTAGGTGCCCTACTCTCTGTAATCAGAGAACAGGGTATTGCTGTGTTTCCTTATTTGGACGATATCTTGGTACTAGCTCAGTCTTTACGTTCTGCAGAATCTCACACAAATCAACTTGTGTTGTTTCTTCGGAAACATGGTTGGAGGATCAATTTACCAAAAAGTGTCTTGATTCCTCAGACAAGGGTCACCTTTTTAGGCTTCCAGATAGATTCAGTGTCCATGACTCTGTCTCTAACAGACAAGAGATGTTTAAAATTGGTTGCAGCCTGCCGGCACCTTCAGTCTCAGTCATTTCCTTCAGTGGCTATGTGCATGGAAGTTTTAGGTCTCATGACTGCAGCATTAGACGCGATCCCCTTTGCTTGTTTTCACATGAGACCTCTACAGCTTTGTATGCTGAACCAATGGTGCAGGGATTATACAAAGATATCACAATTAATATCCTTAAATCCCAATGTACGACACTCTCTGACGTGTTGGATAGATCACCATCGTTTAGTTCAAGGGGCTTCTTTTGTTTGACCAACCTGGACTGTGATCACAACAGATGCAAGTCTTTCAGGTTGGGGAGCTGTTTGGGGATCTCTGACAGCACAAGGGGTTTGTAAATCTCAAATGGCGAGATTACCAATAAATATTTTAGAACTCCGTGCAATTCTCAGAGCTCTTCAGTTTTGGCCTCTGTTAAAGAGAGAACTGTTCATTTGTTTTCAGACAGACAATATCACAAAAGTGGCATATGTCAATCATCAGGGTGGGACTCGTCCCCAAGCTATGAAAGAAGTATCTCGGATACTTGCTTGGGCGGAATCCAGCTCCTGTCTAATCTCTGCAGTGCATATCCCAGGTGTAGACATTTGGGAGGCGGATTATCTCAGCCGTCAGACTTTACATCCAGGGGAGTGGTCTCTCCATCCATATGTGTTTTCTCAGATTGTTCAGTTGTGAGGTCTTCCAGAGATAGATCTCATGGCCTCTCATCTAAACAAGAAACTTCCCAGATACCTTTCCAGGTCCAGGGATGTTCAGGTGGAAGCAGTGGATGCGCTGACACTTCCATGGTGTTATCATCCTGCTTACATTTTCCCGCCTCTAGTTCTCCTTCCAAGAGTGCTCTCCAAAATCATCATGGAACAATCGTTTGTGTTGCTGGTGGCTCCAGCATGGCCACACAGGTTTTGGTATGCGGATCTGGTTCAGATGTCCAGTTGCCAGCCTTGGCCACTTCCTTTAAGGCCGGACCTACTCTCAAGGTCCGTTTTTCCATCAGGATCTCAAATCATTAAATTTGAAGGTATGGAAATTGAACGCTTAGTACTAAGTCATAGAGGTTTCTCTGACTCAGTGATTAATACTATGTTACAAGCTTGTAAATCTGTCTCTAGAAAGATTTATTATAGAGTTTGGAAGACTTAAATTTCATGGTGTTCTTCTCATAAATTCTCTTGGCATTCATTTAGATTTCCTAGAATTTTACAGTTTCTTCAGGATGGTTTGGATAAGGGTTTGTCTGCAAGTTCCTTGAAGGGACAAATCTCTGCTCTTTCTGTTTTATTTCACAGAAAGATTGCTATACTTCCTGATAGGCCTGTCATAAAATCAATTTCTCCTCCTTGGAGTCTTACTTTGGTTTTGAATGCTTTACAGGCTCCTCCATTTGAGCCTATGCATTCTTTGGACATTAAACTACTTTCTTGGAAAGTGTTGTTCCTTTTGGCTATCTCTTCTGCTAGAAGAGTTTCTGAGTTATCTGCTCTTTCTTGTGAGTCTCCTTTTCTGATTTTTCATCAGGATAAAGCAGTTTTGCGGACTTCTTTTCAATTTTGACCTAAGGTTGTGAATTCTAACAACATTAGTAGAGAAATTATTGTCCCTTCCTTGTGTCCTAATCCTAAGAATTCTTTGGAAAGATCCTTACATTCTTTGGATGTGGTAAGAGCTTTGAAATATTATGTGGAAGCTACTAAAGATTTCAGGAAGACTTCCAGTCTATTTGTTTTATTTTCTGGTCCTAGGAAAGGTCAGAAGGCTTCTGCTATTTCCTTGGCTTCTTTGTTGAAACTTTTGATTCATCAAGCTTATTTGGAGTTGGGTCAGGCCCTGCCTCGGAGGATTACAGCTCATTCTACTAGATCAGTCTCCACTTCGTGGGCCTTTAAGAATGAAGCTTCAGTTGATCAGATTTGCAAAGCGGCAACTTGGTCCTTTTCGCATACATTTACTAAATTCTACCGTTTTGATGTATTTGCTTCTTCAGAAGCAGTTTTTGGTAGAAAAGTTCTTCAGGCAGCTGTTTCAGTTTGATTCTTCTGCTTTTGATTTAAGTTTTTTTCTTTCATTTATGAGAATAAACTTTTTTTTTTGGGTTGTGGATTAATTTTTTCAGCGGAAAATGGCTGTTTTTATTTTTATCCCTTCCTCTCTAGTGACTCTTGCGTGGAGTTCCACATCTTGGGTATTGCTATCCCATAAGTCACTAGCTCATGGACTCTTGCCAATTACATGAAAGAAAACATAATTTATGTAAGAACTTACCTGATAAATTAATTTCTTTCATATTGGCAAGAGTCCATGAGGCCCACCCTTTTGTGGTGGTTATGATTTTTTTTGTATAAAGCACAATTATTCCAATTCCTTATTTTTTATGCTTTCGCACTTTTTTCTTATCACCCCACTTCTTGGCTATACGTTAAACTGATTTGTGGGTGTGGTGAGGGGTGTATTTATAGGCATTTTGAGGTGGTTATGATTTTTTTGTATAAAGCACAATTTTCTCTTGTAAGGTGTATCCAGTCCACGAATCATGCATTACTTGTGGGATATTCTCCTTCCCAACAGGAAGTTGCAAGAGGATCACCCACAGCAGAGCTGTCTATATAGCTCCTCCCCTAACTGCCACCTCCAGTCATTCTCTTGCAACTCTCGACAAGCATGGAAGCAGTAAGAGAGATGTGGTGAAATGTAGTTGTTTTTTCTTCAATTCAAAAGTTTGTTATTTTCAAATGGTACCGGAGTTGTACTATTTTGGTCCCAGGAAGAAAATAGAAGAAGAATCTGCCTGTGGTCTCTAATGATCTTAGCAGGTTGTAACTAAGATCCATTGCTGTTCTCACACATAACTGAAGAGAGAGGTAACTTCAGCTGGGGAATGGCGTGCAGGTTATCCTGCTATGAGGTATGTGCAGTTTAAACTTTTTCTAGAGGAATGTAAATACTAGAAAATGCTGCTGATACCAGATTTATTTAAGGTAAGCCTGATTACAGTGATTTAATAGCGACTGGTATCATGCTTACTGTCAGAGGTAATACTCTTATTATTTTTCTATTCCTGTCATATAAAACGTTTGCTGGGAATGCTTAAACGTTTTTATATAAGTTTTGGTGATAAAACTTTATTGGGGCCTTGTTTTTTCCACATGGCTGGCTTAAATTTGCCTAGAAACAGTTTTCTTAGGCCTCCCACTGTGTAGACATGAGTGGGAGGGGCCTAATTTAGCGCTTAATTGCGCAGTAACTTTTGCAGACTGAGACATCCAGCTTCCCTCAAGGAGTCCCCTGAATGCTATAAGGACCTCTCTAAAGGGTTTTTAGGCATTCCAAAGTCGTTTGTATGGCAAGGTAGGGCCACAGCAGAGCTGTGGCAGTGTGTTGTGACTGTTAAAAAACGTCTATATCGTTTTTTTGATCCGTTTTTTAAACTAAGGGGTTAATCATCCATTTGCAAGTGGGTGCAATGCTCTGTTAGCTTATTATACACACTGTAAAAATTTTGTTTGATTTACTGCTTTTTTTCACTGTTTTTCAAATTCTGACCTTTTTTATTTTTCTTAAAGGCACAATACCGTTTTTATTTTTTGCTTGTTAACTTGCTTTAAAGTGTTTTCCAAGCTTGCTGGTGTCATTTCTAGTCTGTTTAAACATGTCTGACATAGAGGAAACTCCTTGTTCATTATGTTTAGAAGCCATGGGGGAACCCCCTCTTAGTATGTGTACCAAATGTACTGATTTCACTTTAAGTAATAAAGACCATATTCTATCTTTAAAAAATTTATCACCAGAGGAATCTGACGAGGGGGAAGTTATGCCGACTAACTCGCCCCACGTGTAAGAACCTTTAAATCCCGCTCAAGGGACTCACGCTCAAGAGGCGCCAAGTACATCTAGCGCGCCCATGGCGTTTACTTTACAAGACATGGCGGCAGTCATGGATAATACACTGTCAGCTGTATTATCCAGACTACCTGGGTTACGAGGAAAGCGAGACAGATCTGAAGTTAGAAGAAATACAGAGCATACTGACACTTTAAGAGCTATGTCTGATACCCCCTCACAATATGCAGAAGCTGAGGAAGGAGAGCTTCTTTCTGTGGGTGATTTTTCTGACTCAGGGAAGAGGATTCAACCTGATTCTGAAATATCAACATTTAAATTTAAGCTTGAACACCTCCGCGTGTTGCTCAGGGAGGTTTTAGCTGCTCTGAATGACTGTGATACAATTGCAGTGCCAGAGAAATTGTGTAGATTGGATAAATACTATGCAGTACCTGTTTATACTGATGTTTTTCCAATACCTAAAAGGTTTACAGAAATTATTACTAAGGAAAGGGATAGACCAGGTGTGCCGTTCTCTCCCCCTCCTATTTTTAAGAAAATGTTTCCAATAGATGCCGCCACACGGGACTTATGGCAAACGGTCCCTAAGGTGGAGGGAGCAGTTTCTACACTAGCTAAGCGTACTACTATCCCTGTCGAGGACAGTTGTGCTTTCTTAGATCCAATGGATAAAAAGTTAGAGGGTTACCTTAAGAAAATGTTTATTCAACAAGGTTTTATTCTACAGCCCCTTGCATGCATTGCCCCAGTCACTGCTGCTGCGGCCTTCTGGTTTGAGTCTCTGGAAGAGGCTTTACAGGTAGAGACCCCATTAGATGATATACTTGACAAACTTAGAGCACTTAAGCTAGCCAATTCTTTTGTTTCTGATGCCATTGTTCATTTGACTAAACTAACGGCTAAGAATTCTGGTTTTGCTATTCAGGAGCGTAGGGCGCTATGGCTTAAATCATGGTCAGCTGACGTTACTTCAAAGTCTAAGCTGCTTAATATTCCTTTCAAGGGGCAGACCCTATTCGGGCCTGGTTTGAAGGAGATCATTTCTGATATCACTGGAGGAAAAGGTCATGCCCTTCCTCAGGACAGGTCCAAATCAAGGGCCAAACAGTCTAATTTTCGTGCCTTTCGAAACTTCAAGGCGAGTGCGGCATCAACTTCCTCTAATACAAAACAAGAAGGAACTTTTGCCCAGTCCAAGTCGGTCTGGAGACCTAACCAGACTTGGAACAAAGGTAAGCAGGCCAAAAAGCCTGCTGCTGCCTCTAAGACAGCATGAAGGATTGGCACCCGATCCGGTAACGGATCTAGTAGGGTGCAGACTTTCGCTCTTTGCCCAGGCTTGGGCAAGAGATGTCCAGGATCCCTGGGCGTTGGAAATTGTATCCCAGGGATATCTTCTGGACTTCAGAGCTTCTCCTCCAAAAGGGAGATTTCATCTTTCACAATTATCTGCAAACCAGATAAAGAGAGAGGCATTTTTACACTGTGTTCAAGACCTCCTAGTTATGGGAATGATCCATCCAGTTCCAAAGGAGGAACAGGGACAAGGATTCTATTCAAATCTGTTTGTGGTTCCCAAAAAAGAGGGAACCTTCAGACCAATCTTAGATCTCAAGATCCTAAAGAAATTTCTCAGGGTCCCATCATTCAAGATGGAGACTATTCGAACCATCCTACCTATGATCCAGGAGGGTCAATACATGATTACCATGGATTTAAAGGATGCTTATCTTCAAATTCCGATACACAAAGATCATCATCGGTTTCTCAGGTTTGCCTTTCTAGACAGGCATTACCAGTTTGTAGCTCTTCCCTTTGGGTTAGCTACAGCCCCAAGAATCTTTACGAAGGTTCTGGGGTCACTTCTGGCGGTCCTAAGGCCGCGGGGCATAGCAGTGGCCCCTTATTTAGACGACATTCTGATACAGGTGTCAAATTTCCAAATTGCCAAGTCTCATACGGACATAGTTCTGGCATTTCTGAGGTCACATGGGTGGAAAGTGAACGAAGAAAGAATTCTCTATCCCCTCTCACAAGAGTCTCCTTTCTGGGAACTCTAATAGATTCTGTAGAAATGAAGATTTACCTGACAGAGACCAGGTTATCAAAACTTCTAAATTCCTGCCGTGTTCTTTATTCCACTCCTCGTCCTTCGGTGGCTCAGTGTATGGAAGTAATCGACTTAATGGTAGCGGCAATGGACATAGTGCCGTTTGCCCGTCTACATCTCAGACCGCTGCAACTCTGCATGCTCAGTCAGTGGAATGGGGATTACACAGATTTGTCCCCTCTACTAAATCTGGATCAAGAGACCAGGGATTCTCTTCTCTGGTGGCTATCTCGGGTCCATCTGTCCAAAGGTATGACCTTTCGCAGGCCAGATTGGACAATTGTAACGACAGATGCCAGCCTTCTAGGCTGGGGGGCAGTCTGGAACTCCCTGAAGGCTCAGGGATTGTGGACTCAGGAGGAGACACTCCTTCCGATAAACATTCTGGAACTAAGAGCGATATTCAATGCTCTTCAGGCTTGGCTTCAGCTAGCGACAATGAGGTTCATAAGATTTCAGTCGGACAACATCACAACTGTGGCTTACATCAACCATCAAGGGGGAACAAGGAGTTCCCTAGCGATGTTGAAAGTCTCAAAGATAATTCGCTGGGCAGAGATTCACTCTTGCCACCTATCAGCTATCCATATCCCAGGTGTAGAGAACTGGGAGGCGGATTTTCTAAGTCGACAGACTTTTCATCCGGGGGAGTGGGAACTCCATCCGGAGGTGTTTGCACGATTGATTCTTTGTTGGGGCAAACCAGAACTGGATCTCATGGCATCTCACCAGAACGCCAAACTTCCTTGTTATGGATCCAGGTCCAGGGATCCCACGGCGACGCTGATAGATGCTCTAGCAGCGCCTTGGTCCTTTAACCTGGCTTATGTGTTTCCACCGTTTCCTCTGCTCCCTCGTCTGATTGCCAAAATCAAGCAGGAGAGAGCATCGGTGATCTTGCTTGCGCCTGCGTGGCCATGCAGGACTTGGTATGCAGATCTCGTATGCAGATCTGGTGGACATGTCATCCTTTCCACCATGGACTCTGCCGCTGAGACAGGACCTTCTACTTCAGAGTCCTTTCAACCATCCAAATCTAATTTCTCTGAGACTTACTGCCTGGAGATTTAACGCTTGATTTTATCAAAGCGTGGCTTCTCCGAGTCAGTTATTGATACCTTAATTCAGGCACGAAAGCCTGTCACCAGGAAAATCTATCATAAGATATGGCGTAAATATCTTTATTGGTGTGAATCCAAGGGTTACTCATGGAGTAAAGTCAGGATTCCCAGGATATTATCTTTTCTCCAAGAAGGATTGGAAAAAGGATTGTCAGCTAGTTCCTTAAAGGGACAGATTTCTGCTCTGTCTATTCTTTTGCACAAGTGTCTGGCGGATGTTCCAGACGTTCAGGCATTTTGTCAGGCTTTAGTTAGAATCAAGCCTGTGTTTAAACCTGTTGCTCCACCATGGAGTTTAAATTTGGTTCTTAAAGTTCTTCAGGGGGTTCTGTTTGAACCTCTTCTTTCCATAGATATCAAACTATTATCTTGGAAAGTTCTATTTTTGGTAGCTATTTCCTCGGCTCGTAGAGTTTCCGAGTTATCTGCCTTACAATGTGATTCCCCTTATCTGATCTTCCATGCAGATAAGGTAGTTTTGCGTACCAAACCTGGGTTTTTACCTAAGGTGGTATCTAATAAGAATATCAATCTGGAGATTGTTGTTCCGTCATTGTGTCCTAATCCTTCTTCAAAGAAGGAACGTCTATTACACAATCTTGACGTGGTTCATGCTTTAAAGTATTATTTACAAGCTACTAAAGATTTTCGTCAAATATCTGCTTTGTTTGTTGTCTACTTTGGACAGAGGAAAGGCCAAAAGGCTTCAGCAACTTCTCTTTCACTTTGGCTAAGAAGTATAATACGCTTAGATTATGAGACTGCTGGCCAGCAGCCTCCTGAAAGGATTACAGCTCATTCTACTAGAGCTGCGGCTTCCACATGGGCCTTTAAAAATGAGGCTTCTGTTGAACAGATTTGCAAGGCGGCGACTTGGTCTTCGCTTCATACTTTTTCAAAATTCTATAAATTTGATACTTTTGCTTCTTCGGAGGCTATTTTTGGGAGAAAGGTTCTACAGGCAGGGGTTCCTTCAGTTTAAGTTCCTGCCTTGTCCCTCCCTTCATCCGTGTACTTTATCTTTGGTATTGGTATCCCACAAGTAATGGTTGATCCGTGGACTGGATACACCTTACAAGAGAAAACACAATTTATGCTTACCTGATAAATTTATTTCTCTTGTGGTGTATCCAGTCCACGGCCCGCCCTGTCCTTTTAAGGCAGGTCTAAATTTTAATTTAAACTACAGTCACCACTGCACCCTATGGTTTCTCCTTTCTCGGCTTGTTTCGGTCGAATGACTGGATATGGCAGTTAGGGGAGGAGCTATATAGCAGCTCTGCTGTGGGTGATCCTCTTGCAACTTCCTGTTGGGAAGGAGAATATCCCACAAGTAATGGATGATCCGTGGACTGGATACACCACAAGATAAATACATTTATCAAGTAAGTATAAATTGTGTTTTCTTTCATGTAATTAGCAAGAGTCCATGAGCTAGTGACGTATGGGATATACATTCCTACCAGGAGGGGCAAAGTTTCCCAAACCTTAAAATGCCTATAAATACACCCCTCACCACACCCACAATTCAGTTTTACAAACTTTGCCTCCGATGGAGGTGGTGAAGTAAGTTTGTGCTAGATTCTACGTTGATATGCGCTCCGCAGCAAGTTGGAGCCCGGTTTTCCTCTCAGCGTGCAGTGAATGTCAGAGGGATGTGAGGAGAGTATTGCCTATTTGAATGCAGTGATCTCCTTCTAAGGGGTCTATTTCATAGGTTCTCTGTTATCGGTCGTAGAGATTCATCTCTTACCTCCCTTTTCAGATCGACGATATACTCTTATATATACCATTACCTCTGCTGATTCTCGTTTCAGTACTGGTTTGGCTATCTGCTATATGTAGATGAGTGTCCTGGGGTAAGTAAGTCTTATTTTCTGTGACACTCCTAGCTATGGTTGGGCACTTTGTTTATAAAGTTCTAAATATATGTATTCAAACATTTATTTGCCTTGACTCAGAATGTTCAGCTTTCCTTATTTTTCAGACAGTCAGTTTCATATTTGGGATAATGCATTTTAATTTAACTTTTTTCTTACCTTAAAATTTGACTTTTTCCCTGTGGGCTGTTAGGCTCGCGGGGGCTGAAAATGCTTCATTTTATTGCGTCATTCTTGGCGCGGACTTTTTAATTCTATTTCCTTATTTGGACGATATTTTGGTACTTGCTCAGTCTTCTCATTTTCGAAGAATCTCATACGAATCGACTTGTGTTGTTTCTTCAAATTCATGGTTGGAGGATCAATTTACCATTCAGTTCATTGATTCCTCAGACAAGGGTAACCTTTTTAGGTTTCTAGATAAATTCAGTGTCTATGACTCTGTCCTTGTCAGACAAGAGAAGTTTAACATTGATATCAGCTTGTCAAAACCTTCAGTCACAATCATTCCCTTTGGTAGCCTTATGCATGGAAATGTTGGGTCTTAGGACTGCCGCATCAGATGCGATCTCCTTTGCTCGTTTTCACATGCGACCTCTTCAGCTCTGTATGCTGAACCAATGGTGCAGGGATTACTCAAAGATATCTCAATTAATATCTTTAAACCGATTTTACAACACTCTCTGACATGGTGGACAGATCACCATCGTTTAGTTCAGGGGGCTTCTTTGTTCTTCCGACCTGGACTATAATCTCAACAGATGCAAGTCTTACAGGTTGGGGAGCTGTGTGGGGGTATCTGACGGCACAAGGGGTTTGGGAATCTCAGGAGGTGAGATTTCCGATCAATATTTTGGAACTCCGTGCAATTTTCAGAGCTCTTCAGTCTTGGCCTCTTCTCAAGAGAGAGTTGTTCATTTGTTTTCAGATAGACAATGTCACAACTGTGGCATACATCAATCATCAAGGAGGGACTCACAGTCCTCTGGCTATGAAAGAAGTATCTCGAATTTTGGTTTGGGCGGAATCCAGCTCCTGTCTAATCTCTGCGGTTCATATCCCAGGTATGGACAATTGGAAAGCGGATTATCTCAGTCGCCAAACGTTGCATCCGGGCGAATGGTCTCTTCACCCAGAGGTATTTCTTCAGATTGTTCAAATGTGGGAACTTCCAGAAATAGATCTGATGGCTTCTCATCTAAACAAGAAACTTCCCAGGTATCTGTCCAGATCCCGGGATCCTCAGGCGGAGGCAGTGGATGCATTATCACTTCCTTGGAAGTATCATCCTGCCTATATCTTTCCGCCTCTAGTTCTTCTTCCAAGAGTAATCTCCAAGATTCTGAAGGAATGCTCGTTTGTTCTGCTGGTAGCTCCGGCATGGCCTCACAGGTTTTGGTATGCGGATCTTGTCCGGATGGCCTCTTGCCAACCGTGGACTCTTCCGTTAAGACCAGACCTTTTGTCTCAAGGTCCTTTTTTCCATCAGGATCTGAAATCCTTAAATTTAAAGGTATGGAGATTGAACGCTTGATTCTTGGTCAAAGAGGTTTCTCTGACTCTGTGATTAATACTATGTTACAGGCTCGTAAATCTGTATCCAGAGAGATATATTATAGAGTCTGGAAGACTTATATTTCTTGGTGTCTTTCTCATCATTTTTTCTTGGCATTCTTTTAGAATACCGAGAATATTACAGTTTCTTCAGGATGGTTTAGATAAGGGTTTGTCCGCAAGTTCCTTGAAAGGTCAAATCTCTGCTCTTTCTGTTCTTTTTCACAGACAGATTGCTATTCTTCCTGATATTCATTGTTTTGTACAAGCTTTGGTTCGTATAAAGCCTGTCATTAAGTCAATTTCTCCTCCTTGGAGTTTGAATTTGGTTCTGGGGGTTCTTCAAGCTCCTCCATTTGAACCTATGCATTCATTGGATATTAAATTACTTTCTTGGAAAGTTTTGTTCCTTTTGGCCATCTCTTCTGCCAGAAGAGTTTCTGAATTATCTGCTCTTTCTTGTGAGTCTCCTTTTCTGATTTTTCATCAGGATAAGGCGGTGTTGCGAACTTCTTTTGAATTTTTACCTAAGTTGTGAATTCCAACAACATTAGTAGAGACATTGTGGTTCCTTCATTATGTCTTAATCCTAAGAATTCTAAGGAGAAATCGTTGCATTCTTTGGATGTTATTAGAGCTTTGAAATATTATGTTAAAGCTACTAAGTCTTTCCGAAAGACTTCAAGTTTATTTGTTATCTTTTCCGGTTTTAGAAAGGCTAGAAAACTTCTGCCATTTCTTTGGCATCTTGGTTGAAATCTTTAATTCATCTTGCCTATGTTGAGTCGGGTAAGACTCCGCCTCATAGGATTACAGCTCATTCTACTAGGTCAGTTTCTACTTCCTGGGCGTTTAGGAATGAAGCTTCGGTTGATCAGATTTGCAAAGCGGCAACTTGGTCCTCTTTGCATACTTTTACCAAATTCTACCATTTTGTTGTATTTTCTTCTTCTGAAGCAGGTTTTGGTAGAAAAGTACTTCAGGCAGCGTTTTCAGTTTGAATCTTCTGCTTATGTTTTTCATTAAACTTTATTTTGGGTGTGGATTATTTTCAGCAGGAATTGGCTGTCTTTATTTTATCCCTCCCTCTCTAGTGACTCTTGTGTGGAAAGATCCACATCTTGGGTAGTCATTATCCCATACGTCACTAGCTCATGGACTCTTGCTAATTACATGAAAGAAAACATAATTTATGTAAGAACTTACCTGATAAATTCATTTCTTTCATATTAGCAAGAGTCCATGAGGCCTGCCCTTTTTTTGTGGTGGTTATGATTTTTTTGTATAAAGCACAATTATTCCAATTCCTTATTTTATATGCTTTCGCACTTTTTTCTTATCACCCCACTTCTTGGCTATTCGTTAAACTGAATTGTGGGTGTGGTGAGGGGTGTATTTATAGGCATTTTAAGGTTTGGGAAACTTTGCCCCTCCTGGTAGGAATGTATATCCCATACGTCACTAGCTCATGGACTCTTGCTAATATGAAAGAAATGAATTTATCAGGTAAGTTCTTACATAAATTATGTTTTTGGTCAAACATCTACCCTGTTTGTCGTTTACTCTGGACAGAGGAGAGGTCAAAAAGCTTCGGCAACCTCTCTTTCCTTTTGGCTTCGGAGCATAATACGCCTAGCCTATGAGACTGCTGGACAGCAGCCCCCTGAAAGGATTACAGCTCATTCTACTAGAGCTGCGGCTTCCACATGGGCCTTTAAAAATGAGGCTTCTGTTGAACAGATTTGCAAGGCGGCGACTTGGTCTTCGCTTCATACTTTATCAAAATTCTATAAATTTGATACTTTTGCTTCTTCGGAGGCTATTTTTGAGAGAAAGGTTTTACAGGCAGTGGTTCCTTCCGTTTAAGTACCTGCCTTGTCCCTCCCTTCATCCGTGTACTTTAGCTTTGGTATTGGTATCCCACAAGTAATGGATGATCCGTGGACTGGATACACCTTACAAGAGAAAACATAATTTATGCTTACCTGATAAATTTATTTCTCTTGTGGTGTATCCAGTCCACGGCCCGCCCTGTCATTTTAAGGCAGGTATTTTTTTACCTCTAAACTACAGTCACCTCTGCACCCTATAGTTTCTCCTTTCTCTTGCTTGTCTTCGGACGAATGACTGGAGGTAGCAGTTAGGGGAGGAGCTATATAGACAGCTCTGCTGTGGGTGATCCTCTTGCAACTTCCTGTTGGGAAGGAGAATATCCCACAAGTAATGGATGATCCGTGGACTGGATACACCACAAGAGAAATAAATTTATCAGGTAAGCATAAATTATGTTATTTCCAAATTTCTTTTGTTGAGGCTTTTTACTCATTTCTTTATCACCCCACTGCTTGGCTATTCGTTAAACTGAATTGTGGGTGTGGTGAGGGGTGTATTTATAGGCATTTTGAAGTTTGGGAAACTTTGCCCCTCCTGGTAGGATTGTATATCCCCTACGTCACTAGCTCATGGACTCTTGCCAATATGAAAGAAATGAATTTATCAGGTAAGTTCTTACATAAATTATGTTTTTCTTTGAAATGACTGTTTAAATAGACCAAATATCTCCTCTAAGATTACTTTGAAAACATTTGTTCTGCAAGTAATTTATTTGATGAGTGAGAGAGGGGGCTGGTTTACATACATTGTCCCTTTTTGGGTCCCATAAGCAAAATGAATTATTTGGTGTACACATACATTTTATTATTTATAAGTATACATGTGTATATTATTTGATATTATATTATTATATAATTATAATATTATATATATTATATTATTATTATTATATTATAGTAATTATAATATTATAGATATTATATTATTATTATTATATTATAGTAATGAATCATTGTCTTTAAAGTGAACGCCAAGTAATATGGGTGAACATTGGTTTTCTAAAATATAGCAAAAAAAACACACAACTAGTTATGTCACATTGCAAGCACACATACAAAAAGTGCATGAAAGTGTACTGAATTAATTTATTTGCGTTATATATATATATATATATATATATATATAGATAGATATTGTCACGCTCCTCGCTTCTGAGGCTCTGATGCTGCATTGCTTAGCAACATCCTTTGCCTCTGAAGCTGTCTCACTCTGCTGACACGCTCCCTGAAGCCGTCCCATTCTGCTGACATCATTCTGGGTTCAAATTCCGGCATGTTCTTCACCTGATGCCCGTTTGTTTTTTTCCTTGCTGTGGCTTTGTGAGTACTCATTTTGATACTTTGTTGCCTGATATTCTGTTAACGAACTTTGCTTGCCTGACCACATCTCTGTTTAACCCCTTCAAACCTGAGGATACTTTGCTGCCTGATTTACTGTTAACAAACTTTGCTTGCCTGACCACGTCTCTATTTAACCCCTTCAAACCTGAGGATACTTTACTGCCTGATTTACTGTTAACAAACTTTGCTTGCCTGACCACGTCTCTGTTTAACACCTTCAAACCTGAGGATACTTTACTGCCTGATTTACTGTTAACAAACTTTGCTTGCCTGACCACGTCTCTATTTAACCCCTTCAAACCTGAGGATACTTTGCTGCCTGATTTACTGTTAACAAACTTTGCTTGCCTGACCACGTTTCTGTTTAACCCCTTCAAACTTGAGGATACTTTGCTGCCTGATTTACTGTTAACAAACTTTTCTTGCCTGACCACGTCTCTGTTTAACCCCTTCAAACCTGAGGATACTTTGCTGCCTGATTTACTGTTAACAAACTTTGCTTACTTGACCACATCTCAGATAATCCCTTTCTAATCTGAATCTACCTTGTTGCTGGATCTTATGTTGCCAAATCCTTGCCAGCCTGACTACATTTAATCCTGACCCCTTATATTCTATCAAGCATCTTTGTGGTATTACTTGGATTACGTGAGTAACATCTCACCTTGTATTATTCTTTTCCAGAGAGGCTGTCGTGGGGTCAGGTCCTTGTTTATACTCAGTGTGCTAGTGTGTTGTTAATTATCATTCTAGCATTTGAGTCTGATTCGGGACTTCACCTAACCTGACATAACAAACGGGCCATAATATGGATCCCGCTGAGTTATCCAGGGCCGTGACCCTACAAGGACAGCTTCTTGGAACTCATGCTACACACCTGCTATCCCTAGAATCTAAGTTGGACCAGATAACGACACTTCTTCATAATCTAGCCTCTCCTGTTCAATCTCCTGCAACTCCAGTTGTTGCTGCAGCCAGTTCTGGACTAATATTTAACCCCCCTCCGTCTACTAGTAACTTAACTCCTACGATTCCCCTTCCAGATAAATACGACGGCATCACTGAAGACTGCCGTGGATTCCTAAATCAATGTCGTCTTCATTTCAGAAATAACCCTCATGTGTTTTTTAACTCATCCTCTAAGATAACGTTTCTGATTTCTCTCATGAAAGGCAAAGCTCTGTCTTGGGTATCACCTCTTCTGGAAAAAGATGACCCTTTGCTTTATGATGTGGACTCCTGTGTATCTGTTTTCTCTTCAGTGTTCGACAAGCCCGGCAGATCTGCAGCAGCTGAGGCAGGACTGTTGGATCTTAAACAAGGTTCTCTCTCTGTAGCCCAATACACTATTGAATTCCGAACTCTTGCGGCTGAGACTACTTGGAACCATGGGGCCCTGATAGCTGCCTTCCGCAAAGGTCTAGGTGAACGTCTAAAGGATGAGCTTGTTTTTCGGCATCTACCCGAATCCCTTGAAGATCTCATTAATTTATGTATTAAGTTGGACACACGTTATTCTGAGCGTCTTCAGGAAAGAGACCGTAACAGGAGACCCTTTTCCAAACCTACTTTTTGCCTGCCTTCCCGACCTCCTAATCCTTCTAATCCTTCTGCTACTCACTCTGAGCCTGTAGAACCCATGGAAGTAGGTGCAATCAAATTAGCTGATGCTGAACGCCTCAGGAGGCATACTCTTGGACTTTGTCTTTACTGTGGAACTAAGGGACATCTGTTAAAGGATTGTCCTACATGTCCAGTAAAAGCCCGGGCTTAACTTCTGACAGAGGGACAGAGTTAAACCGGAACTCTTTTTCTTCCCTCAATCCAAAACTTTTTGTTCCTGTTACTTTGAAATTTGGAAGTGCTAAGTTTCAAGTTCAAGCCTTAAATGATTCTGGGGCTGCAGGGACATTCATTGATTCTAGTTTTGCTGATTCTCTCCAGATACCACTGCTTGAAAAAGATCAAGTTATCAAAGTTACTACTGTCAGTGGTCAACCTCTAGGTTCTGGATTTATTCAACAAGCCACCATTCCTCTAAGTATGTCTGTAGGAATTCTTCACTCTGAGACTATCTGTTTTGATGTAATCTCCTCTCCTCAATTTCCTTTGATTTTGGGACTACCCTGGTTACAGCTTTATGATCCCGTTTTCGCTTGGTCTAAAGGGGAACTTATAGCTGGTGAGATACTTGCTTCAAACATTGTCTGCAGAGTCCCCATATGGCTCCAAGTTCAGTAGTAGCAGTTTTGGATATTCTCGAATCTTTACCTATGCAATATCGTTCTTTCTGTGATGTGTTTTCTAAGAAAGATGCTGAAAAGTTACCACCTCATCGGACTTTTGATTGTCCAATTGATTTATTACCTGGAGCTCCTCTCCCTAAAGGGAAAACCTATCCCCTGCTGTATTTCAACACTTCATAAATGAAATTTTCAGTGATTTCCTAAACCAGTTCGTCATCATATATCTGGACGATATTCTGATTTACTCTGAGTCCTTACAAGAACATCTCCTACATGTGAAGTTAGTACTCCAGAGACTTTGTGAGAATCATCTCTTTGCCAAACTCGAGAAATGTTATTTCCACCAGACCTCTATTCCTTTTCTGGGGTATATTATTTTGAAGTCCGGATTCGAAATGGACCCTGATAAACTTTCTGCCATTAAGGACTGGCCTAGACCTACCACTCTTAAGTCCTTACAAAGGTTTCTTGGCTTTGCCAATTATTATCGAAAATTTATAAAAGACTTTGCTGATATTACTTCTCCTCTCACTTCCCTTACTAAAAGGGCTAAAACTGCAGAGATTGGTCAAGCACTGCTATACAGGCTTTTGAAGCTTTGAAAACTGCATTTTCCTCGGCACCCATCATCTGTCACCCTGTTCCTGAACTTCAATTTATTCTTGAAGTGGATGCCTCTGCTATAGCGGCAGGAGCCGTATTGTCTCAATGAAATCCCACTACCAGTAAGATTCATCCAGTAGGATTTTTCTCTAAAAAATGTAGTCCAGCGGAACAAAATTATGATGTAGGCAACAAGGAGTTACTTGCAATAAAGTTAGCTCTGGAAGAATGGAGGCATTGGCTAGAGGGTACTGCTCAACCGTTTCTTATCCTAACAGATCACAAGAATCTTCTGTATCTTCACTCTGCTAAACGGCTCAACTCTCGTCAGGCCCGTTGGGCTTTGTTCTTTTCAAGGTTTAATTTTGTACTGTCTTATGTACCGGGTCCGAAGAATTCTAAGGCTGATGCTTTATCCAGACAGTATCAATCTTCTGATTCTGTGCCATTTGCTGCTGAACCCATACTTCAACCTGTCAGTATTCTTGCTGAGTTATCCTCATTTCCTATACAGGCTCTACGCTCAGCTCAGACCAAGGTGCCCTCTACTTATAAACTACCTCCTGGAATTTTATATGTACCTCCAGAATTCCGCCTTAAACTGCTTCGTTGGGCCCATGACAGTGTCTTAGCTAGTCATCCTGGGTTAACCCACACATTATGGAAACTCAAACAACATGTGGCAGGACTGTTGGATATTAAACAAGGTTCTCTCTCTGTAGCCCAATACACTATTGAATTCCGAACTCTTGCGGCTGAGACTACTTGGAACCATGGGGCCCTGATAGCTGCCTTCCGCAAAGGTCTAGGTGAACGTCTAAAGGATGAGCTTGTTTTTCGGCATCTACCCGAATCCCTTGAAGATCTCATTAATTTATGTATTAAGTTGGACACACGTTATTCTGAGCGTCTTCAGGAAAGAGACCGTAACAGGAGACCCTTTTCCAAACCTACTTTTTGCCTGCCTTCCCGACCTCCTAATCCTTCTAATCCTTCTGCTACTCACTCTGAGCCTGTAGAACCCATGGAAGTAGGTGCAATCAAATTAGCTGATGCTGAACGCCTCAGGAGGCATACTCTTGGACTTTGTCTTTACTGTGGAACTAAGGGACATCTGTTAAAGGATTGTCCTACATGTCCAGTAAAAGCCCGGGCTTAACTTCTGACAGAGGGACAGAGTTAAACCGGAACTCTTTTTCTTCCCTCAATCCAAAATTTTTGGTTCCTGTTACTTTGAAATTTGGAAGTGCTAAGTTTCAAGTTCAAGCCTTAAATGATTCTGGGGCTGCAGGGACATTCATTGATTCTAGTTTTGCTGATTCTCTCCAGATACCACTACTTGAAAAAGATCAAGTTATCAAAGTTACTACTGTCAGTGGTCAACCTCTAGGTTCTGGATTTATTCAACAAGCCACCATTCCTCTAAGTATATCTGTAGGAATTCTTCACTCTGAGACTATCTGTTTTGATGTAATCTCCTCTCCTCAATTTCCTTTGATTTTGGGACTACCCTGGTTACAGCTTTATGATCCCGTTTTCGCTTGGTCTAAAGGGGAACTTATAGCTGGTGAGATACTTGCTTCAAACATTGTCTGCAGAGTCCCCATATGGCTCCAAGTTCAGTAGTAGCAGTTTTGGATATTCCCGAATCTTTACCTATGCAATATCGTTCTTTCTGTGATGTGTTTTCTAAGAAAGATGCTGAAAAGTTACCACCTCATCGGACTTTTGATTGTCCAATTGATTTATTACCTGGAGCTCCTCTCCCTAAAGGGAAAACCTATCCCCTGCTGTATTTCAACACTTCGTAAATGAAATTTTCAGTGATTTCCTAAACCAGTTCATCATCATATATCTGGATGATATTCTGATTTACTCTGAGTCCTTACAAGAACATCTCCTACATGTGAAGTTAGTACTCCAGAGACTTTGTGAGAATCATCTCTTTGCCAAACTCGAGAAATGTTATTTCCACCAGACCTCTATTCCTTTTCTGGGGTATATTATTTTGAAGTCCGGATTCGAAATGGACCCTGATAAACTTTCTGCCATTAAGGACTGGCCTAGACCTACCACTCTTAAGTCCTTACAAAGGTTTCTTGGCTTTGCCAATTATTATCGAAAATTTATAAAAGACTTTGCTAATATTACTTCTCCTCTCACTTCCCTTACTAAAAGGGCCAAAACTGCAGAGATTGGTCAAGCACTGCTATACAGGCTTTTGAAGCTTTGAAAACTGCATTTTCCTCGGCACCCATCCTCTGTCACCCTGTTCCTGAACTTCAATTTATTCTTGAAGTGGATGCCTCTGCTATAGCGGCAGGAGCCGTATTGTCTCAATGAAATCCCACTACCAGTAAGATTCATCCAGTAGGATTTTTCTCTAAAAAATGTAGTCCAGCAGAACAAAATTATGATGTAGGCAACAAGTAGTTACTTGCAATAAAGTTAGCTCTGGAAGAATGGAGGCATTGGCTAGAGGGTACTGCTCAACCGTTTCTTATCCTAACAGATCACAAGAATCTTCTGTATCTTCACTCTGCTAAACGGCTCAACTCTCGTCAGGCCCGTTGGGCTTTGTTCTTTTCAAGGTTTAATTTTGTACTGTCTTATGTACCGGGTCCGAAGAATTCTAAGGCTGATGCTACGCTCAGCTCAGACCAAGGTGCCCTCTACTTATAAACTACCTCCTGGAATTTTATATGTACCTCCAGAATTCCGCCTTAAACTGCTTCGTTGGGCCCATGACAGTGTCTTAGCTAGTCCTCCTGGGGTAACCCACACATTATGGAAACTCAAACAACATGTGTGGTGGTCATCCATGTCCAAAGATGTCAAAGACTATATTGCAGCTTGTCATTCTTGTGCCTCAAATAAACAAGCCTCCCATCTACCTTTTGGTTTATTACAACCTCTCCTGGTGCCATATTACCCTTGGTCTAACATTTCCAATGGACTTTATTACAGACCTGCCTGATTCTGCTGGAAACAATACTATTTGGGTAATTGTGGACAGGTTTTCCAAAACAGCCCATTTTATTCCGTTACCCGGATTGCCTTCCGCTCGGAAGGTCTCTGAGCTATTCATCCTACATGTCACTTGTTTACATGGATTTCCTTTGGACATCGTTTCTGACCGTGGTGTTCAGTTTGTCTCACGATTTTGGAGATCCCTATGTAAACAATTTGGAATCAACATTTCTCTTTCTACTGCTCACCACCCCCAGTCCAACTCGTTTACATGGATTTCCTTTGGACATCGTTTCTGACCGTGGTGTTCAGTTTGTCTCACGATTTTGGAGATCCCTATGTAAACAATTTGGAATCAACATTTCTCTTTCTACTGCTCACCACCCCCAGTCCAACTCGTTTACATGGATTTCCTTTGGACATCGTTTCTGACCGTGGTGTTCAGTTTGTCTCACGATTTTGGAGATCCCTATGTAAACAATTCGGAATCAACATTTCTCTTTCTACTGCTCACCACCCTCAGTCCAACGGACAAACAGAACGTGTTAATCTCTTGAATCTTTCCTCAGGCACGATGTCAACCATCAACATTCTAATTGGTCCCAACTTCTTCCTTTAGCTTAACTGGCTCACAATTCTCATCTCAATTCCTCCTTACAGACGTCTCCTTTTAAGGCTGCTTATGGATTTGAACCAAGGACTTTTCCTATTTCCACCAGTACTTCTACAGTTCCTGGAGCTGATCGAGCCGTTAAAGATCTCTGCGAGCATTGTCATAAAATTCAACAGATCCTTCGCCTCTCTGCAAAGAAGTATAAGAAGTTTGCTGATCGCAAACACTGTATAGCTCCTATTTATTGTACAGGAGATAAGGTGTGGTTGTCTACTAAATTCATTCATCTTAAACAACCCTGTACTAAATTTGTTCTTCTGCATACCGTGTGGCCTTGCCCAAGACTTTGAAGATTCACCCTGTGTTTCATGTGTCTCTTCTGAAACCTGTAGTGATGAATCATTTCTCCACCAAAGTCAAACCTCCTCCACCTTTGCTTATCGATGGCGCTTCAGAATTTGAGGTCAGTAAAATTTTGGATTCCAAATTACGGGGTAGCCGCTTGTATTACTTGGTTCATTGGAAGGGATATCCCTTTACTAAACGTTCCTGGGAACCCGCTTCTCAAATACATGCCCCTACATTTGTGAAACAGTTCCACAAGAGAAATCCTTCTAAGCCTGGTAGGGTTCCCCGGAGGGGTCCTTGAAAGGGGGACAATGTCATGCTCCTCGCTTCTGAGGCTCTGTTGCTGCATTGCTTAGCAACATCCTTTGCCTCTGAAGCTGTCTCGCTCTGCTGACACGCTCCCTGAAGCCGTCCCATTCTGCTGACATCACTCTGGGTTCAAATTCTGGCATGTCCTTCACCTGATGCCCGTTTGTTTTTTCCTTGCTGTGTAAACTCTGCTTGCCTGACCCACGTCTCTGTTTAACACCTTCAAACCTGAGGATACTTTGTTGCCTGATATTCTGTTAACGAACTTTGCTTGCCTGACCACGTCTCTGTTTAACCCCTTCAAACCTGAGGATACTTTGCTGCCTGATTTACTGTTAAACTCTGCTTGCCTGACCCACGTCTCTGTTTAACACCTTCAAACCTGAGGATACTTTGCTGCCTGATTTACTGTTAACAAACTTTGCTTGTCTGACCACGTCTCTGTTTAACCCCTTCAAACCTGAGGATACTTTGCTGCCTGATTTACTGTTAACAAACTTTGCTTGTCTTACCACGTCTCTGTTTAACCCCTTCAAACCTGAGGATACTTTACTGCCTGATTTACTGTTAACAAACGTTGCTTGCCTGACCACATCTCTGTTTAACACTTTCAAACCTGAGGATACTTTGCTGCCTGATTTACTGTTAACAAACTTTGCTTGCCTGACCACGTCTCTGTTTAACCCTTTCAAACCTGAGTATACATTACTGCCTGATATACTGTTAACGAACTTTGCTTACTTAACCACGTCTCAGATAATCCCTTTCTAATCTGAATCTACCTTATTGCAGGATTTTACGTTGCCAAATCCTTGCCTGCCTAACTACGTTTAATCCTGACCCCTTATCTTCAATCAAGCATCTTTGTGGTATTACTTGGATTACGTGAGTAACATCTCACCTTGTATTATTCTTTTCCAGAGAGGCTGTCGTGGGGTCAGGTCCTGGTTTATACTCAGTGTGCTAGCGTGTTGTTAATTATCATTCTAGCATTCGGGTCTGATTTGGGACTTCACCTAACCTGACAAATATATATATATTTCTTTCATGTAATTAGCAAGAGTCCATGAGCTAGTGACGTATGGGATATACATTCCTACCAGGAGGGGCAAAGTTTCCCAAACCTCAAAATGCCTACAAATACACCCCTCACCACACCCACAAATCAGTTTTACAAACTTTGCCTCCTATGGAGGTGGTGAAGTAAGTTTGTGCTAGATTCTACGTTGATATGCGCTCCGCAACAGGTTGGAGCCCGGTTTTCCTCTCAGCGTGCAGTGAATGTCAGAGGGATGTGAGGAGAGTATTGCCTATTTGAATGCAATGATCTCCTTCTACGGGGTCTATTTCATAGGTTCTCTGTTATCGGTCGTAGAGATTCATCTCTTACCTCCCTTTTCAGATCGACGATATACTCTTATATATATACCATTACCTCTACTGATTTTCGTTTCAGTACTGGTTTGGCTTTCTACAACATGTAGACGAGTGTCCTGGGGTAAGTAAGTCTTATTTTCTGTGACACTCTAAGCTATGGTTGGGCGCTTTTTTTATAAAGTTCTAAATATATGTATTCAAACATTTATTTGCCTTGACTCAGGATGTTCAACATTCCTTATTTTCAGACAGTCAGTTTCATATTTGGGATAATGCATTTGAATCAATCATTTTTTCTTACCTTAAAAAATTTGACTTTTTCCCTGTGGGCTGTTAGGCTCGCGGGGGCTGAAAATGCTTCATTTTATTGCGTCATTCTTGGCGCAGACTTTTTTGGCGCAAAAAATCTTTTCTGTTTCCGGCGTCATACGTGTCGCCGGAAGTTGCGTCATTTTTTGACTTTCTTTTGCGCCAAAAATGTCGGCGTTCCGGATGTGGCGTCATTTTTGGCGCCAAAAGCATTTAGGCGCCAAATAATGTGGACGTCTTATTTGGCGCTAAAAAAATATGGGCGTTGCTTTTGTCTCCACATTATTTAAGTCTCATTTTTCATTGCTTCTGGTTGCTAGAAGCTTGTTCTTTGGCATTTTTTCCCATTCCTGAAACTGTCATTTAAGGAATTTGATCAATTTTGCTTTATATGTTGTTTTTTCTCTTACATATTGCAAGATGTCTCATGTTGCATCTGAGTCAGAAGATACTTCAGGAAAATCGCTGCCTGGTGCTGGAACTACCAAAGCTAAGTGTATCTGCTGTAAACTTTTGGTAGCTGTTCCTCCAGCTGTTGTTTGTATCAAATGTCATGACAAACTTGTTAATGCAGAAAATATTTCCTTTAGTAAAATACCATTACCTGTTGCAGTTCCATCAACATCTAATGTTCAGAGTGTTCCTGATAACATAAGAGATTTTGTTTCTGAATCTATTAAGAAGGCTATGTCTGTTATTCCTCCTTCTAGTAAACATAAAAAGTCTTTTAAAACTTCTCTTTATCCAGATGAATTTTTAAATGAACATCATCATTCTGATTCTAATGATTCTTCTGGTTCAGAGGATTCTGTTTCAGAGGTTGATGCTGATAAATCTTCATATTTATTTAAAATGGAATTTATTCGTTCTTTACTTAAAGAAGTCCTAATTGCATTAGAAATTGAGGATTCTGGTCCTCTTGATACTAAATCTAAACGTTTAGACAAGGTCTTTAAATCTCCTGTATTTATTCCAGAAGTTTTTCCTGTTCCTGGTGCTATTTCTGAAGTAATTTCCAGGGAATGGAATAAATTGGGTAATTCATTTACTCCTTCTAAACGTTTTAAGCAATTATATCCTGTGCCGTCTGACAGATTAGAGTTTTGGGACAAAATCCCTAAAGTTGATGGGGCTATCTCTACCCTTGCTAAACGTACTACTATTCCTACGGCAGATGGTACTTCCTTTAAGGATCCTTTAGATAGGAAAATTGAATCCTTTCTAAGAAAAGCTTATTTATGTTCAGGTAATCTTCTTAGACCTGCTATATCTTTGGCGGATGTTGCTGCAGCTTCATCTTTTTGGTTAGAAACTTTAGCGCAACAAGTAACAGATCATGATTCTCATAACATTATTATTCTTCTTCAACATGCTAATAATTTTATCTGTGATGCCATTTTTGATATTATCAGAGTTGATGTCAGGTTTATGTCTCTAGCTATTTTAGCTAGAAGAGCTTTATGGCTTAAAACTTGGAATGCTGATATGTCTTCTAAATCGACTCTACCTTCCCTTTCTTTCCAGGGTAATTTCTTTTCAGTTGGATTCTATTATCTCAACTGTTACTGGTGGGAAAGGAACTTCTATTATCTCAACTGTTACTGGTGGGAAAGGAACTTTTTTACCACAGGATATAAAATCTAAGGGTAAAAACAGGGCTAATAATCGTTTTCGTTCCTTTCGTTTCAACAAAGAACAAAAGCCTGATCCTTCATCCTCAGGAGCAGTTTCAGTTTGGAAACCATCTCCAGTCTGGAATAAATCCAAGCCTTCTAGAAAAGCAAAGCCAGTTTCTAAGTCCACATGAAGGTGCGGCCCTCATTCCAGCTCAGCTGGTAGGGGGCAGATTACGTTTTTTCAAAGAAATTTGGATCAATTCTGTTCACAATCTTTGGATTCAGAACATTATTTCAGAAGGGTACAGAATTGGTTTCAAGATGAGACCTCCTGCAAAGAGATTTTTTCTTTCCTGTGTCCCAGTAAACCCAGCGAAAGCTCAAGCATTTCTGAAATGTGTTTCAGATCTAGAGTTGGCTGGAGTAATTATGCCAGTTCCAGTTCTGGAACAGGGGCTGGGGTTTTATTCGAATCTCTTCATTGTACCAAAGAAGGAGAATTCCTTCAGACCAGTTCTGGATCTAAAAATATTGAATCGTTATGTAAGGATACCAACATTCAAAATGGTAACTGTAAGGACTATTCTGCCTTTTGTTCAGCAAGGGCATTATATGTCTACAATAGATTTACAGGATGCATATCTGCATATTCCGATTCATCCAGCTCACTATCAGTTTCTGAGATTCTCTTTCCTAGACAAGCATTACCAGTTTGTGGCTCTGCCGTTTGGCCTAGCAACAGCTCCAATAATTTTTACAAAGGTTCTCGGTGCCCTTCTATCTGTAATCAGAGAACAGGGTATTGTGGTATTTCCTTATTTGGACGATATCTTGGTACTTGCTCAGTCTTCACATTTAGCAGAATTTCATACGAATCGACTTTTGTTGTTTCTTCAAAATCATGGTTGGAGGATCAATTCACTAAAAAGTTAATTGATTCCTCAGACAAGGGTAACCTTTTTGGGTTTCCAGATAGATTCAGTGTCCATGACTCTGTCTTTGACAGACAAGAGACGTCTAAAATTGATTTCAGCTTGTTGAAACCTTCAGTCACAATCATTCCCTTCGGTAGCCTTATGCATGGAAATTCTAGGTCTTATGACTGCTGCATCGGACGCGATCCCCTTTGCTCGTTTTCACATGCGACCTCTTCAGCTCTGTATGCTGAACCAATGGTGCAGGGATTACACAAAGATATCTCAATTAATATCTTTAAAACCGATTGTACGACACTCTCTGACGTGGTGGACAGATCACCATCGTTTAGTTCAGGGGGCTTCTTTTGTTCTTCCGACCTGGACTGTAATTTCAACAGATGCAAGTCTTACAGGTTGGGGAGCTGTGTGGGGGTCTCTGACAGCACAAGGGGTTTGGGAATCTCAGGAGGTGAGATTACCGATCAATATTTTGGAACTCCATGCAATTTTCAGAGCTCTTCAGTCTTGGCCTCTTCTGAAGAGAGAATCGTTCATTTGTTTTCAGACAGACAATGTCACAACTGTGGCATACATCAATCATCAAGGAGGGACTCACAGTCCTCTGGCTATGAAAGAAGTATCTCGAATTCTGGTTTGGGCGGAATCCAGCTCCTGTCTAATCTCTGCGGTTCATATTCCAGGAATAGACAATTGGGAAGCGGATTATCTCAGTCGCCAAACGTTGCATCCGGGCGAATGGTCTCTTCACCCAGAGGTATTTCTTCAGATTGTTCAAATGTGGGAACTTCCAGAAATAGATCTGATGGCTTCTCATCTAAACAAGAAACTTCCCAGGTATCTGTCCAGATCCCGGGATCCTCAGGCGGAGGCAGTGGATGCATTATCACTTCCTTGGAAGTATCATCCTGCCTATATCTTTCCGCCTCTAGTTCTTCTTCCAAGAGTAATCTCCAAGATTCTGAAGGAATGCTCGTTTGTTCTGCTGGTAGCTCCAGCATGGCCTCACAGGTTTTGGTATGCGGATCTTGTCCGGATGGCCTCTTGCCAACCGTGGACTCTTCCGTTAAGACCAGACCTTCTGTCGCAAGGTCCTTTTTTCCATCAGGATCTCAAATCCTTAAATTTAAAGGTATGGAGATTGAACGCTTGATTCTTGGTCAAAGAGGTTTCTCTGACTCTGTGATTAATACTATGTTACAGGCTCGTAAATCTGTATCTAGAGAGATATATTATAGAGTCTGGAAGACTTATATTTCTTGGTGTCTTTCTCATCATTTTTCCTGGTATTCTTTTAGAATTCCGAGAATTTTACAGTTTCTTCAGGATGGTTTAGATAAAGGTTTGTCCGCAAGTTCCTTGAAAGGTCAAATCTCTGCTCTTTCTGTTCTTTTTCACAGAAAGATTGCTAATCTTCCTGATATTCATTGTTTTGTGCAAGCCTTGGTTCGTATAAAACCTGTCATTAAGTAAATTTCTCCTCCTTGGAGTTTGAATTTGGTTCTGGGGGCTCTTCAAGCTCCTCCGTTTGAACCTATGCATTCATTGGACATTAAATTACTTTCTTGGAAAGTTTTGTTCCTTTTGGCCATCTCTTCTGCCAGAAGAGTCTCTGAATTGTCTGCTCTTTCTTGTGAGTCTCCTTTTCTGATTTTTCATTAGGATAAGGCAGTGTTGCGAACTTCTTTTGAATTTCTTTCATGTAATTAACAAGAGTCCATGAGCTAGTGACGTATGGGATATACATTCCTACCAGGAGGGGCAAAGTTTCCCAAACCTTAAAATGCCTATAAATACACCCCTCACCACACCCACAAATCAGTTTTACAAACTTTGCCTCCAAGGGAGGTGGTGAAGTAAGTTTGTGCTAGATTCTACGTTGATATGCGCTCCGCAGCAAGTTGGAGCCCGGTTTTCCTCTCAGCGTGCAGTGAATGTCAGAGGGATGTGAAGAGAGTATTGCCTATTGAATGCAGTGATCTCCTTCTACGGGGTCTATTTCATAAGGTTCTCTGTTATCGGTCGTAGAGATTCATCTCTTACCTCCCTTTTCAGATCGACGATATACTCTTATATTTACCATTTCCTCTACTGATTCTCGTTGCAGTACTGGTTTGGCTTTCTACAAACATGTAGATGAGTGTCCTGGGGTAAGTAAGTCTTATTTTCTGTGACACTCTAAGCTATGGTTGGGCACTTTATTTATAAAGTTCTAAATATATGTATTCAAACATTTATTTGCCTTGACTCAGAATGTTCAACTTTCCTTATTTCCAGACAGTCAGTTTCATATTTGGGATTATGCATTGAATTATCATATTTTTTCTTACCTCAAAAATTTGACTTTTTTCCCTGTGGGCTGTTAGGCTCGCGGGGGCTGAAAATGCTTCATTTTATTGCGTCATTCTTGGCGCGGACTTTTTTGGCGCAAAAATTATTTTCCGTTTCCGGCGTCATACGTGTCGCCGGAAGTTGCGTCATTTTTTGACGTTATTTTGCGTCAAAGATGTCGGCGTTCCGGATGTGGCGTCATTTTTGGCGCCAAAAGCATTTAGGCGCCAAATAATGTGGGCGTCTTTTTTGGCGCTAAAAAATATGGGCGTCATTTTTGTCTCCACATTATTTAAGTCTCATTATTTATTGCTTCTGGTTGCTAGAAGCTTGTTCACTGGCATTTTTTTCCCATTCCTGAAACTGTCATTTAAGGAATTTGATCAATTTTGCTTTATATGTTGTTTTTTTCTTTTACATATTGCAAGATGTTCCACGTTGCAACTGAGTCAGAAGATACTACAGGAAAATCACTGCACAGTGCTGGAGCTACCAAGCTAAGTCTGCTATAAACTTTTGGTATCTGTTTTCTCCAGCTGTTATTTGTATTGCATGTCATGTCAAACTTATTAATGCAGATAAAATTTCCTTTAGTACTG
This sequence comes from Bombina bombina, assembly GCF_027579735.1. NCBI lineage: Eukaryota > Metazoa > Chordata > Amphibia > Anura > Bombinatoridae > Bombina > Bombina bombina. The sequence continues at coordinate 547,442,760 of NC_069499.1, forward strand.
TTACATTACCTGTTGCTGTCCGTCAACATCTAATTTTCAGAGTGTTCCTGATAACATAAGAGATTTTATTTTTTAAAAATCCATTAAGAAGGCTATGTCTGTTATTTCTCCTTCTAGTATACATAAAAGTCTTTTAAAACTTCTCTTTTTTTCAGATGAATTTTTAAATGAACATCATCATTCTGATACTGATAATGGTTCTTCTGGTTCAGAGGTTTCTGTCTCAGAGGTTGATGCTGATAAATCTTTGTATTTGTTCAAGATGGAATTTATTCGTTCTTTACTTAAAGAAGTGTTATTTGCATTAGAAATAGAGGATTCTGGTCCTCTTGATACTAAATGTAAACGTTTAAATAAGGTTTTTAAATCTCCTGTAGTTATTCCAGAAGTGTTTTATCTCCCTGATGCTATTTCTGAAGTAATTTCCAGGGAATGGAATAATTTGGGTAATTTATTTACTCCTTCTAGACGTTTAAGCAAATTATATCCTGTGCCATCTGACAGATTAGAGTTTTTTGGGACAAAAATCCCTAAGGTTATGGGGCTGTCTCTACTCCTGCTAATGTACTACTATTCCTATGGCAGATAGTACTTCATTTAAGGATCCTTTAGATAGGAAAATTGAATCTTTTCTAAGAAAAGCTTACTTATGTTCAGGTAATCTTCTTAGACCTGCTATATTTTTAGCGGATGTTGCTGCAGCTTCAACTTTTTGGTTAGAAGCTTTAGCGCAACAAGTAACAGATCATAATTTTATAGCATTATTATTATTCTATAACATGCTAATAATTTTATTGGTGATACCATCTTTTGATATCATTAGAGTTGATGTCAGGTATATGTCTCTAGCTATTTTAGCTAGAAAAGCTTTATGGATTAAACTTGGAATGCTGACATGTCTTCTAAGTCAACTTTGCTTTCCCTTTCTTTCCAGGGTAAATAATCATTTCGTTCCTTTCCTCACAACAAGGAACAAAAGCCTGATCCTTCATCCTCAGGAGCGGTATCAGTTTGGAAACTATTTCCAGTTTGGAATATATCCAAGCCTTATAGAAACCTATAGCCAGCTCCTAAGTATCTATGAAGGTGCGGCCCTTATTCCAGCTCAGCTGGTATGGGGCAGATTACGTTTTCTTCAAAGAAATTTGGATCAATTCCGTTCTTAATCTCTGGTTTCAGAAACATTGTTTCAGAAAGGTACAGAATTGGCTTCAAGTTAAGGCCTCCTGCTAAGAGATTCTTTTCTTTCCCGTGTCCCAGTTGACTCAGCAAGGCTCAGTATTTCTGAAATGTGTTTCAGATCTAGAGTTGGCTGGAGTATTTATGCCAGTTCCAGTTCTGGAACAGGGGCTGGGGTTTTATTTTATCTCTTCATTGTACCTAAGAAGGTCAATTCCTTCAGACCAGTTCTGGATCTATCATTATTGAATCGTTATGTTAGGATACCAACATTCAAGATGGTTACTGTAGGTCTATCCTGCCTTTTGTTTAGCAAGGGCATTATATGTCTACAATAGATTTACAGGATGTGTATCTGCATATTCCGATTCATCCAGATCACTTTTAGTGTCTGAGATTCTCTTTTTAGACAAGCATTACCAGTTTTGTGGCTCTACTGTTTGGCCTAGCCTCAGTTCCAAGAATTTTTTTCAAAAGTTCTCGGTGCCCTTCTTTCTGTAATCAGAGAATAGGGTTTTGGTATTTCCTTATTTGGACGATATCTTGGTACTTGCTCAGTCTTCTCATTTTCGAAGAATCTCATACGAATCGACTTGTGTTGTTTCTTCAAGTTCATGGTTGGAGGATCAATTTACCAATCAGTTCATTGATTCCTCAGACAAGGGTAACCTTTTTAGGTTTCTAGATAAATTCAGTGTCTATGACTCTGTCCTTGTCAGACAAGAGAACTTTAACATTGATATTAGCTTATCAAAACCTTCAGTCACAATCATTCCCTTTGGTAGCCTTATGCATGGAAATGTTGGGTCTTAGGACTGCCGCATCAGATGCGATCTCCTTTGCTCGTTTTCACATGCGACCTCTTCAGCTCTGTATGCTGAACCAATCGTGCAGGGATTACTCAAAGATATCTCAATTAATATCTTTAAACCGATTTTACGACACTCTCTGACATGGTGGACAGATCACCATCGTTTAGTTCAGGGGGCTTCTTTGTTCTTCCGACCTGGACTATAATCTCAACAGATACAAGTCTTACAGGTTGGGGAGCTGTGTGGGGGTATCTGACGGCACAAGGGGTTTGGGAATCTCAGGAGGTGAGATTTCCGATCAATATTTTGGAACTCCGTGCAATTTTCAGAGCTCTTCAGTCTTGGCCTCTTCCGAAGAGAGAGTTGTTCATTGTTTTCAGATAAGACAATGTCACAACTGTGGCATACATCAATCATCAAGGAGGGACTCACAGTCCTCTGGCTATGAAAGAAGTATCTCGAATTTTGGTTTGGGCGGAATCCAGCTCCTGTCTATTCTCTGCGGTTTTTATCCCAGGTATGGACTATTGGAAAGCGGATTATCTCAGTCGCCAAACGTTGCATCCGGGCGAATGGTCTCTTCACCCAGAGGTATTTCTTCAGATTGTTCAAATGTGGGAACTTCCAGAAATAAATCTGATGGCTTCTCATCTAAACAAGAAACTTCCCAGGTATCTGTCCAGATCCCGGGATCCTCAGGCGGAGGCAGTGGATGCATTTTTACTTCCTTGGAAGTATCATCCTGCCTATATCTTTCCGCCTCTAGTTCTTCTTCCAAGAGTAATCTCCAAGATTCTGAAGGAATGCTCGTTTGTTCTGCTGGTAGCTCCGGCATGGCCTCACAGGTTTTGGTATGCGGATCCTGTCCGGATGGCCTCTTGCCAACCGTGGACTCTTCCGTTAAGACCAGACCTTTTGTCTCAAGGTCCTTTTTTCCATCAGGATCTGAAATCCTTAAATTTAAAGGTATGGAGATTGAACGCTTGATTCTTGGTCAAAGAGGTTTCTCTGACTCTGTGATTAATACTATGTTACAGGCTCGTAAATCTGTATCCAGAGAGATATATTATAGAGTCTGGAAGACTTATATTTCTTGGTGTCTTTCTCATCATTTTTCTTGGCATTCTTTTAGAATACCGAGAATATTACAATTTCTTCAGGATGGTTTAGATAAGGTTTTGTCCGCAAGTTCCTTGAAAGGTCAAATCTCTGCTCTTTCTGTTCTTTTTCACAGAAAGATTGCTATTCTTCCTGATATTCATTGTTTTGTACAAGCTTTGGTTCGTATAAAGCCTGTCATTAAGTCAATTTCTCCTCCTTGGAGTTTGAATTTGGTTCTGGGGGCTCTTCAAGCTCCTCCATTTGAACCTATGCATTCATTGGATATTAAATTACTTTCTTGGAAAGTTTTGTTCCTTTTGGCCATCTCTTCTGCCAGAAGAGTTTCTGAATTATCTGCTCTTTCTTGTGAGTCTCCTTTTCTGATTCTTCATCAGGATAAGGCGGTGTTGCGAACTTCTTTTGAATTTTTACCTAAAGTTGTGAATTCCAACAACATTGGTAGAGAAATTGTGGTTCCTTCATTGTGTCCTAATCCTAAGAATTCTAAGGAGAAATCGTTGCATTCTTTGGATGTTGTTAGAGCTTTGAAATATTATGTTGAAGCTACGAAATCTTTCTGTAAGACTTCTAGTCTATTTGTTATCTTTTCCGGTTCTAGGAAAGGCCAGAAAGCTTCTGCCATTTCTTTTGCATCTTGGTTGAAATCTTTAATTCATCTTGCCTATGTTGAGTCGGGTAAAATTCCGCCTCAGAGAATTACAGCTCATTCTACTAGGTCAGTATCTACTTCCTGGGTGTTTAGGAATGAAGCTTCGGTTGACCAGATCTGCAAAGCAGCAACTTGGTCCTCTTTGCATACTTTTACTAAATTCTACCATTTTGATGTATTTTCTTCTTCTGAAGCAGTTTTTGGTAGAAAAGTTCTTCAGGCAGCGGTTTCAGTTTGAATCTTCTGCTTATGTTTTTTGTTAAACTTTATTTTGGGTGTGGATTATTTTCAGCAGGAATTGGCTGTCTTTATTTTATCCCTCCCTCTCTAGTGACTCTTGTGTGGAAAGATCCACATCTTGGGTAGTCATTATCCCATACGTCACTAGCTCATGGACTCTTGTTAATTACATGAAAGAAAACATAATTTATGTAAGAACTTACCTGATAAATTCATTTCTTTCATATTAACAAGAGTCCATGAGGCCCACCCTTTTTTGTGGTGGTTATGATTTTTTTGTATAAAGCACAATTATTCCAATTCCTTATTTTATATGCTTCGCACTTTTTTTCTTATCACCCCACTTCTTGGCTATTCGTTAAACTGATTTGTGGGTGTGGTGAGGGGTGTATTTATAGGCATTTTAAGGTTTGGGAAACTTTGCCCCTCCTGGTAGGAATGTATATCCCATACGTCACTAGCTCATGGACTCTTGTTAATATGAAAGAAATGAATTTATCAGGTAAGTTCTTACATAAATTATGTTTTTTACCTAAGGTTGTGAATTCCAACAACATTAGTAGAGAAATTGTAGTTCCTTCATTATGCCCTAATCCTAAGAATTCTAAGGAGAAATCATTGCATTCTTTGGATGTTGTTAGAGCTTTGAAATATTATGTTGAAGCTACTAAGACTTTCTGAAAGACTTCTAGTCTATTTGTCATCTTTTCCGGTTCTAGAAAAGGCCAGAAAGCTTCTGCCATTTCTTTGGCATCTTGGTTGAAATCTTTAATTCATCATGCCTATGTTGAGTCGGGTAAAACTCCGCCTCAGAGGATTACAGCTCATTCTACTAGGTCAGTTTCTACTTCCTGGGTGTTTAGGAATGAAGCTTCGGTTGATCAGATTTGCAAAGCAGCAACTTGGTCTTCTTTGCATACTTTTACTAAATTCTACCATTTTGATGTGTTTTCTTCTTCTGAAGCAGTTTTTGGTAGAAAAGTACTTCAGGCAGCTGTTTCAGTTTGAATCTTCTGCTTATGTTTTCATTTAAACTTCATTTTGGGTGTGGATTATTTTCAGCAGGAATTGGCTGTCTTTATTTTATCCCTCCCTCTCTAGTGACTCTTGCGTGGAAAGATCCACATCTTGGGTAGTCATTATCCCATACGTCACTAGCTCATGGACTCTTGCTAATTACATGAAAGAAAACATAATTTATGTAAGAACTTACCTGATAAATTCATTTCTTTCATATTAGCAAGAGTCCATGAGGCCCACCCCTTTTTTGTGGTGGTTATGATTTTTTTGTATAAAGCACAATTATTCCAATTCCTTATTTTTTATGCTTTCGCACTTTTTTCTTATCACCCCACTTCTTGGCTATTCGTTAAGCTGATTTGTGGGTGTGGTGAGGGGTGTATTTATAGGCATTTTGAGGTTTGGGAAACTTTGCCCCTCCTGGTAGGAATGTATATCCCATACGTCACTAGCTCATGGACTCTTGCTAATATGAAAGAAATGAATTTATCAGGTAAGTTCTTACATAAATTATGTTATATATATATATATATATATATATATATATATATATATGTATTATTTTTATTATGTACAGTGATGATGTAGCTTTTTATATAATGGCCTGCAGGACTTTCTAGCAGTCATAAAAAATGGTTAATTTATTTAAATGTAAATTTAGAGACTCTGATTACCTGGTTTTAAGAATAAATTTAAGATTTTTCAACAGATGTTAATTTCATATATATATATATATATATATATATATATATATATATATATATATTTATATTATATATATATATATATATATATATATATATATATACTACACAGGCCAGTACAGCGGTCCCACCCCTTGCTCTCTCTCTATCCCCCCTCTCTTTTGCTCTCTCTTTCTCCCCTCTCTTTTGCTCTCTCTTTCTCCCCTCTCTTTTGCTCTCTCTTTCTCCCCTCTCTTTTGCTCTCTCTCTCCCCTCTCTTTTACTCTCTCTCCCCCCTCTCTTTTACTCTCTCTCTCCCCCTCTCTTTTGCCCTCTCTCTCCCCCTCTCTTTTGCTATCTCTCTACCCCCTCTCTTTTGCTCTCTCTCCCCTCTCTTTTGCTCTCTCTCTCCCCCCTCTCTTTTGCTCTCTCTCTCCCCCTCTCTTTGGCTCTCTCTCTCCCCCCTCTCTTTTGCTTTCTCTCTTCTCCCTCTCTTTTGCTCTTTCTCTCCCCTCTCTTTTGCTCTCTCTCTCCCCCCCTCTCGTTTGTTCTCTCTCTTCCCCTCGCTTTTGCTCTCTCTCTCCCCCCTCACTTTTGCTCTCTCTCCCCCTCTTTTGCTGTCTCCCCCTCTTTTGCTCTCTCTCTCCCTCTCTTTTGCTCTCTCTCTTCCCCCCTCTCGTTTGCTCTCTCTCTCTCTCTCCTCTCGTTTGCTCTCTCTCTCCTTTCGTTTGCTCTCTCTCTCCTCTCTTTTGCTGTCTCTCTCCCCCTCTCTTTTGCTGTCTCTCTCCCCCTCTCTTTTGCGCTCTCTACCCCTCTCTTTTGCGCTCTCTCCCCCTCTCTTTTGCGCTCTCTCCTGACACGAATGGGGCCGGGCATGACGCGGGCGGGGACGACTGTCCAGACAGAGAGCTCTAAAGAGGGGGGATAGAGAGAGGGAGAGAGACAACAAAAGAGAGGGGGGAGAGTGCACAAAAGAGAGGGGGGAGAGTGCACAAAAGAGAGGGGGGAGAGTGCACAAAAGAGAGGGGGGAGTGCACAAAAGAGAGGGGGGAGAGTGCACAAAAGAGAGGGGGAGAGAGCGCAAAAGAGAGGGGTAGATTCACTTTATAATTTCCACTTAGATGATATGGTTATTTTGGAAACACATTTTCATGCTTTTAAATTTTGATGTGAAAAGAACAAAAAAAGGTGTGCCCAGTTGTATCAAACATCCCAGAAAGTGTAGTAAATTGGTGTTTTAGTGAATAAAAACATAAATTATTCTTACCAGATAATTTCCTTTCCTTCTGAATGAGGAGAGTTCACCGCTTCATTCCTTACTTGTGGAAAACACAGAACCTGGCCACCAGGAGGAGGCAAAGACATCCCAGCCAAAGGCTTAAATACCTCCCCCACTTCCCTCATATCCCAGTCATTCTGCCAAAGGAACAAGGAAAAGTAGGAGAAATATCAGGGTATAAATGGTGCCAGAAGAACAAAACAAAATTTAGGTCCGCCCTTCAGAGAATATGGGCGGGGGCTGTGGACTCTCCTCATACAGAAGGAAAGGAAATGATCTGGTAAGCATAATTTATGTTTTCCTTCTTAATATGAGGAGAGTCCACGGGTTCATTCCTTACTTGTGGGAAACATATACCCAAGCTCCAGAGGACACTGAATGAACGGGAGGATAAAAGTAAGGCGGACCCTATTCTGAGGGCACCACAGCCTGCAAAACCCTTCTCCCAAAAGCTGCTTCAGTCGAAGCAAAAACGTCAAATTTGTAAAATTTAGAAAAGGTATGTAAGGAGGACCAAGTAGCCGCCCTACAAATCTGATCCATAGAGGCCTCATTCTTGAAGACCCAAGAGGAAGCCACTGCTCTAGTTGAATGAGCCTTAATCCTCTGAGGAGGCTTATGACCTGCTGTCTCATAAGCTAAGCGAATAATGCTCCTCTGCCCCCTACGCTTCCCAGAATAGACAACAAACAAAGAAGAAGTCTGTCTAAACTCCTTCGTAGCCTGAAGATAGAACTTTATGAAGTAACCGTTCCTTCAAAGAAGAAGGTTTAGGACACAAGGAAGGAACCACAATTTCCTGATTGATGTTGTGATCTGAAACGACCTTAGGGAGAAAACCTAACCCAGTATGAAGAACAGCATGAAATACTAGGTAAGGAGGCTCACATTGCAAGGCAGCCATTTCAGAGACTCTGCACATCAAAGCAATGGCCAGTAGAAAAAGAACTTTCCAAGACAGTAATTTAATGTCAACTACATACATAGGCTCAAACAGAGCCTTCTGCAAAACTTTAAGAACAAGATTTAAACTCTAAGGAGGAGCGCTAGATCTAAACACAGGCCTGATTCTAGCCAAAGCCTGAAGAAAAGACTGAACATCTGGAAGCTCAGCGAACCTCTAGTGCAGTAAAACAGAGCCAAAATCTGGCTCTATCTGGCTAGCAGAAAGGCCCTTCTCCAGACCATCCTGGAGAAAAGAAAGAATCCTGGGAACTCTGACCTTATGCCAGGGGAATCCACGCTCTTCACACCAGAATAAGTAATTTCTCCACACCTTCTGATAGATTTGATGAGTCACCAGCTTACAAGCTTGAATAAGGGTATCAATAACTCTCTCCGAGAAACCTCTCTTGGCTAGGACTAAGCGTTCAATCTCCACGCAGTCGGCCTCAGAGAATCTAGATTTTGATGAACAAAGGGACCTTGTTCCAGCAGATCCCTGCGACAAGGTAACTTCCATGGATCAGATGATGACACACCCACTAGATCCGCAAACCACATCCTTCACGGCCACGATGTAGCAATCAGTATCACTGATGCTCGCTCCTGCTTGATGCTGGCTACTACTCGAGGAAGGAGAGGTAATGGTGGAAAAAGGTATATTAGACTGAACCTCCAAGGCACCACTAATGCATCTATTAGCTTTTCCTAAGGATCCCTGGATCTCGACCAATACCTGGGTAGCTTAGTATTGAGACGGGATTCCATGAGATCTATCTCTGGAGTCCCCCACCTGTTGCATATCTCTGCAAACACCTCGGGATGGAGAGACCATTCCCCTGGATGAAAGGATTGTCTGCTGAGAAAATCCGCTTCCTAGCTGTCCACACCCGGAATGTGGATCGATGACAGCGAACAGTTGTGGGCCTCCGCCCACTCCAGAATACGAGATACCTCCCTTATTGCTAGGGAGCTCCTCGTTCCTCCCTGGTGGTTGATGTAAGCCATGAGGTGATATTGTCTGATTGGAATCTGATAAACTGGGACAAACCCAGGCGGGGCCAAGCCTTCAGAGCATTGAGCCTTCTTGGCTCCCCAAACTGCTCCCCATCCTGAGAGACTCGCATCTGTAGTCACAATCTCCCAGGATGGTCTTAAAAAGGATGTCCCACGGGACAGGTGATCTGGACAGAGCCACCAAGAGAGCGATTCTCTCGACTGGTTGTCCAGAGAGATCTGTTGAGACAGATCTGAATGATTGCCGTTCCACTGTCTCAGCATGCACAGTTGTAACCGTCTGAGACGGAACCTGGCAAAGGGAATTATGTCCATGCTGGACACCATGAGACCAATCACATCCATACACTGCGCCACAGAGGGCCTTGAGGAGGTCTGGAGGGCAAGACATGCCGAAGCCAGCTTGCAGTGTCTCTGGTCTGAAAGAAATATCCTCATGACTAGTGAGTCTATTATAGTGCCCAGGAATTCTACCCTGGTGCTTGGAATAAGAGAACTCTTTTCTAAGTTTATCTTCCATCCATGGGATCGAAAAAAAGAGAGAGAAAAGATTCTGAATGTTCTTCCTCTAGATGAAAGGATGGTGCTTGTACCAGCATATCGTCCAAGTAAGGTGCTACTGCAATGCCCTGGGTTCTGGCCACAGCCAAGAGAACCCCCAGAACCTTCATGAAAATTCTTGGGGCAGTAGCTAGGCCAAACGGAAGAGCAATAAACTGGAAGTGCTGGTCCAGGAAGGCAAACCTTAGGAACTGAAAGTGTTCCTTGTGGATTGGGACATGAAGGTAAGCATCCTTCAGATCTATAGCAGTCATGAACTGTCCCTTCTGGACTAAGGGAAGGATACATCTTATTGTCTCCATTGAAAGAGTGGACATTCAGAAACTTGTTTAAGTACTTTAGGTCCAGAATCGGACGGAAAGTTCCCTCCTTTTTTTGGTACCACGAAAAGGTTTGAGTAGTATCCCAAGCCTCGTTCCTCTATGGGAACCGGGACAATGACTCCTAAGGAGGACAGATACCGGACACACTTAAGAAAGGCCTCCCTCTTCTCTGGTTTTGATGACATATTTGAGAGGAGGAATCTGCCCTTGGGTGAAAGAGACTTTAACCCAATTCTGTAACCCTGAGCAATGACCAGCACATCCATGAACCAAGCTTCTGAGAAGAGCAAAAATCTGCCCCCTACCTGATCCATAGACGTATCGGGGGCGACCCCTTCATGTTTATTTAGTCTCAGCGGGCTTCTTGCTCTGCTTGGACTTATTCCAGTACTACGCCGGCTTCCAAGTCTTAGGTTGCTCGGTCTTAGTGGAGGATTGCTGATGCTGGGATTTGTCAGAACGAAAAATTATTAGGTTGTCCCTTTGATCTGTTCTTTTTATCTTGCGGTAAGAAGGCACCCTTGCCCCCTGTAACCGTGGAGATAATGGCGATAATTAGCGACCCTTAAAGCCTTAATTCTATCAAGAATAAGATCGAGGGGACCTTCCACCTCGATCAATTCCGATAAGTAGTCACACCAGTAGATAGCTGCTCCCGCAACCGCGGCAACTACCGCCGCTGGTTGAAATTAATATCCCGAATGTTGAAACATCTTTCTTTCTTAACAGGGTTTCCATCGTTTTATCCATGGGCTCTTCGAACGACGAACTATCCTCCAGTGGGATAGTAGTGCGTTTTGCAAGCGTGGAGACAGAGCCATCCACCTTAGGTATGGAACCCCTCAACTCCAATTGAGAGTCCGGAACCGGGAACAGTTTCTTAAAAGCAGATGAAGGAGAGAAAGAAGAACCAATCCTCTCCCATTCATTCTTAATAATGTTTGCCATCTTTACAGGAACAGGGAAAGTCTGAGGAACAACCCTGTCTTCGTAAACTCTATCCAGTTTAGGAATTAAAGGTGCGTCAGGCAGTTTGGCCTCTGGAACCACTAAGGTAGCCAGAACTTCCTTTAAAAGAAAGTGGAAGTGCTCCATCCTAAATCTAAAATCTGGTTCTTCCGCAATCGGAGGCTTAGAGTCAGCCGATTCCGACCCAGAAAGTTCACACTCTGAATTAACAGAAAGAACTTCATTATCAGACAATTGTCTATCAGCTATAGCCAATAAACTGTATGATGACCCCTGGGAAGCATAGCAGGGCAAGGTAAAGCACTAATGGCCACAGGCACCGCCATTTGTAACTGTGCAGTGAAGTAACATAACATAGTAACATAGTATATAAGGTTGAAAAAAGACCGAAGTCCATCGAGTTCAACCTATACAAATCTACTAAAAAAGGTGACCCATTTAATACTAGCAATCATATCCATGAATTTTGTTTATATACAGAAATGTATCCAGACTATTTTTAAATGTATCTTAGGGTATTGGCATTCACTACCTCCTTTGGTAATGAGTTCCACAATTTTATTGCTCTTAAAGTGAAAAAACTTTTCCGTTGCAGGAGATTAAATCTCCTTTCCTCCAACCTTAAATTGTGACCTCTTGTCAGAAACTATTTTCTTGGAATAAACAGAGCTTCTGCCATCTCTGTATATGGGCCTTGAATATATTTATATAAAGTAATCATGTCACCTCTCAAGGGCCTTTTTTCTAAAGAAAACAGACCCAGTTTTGCTAGCCTCTCCTCATAGGTTAAATTCTCCAATCCTCTTATTAGCTTTGTGGTCTTTCTCTGAACTTTTTCTAGTTCTGCAATATCTTTTTTTGCGATTGGTCCCCAGAACTGCACTCCATACTCAAGGTGAGGTTTTACCAGGGCTTTATATAGTGACAGAATTATGCTTTCCTCCCTTGAATCAATGACTCTTTTAATACATGCTAGTATCTTATTAGCCTTTGAAGCCGCTGCCCTGCATTGTGCATCTTTAGCTTGTTATCTATTACTACTCCCAAATTCCTTTCCTCCTCTGTTTGGCTAAGTCTTGTCCCATTTAAAAAATATGTTGCCTGCTTATTTTTACTTCCAAAATGTAAAACCTTGCATTTTCCCGTATTAAATTTCATTTTCCATTTACTTGCCCATACTTCTAATGTTTGCAGATCCCTTTGTAAGGAAAGTTCATCCTGCTCTGACCTAATGACCTTACTTAACTTAGTATCGTCTGCAAAAATAGAGATGTTGCTATTTAATCCTTGCTCCAAGTCATTTATAAAAGTATTAAAAAGAACAGGGCCCAGTACTGATCCCTGGGGGACTCCACTGATTACCTTTGTCCAATCTGAGTATGATCCATTTACTACTACTCGTTGCTCTCTATCTTTTATCCAGTTATTTATCCATGAGCTAACATTTTCAGCTATTCCCAGTCCCTTAATTTTGTGCATTAATCTCTCATGTGGCACTGTATCAAATGCCTTTGCAAAATCTAAGTATATCACATCAACTGATTCCCCTTTATCTATATTTTTACTTACTTCCTCGTAGAATCTAATTAGATTAGTTTGACATGATCTATTTCTCCTAAAACCATGCTGATTAGAACTCATAATCTTGTTTACACGAATATGCTCATCAATATAATTCCTTATAATCCCTTCAAATATCTTCCCCACTATTGATGTCAGACTAACTGGTCTATAGCTTCCTGGATCATCCCTGCTTCCATTTTTGAAGAGTGGCACCACATCAGCTTTACGCCAATCCTGGGGTACCATGCCTGAGGATAATGAGTCTTGAAAAATTAAGAGTAGTGGTTTGTCAATAACAGTGCTACGTTCCCTTAACACCCTTGGGTGTATTCCATCTGGGCCTGGAGTTTTATTTACCTTAATATTTTCCAGTTTTTTCCTGATATCCTCTAAACATAACCCAGTTAATGGTATGGACTGGCATGTTCTATTTTGTTCCAAAGTATCACCCAATGGTTCCTTTCTTGTGTATACTGAAGAAAAAAACTGGTTTAGTACCTCAGCCTTCTCCCTGTCATTATTTATCATGCTACCCTCCACGCATTTTAATATACCTATTTTGTCCTTCTTAGATTTTTTGCTATTTATGTACTTAAAGAACCTCTTAGGGTTAGACTTAGAATCCTTTGCAATTAATTTTTCATTTTCAATTTTGGCTAATTTGATTGCTTTTTTGCATGCTTTGTTACATTCCTTATAAATATGGAATGTTGAGTCTGTACTATTTTCTTTGAATAATTTAAATGCCCTACGTTTTTTTCTAATTTCTCTTAAGTCTGGAGATAAAAGGCCTCCTCCAGATGGAGGATCAGGCATGCTATGGGAAACTGCATGTGTATTAGGAGATGAAAGCAGGGTGCGCACCTCACGGGACGGGGACCCCTCAGAGGTGGAAGGCTCAGTGGTATCAAACATGTTATCCTTTTTTGGCATAATCACTTTTTCTAGGCATGTGGAACATAAGTGAGAGGGCGGGTATACCTCAGCCTCCTCACAATATAAACAGGCATTAGTCTTAGGTATAGAGGGAGTACCCTCTGAAATGTCAAAGTCCTCCATAGCTATGGGCTATGTCCTAATATAACAAGAGTGAACGTTATATAAATATAAAAAACGGCACCTTTATACCCCCAATGGCTGGGCACTCACCACCTCCTATGACCCAGGCACACAGAGAAAACCATTTCTCTCTGATAACCAGCACGGTCAGTGTAGGAAGTGAAGCTATAACCACACCCGGTCACATGGTGCGCAACCTAGGACCGCCTCCGCTATGGAAATTGTGCCAAGCTTGTAAAGCTGCGCCTCTGAAGTAACCTGTGCCTATGAGCCTCAGAAAACATCTCACACATAACGCAGTATAATCAAATAAAAATGTATGAGATCTATCCCCACTGTTCAATAATCCCCCCTCAGCAGATATTAACCCTTGATTCAATACAGATAAAAGGAACCACACTGTGACCCTGTCTTCTTGCGTTATCATGTGTGTATAAATAAATGAAACAATCTTACCAGAATCTATGCCGTGGAACAGAAACACAGCCTCTCAAGTTTGACAGTCTTGTAGCATCGCTCCTGACATGGACTTGAGTGATGGAAGCAGGCAGTAAAACTCGTCAACACTGATTGCTTAGGAGCTGTTAATACGAGTCTGGATAAGTTCGCAGAAAGACTCTCCCTGCATCTTAAGACTCTAACTTTCGTCAATGCTCTCACTGAGAGGAAGACAAGACTACTTAAAACTCCAGTCCGATTTCAAAAGATAGTGTCAGGGTGCCAGGAATCAGACTGAGACGAGAAGTGCAAAAATAATCAAACCTTTATTAATAGCAAAAAATAATAAAAAGTCCACAAGTCAAATAACAAGCCAGGAGTCAAAACCAGAGCTGGTAGTCAGACGAGCCGAGTCAGGAGCCAAAGTGAATAGTCAGATGAGCCGGAATCAGGAACAAGGAAAACAGCAGAGTCAGGAACAAGCCAGGGATCAGGAACCAGGAAGGACGTCAGGCAGCCAGGTAATACACAGGAACTCTCACAAACAGGTCTGAGACAACGCAAAGGCAAAGCATACTGAATAAAGGCCCTTTAAATAATAAGTGATGACATCACAATTCTGAGACTGCATCCTGTCTCACATGGATGATGCACACCAGTCTGGCCATAAAAGGAAGTGCAGGAAATGAGCAGCATCCCCCACAATCCACCATAGTCAGGAAGAGAGGTGAGTAAAATGGCTGCCAGCAGCACATGGCAAACACAACAGGGAAAAAACCCTGACAGTACCCTCCCCTCAACGACAACTCCCCCGCGGGAGGACAAAAGGCTTATTGGGGAAACAGGCATGGAAGGCACGGAGGAGGGCGGGAGTATGAACATCAGAGGAGGGAACCCAAGAACGCTCCTCCGGACCGTAGCCCCTCCAGTGAACCAAATACTGTACACGGCCCCTGGACATACGAGAGTCAATAATGCTGCTGACCTCATACTCCTCATGGTTGTCAACAAAGATAGGGCGGGGACGAGGCAACACAGTGGTAAACCGATTACAAACCAATGGTTTCAAGAGGGAGACATGAAAAACATTGGAGATGCGCATAGCAGGAGGAAGGTCAAGAGCGTAGGCCACAGGATTAACCCTTCGGAGTATTCGAAAAGGACCAACATAACGGGGAGCCAATTTATTGGAAGGCACACAAAAGTTCAAGTTGCGGGAGGACAGTCAAACTCTCTCACCAACCTGGTAGGAAGGTGCGGGCAGACGCCTATGATCAGCCTGGAACTTTTGGCGCTGCATAGAACGATGAAGGCAATCCTGAATCTGCACCCACGTGGAACGGAGTTGCCGGAGATGCTCCTCCAAAGTCGGGATACCCTGAGACATGAATGAATCAGGCAACAAGGATGGTTGAAACCCATAATTCGCCATGAATGGTGATAACTTGGAGGAAGCATTAATAGCACTATTACGAGCAAACTCTGCCCAAGGTAACAGTTCAGACCAATTATTGTGGTGATCTGAGACATAACAAAGGAGGAACTGTTCCAAAGCTTGATTAGACCATTCCGCAGCCCCATTGGATTGAGGGTTATATGCAGAGGAGAAGGAAAGCTGGATCCCCATTTGAGAACAAAAGGAATGCCAAAATCTGGAGACAAACTGGCTACCCCGGTCCGACACTATCTCCTTGGGTAACCCATGTAAACGGAAGACCTCCCGGGCAAAAATTGAAGCAAGCTCCTGAGCGGTAGGCAGCTTCATCAAGGGAATGCAATGTGACATTTAAGAAAAACTGTCAACCACCATAAGGATAACAGTATTCCCATTGGAAATAGGGAGCTCGACAATGAAGTCCATAGAAAGATGTGTCTAAGGATGCTCACCATTAGCAATAGGTTGAAGAAGACCCACAGGAAGACATCGAGGAGTCTTCTTCTGGGCACAAACTGAGCAGGAGGCAACATACGTAGCAACATCAGAACGAAGACCTGGCCACCAGAATTGTCGAGTGACAGACCAAATCATTTGGTTCTTGCCTGGGTGACCTGTGGCTTTAGGATTGTGGTAAGTGTGCAAAAGTTTAGTTTGAAGATTCTCAGGAACAAAACACTTACCACTAGGTTTCTCAGGAGGTGCATTGGTTTGTGCAGTCAGGATCTCCTTCCCCAAGGGAGAAGTCAAATTAGTACGTATGGTAGCCAAAATATGGTCAGGAGGTATAACAGGAGTAGGTACAGACTCTTCCTTGGACAGAGGTGAAAATTGTTGAGAGAGGGCATCAGCCCTAACATTCTTACTACCAGGCAGTTAGGAGACCACATAATTAAACCGAGACAAAAATAGCGCCCATCTGGCCTGTCGGGGCGACAAACGTTTTGCTTCAGATAGATAAGTTAAATTCTTGTGGTCAGTAAGAATGAGCACTGGCACGCTAGTACCCTTGAGAAGATGCCTCCATTCCTTAAGTGCCAAAATTATGGCCAGTAATTCCCTGTCGCCAATTTCATAATTGCACTCCGCTGGAGACAATTTCTTAGGGAAGAAACCACACGGATGCAAGGAACCGTCAGGCGTAGGACGTTGAGACAAGAGGGCAACTACTCCAGTCTCAGACGCATCGACCTCAAGAACGAAAGGCAGGACAGGGTTAGGATGAGCCAGAACTGGAGCGGCAGCAAAGGCAGTCTTAAGACTATCAAAGGCCTTAATGGCAGTAGGTGACCAATGGAGTGGATCATTCTCTTTACGGGTCATGTCTGTGATAGGTTTGATCAAGGAAGAAAAGTTTTTATAAACTTTCTATAGTAATTGGCGAACCCCAAAAAACGTTGAATAGACCGAAGACCAACTGGGCGAGGCCACTGCAGAACTGCAGATAACTTGTCAGGATCCATGGAGAACCCTGCAACGGAGATAACATAACCTAGGAAGGTTGCTTGAGTCTGATGGAACTCACATTTGTCAAGTTTACAAAACAAGCCGTTCTCACGTAGTCTCTGAAGAACCCGTGTAACATCAGAACGATGAGCCTCAAGTGTGGGTGAGTGTATGAGGATGTCGTCTAAGTACACCACAACACACTGTTTCAACATATCTCGTAGGACATCATTAATAATTTCCTGAAAAACAGCAGGAGCATTACATAGGCCAAAGGGCATTACAAGATACTCACAATGCCCGCTCCTGGTGTTATAAGCTGTTTTTCATTTGTGACCCTCCTTAATCCTAATGAGATTGCACGCTCCTCTCAAATCAAGTTTAATAAAGACCGTAGCTCCCTTGAGGCAGTCAAAGAGTTCCGTAATAAGCGGAATAGGGTAAGCATTCTTAATGGTAAGACAATTAAGACCCCTATAATCGATACATGGTCTTAACTCGCCACCCTTTTTCTTCACAAAGAAGAAGCCAGCCCCTGCAGGAGAGCAGGATTTGCAGATGATCCCCCATGACAGAGCATCGGCAACATACTCCTCCATAGCACAATTCTCTGCAACAGACAGAGGGTACACCCGGCCCCAAGGAGGAATGGCTCCGGGTTGCAGGTCTATAGCACAATCGTAAGACCGGTGAGGAGGCAACGTACCGGCACACACCTTGTCAAACACGTCTAGGAACTCTCGGTACTCCTATGGCAATTGAGATACCGAAGAAGTGCACTAGACTTTAACTGGTTTCCGAAGACAAGTGGAAATACATTGCGGGGACCACAACAAAATTTCGGACCTGCGCCAGTCGAGACTGGGATTATGCTTTTGGAGCCAGGGATAACCCAGAACAACCGGAAAGTGCGGAGAATTAATCACCTGGAACTGGAGGGTTTCAAAATGGAGAGCCCCAACAGCCATGGACAACGGAGCAGTTTCGTGAGTAACGAGTGCGGACTGAAGGGGCCTGCCATCAATGGCCTCAATAGCAAGCGGAACGGACTGAGGCAAAACAGGAATGGAGTGCTTTGATAGAAAAGCACTGTCAATGAAATAGCCTGCAGCACCGGAGTCAACAAGAGCTTGAGTGACTATGGAGGAGTCCACCCAGGAAAGGACAAACGTGACCAAAGGTTTCTCCTTAAGCGCATTCCGGGGACGAGGATAAACCACCCAAGGTCTGCCCCCGACAGGACCTTAGGTGTGAGCGTTTCCCGGCCATGTAGGACAAGACTTCAAAAGGTGGCCCTGTAACCCACAATAGAGGGAGAGCCCCTCCCTCCTCCTAAAGGCCCGGAGAGATGCGTGAATCCCAGCTGCAACGGCTCAGCAGTACCTGGTGACTCAGGATCAGGAGGCATGGGAGGAGAGGGAGGCATGGGTGGGAACGAACACGTAGGAGACAACAGAACAGGAGGCTTCCGCAAGCGCTCCTTGAAAGAGGGCCTCTCTCTGAGTCTGATGTCAATTAGGATCAAAAAAGACACCAATGCCTCGAGATCCTCTGGTAAATCTCTGGCAGCAACTTCGTCTTTAATCGCATCAGAGAGCCCATGTTCCAACCTACCTCTGCGGCAAGCGTACGGAACTCAATAGCATACTGAGCAATAGATCTTGTACCTTGCTGAATGGACATGAGTCATTTAGCAGCAGAGGAGCGAGCCGGAACATCAAATACCCTTCGAAAGGAGGCCACAAATTCAGGGTAATTTGAAATCACAGGTTTATTAGTCTCCCACAAGGGATTAGCCCAGGCAAGAGCTGTGTCAGAGAGTAACCAGATGAGAAATCCAACCTTAGCTCTGTCAGAGGGAAACGCCTGAGGTAACATCTCAAAGTAAATGCCCACCTGGTTCAAAAACCCTCTGCGCTGAATAGGATCGCCTCCATATCGCTGAGGTAGAGGTGCAGAACCGGACATACTCCTGGTAGGCATAGGTGCAGCAGCGGAAACAGCCATAACTTGTGGGACACTTTAGTCCAAATGTGCAGTGCGAGTCAGCAGGGTTTGCAGGGCTAGAGCACATTGATCCAAGCGGTGATCCTGTTCATCCATCCTGGAAATGATGGCAGGTAAAGGTGGATTATTAGCACCATCAGGATTCATGGCCTTTGCGTAATGTCAGGGTGCCAGGAATCAGACTGAGACGAGAAGTGCAAAAATAATCACACCTTTATTAATAGCAAAAAATAATAAAAAGTCCACAAGTCAAATAACAAGCCAGGAGTCAAAACCAGAGCTGGTAGGCAGACGAGCCGAGTCAGGAGCCAAAGTGAATAGTCAGACAAGCCGGAATCAGGAACAAGGAAAACAGCAGAGTCAGGAACAAGCCAGGGATCAGGAACCAGGAAGGACGTCAGGCAGCCAGGTAATACACAGGAACTCTCACAAACAGGTCTGAGACAACGCAAAGGCAAAGCATACTGAACAGAGGCCCTTTAAATAATAAGTGATGACATCACAATTCTGAGACTGCATCCTGTCTCAGATGGATGATGCACACCAGTCTGGCCATAAAAGGAAGTGCAGGAAATGAGCAGCATCCCCCACAATGCACCATAGTCAGGAAGAGAGGTGAGTAAAATGGCTGCCAGCAGCACATGGCAAACACAACAGGGAAAAAACCCTGACAGATAGATACCCTTCATAAGTAACTTCTCTGAATCTTCTGTCACTTCTCTGCCAACCTCATGTGACAAAAGGCAAAGAATAACTGGGATATGAGGGAAGTGGGGGGGGTATTTAAGCCTTTGGCTGGGGTGTCTTTGCCTCCTCCTGGTGGCCAGGTTCTGTATTTCCCACAAGTAAGGAATGAAGCCGTAGACTCTCCTCATATAAAGATGGAAACAGGAGTTTATACAGGATGAGTATCTTATTACCCATGAATGAAACCCAGCGTAATAAAAACTAAGACGTGCTTAACACAGATATACACATTACACTGATGTACCTAGCACCCATCATCCTTATGGAAACTGACTTGCTGCAGACTTTTCCAGAAGGACTGATTTTAAAGATGAATTATGAGGACCTCCAGGGAATGCTGCATATACATTCATTTTACGCATGGAATGATTGCAAATCATTTGCACACTGATGGAATGCCTTGTGTGCCATAAGGTATAATATATGGCTCCCATGACTGTGGACATTTCTCCCCATGCATAAAATCCTCTTTTCACATTAAGAGTAAGTTAAAGTTAATAATCCTCTGGCAGTGTCTTCTCAGAGCCTTCAAACCATAACTCAGAAACTTAGATAGTAGATAGGGCCCTTCAACTGATTTAAAACTGCCAGAGGACAGGGAATGAGTACAGGACAACATCCTTTCTAACCAAGTTACTGCCATGTAAGCCTAATATATTGGCCCCAATTCATTCTTTAGTAGGTCTTACAAAGCAAGGAGACAATGATGGGTAAACATATATATTATGTGAGTTTCTGGGTCTTATGGACTATCAGTATGTTGGTAGAATTCTACCCCAGAATGAACAACCCTTATGTAGCCATCCATCGCTCTCACACCTTTGGATGACCCTGAACCACATTGGCTTTAAGCGACAAAGCTCCACCCTGAGGCTTCACCAATCTCATGTCTCTGAATATCTCAAACACTACACCTGCCAGAGGCTGTGCCTCTCACTGGCTATACCCTCTCTCTCCTCTAATTCCACCAAGCCTTTTCCCACTTACAGGCTATTCCTTCTCATTTACCACACCATTGCAAAATATATAACCACAATTAATGTTAGAATTGACTGATGTGTCCATGTAAGTGGCTGTAATAAGTGACCAGCCTCGGTTATGCATAGGAGATTGCTGAGCACTGAAGGTCTCTGTGGATAGGGCAACAGGGAAAGACTAACAATAGGTTAAGACTCTTGACATTGGATAAATACTAGCTTGTTGCCATGGTAGTGTGCTTAGCTGAATAATGTCAGTTCTGATGTGAGTAGGCAAGGGGCAGCTAGGTTAGTGAAGTTAAAGACATAAGCTGATGCCAGGTAGATGACTGAAAATTAATATCCAAGTAAGTTTTAGCTCGTCAGATTTGGGGTTGAGACACCATTTTGTGTCACAACACCTGGCTGTGGATGTTATAGAAAACTGGTGTTGAAGGTGGTGGCTTTAAAGAGGTTTACAGTGAAGTGGAATAATATGACATTTTGAAGAATTTGAATTTTTGGCAAAGTCGAGATTTAAATTTTGCAATGAGTAAAAGGATTTTAATATAGCTTGGTTTTTACCCCTACATAACACATTATAATACCCCTTGGAATGTCACTTTATTGTAAAAATGTGTTGGGGTCTTACAAAGCAAAAACACTTTGGTAATACAATTTTATGTTATCTGCTTGTTGGTGGTAAAAATGTTACTCAAAGGTGGAGACATAATGAGTCATAATAATAATAAAATAATATTACATTTAAATGACCAGAAAATAATTATACAGCAACCAGGGGTGGTCAGCGGCTCAGTGGTTAGGCATGAATTGTGTGATCATGTAGAGGTAGTAAAGGGTTGGAGATGAGTGTAGAAGAGGGTAGGAAGATAAAATCAGCAGTGAGTGGTATATTTTTTTTTATTATTTTCAGTAGTAGAACAAGTTTGTAGTCATTAATGCAAATTTGATATATTTTTCCTTTGAAAATGTATTTATATTTAAAGCTCAGCCAAATAAATTATTTCTGAAAGATAATTGTAAAAGGATTTCCTAATTACATTAATATGTGTTGTACTAGCAGGTGTGTCAAATACTCAGAAGGAGCTATTTATTATATACATGTGGGATCGGAGATATCGTTTATGTGTATGCAGCAATAGGGCACTTAGTGCATACCACATTGCTTTCTCCTGATAAGTAGACTGTTATGCTGGGGCTTATTAGAGAAATAAAATGCTGTGAACATATCTTACTGATTATAGAGGCAACAAGTTATTTCTTTTTGTCGGGAGGCTATTAATCTGACCTGTTAGACTATAGATAAGCAAAATGGTGTAACAGTAACTCTGCTGAGCCATGTATTCTAGTGATGTTATGTACCCTAGGATTGCACACGGAATAAGTAACATACAATGCTGTTTTTGCATATTTCTTTGCTGAACTGCCATTAGCAGATGTCACATAAAAGCTATTAGGTTTGAGAAGATACCGCTGTTCCATGCTCAAATGGGCAGTTTCATTTATCATAATATGCTGGATACACACAAATTAATTTTCTTCCTAGTTCTGTTAAACTTTTATACTGTATCCAGTTAATGTCTTGGGTTTGCAGAGATGATTTTATAGGATGCAGTCGTTATCGCCTCCTGTGGGTAGAGGTAACCCCAGCAGCTGCAGGAACTCAAAGTAAGAGAAAACCCAAGGCCTTGAAATAGACTGAGTCTGATCCAGACCAATCGATTCTGTTAGTAATCCTCGATTAAACTGAAGCTGCTGCTCCAATGCTGCTGCCTGCCTGCAAGGACAAAAATGGGATATGATACTATAACGAAGTTCAGAATTCATGTAACCAGGGGTGTTTCATATAGGGCCCAGTGTTCAAAGAATTGTTACATATCGATATGTTATAAAAGGTATCCGCATAGCAAACTAAACTGTAGATGTTCTAAAGGAATGAAATCGCTGTTAGCAGGCAGAATCGCCAAGACCGTGGGAGGCGAAAAGCAGCATCGCCATCTGCAAAGGTGATCCCTGTACACAGTACTGAATGACAATACAATTTTCATGTGTAAACCAAAATAAAACTTGTTTTGTTATATTGTTATACAATACAGTAATTAAACTAGTATATGAATATTAAAAGCCAAATTTTTTCTTTCATGATTCAAATAGAGAATACCATTTTAAACAACTTTCTAATTGACTTCTGTTATCTAATCTGCTTGATTCTCTTGATATTCTTTCCTGAAAAGCATATCCAGATAGGCTCAGTAGCTTCTGATTGGTGGCTGCACATAGATGCTTCATGTGATTGGCTCACCCATGTGCATTGCTATTTCTTTAACAAAGGATATCTAAAGAATTAATCAAATTAGATAATAGAAATAAATTGGAATGTTGTTTAAAATTGTATTCTCTGTCTGAATCATGAAATAAAAAGTGTGGGTTTAATGTCCCTTTAAACTTATATGAGCTGGAGAATTATGTTATAATTATGTTATATTAAATTTTGTCGTTCTTTTCTTTTTAGAAACAACATTTTTTTTAGAAACAAGATTTTGTGTATGGGATATTAATATTCTATAGGCAGAAGTCGAGACTTTTTCATTTTACAATAGTGCATTTTTTTAAACCTTGTACTATGCAAAATGTATTTTTAAAAAGAGGCGGCTTTTTAACATTGTATTTTTTTTAGCAGCTGCAAGTTCACACTGTACTGAAAGTGTTTAGTTCTATTGTAATAACACGTTTTGGTACATTGCAACCGCAAAATTAGAAGTACATCCATTCAGTACAGTGTGAACTTACTTTGGTTCACTTCTAATATTGCAGCCGTACTTTACCGAACATTTTATTAATCTTCTTTCAAAAACACGTTTTCCATAGTGTAATTAAAAAAAACAACAACGCACTATTGTAAAATGAAAAATCTGTAGCTTGTGTCTTCAAGGGGATATTAATATACAATACATAAAATCTTGTTACTAAAAAGAAAAGAACATGGCAAAAGTTATAAACGTTAATTTAAATAACAAACTTAGTTAAAATACAAAATATACATAAATATAACACACCACATACACATGTATAATATACCCACAATCCCTCAACTCATTCAAGTTTATTATTAAGGTGTTATTTATTTTTTTTTGTTCTTTATTAACAACGTGATCGCATACATAGAGAATACATAGGCGTTCCATGAGAGTTTCATGAACGTTCCATAGAAGTAACCTGTATTATAATTGGAAAACTTGTCCCGGATGTTCTAATGTTCTAAACAATTTCTAAAAGCTTAGGTAAACCTTTTCACACATACCTGTCTTGCCTTCCTTTCAGTGGCAAGATCAGCAATTGTAAGAAATCTACTTCATGTTCTGTGATAGATTATTACAAAACAGAAATCTGTTTTGTGTTTACTGAATGCTCACTATTTGTTGTGTAAAGATGCTTTGAAAAAAATGCCCCCCCCTCACACTACCGAGATCCGTATTTACTAACGATGGTCTTGGATTGTTCAAAACGCAGCAAGCCCTATAATTTCCTATGGAAGGCACATGTCTAGACAGCGAGGGTCAGACCACTTTTTTTTATAACAGGCTGTTATTGAGAGTTGTGAGACTGAGACTAGCGATCTTTAGGACATCTGGCCCATAGTGTGTGTATAACAGTTGGATAAGATCCCAAATGACAGAGCTCTTCAGTAACCCCAATTAAAGGGATATTAAACGTTTATGATTCAGATACAGCATGGACCAATCAGCAAGTGCTACCCTGGTTCTGAACCAAATATGGGGTGGCTCATAAGCTTACATTCTGCTTTTCAAATAAAGATACCAAGAGAACGAAGAAAATTGATAATAGGAGTAAATTAGAAAGTTGCTTAAAATTGCATGCTCTATCTCAACCATGAAAGACAAAAATGTGGGTTTCATATACCTTTAATATCACTTTAATTGGGGTAATTAGGAATTGGTGAAGCTGGAGAGGCTCAAGAAATCCTAGTCTATTTTGCTGTCATGGAACCGTCAACTATACATATCAAAAGTAGCTTCAGATAATACCTTAGTGAAAATATGTTTTCTTTGCTAGGAATAGCTCAAGTGTACAGTAGTTCCACTTACCTAGCTAACAGCTGGGCTTGTCTCTGCGCCTCTTCCAGTATAGCCCTGGCTTCCTCTTCTGCTCTCTGTTTCCTTTCTTGCTCCTGACGTTTTGCTTCCTCCTCCTTTTCTTTTTTGTTTCGTTTATATTCTTCCCGCTCCTCATCTTCCATTTCCAGTAGTCGCCGTCGCTCTTCTGCTTCCTGAAGCTCTTGTTCTCTCTGCCTTTGACGTTCCAATTCTAAGAAAATATATATTTTAAAGTGTTGCATATTAACAACATAGGACTCAACTTGTAAATTGGGTTTTCTGCTTTTCAGCTCCCTAAAAATTCCCCCATCTGTCATTTTTTTGTTTCATTCAAATAAAGACAATCACTTTGTTGTGAGTAGAACTCAGAACTAATCACGCCTGAACCTCTTGAAAAACAAAATCTTATATATTACTAACTTCAGGTATCTCAAAGTATTGTAGTCGTCTCATCAGCTATATATCATTTCTAGACATAGCAGTTTTGAGCATCTCTGCAATATGATATATTTATGCAGGTGTATGACTTTATGTGACACTTTTCATGCTTGTGGGGTTTACAACCATCTTAATTTACCTGTTCTCTCCAACTCCTCTTGCTGCTTCCTCCTATGCAATTCCTGCAGCTTTTTGCGATGTTCCTCCTGTTGCTGACGTGCTCGCTCCAGTGTCTGCTGTTCCAGCTGCAATCTACGCTGCCTTTCCTGTTCCTGGCGAAACTTCTCCTCCTCATGCTGTTGTTTTTTCTGGCTAAAATAAGGGGTATAAGACATTTTGACTCACATGGCTTTATTTATAGTCTATGCTGCAAAATATATGATTCATAATTATCAAGTGGTGATGGAAAAAGTGGAAAGTCTTTATCATGTCATTGATCTAACCAAGAAAATTATTTAGTCTAAGCTTTAATGCTTCTGTGTTGGTGGCTACAAAATTATATTTAGACATCCATGGGCAATGCTGGCATCGAAACCTCCAAATAATCTAGTGTTGGAAGCATTAACAACTATGCAAGACATGGGCATTTTATATATATAATTTGTATGCAGTGTCAGAAACCAGCAAGGCAAGTTTAGAAAGGATGTGGTCTTATCGCCACTTGGCCAAAAACTGTAATAAAATTCTATATTTTGGGCCAGATTATGAGTGGAGCACTATTTATCGCTCTCGCTCACATGCTAACTCCACTAGAAGTTAACTTTTTGCAAGCGTCCGGAAACACTCGTATTACAAGTTGAAAGTAAAAAGTTGTCGCTTGCAAGCTAACCCAATGTGCGCTAAAAGCCGAACTTAGAATATTGCTTGCGTGTTAACGTATTCCTCAAAATAACATGTTCTATTTAATCCTAAATACATATTTTTACATATATCTGATGGTATTTTGGTACAATATATATCTATACCTATATACTATACCTATATATAGATATATATTGTACCAAAACATATTACTTTTTGGACATTTTTTCAAAATGGTTTGAGACAAGTTTTCCCTGGGATTTTCTATCAGATCCACAAACCTCAAGTTTCTCTAAAATGTTTTTGCTTTGGGATTACCCATTAGTTCTCTGAAGGTGCAGGATTTTATTTTAAGTGGAAGACTGGTATCCTTTCTGATATTGTAACCCCTTAATGACGGACGCCATGCAGCTATGTCTTGGGCTCTTACAGGGGTTCACACTGTCAGTTGCTTCATGAGTGAGGCTTTGCAGAAATAGCACTGTGGAGGCCACCTCAGCATATGGATTACAGGGATGTCTCAGTAATCACATTCCTGTCATTGGGGTACCTCAATTATATGAGCTATTACAGTGCAATCAGCGTGTATCTCATGCTGTTGCTGGATGCCTGAATGTGAGGCTATCCAACAACAGTGCAGTAACAAAGTCAAATATGACTATTACTGTGTATACAATTACGTGACAGCCAGTCACAGTGACTGTATACAAATGGAGCGTAGATACTGGCATGCTGCAGTGCATGCTGGTATTAGGCTCACTGGTCTATCACTGGGAAAAACCTTTGTCAAAAAACCCCCCAAAAATAATTCAAATTGAATTTTGTAGAATGTCATTCATTTTACACTGACACAGTTTTCACACTTATTTAGAAAGTTGACTTTATTATTTACTCAAAAAATAAATAAATAAGGCACTGACATCAATAACACAATAAAATGAGGACTTCACTATTTCAAATGAGCGGCCTTGCAATATATTTCTAAGGCCTCTTTAGAGCTATCAAAATCTGGAAATAGGACAAGTGTTGTGGGGTATTGCTTGTTGTTAATCGCCTGGTAATTGGAAGGACACACAGCCACTTAAAAGTCCAGGGTTACCGCTTAAATTGAAGGGATAGTACACTGTAAAATTGCTTTTATATTAATGTATTTTCAATGACTTGTTATACCAGCTGCAGTGTAAAATGTATGAGAAATTGCATGTTCAGGTTTGTATATGAAGTAGCTGGTTTTGTGCTTTTAAACCACAGCCTATTACAATGGGTTGAGTTTCAGGTAATATCAGATATCATTATGCTATAACTTTGTGTACACACTCTTGCTTCCATATCTTATATTTGTCTGGAAAACTAAAGCTCAATACATAGAGAGAACAATGGAAAATTATAATTGTATTACTTAACTAGCTTGTACCTCACTGGGGGTGTAAGTTCTAATGCTGGTTGTGTTTACTTCTTAGTCTATTCAATAGCATAGACTCCAGTATAGAAACTTTCAGTATAGGTGGAGATACCATATGTTAAATTAGCTATTTCAAATGCCAAAATAGGGGGGGGGGTAAAGGAGCTATGTGTAAACAAGTTAATGCACTCCTGCAGGTAAAATGGATCCGTGGGAACAATTTAAATGGGAGAACATTTTGGAGTGAACTGTCCCTTTAAGGATTCTTATGTCCCACTAGGTATTATGTGTGTGTGTGTGTGTGTGGGAGGGGGGTAAAGCACCCCGTGATTTAATTTTAGTTCTATATGCTTATGGCTCTTCCCACAGAGAACACCTGATAGCCACCTAACCATGCACCTCTTGATTATAAAGAGATTATAAAGAGAGAACTCTTTGTCAAAAGAGAGCTCACTTGCCTAATTTTAGTGCACATATAGTGGTATCTATCGGTCTCCTGGACCAACCACCCAATTCCTCGACAACATTACTGCCTGGCTTCCTCACTTTCTCTCTACAAATATACTGACTCTAGTACTAGGGGATTTCAGCATCCCCATTGACAACCCATCTGCCCCTGCTGCCTCTAAACTCATTTCATTCACATCCTCCTTCGGTCTCTCACAATCCACAATATTTCCTACTCACCGTGACGGACCTGGTACCCCCCCCCCCTCTGCTCTATATCTGACTTCACCTGTTACCCTTTTCCCATTTCAGACCACCACCTGCTCGCCTATAATCTTAATATCTCAGCTAAACTCACTTTTCCTTCTCGCCAAGTACCTGTAGAAATCTGCATCCTCATACTTCCACTATAACTTGCCCTGATCTTGCTACAGTCCACTATATCCATACTCTCTCCTCTGCACTGGACACTCTTGCTCCTCCCCAACTGCACATACCCCACGCCGTTAATTACAGCCCTGGCACTATCAGCTGACACGCTACTTGCAAAAATGATCCCTCACTGCTGAGCGGGCCTGGAGGAAATCTCGCTCTGAACTTTACTTTGCCCCATGCTAGACTGCGGGACTTCTCTTGCACAGCACCAACCTTTTGGAATGCACTTTTTGAGCTGTCAGACTTTGCCCTAATCTGTCTTCTTTCAAATGCTCCATAAAGACAACCTACAAGACACATGCACACAAAATACTCCTCATATGAGTGAATGGATTAACCTTCTTTCAAATGAGGGCTGGTATTGCCCTTTAGGTAGGAGGCGATTTCCATTGCTTTGACTATTATGGTGATTTGGGATTTGAAAATTATTATTTATTAAAGGGACACTGAACCCAAATTTTTTCTTTCGTGATTCAGACAGAGCATGCAATTTTAAGCAACTTTCTAATTTATTCCTATTATCATTTTTTCTTCGTTCTCTTGCTATCTTTATTTGAAAAAGAAGGCATCTAAGCTTTTTTTTATTGGTTTACACCTCTGGGCAGCACTTTTTTATTGGTGGATGAATTTATCCACCAATCAGCAAGAACAACCCATGGTGTTTACCAAAAATGGGCCGGCATCTAAACTTAAATTATTGCATTTCAAATAAAGATACCAAGAGAATGAAGAAAATTTAATAATAGGAGTAAATTAGAAAGTTGCTTAAAATTTCATGCTCTATCTGAATCGCAAAAGAAAAAATTTGGGTTCAGTGTCCCTTTAATACTTCTCCCAGTATAGTAAATACACTTTTGGCATGGATATAAGACCAATCATTGAATACTCTAGAATGTGTAGGTGTTAAAGGAGTAAAGCAGCATATGCATTAGTATAAAACAATGCATCATAATTAAATAGTGTTATAAGATGAATACAGGACTAAGTCCTCACCAATCATTAGCCTATTTCATAATACCAATTCAATCATTCACCTGGGAATATGAGTGCTATGTATGCCAGTTGCCAATTCATCCTTTCCAATAATGAGATTCCTATTTAAGCTATGGATGGTATAATTGCTAGTTTACAATGTTCTTTCAGTGCTCTAAATGAACAACATTTTCGGGAGGAGTAAAGCATGTCACCTTATGTAATTATCTACAGAACAGTGCTAGCTGATTTGAGCTGCTGCTTTTGAATTTCACACAGCCAAACACATCAACTAGTCACATGTTGGTTTTATAAATCCCTATACATGAAATTAATTTAAATTAATTAATCAATTGATTAATTAAAGGGACAATCAACACCAGAATTGTTGTTGTTTAAAAAGATAGATAATCCTTTTATTACCCATTCCCCAGTTTTGCATAACCAACACAGTTCTAATAATACACGTTTTACCTCTGTAATTACCTTGTATCTAGGCCTTTGCAGACTGCCCCTTATATCAGTTCTTTTGATAGAGATGCATTTTAGCCAATCAGTGCTCACTCCTAGGTAACTTCATGTGCGTGAGCTCAATGTTATCTATATGAAACACGTAAACTAGTGCCCTCTAGTGGTGAAAAACTGTCAAAATGCTTTCAGATTAGAGGCGGCCTTCAAGGTCTAAGAAATTAGCATATGAACCTGCTAGGTTTAGCTTTCAACCGTAAATTGAAAAGTTGTTTAAAATTACATACCCTATTTGAATCATGAAAGTTTTTTTTGGACTTGACTGTCCCTTCTGATTTTTGCTGCAAGCCCTTAATCATGTTTGGATTCCTGGGACAATTAAGGTTTCTATTAACAAACATGCAGCTGGTTTCTGCGTTTGGCGTACCATTTTATGAGACCGGGCTGTCGTATATTCTTTGAGCAACTTTAACTGGTAAGGATTATATGAAATGGATTTAGAGGATAATTAATATCACCTGAGGGTAACTAGATCTTCAGAATCTGTCAATGCTCCGTTTAACCTTGGCATTAGAATTAAATATGCACAAGTGTACCTATTTGTCCATTTTTTTTACAGCAATGGTCATCACTGTGTCTACATTCTTACCAATGTATTTATTCCAGTTCAACATGAAAGAAGGTTTCTTATTTGCCCTATTTGTGTATATTATAAAGTATAACTGGGAAATGAGTTCTGAGACAGGAATTGTCATATACAGGTATGTTCAAATGCAGTGAAGAGTTGTTGACTTTTATGGATATTTTGTTTGTGGCTCTTTCAGCACATGTAATTGAACAAGTTAAGATAAGAGGGGGCAATTTAGACATCCTCTTGGCAAGGAGGGAGGCCTTTTGGATATTTACCCCTTGGTCTCATGTCCCCAATGGTTTCAACATTGATTCTGACATTTTCAATGTCTGGCATTAATTTCCTTTCTCCCCTCTTTTTGGTACATACATACTTAATCATGTATATAAGGATACTCTACAGGGATAGGCACGAACCAAGGCTGTTGCAGACATTTTCTAAAGTAAAGACCTTAGTGAAGGACACCAAGGTACATTTCAAATTAAAAACACCATTATATAGTGCTGAATGTTATTATACTGATGCAGATACCACTGATCCTATAACCAGCCCTCCTCTGGCTATACCCATGTGCCAGTGTCACTACTGTGTCATTATATAGTGCTTGGTGTTATTATACTGATGCAGATACCACTGACCCTATAACCAGCCCTTGTCTGGCTATACACATGTGCCAGTGTCACTACTGTGTCATTATATAGTGCTAGGTGTTATTATACTGATTCAGATACCACTGACCCTAAAACCAACCCTTGTCTGGCTATACACATGTGCCAGTGTCACTACTGTGTCATTATATAGTGCTAGGTGTTATTATACTGATTCAGATACCACTGACCCTAAAACCAGCCCTTGTCTGGCTATACCCATGTGCCAGTGTCACTACTGTGTCATTATATAGTGCTGGGTGTTATTATACTGATGCAGATACCACTGATCCTAAAACCAGCCCTCCTCTGGCTATACCCATGTGCCAGTGTCACTACTGTGTCATTATATAGTGCTGGGTGTTATTATACTGATGCAGATACCACTGATCCTATAACCAGCCCTTGTCTGGCTATACGCATGTGCCAGTGTCAGTACTGTGTCTTTGTATAGAGCTGGGTGTTATTATACTGATGCAGATACACATCCAGGATTTCACTCTGGCTTTATTTATTCCATAACTTATCACCCAATATCGCTAGCAGTCTCTTGACAAGCCACTAACTTTATTCACACTACATATTCTCCATTTCTTTCATGTAATTAGCAAGAGTCCATGAGCTAGTGACGTATGGGATATACATTCCTACCAGGAGGGGCAAAGTTTCCCAAACCTCAAAATGCCTACAAATACACCCCTCACCACACCCACAAATCAGTTTTACAAACTTTGCCTCCTATGGAGGTGGTGAAGTAAGTTTGTGCTAGATTCTACGTTGATATGCGCTCCGCAGCAGGTTGGAGCCCGGTTTTCCTCTCAGCGTGCAGTGAATGTCAGAGGGATGTGAGGAGAGTATTGCCTATTTGAATGCAGTGATCTCCTTCTACGGGGTCTATTTCATAGGTTCTCTGTTATCGGTCGTAGAGATTCATCTCTTACCTCCCTTTTCAGATCGACGATATACTCTTATATATACCATTTCCTCTACTGATTCTCGTTTCAGTACTGGTTTGGCTTTCTACTACATGTAGATGAGTGTCCTGGGGTAAGTAAGTCTTATTTTCTGTGACACTCTAAGCTATGGTTGGGCACTTTTTATATAAAGTTCTAAATATATGTATTCAAACATTTATTTGCCTTGACTCAGGATGTTCAACATTCCTTATTTCAGACAGTCAGTTTCATATTTTGGATAATGCATATGAATAATTCATTTTTTTCTTACCTTAAAAATTTTGACTTTCCCTGTGGGCTGTTAGGCTCGCGGGGGCTGAAAATGCTTCATTTTATTGCGTCATTCTTGGCGTGGACTTTTTTGGCGCAAAAATTATTTTCTGTTTCCGGCGTCATACGTGTCGCCGGAAGTTGCGTCATTTTTGACGTTCTTTTGCGCCAAAAGTGTCAGCGTTCAGGATGTGGCGTCATTTTTGTCTCCACATTATTTAAGTCTCATTGATTTTTTGCTTCTGGTTGCTAGAAGCTTATTCGCTGGCATTTTTTCCCATTCCTGAAACTGTCATTTAATGAATTTGATCAATTTTGCTTTATATGTTGTTTTTTCTATTACATATTGCAAGATGTCCCACGTTGAAGCTGAGTCAGAAGATACTTCTGGAATATCCCTGCCTGGGGCTGGAGCTACCAAAGCTAAGTGTATCTACTGTAAACTTATGGTATCTATTCCTCCAGCTGTTGTTTGTACTGTTTTGTCATGACAAACTGTTTATGCAGATAATATTTCCTTTAAGTACTGTTACATTACCTGTTGCTGTTCTGTCAACATCTAATACTCAGAGTGTTCCTGATAACATAAGAGATTTTGTTTTTAAATCCATTAAGAAGGCTATGTCTGTTATTCCTCCTTCTAGTAAATGTAAAAAGTCTTTTAAAACTTCTCATTTTTCAGATGAATTTTTAAATGAACATCATCATTCTGATTCTGATAATGGTTCTTCTGGTTCAGAGGATTCTGTCTCAGAGGTTGATGCTGATAAATCTTCATATTTATTTAAAATGAAATTTATTCGTTCTTTACTTAAAGAAGTCCTAATTGCATTAGAAATTGAGGATTCTGGTCCTCTTGATACTAAATCTAAACGTTTAGATAAGGTTTTTAAATCTCCTGTAGTTATTCCAGAAGTTTTTCCTGTCCCTAGTGCTATTTCTGAAGTAATTTCCAGGGAATGGAATAATTTGGGTAATTCATTTACTCCTTCTAAACATTTTAAGCAATTATATCCTGTGCCATCTGACAGATTAGAGTTTTGGGACAAAATCCCTAAAGTTGATGGAGCTGTCTCTACTCTTGTTAAGTGTACTATTCCTACGGCAGATGGTACTTCCTTAAGGATCCTTTAGATAGGAAAATTGAATCCTTTCTAAGAAAAGCTTACTTGTGTTCAGGTAATCTTCTTAGACCTGCTATATCTTTAGCGGATGTTGCTGCAGCTTCATCTTTTGGTTAGAAGCTTTAGCGCAACAAGTAACAGATCATAATTCTCATAGCATTTTTTTTTTTTTTTATATATTAGTTTTTATTAAATTTTACAACATTACAATAACAATAAAGGCAGAGATCAAGTGAGATGTAATACAATTAGATTATTGATATGCACATTGATACAAAATACATTTTTTTCAGGATGCCCCTAGCTTCAAGTCTCTGCACATTTTTGCTAAGGACCTTGGGGTCACAGAGTATCTAAGTCCAATTGTATTCAGTTTATACGTTCCCAAGTTTTCAAAATGGGGAGGCATCCGTAGTTCAATTCTCAACAGTTCAGTGCCATGAATGCAATTTGAGATTATATATCCGTGGTATTTTGTCTCATGCTCTTTATAATAAGTAGAAATAGAATGAGAAAAGAGAAAAGAGTGGGAAAAGAAAGAAGGTGGTATAGCTTAATGGTGTTGTCATTTTATGCTCTCAAGAATCTGTAGTGGCGCCATCAAGTAATGTTACTAGTGTTATCTACTGAATTTGTATGATTCCCATATAAACATTAAGTCATGGTAGAGTGCTAGTTGGTTCAGTTTTAAGTAGTGAAATCTTTCTAGCAAAAGGTTTTTTTCCACCAAGGCTATCCATTCTGATATGGTAGGAGTGACTGCTGACTTCCATTTTCTCGGTATTAGCTGGTTAGCTGCGTTGAGTAATATGTGGAACAGATGCTTTCTTATTTTACAGGTAATTTCAGCGGGGTGGCTCAACATTATAAGCTCTGGACTAGGTATAAGTTGGGTGTTTAAAATTTTGTTAATATGTGTAAAAATAGACATCCAGTATTCTCATAGCATTTTTATTCTTCAACATGCTAATAATTTTATTTGTAATGCCATCTTTGATATCATTAGAGTTGATGTCAGGTATATGTCTCTAGCTATTTTAGCTAGAAGAGCTTTATGGCTTAAGACTTGGAATGCTGTTATGTCTTCTAAGTCTACTCTGCTTTCCCTTTCTTTCCAGGGTAATGATCGTTTTCATTCCTTTTGTCACAACATGGAACAAAAACCTGATCCTTCATCCTCAGGAGCGGTATCAGTTTGGAAACCATCTCCAGTCTGGAATAAATCCAAGCCTTTTAGAAAATCAAAGCCAGCTCCTAAGTCCACATGAAGGTGGGGCCCTCATTCCAGCTCAGCTGGTAGGGGGCAGATTACGTTTTTTCTAAGAAATTTGGATCAATTCCGTTCACAATCTTTGGATTCAGAACATTGTTTCAGAAGGGTACAGAATTGGCTTCAAGATAAGGCCTCCTGCAAAGAGATTTTTTCTTTCCCGTGTCCCAGTAAACCCAGCGAAGGCTCAAGCATTTCTGAAATGTGTTTCAGATCTAGAGTTGACTGGAGTAATTTTGCCAGTTCCAGTTCTGGAACAGGGACTGGGGTTTTATTCAAATCTCTTCATTGTACCAAAGAAGGAAAATTCCTTCAGACCAGTTCTGGATCTAAAAATATTGAATCGTTATGTAAGGATACCAACATTCAAAATGGTAACTGTAAGGACTATCCTGCCTTTTGTTCAACAAGGGCATTATATGTCTACTATAGATTTACAGGATGCATATCTGCATATTCCGATTCATCCAGATCACTATCAGTTTCTGAGATTCTCTTTCCTAGATAAGCATTACCAGTTTGTGGCTCTGCCGTTTGGCCTAGCTACAGCTCCAAGAATTTTTTACGAAGGTTCTCGTGCCCTTCTGTCTGTAATCAGAGAACAGGGTATTGTGGTATTCCTTATTTGGACGATATCTTGGTACTTGCTCAGTCTTCATATTTAGCAGAATCTCATTCGAATCGACTTGTGTTGTTTCTTCAACATCATGGTTGGAGGATCAATTTACCAAAAAGTTCATTGATTCCTCAGACTTAGGTAACCTTTTTAGGTTTTCAGATAGATTCAGTATCCATGACTCTATCTTTGATAGACATGAGACATCTAAAGTTGATATCAGCTTGTCGAAACCTTCAGTCACAATCTTTCCCTTCGGTAGCCTTATGCATGGAAATTCTAGGTCTTATGACTGCGGCATCGGACGCGATCCCCTTTGCTCGTTTTCACATGCGGCCTCTTCAGCTCTGTATGCTGAACCAGTGGTGCAGGGATTACACAAATATATCTCAATTAATATCTTTAAAACCGATTGTACGACACTCTCTGACGTGGTGGACAGATCACCATCGTTTAGTTCAGGGGGCTTCTTTTGTTCTTCCGACCTGGACTGTAATTTCAACAGATGCAAGTCTTACAGGTTGGGGAGCTGTGTGGGGGTCTCTGACAGCACAAGGGGTTTGGGAATCTCAGGAGGTGAGATTACCGATCAATATTTTGGAACTCCGTGCAATTTTCAGAGCTCTTCAGTCTTGGCCTCTTCTGAAGAGAGAATCATTCATTTGTTTTCAGACAGACAATGTCACAACTGTGGCATACATCAATCATCAAGGAGGGACTCACAGTCCTCTGGCTATGAAAGAAGTATCTCGAATTCTGGTTTGGGCGGAATCCAGCTCCTGTCTAATCTCTGCGGTTCATATTCCAGGAATAGACAATTGGGAAGCGGATTATCTCAGTCGCCAAACGTTGCATCCGGGCGAATGGTCTCTTCACCCAGAGGTATTTCTTCAGATTGTTCAAATGTGGGAACTTCCAGAAATAGATCTGATGGCTTCTCATCTAAACAAGAAACTTCCCAGGTATCTGTCCAGATCCCGGGATCCTCAGGCGGAGGCAGTGGATGCATTATCACTTCCTTGGAAGTATCATCCTGCCTATATCTTTCCGCCTCTAGTTCTTCTTCCAAGAGTAATCTCCAAGATTCTGAAGGAATGCTCGTTTGTTCTGCTGGTAGCTCCAGCATGGCCTCACAGGTTTTGGTATGCGGATCTTGCCCGGATGGCCTCTTGCCAACCGTGGACTCTTCCGTTAAGACCAGACCTTCTGTCGCAAGGTCCTTTTTTTCCATCAGGATCTCAAATCCTTAAATTTAAAGGTATGGAGATTGAACGCTTGATTCTTGGTCAAAGAGGTTTCTCTGACTCTGTGATTAATACTATGTTACAGGCTCGTAAATCTGTATCTAGAGAGATATATTATAGAGTCTGGAAGACTTATATTTCTTGGTGTCTTTCTCATCATTTTTCCTGGCATTCTTTTAGAATTCCGAGAATTTTACAGTTTCTTCAGGATGGTTTAGATAAAGGTTTGTCCGCAAGTTCCTTGAAAGGTCAAATCTCTGCTCTTTCTGTTCTTTTTTTCACAGAAAGATTGCTAATCTTCCTGATATTCATTGTTTTGTACAAGCCTTGGTTCGTATTAAACCTGTCATTAAGTCAATTTCTCCTCCTTGGAGTTTGAATTTGGTTCTGGGGGCTCTTCAAGCTCCTCCGTTTGAACCTATGCATTCATTGGACATTAAATTACTTTCTTGGAAAGTTTTGTTCCTTTTGGCCATCTCTTCTGCCAGAAGAGTCTCTGAATTGTCTGCTCTTTCTTGTGAGTCTCCTTTTCTGATTTTTCATCAGGATAAGGCAGTGTTGCGAACTTCTTTTGAATTTTTACCTAAGGTTGTGAATTCCAACAACATTAGTAGAGAAATTGTAGTTCCTTCATTATGCCCTAATCCTAAGAATTCTAAGGAGAAATCATTGCATTCTTTGGATGTTGTTAGAGCTTTGAAATATTATGTTGAAGCTACTAAGACTTTCCGAAAGACTTCTAGTCTATTTGTCATCTTTTCCGGTTCTAGAAAAGGCCAGAAAGCTTCTGCCATTTCTTTGGCATCTTGGTTGAAATCTTAAATTCATCATGCCTATGTTGAGTCGGGTATAACTCAGCCTCAGAGGATTACAGCTCATTCTACTAGGTCAGTTTCTACTTCCTGGGCGTTTAGGAATGAAGCTTCGGTTGATCAAATTTGCAAAGCAGCAACTTGGTCTTCTTTGCATACTTTTACTAAATTCTACCATTTTGATGTGTTTTCTTCTTCTGAAGCAGTTTTTGGTAGAAAAGTACTTCAGGCAGCTGTTTCAGTTTGAATCTTCTGCTTATGTTTTCATTTAAACTTTATTTTGGGTGTGGATTATTTTCAGCAGGAATTGGCTGTCTTTATTTTATCCCTCCCTCTCTAGTGACTCTTGCGTGGAAAGATCCACATCTTGGTTAGTCATTATCCCATACGTCACTAGCTCATGGAATCTTGCTAATTACATGAAAGAAAACATAATTTATGTAAGAACTTACCTGATAAATTAATTTCTTTCATATTAGCAAGAGTCCATGAGGCCCACCCTTTTTTGTGGTGGTTATGATTTTTTTGTATAAAGCACAATTATTCCAATTCCTTATTTTTTATGCTTTCGCACTTTTTTCTTATCACCCCACTTCTTGGCTATTCGTTAAACTGATTTGTGGGTGTGGTGAGGGGTGTATTTGTAGGCATTTTGAGGTTTGGGAAACTTTGCCCCTCCTGGTAGGAATGTATATCCCATACGTCACTAGCTCATGGACTCTTGCTAATATGAAAGAAATGAATTTATCAGGTAAGTTCTTACATAAATTATGTTTTCCTATTATTTAATCAGAAATAAAAGATATACAAAGGTTGTGAATCACAAATTTAGTATATATTTTCTTTCTAATTAAATACTACTTAAATAAACCTCAGGTGCTGGTTAAAGTGCTTTACCTTTGCATATAAAGCTCCAGGGACACAGTGGCCGCTTGCTTCTTGAATCTTCCCTCTCTCTGTCTCACTCAGAGTCATTTTCCCGGTACTAAGCGGCATCACGTGGGAGTGGCCACAACCCCGCAAAACGTGGCGCCGCATGTGTCAAGGAGGAGTTAGGACCAGCATTCATTTGTCCTACTCCTCCCTCCATGCAGCAAAATGGAGTGGCGGACACTGCAAGGGCCAGTCACGGACACCAGTGTCCATGTACGGACACCTTGCCTATCCCTGATACTCTATTATTTCCTGATTTTCTAATCACATACCATTTGTCCACTTTAGACAGATCATTTTGATAGTTTAATGATGATTAATTGTTATTTTGATGAATTTAGCCTTGGTGTCCAAGAATTATGTGTTTATAATCTGCATAACAATATGGAATTGAGCATCTCCATTCATTTATTTATTTTTTGCAAACTGTCATATAATATGTAATGTTAAGTGCACAACATTGCTTATGAAACTGATGTGTATATTGGTATTTGTTTTGCATGATACATGTTTGGCAGACAGAGACACATATAATAATTTTTATGCTATCTTTCTTAAGCTACAAATGTGAACTCAGGAATACTGGCACAGTTTATTAATTCATTTTTCAAAATCGCTATGGTGTATACAAGCGTATCATTTGTTCATAGAGTGCTACAATATGAATATTCTCATTATGCTCTAATATCCACTATGGATTATAATATGAGTGTGCCAGTAACCCTGAGTTTATACATATGCTATATCTAAATGTATAGACCAGTAAGCACACTCTCACTTTTTTTCCCTAGGGTTGCAACAGTTAAATTGTAGGTACATACCTCTCTTTTTCACTGTTTTGGTTCTTTCTCCTTTGTCCTATCAGATCTTTCCCAGGGGTATATACATGCCCTACACCTGAATATGATTAGGTCACAGATGAAGGTGTGAGCCGAAATGCGTCTGTCCGTTTTTTTATTCCTGCATGTAGTTTTACATTTTTGTTTTGTATCCAGATCCGTGTATATTAAAGTGTAGTTTTTTTTTGCTTTAACTTACCTGTGCTCTGCTTCTTCTGTTTTTCTTTCAGCACATGGTCACAACAGTAAATTAAAGTGACAGTCAACACCAGAATTATTGTCGTTTAAAAAGAAAGATAATCCCTTTATTACCCATGCCCCAGTTTTGCATAATAAACACAGTTATAATAATACACACTTTACCTCTGTGATTACCTTGTATCT
Source organism: Bombina bombina (assembly GCF_027579735.1). NCBI lineage: Eukaryota > Metazoa > Chordata > Amphibia > Anura > Bombinatoridae > Bombina > Bombina bombina. The sequence continues at coordinate 547,482,032 of NC_069499.1, forward strand.
ATGCCTCTGCAAACTGCCCCCCTTTTTTCAGTTCTTTTGACAGACTTGCATTTTAGCCAATCAGTGCTGACTCCTAGGTAACTTCACATGTGTGAGCTCAATGTTATCTGTATGACACACATTAACTAATGCCTTCTAGTGGTGAAAAACTGTCAAAATGCATTCAGATTAGAGGTGGCCTTCAAGGTTTAAGAAATTAGCATATGAGCCTCCTAGGTTTAACTTTCAACTAAGAATAGAAAGAGAACAAAGCAAAATTGGTGATAAAAGAAAATTGGAAAGTTGTTTAACCCCTTAATGACAACTGACGTACCAGGTACGTCATGCAAAAACTTACTGTTAATGACAATAGACGTACCTGGTACGTCAGTTGTCTAACAGAGTGCTGGAAGTGATCACAATCACTTCCAGCAGCTCTGAGGGTATTGCAGTGATGCCTCGATATGGAGGCATCCTGCAATACCCCTTTACAAGACTCAGATGCAGAGAGAGCCACTCTGTGGCCCTCTCTGCACCGGTAGCGATGTTGCCGATGGTGCCGTTGTCGGGTGGGAGGAGGGAGCGTGCGCGCGCGTGTGCACGATGCGCGGGAGGTGCACGTGCACGTGCACGTGCACACATTAGCCACACTGACAATGAAGGAACTGGAAGGGGAAAAAAAAAAGTTACTTTTTTTTTTTTTTTTTACATATAAAAGGATCTGGGAGGGGGAGGGGGTGGGGGTATTGTGGGGGGGCTGCTACACTACAGAAATAATTAAAAATAAAAATAAAAGTAATAAATAAAATTTAAATACTTTGGTTTGTGGGGCCAAACTGGGTACTGGCAGACAGCTGCCAGTACCCAAGATGGCGGTAATTATGTAGGGGAGAGGGTTAGAGAGCTGGAGGGGGGATCAGGGAGGTTGGTGCTAAGGCAGGGGTCCATCACAACTAAAATATTTTATTATTTTTATTTAAAAAAAAAAAAAAACTCTTTTATTTAGTACTGGCAGACTTTCTGCCAGTACTTAAGATGGCGGGAACAATTGTGGGGTGGGGGAGGGAAAAGAGCTGTTTGGGAGGGATCAGGGGGTGGGATGTGTCAGGTGGGAGGCTGATCTCTAAAATTAACCCTGCAAGCTCCCTACAAGCTACCTAATTTAACCCCTTCACTGCTGGGCATAATTCACGTGTGGTGCGCAGCAGCATTTAGCGGCCTTCTAATTACCAAAAAGCAGCGCCAAAGTCATATAAGTCTGCTATTTCTGAACAAAGGGGATCCCAGAGAAGCTTTTACAACAATTCCTGCCATAATAGCACAAGCTGTTTGTAAATAATTTCAGTGAGAAACCTAAAATTGTGAAAAATGTAAAGTTTTTTTTTTATTTGCTCGCATTTGGCGGTTAAATGGTGGCATAAAATATACCAAAATGGGCCTAGATCAATACCTGGGGTTGTCTACTACACTACACTAAAGCTAAAATTAACCCTACAAGCTCCCTACAAGCTCCCTAATTAACCCCTTCACTCTTGGGCATAAAACACATGTGGTGCGCAGCGGCATTTAGCGGCATTCTAATTACCAAAAAGCAACCACAAAGCCATATAAGTCTGTTATTTCTGAACAAAGAGGATCCCAGAGAAGCATTTACAAGCATTTGTGCCATAATTGCAGAAGCTGTTTGTAAATAATTTCAGTTGGAAACCTAAAGTTTGTGAGAAAATGTGTGAAAAAATGAACTTTTTTTTTTTTTATCGCATTTGGCGGTGAAATGGTGGCATGAAATATACCAAAATGGGCCTAGATCAATACTTTGGGATGTTTTCTAAAACAAAATATATACATGTCAAGGGATATTCAGGTATTCCTGACAGATATCAGGGTTCCAAAGTAACTAGCGCTAATTTTGAAAAAAAAGTGCTACTTGTATTTATTGCCCCATAAATTGCAAAAAAAGCAAAGAACATGTAAACATTGGGTATTTCTAAACTCAGGACAAAATTTATAAACTATTTAGCATGGGAGTTTTTTGGTGATTGTAGATGTGTAACAGATTTTGGGGGCCAAAGATAGAAAAAGTGTGTTTTTTTTCCATTTTTTCCTCATATTTTTTTTTTTTTTTTTAGTAAATTATAAGATATGATGAAAATAATGGTATCTTTAGAAAGTCCATTTAATGACGAGAAAAACGGTATATAATATGTGTGGGTACAGTAAATGAGTAAGAGGAAAATTACAGCTAAACACAAACACTGCAGAAATGTAAAAATAGCCATTGTCATTAAGGGTAAGAAAATTGAAAAATGGTCCGGTCATTAAGGGGTTAAAATGACATGCCCTATTTGAATCATGAAAGTTTATTTTGGACTTGACTGTCCCTTTAAAGAAGACTAACTCAGTGGGTCCATATAAAACAGATAAGATTTCAAGTATATTTAACTAGATACTTTAAAGTCATATTAGACATATAGTGCCAGATGTACAGAAGAGAACAGCAGGAGATTTGTACACTAGAATAGCATAAGAAATGCTGTTTATCCTCAACATCAAACAAGGCCATTGAGGTTAAAACTAGACAGTAAACAATGTAGTTAATAATGATAAATACTGATGATAAGGATATATATTTTTAAACAGAACCATTTACAATTTGGGCTATAATGAAGACTTCCAAATTGCCTTTTGCCAAGTTGATTTGTGGTACTTTGTGCTATTGTGTGTTGTAGAACTAATTTATTATTTATATTATATTATATACTTTATTTATGAAGCGCCAACATATTCCGCAGCGCTGTCCATGGAGACAATTAATTTAAATAAAAGAATATATGACTTGTAAGAGACAGGACAAAATTTACAAATACATACAGGAGGAATTGAGGGCCCTATTCCTGTGGGAACTTACAATCTAGAAGGGTAGGAGGTTGAGAAACTGGAGGTGAAGACTGCAAGATTGAGAAAGATGTTAATACAGAGTTAGATGAGGGAAAAGTTAGATAATTTAAATTAATTTATTACTGAGTTGGGTGGTAGGCTTCCCTGAACAGAAAAGTCTTCAGGGAGCATTTAAAGGAAGAAAGATTAGGGCAAAGCCTGACAGCACGAGGGAGAGTGTTCCAGAGGGTAGGTGCTGCACGACAGAGTCCTGCAGTCTAGCATGAGAGGAGGTGATAGTAGCGGATGCAAGGAGCAGGTCATTGTTGGATCTTAGTGGGCGGGCTGGAGTATACTTGTGTATTAGAAAGGATAGGTAGAGGGGAGCGGCGTTGGTGAGAGCTTTGTATGTTAGGGTGAGAATTTTGAATTTAATTCTGCTGTGAATGGGGAGGCAATGAAGGGACTTGCAGAGAGGTGCAGCAGATACAGAGCGACGGGAAAGGTGGATCAGCCAGGCAGAGGCATTTAGGATGGATTGAAGGGGGAGAGGCGGGAAAGAGGAAGGCCAGTAAGTAGGTTATTGCAATAGTCAAGTTGGGAAATAACAAGGGAGTGGATTATTTGCTTTGTGGTGTCAGTGCCCAGAAAAGGGCAAATCTTGGAAATATTGCGTAGATGGTTGCGGCAGGATGTAGAAAGCGATTGGATATGGGGGACGAAGGATAGGTTTAACCTGATATTTCTATCAGTCCACTGCTGGGATGGCCCATTTTCTTGGTAATCAGCCTTTTCTTTCTCTCTTTTTGTAATGCTCATAACTCATTTACTCCTAGCCTGCTCTTCTTGGCCTATGCACTTCCTCACTGCTCTCCTGGGTTATACACTGCACTGCTCTCTCTTTCTAGATACACAGGTAGCTAAAACTTACATCCCTCTTAGTGCTCCCTGACATGTTCTCTTATTGCCTAAACTGACTTCCCCTAGAGGATCAATGATGGCTTCATAGAACAGACAGTTCACCAAATATCAATAATAACTTGCACATTGCTGTAACATTGAAAGTATGGAATAAAATGATTCCCTGCTCCACTCCCATTTCCACTGTACCTTTAACACAGCTTATTCAAAATCCCTCATTCTCTTTTTGTTAAAGCACTGCACAAGCAACAATTTATGGGCGCCTACTAACATCCCAATACACTTATTACTTAGCACAGGCTCTATCAAAAGATAAACAGAATTAAAAGATATAATTGGCAAGTTCTTCCATCTCTGGATGACGTAAATCACTCCAGTTCCCTTGCCAAAAATCAAATTCTACCAGACAACTAACCCCTATTAAACAACTACAATACCCCCCAAAAGATTACTTTACATCTCACACTAACTTATCCAACATCCACTATATTATAGTACCCCATCTGATGCTAAAGGGATACAAAGGTCAAACATGAAATGTGCATGGGTGCATTTCAACTTGAAATATAAGTATTTTTGCATTATACTTTCATTAGTAAAAATGCTTCTAGTAAAATTCATTACTGTTTTTCTGCAGCATTATTGTGAACACCACATCTTCTCAGAGGGTCAGTTCCCATAGACCGCAATGTAAAGGCACTTTTCACACCCCGCACCTGCCAACTTTTAACCCCTTAAAACTGCCTGGTGCAGTATTTTTGTATGAAAAAAATAAGACCCTCTTTTTTGGGGACATTTGTGGCACTTTTAGAAAATTAACCAGAAATCTGATCTATGGTTAATTTTCTGAGCGCTAATTGCTACCGCGAGCTCGCACTAGCAAACACCAGCCACTTGTAATGGCTGGTTATTTATTGTGCTGCCGAAAACGGGCAATAAATTAGCACTCCACTTGTAATCTAGCCCTAAATTAGTGGATCTTCAAACCTTATGCAAGTATCCTTGTTATGTATTTTATTAAATTGTAACCTGGTTTGTACATTCTATATGTTTTCATGAATATATTCTATTTCTATTGAACAATATTGCTTGAGTGCTTTTTCTATTGCTATTTACTGCTATCTAGTTGTTGTTTTCTTCTTAGAAGATTAGCAGCTTAAACAATTAGATATTGTTCTTTATCTCTTTTTTGTGGTATTGCTGTTATTTTGTGTTTTAGTTACTTATATTTGGTTAATTGTTCTTGTTATTTTGCAACTTGACTTGCACCTGTATTCATGTTGCTATTGTACTTTGTTTTCTGTTTTATAAAACCAATAAAACAATTGAAATTAAAAAGAAACTAAACTGATAAGTCGCTTTATTTCTGTTAAAGAAAAAATAAAACTGCTGCCTTCTATAGTACATAATACTGTGTATAGCTACCACTGCTACATTCAGTCATGTCTGGCTGTTTAGTAGCTGCTCTGTGCATGTAGTATAACGGGCTAGGGAGCATAGGAAATACAGTAGTATTATACAGCTCATGACAGGAAATAAAAACACAAGCAAATTCACTCTCAAATTTAACAACTTTAGCTGCAAATTTTTTATTACATGTAGGGCTAGATTATATGTAAGGCACAAATGGTTTAGCGCAAGCGATATCGTGTTTTTGCGATCCGTTTTAATTGCGAGTATATTACAAGTTGAGTGAAATTGCGATTGAGCTAGTGCAATTACAATTTACGCTACAATTCTTACCACAATCTTAGAGCTGTGGTTAACTGTTTTTTCAAAACTAAAAAAAAATTGTATTACAAAGTACAGTTACACTTATAAGAAACACTATGTAATAAAAATAATTTCAAAAAAATATTGCACAAAAAAAGTTATAAGGGCTCAAAGAAATGAGATCTCGGGTGTTAGAAAATTAACATAGACATACATTCAGATACACTGCTAAAGATGTATTTGTGTATATATATATATAGATATGTTTCACTGTGTATTTACTGTAAGTATGTCACATTCCAATGTTCTGCACATAGCATATGTATTTCTTAATATGTATTCATATATATATATATCTGTATATATCTATACCTATATATAATCATCTGTATATATATATATATATATTTTTATGCTAGTCGGGTTACTGTTTGCGCAAAATACGTTTTTTTTTACTTGTAATACAAGTGCAACCTGACTAGCGCAAACAGCTTAACTCTAGCGTGTGTTTTTGCGATGGCGAAAATGCAATATACTGCACCACTTGTAATCTAGCCTTTATATGGCAAAAATGCTATTTAAGCCATTCTTTTTTCAAATATTGCACTTTGTTTCCTGACTACAGTGCCCCTTTAAATAGTTCTTGCTTGAGATATAAATATATATATATATATATATATCTCATCATACATACATATATATATACATTGAAGCTGCAAAAATGGATAAGGTTAAGGTACAAGATCTCGAATGTGATACTCACTTTAAGGGGTCCATTTATCATTATAACGAACCATGTCCACCGCACATCAATAAATGCCAAGAGCATACGCTGTGCAATGCCAGTGAACTGCTGGTGCAATGCCACCCCCTGCAGATGCAGCCAATCGGCCGCTAGCAGGGGGTGTCAATCAACCCGATCGTATTCGATCAGGTTGATTTCTGTCCGCCACCTCAGAGAAGGCGGACAGGTTATGGAGCAGCAGTCTTTAGACCTCTGCTTCATAACCTGTGTTTTTCTGGCGAGCCACCCCTAAGTATAAATATAGTGTGAAACTTTTTTGTGGGCTTATTTTTATAGTCCTCTGTAAAATAATGTGCTCTCTGAGAGCTAAACACCGTACTTGCAAACTGAAGTACAATTAGTGCTGAGCAAACATGATGTGCAGCAGGAAGACAATAACATTACATAACTACATTTTCTATCTGGCAGGTAAAGTGTTTTATTTTTACAGAAATATTCTAGTAGATTAAATATTTACTGGCCGAGGAAGTAATGATATTTTTGGAGTTTGGCTCTTTTTCACATTCGGGAAGCTTCTGCACTGCTTGATTTCTCTAGCTGGTTATGGGCACCTGTTAGTTGCTATGGAAACCATTCTCGTTTGATGATAGAGGTCAGGATATCTGTATGTATTAAAATAAATACTGTCTATGAAGTGACAAACATTATGTTCTTTATCTTGCAAGCATGTTTTTAAGTCCTCGGCTGCCAAAGAGGGCTGAACCCCACTTTTATGTTATGCATTACAGTCTTCTATGAGAGGTAAAGGGTTTCTTCTGAAGCTCTAAATATCATCTACTGAAAATACTAATCATGGACAAAGAGAAATATTACTATATAGGATACATAATAATTTATCAATATTTGAATCGCACATCAAATATTGTAACACTATTTTTGTGATGATATTCAGATTTCCTGAACAGTCCATAAACTGAAGTGAATACAATCTGCTTAAACACTATAGTAAATCTGCCTGCTGTAGCCTCTGTTGTGATTTAACCACAAGAGGTGCAGTTGGGATAGTGTCTGTCAAACTAGGTGCCCATCTGAAGTCTTATGTTTTTTTGCTATATCATATAATAATAATTATATGATCCCATTAGACCACGCTTGAGTCCTGTAATTGATACTATCCCGGGCTGTAGCTATGTGATCATCTCATGTTCTTATGAAGAGGCTTCTTTTTGTTATTTTCAAAGCTGGTTCTCATTTGCCTAGATTTCTTAAGGGCACGGGATGTAAATGTGACCGGATATATGGCTGTAACAATGGTATACTAAAAATGTCATGAGATCTATAAGAGTAACCTGTTCACCTGTGCTCACTAGTAACAGCAACATAAGTGTGTGTGTCTTTTTTATTTTTCTTTCTAAAAATGAGTTGTGTATGGATTTGTACATTACTGTTCATGGTATCTAGGATATCCAGAGCTGTATCTTGTTCAGAAATGGTATAACTTGTGTGTGGAGTAGGAAGCCCCATTCGGTAACACTAGTTTCCCTAAAGACTGCCCCCCCTTGAGGATGGGTTGGCATATGCATTAAGCCTGTGTAAAATACAGTATCTCAGCTTTTGTAGCCAGGAAGAGATTTAAACAAAAAGGACAATGGGAGAGGTGATGAATGTATTGCAGCGTACAGTTAGTTTCACAGAACAAACATCCAATCTAAATAACCTAAATAGCATTTTAATGGGAGTTTAAAAGGGAAAATGTGAAGATGTATAGGATGCCTATCTGTCCTCTTACCGATTCTCCTCTGCCCTCCTCAGTTGCTCCTCTTCAAGCTCTTTCCTCATCATTTCCATCCTCTCTTGCTGCTCCTGCTCCAGTCGTAGCTGTTCCTCACGTTCTCGTCTCTTTTTTTCTACTTCTATCCTTCGCCTCTCTGCCTTCTCTGAGAGCTCTCGAGCTCTTGATGATCTCTGGTGTCGTACAGGACCACTAGTAGCCTGCAACGCCATACTCCATTTATACATTGTTTAGTTTGCACAAGACTCTTTTCATAGTTAAAATTGATCTTTAAACAATTTTAAATTTTAAATGATTTTTTAATTACAAAGACATTTACCTTGCTTACAAGTGGAGCACAAAAATATTATGGCAGTTGTAATTTGCTTTAGCGCAATCTGTGTTCTTTTTTGTACTCATATTACAAGTCCAAAGTTATTTTTTAGTGCTCAATCGATAGTCTAGGGCAGTAATGGCAAACCTTGGCACGCCAGATGTTTCAGAACTACATTTCCCATGATGCTTGGGTATTCTAAAGTCCAATCGAGCATCATGGGAAATGTAGTTCTGAAACATCTGGCGTGCCAAGGTTCGCCATCACTGGTCTAGGGAGAGCTAACATCTGTATGTCAGATAGTGTGGGTGTGCTTAATCCCTCACACAATAGACTTCTATGGGAATGACCAGTAAAACTCGTGTCCGATATCACCCAAGCACTACGCCAATGGTGCACAAGTAGTGGAGTTCTTCATTTAGTTCTGTGCTATACTATTAATAATAATGAAATTTTGCTTGAACGCAACACAACTCACTACTTGTAACACAAATGCAACACAACTCACTACTTGTAACACAAATGCAACACAACTCACCACTTTTAACACAAATGCAATGAGTGTGCTAATAGCGCTCTCTATTAAAAATTAAGAGCGAGGTAAAACTTTTGACTGCGTTAAAGTGATGGTAAATGTTGTGCTCCAACACTATTTTATTTAGATAAAAATTATTTTCCATAACTCCCATCCGACCGCCCTCTTTTTTTTTTAATGAGGTGACGTTTCCACCTGTTAGGATATAGCTATGCGGCGCTCAAAAAAAAAAAAGCCACTTTAAAGCTGTGCCATGTCGTATGGATAGCACAGCTATTGTATAAGACAGTTTTGCGGAGGGTAGCCAGATGAGAGTTATGGAATAGAATGATTATCTAAATAAAATTAATTTTTCCATAGATTCATAACAGAATTTCTTAAATGTTAAAATTTACCACCACATAAATCGGATTGCGGCATTATTCTTAGCTTGAGACAGAGCCTAAGATAACACACCCTGTAATATTGATAGCGCTCCACTTGTAATTTAGTCCTTATTGTGCAGAACTCACCTCTGAGATTTCACTCTTGGCATCTTCGCTGGGCAAAGGAAGAGATACAACGACTTCAGGGGGGGAAGCAGGGGTCTCATCAATAGAAACAGACTCTTCTGCTTCTTGGTGGGGAATCTGGTTGTCTGTATAATCGCTGTCAACATCTGGAATGAATGGAAGGTTTTCAGGATGTTTAGGAGTGGAAGTTCCATTTTGAGATTCCTCTGTCTCAGACTGAGCATCATTTTCTTTTTGTGTCAACTCTTCTTCCTCATTAACAGAATTGTTTGTTTCAGTGATTATTTCCTGCTTCTCCGCTAAGCTTGTTGCTTTACTTGCATTAGATATTGTTCCTTCTAGTTTCTTTTCTTTGGGCTGCCCTGTAGTAATTGAGCAAAACAAAGAAAAAGCATAAGATAAAAGGAGATGGATACTAATCTAAAAAAGTCAAGAGGTTTTGTTTTTAGCTTAAATAGACGGTAGCTTGGCTATCAATTAAATATGATGTTGCTGAGTCAGAACTATAAGCTTCTAAACTTAAAGGGACAGTGTACTGTATAATTGTTTTTCTGTTAATGTGTTTATAATGACTTGCTAAACCAGCAGTATAAAATGATTTATATATTGCTCCTTTTGTTTTTTTTATATATGAAATAGCTGTTTGTTCTTTGAAACCACAACCCATTAAAATGGGTAGCGTTTGCATGGGAATCAGATCTCTTTATTCTATCACTTTTCACTTTATGTAAACTTTCTGTACACACAAATGCTTCATTATCTTATACCAAAGCCCAATACATAGAAACAACAATTGAAAATTAGCATTTTATTACTTATCTCTCCTAGTCCCCACTGGGAGTGTAATTTTTTTCTGGTGGATATGTTTACACAGCTTTTGTATAGTCAATAATAAGTATTGAAATTTTGAGTTTAAGTGGGATACCACATGTAAAAACTGTTATTTCAAATGCTGAAATAAAGGTAAAGGAGCTATTTTTAAGCAATTTAATACACTACAGCAGTAAACTGGATCATTAGGAACAAATTAAAGGGAAGAAAAATCTAGGCTACACTGTCCCTTTAAAGTTTTGCTGTTTACCTAAGCAAGATTCATGAAATGTTACTATGATACCATCTACAGCTTTGTATGAGTTTACCAGTGAGATCTGCTCACTTAAAGGGGATGGGGGACCTCCTTACCCAAAACCTTATTTTTCTCTTCGCATATGAAACATGTATGTTTGTTCATGTTTTTGTTTTATGATATATTGTTGATCAACTTACAAGCGTTTGCTTGTTTCTTGCACAATTTCTTAAAGTTTCATTCAGTTATGTTTCTGTGTTTCGCTCTTATTAGTGCTCTAAAGGAACATAGTGTATAGAATGTTGGTGCTGTACAGTTGCAAGCTTTTAAGACACTAAGATCCCTTGATCAGGTTTATCATTTTTTGGTTGTTTTTTTTAACTTTTTCCTGTAGATATTACTATTTCTTTGTTTAATGTTTCATGAGTTTTTATACCTCCTCATGTTTGGTAGGAATTGGAGACCAATTATAAGCAGATAAGTTAAGATAAATCAAGAACGTAAATGGATCTACTCAGTGATCATAAAAAACAGGTTTTCTTGAGATACATTTAGAAATGTAAGAGTTAACAGAACACAAATTCAGAGGGATTGCCAGCAGTAATGTTGAGCTTTAACTGAAACATACTAATACTTTTTAGCAAAAACTGACAAAGTCGAAGGGCTGCTTTTCCAAGGGATATTTCAGGAAGTCCACAAGAAGATTGGCTTGCTTGATAACAGCAGTTATCAACTAGAGAAGTTTATTAGTCAGTGTCCTCCAACAGGGAAAATGTTCACAATATAACTGGACTCTTTTCTAGCTTACGTGATGAAGATGAAGTTGTGGCATGAGACAAGATCTTCCACTTCCATATCTTCTGGTGAAACTGCCTGTAGGCAAACTCAAAGCATTGCATCTGTCTCCAGACCTGAGTCAAGGTCTGCTCTTTCACCCAAGTATACAAGCTCTATATTTAAATCCTAGAGGTTGAGTAGATCCAGTTTAAGAAGTTTGGTCTTTCTAATACAGTGCCGGATGCACCTTTTCCAGATCTCAGACTTTCAGCCTAGTATCTTCTTTGGGATGTAATTTCTGTATAGACGCAGTCACATTAAATGTCTTTGATTTTAGTTCATTACCGAATTTAAATAGGCTCAATAGATTTGGTACAGCATTTTCAAGCATTTAGAGCATAGGCACTAAGTATTTCTTTCTTTCAGCTCTGTTCTTAGAACCCTTAAAGAGGTATAAAAACCAAAGATGTTTGTAATTCAGACAGAGCACACCATTTTAAAAAAAGTTTCCAATTTACTATTATGGAATTTGTTTAGTTCCCATGATATTCTATGTTGAAGAGATACCTAGGTTGGCATCTGGAGCACTACATGACAGGAACTAGTGTTGCCATCTAGTGCTCTTGCAAATGGATAAGATTCTTGCAAAACTGCTGCCATATAGTGCTCCAGAAATTAGCCGGCTCCAAAGCATACGTCCCTGCTTTTCAACAAATGATACAAAGAGAATGAAAACAAATAGATAATAGAAGTAATATCCCTTTAATGAACATTGAAGTAAGCATACTCTGCAATTAGATGTGGAAGACATGTTTTTCATTTGGCTAAGACCTGTCAGATGAGTAACTGAGCTGCTGCTACTATTCTGCCTTTGCCTTCCCCAAGGTGGTTTTAGAGATTCGTGCCACTCAAGATATTAGTCTCCTGCCCATTTATTCTCGATAAGGAGGTGGTGAAAAGGAAATGACTTTACACCTTGGATGTCATTTGATATGTACCTGCACAAAGGACTGAAGTCAAACACTAACTATTGGTCAGTCTACAAGGACATCACAAAGGTTGTATGACAGCAAAAGGACAAGCCCGCTGCATGCCATCATCTCAGCTTATCTAGTATTGAAGGCGCCTGTTCCACCATGGCTAAAACGCTCTTTCCATTAGGAGCAGTTTCCAGTTCTTAAGTAGTTGAAACAAACGTCTCTTCTGAGGATGTGTGCAGGGCAGTATTTTATAGTTCTCCTCATTTAAAGGGACAGTAAAGTCATAATTTTAACAATTCTAAACAACATTCCAATTTACTTTTATATTATTTAATTTTCTTCCTTCTCTTATTATCCTTTGCTGAAATGTTTATCTACAAAAGCTCAGGAGCAGCAAAGAACCTAGGTTCTAGCTGCTGATTGGTTGCTGCATATATATATATATATATATATATATATATATACCAATTGTCATTGGCTCACCCATATGTTCAGTTAGAAACCAGTAGTACATTGCTGCTCCTTCAACAAATGATAAAAAGAGAATTAAATCAATTTGATAATAGAAGTAAACTGTAAAGTTGTTTAAAATATGTTCTACCTGTCTGGTTCCGGTGGAGGAGCTAAGCATGTGTTGCTAAGCCTGTAGCTCCAGTCCCACAGACACTGGCGGTGAAATCCTTCGCGCCCTGCCCCAAGCCTGGGGCTGTTTTTTCTGGATAGCTAAGGAAAACTTGCTCTGGAACCCAGTACCAGTGAACCTCCATCTCACTGGTCTATGCGAGTAGCTAACTAGCTACCTGGCCTGTCTTGCCCGTACTATCTAACACACCTGGTTGGAACAGGTGTTTTTTACAGCACCTGTACTTCAGCCCCAAGAGACTGCACTTATCCTCCCCTTGGCAACTTTATTCAAAGCTGCTTGTAACTTTATCATTTCATACTCCCCTTACTACGCCTGCCGCCCCGCCAGGCTTAACAACAAAACACAGGTCCGGACTGTAACAACTTAACCCTACCTGTTGTCTCGCTGCGGACCTTCCCCCCGCTCTCTCCTTGCTCGGCGTCCGCCCCCCCCTCCCCCACCGGTGCTGCGTGGGAGGGTGCCGGGTTGGTGCTGGAGTGGTGACCCGGAGTTGAGGCTGCTTCTTTGGTTTCTTCCTGTGCTGGCTGCAGTGCGTCTCCCTCCCCTCCCACCGGTGCTGCGCGAGGGGAGCTGAAATTGACCTGCCAGTAAGGCAGCGGAGCAGGTGGGGTCTCTCTTCGGATAGAGCCTTGCGGAGCGTAGACCTGACTCTGTGCTGGAATTCAGAACGCCGCGGATGGACACGGCGGGCGGATAGGCTGCAGGAGTAGGGGTGAGTCATCTTTTTTTTTACCTATATGGAGCCCCCCACATACTTACTGGCAATACTTGCTTAAATAAGGGAAAAGCCCTGAAGAGGATCCTAAGCAAAGACTTTGGAAAGGGAGGATAAGAGAATAGTCAGCAAAGAGAAATAAATACTGGACATAAAGAGTGGTAAAGTGTCCGGTTCAAAAGGCTACTGAGGGGTTCTCCCTCTTACTATGGAAGATCGTTATAATTGACTGTTACTTGTCTGGGACATTAAAAAAAGGTTCCTAACTTTTACTCTTTGCAGCACGTGGTAAACGCAAGTGCACCTCAAGGGTTAATCTGATTTGAAGAAGAAAACATAATTTATGTAAGAACTTACCTGATAAATTCATTTCTTTCATATTAACAAGAGTCCATGAGCTAGTGACGTATGGGATATACATTCCTACCAGGAGGGGCAAAGTTTCCCAAACCTTAAAATGCCTATAAATACACCCCTCACCACACCCACAAATCAGTTTAACGAATAGCCAAGAAGTGGGGTGATAAGAAAAAAAGTGCGAAGCATATAAAATAAGGAATTGGAATAATTGTGCTTTATACAAAAAAATCATAACCACCACAAAAAAGGGTGGGCCTCATGGACTCTTGTTAATATGAAAGAAATGAATTTATCAGGTAAGTTCTTACATAAATTATGTTTTCTTTCATGTAATTAACAAGAGTCCATGAGCTAGTGACGTATGGGATAATGACTACCCAAGATGTGGATCTTTCCACACAAGAGTCACTAGAGAGGGAGGGATAAAATAAAGACAGCCAATTCCTGCTGAAAATAATCCACACCCAAATAAAAGTTTAACAAAAAACATAAGCAGAAGATTCAAACTGAAACCGCTGCCTGAAGAACTTTTCTACCAAAAACTGCTTCAGAAGAAGAAAATACATCAAAATGGTAGAATTTAGTAAAAGTATGCAAAGAGGACCAAGTTGCTGCTTTGCAGATCTGGTCAACCGAAGCTTCATTCCTAAACGCCCAGGAAGTAGAAACTGACCTAGTAGAATGAGCTGTAATTCTTTGAGGCGGAATTTTACCCGACTCAACAAAGGCAAGATGAATTAAAGATTTCAACCAAGATGCCAAAGAAATGGCAGAAGCTTTCTGGCCTTTCCTAGAACCGGAAAAGATAACAAATAGACTAGAAATCTTACGGAAAGATTTCGTAGCTTCAACATAATATTTCAAAGCTCTAACAACATCCAAAGAATGCAATGATTTCTCCTTAGAATTCTTAGGATTAGGACATAATGAAGGAACCACAATTTCTCTACTAATGTTGTTGGAATTCACAACTTTAAGTAAAAATTCAAAAGAAGTTCGCAACACCGCCTTATCCTGATGAAAAATCAGAAAAGGAGACTCACACGAAAGAGCAGATAATTCAGAAACTCTTCTAGCAGAAGAGATGGCCAAAAGGAACAAAACTTTCCAAGAAAGTAATTTAATGTCCAATGAATGCATAGGTTCAAACGGAGGAGCTTGAAGAGCTCCCAAAACCAAATTCAAACTCCATGGAGGAGAAATTGACTTAATGACAGGTTTTATACGAACCAAAGCTTGTACAAAACAATTAATATCAGGAAGAATAGCAATCTTTCTGTGAAAAAGAACAGAAAGAGCAGAGATTTGTCCTTTCAAAGAACTTGCGGACAAACCCTTATCCAAACCATCCTGAAGAAATTGTAAAATTCTCGGTATTCTAAAAGAATGCCAAGAAAAATGATGAGAAAGACACCATGAAATATAAGTCTTCCAGACTCTATAATATATCTCTCTAGATACAGATTTACGAGCCTGTAACATAGTATTAATCACGGAGTCAGAGAAACCTCTATGACCAAGAATCAAGCGTTCAATCTCCATACCTTTAAATTTAAGGATTTCAGATCCGGATGGAAAAAAGGACCTTGTGACAGAAGGTCTGGTCTTAACGGAAGAGTCCATGGCTGGCAAGATGCCATCCGGACAAGATCCGCATACCAAAACCTGTGAGGCCATGCCGGAGCTATTAGCAGAACAAACGAGCATTCCCTCAGAATCTTGGAGATTACTCTTGGAAGAAGAACTAGAGGCGGAAAGATATAGGCAGGATGATACTTCCAAGGAAGTGATAATGCATCCACTGCCTCCGCCTGAGGATCCCGGGATCTGGACAGATACCTGGGAAGTTTCTTGTTTAGATGAGAGGCCATCAGATCTATCTCTGGGAGCCCCCACATTTGAACAATCTGAAGAAATACCTCTGGGTGAAGAGACCATTCGCCCGGATGCAACGTTTGGCGACTGAGATAATCCGCTTCCCAATTGTCTACACCTGGGATATGAACCGCAGAGATTAGACAGGAGCTGGATTCCGCCCAAACCAAAATTCGAGATACTTCTTTCATAGCCAGAGGACTGTGAGTCCCTCCTTGATGATTGATGTATGCCACAGTTGTGACATTGTCTGTCTGAAAACAAATGAACGATTCTCTCTTCAGAAGAGGCCAAAACTGAAGAGCTCTGAAAACTGCACGGAGTTCCAAGATATTGATTGGTAATCTCACCTCCTGAGATTCCCAAACTCCTTGTGCCGTCAGAGATCCCCACACAGCTCCCCAACCTGTGAGACTTGCATCTGTTGAAATTATAGTCCAGGTCGGAAGAACAAAAGAAGCCCCCTGAATTAAACGATGGTGATCTGTCCACCACGTTAGAGAGTGCCGAACAATCGGTTTTAAAGATATTAATTGATATATCTTCGTGTAATCCCTGCACCATTGGTTCAGCATACAGAGCTGAAGAGGTCGCATGTGAAAACGAGCAAAGGGGATCGCGTCCGATGCAGCAGTCATAAGACCTAGAATTTCCATGCATAAGGCTACCGAAGGGAATGATTGAGACTGAAGGTTTCGACAGGCTGTAATCAATTTTAGACGTCTCTTGTCTGTTAAAGAAAAAGTCATGGACACTGAATCTATCTGGAAACCCAGAAAGGTTACCCTTGTTTGAGGAATCAAAGAACTTTTTGGTAAATTGATCCTCCAACCATGATCTTGAAGAAACAACACAAGTCGATTCGTATGAGACTCTGCTAAATGTAAAGACGGAGCAAGTACCAAGATATCGTCCAAATAAGGAAATACCACAATACCCTGTTCTCTGATTACAGACAGAAGGGCACCGAGAATCTTTGTGAAAATTCTTGGAGCTGTAGCAAGGCCAAACGGTAGAGCCACAAATTGGTAATGCTTGTCTAGAAAAGAGAATCTCAGGAACTGATAATGATCTGGATGAATCGGAATATGCAGATATGCATCCTGTAAATCTATTGTGGACATATAATTCCCTTGCTGAACAAAAGGCAATATAGTCCTTACAGTTACCATCTTGAACGTTGGTATCCTTACATAACGATTCAATAATTTTAGATCCAGAACTGGTCTGAAGGAATTCTCCTTCTTTGGTACAATGAAGAGATTTGAATAAAACCCCATCCCCTGTTCCGGAACTGGAACTGGCATAATTACTCCAGCCAACTCTAGATCTGAAACACAATTCAGAAATGCTTGAGCTTTCACTGGATTTACTGGGACATGGGAAAGAAAAAATCTCTTTGCAGGAGGTCTCATCTTGAAACCAATTCTGTACCCTTCTGAAACAATGTTCTGAATCCAAAGATTGTGAACAGAACTGATCCAAATTTCTTTGAAAAAACGTAACCTGCCCCCTACCAGCTGAACTGGAATGAGGGCCGTACCTTCATGTGAACTTAGAAGCAGGCCTTGCCTTTCTAGCAGGCTTGGATTTATTCCAGACTGGAGATGGTTTCCAAACTGAAACTGCTCCTGAGGACGAAGGATCAGGCTTTTGTTCTTTGTTGAAACGAAAGGAACGAAAACGATTGTTAGCCCTGTTTTTACCTTTAGACTTTTTATCCTGTGGTAAAAAAGTTCCTTTCCCACCAGTAACAGTTGAAATAATAGAATCCAACTGAGAACCAAATAATTTGTTTCCCTGGAAAGAAATGGAAAGTAGAGTTGATTTAGAAGCCATATCAGCATTCCAAGTCTTAAGCCATAAAGCTCTTCTGGCTAAGATAGCCAGAGACATAAATCTAACATCAACTCTAATAATATCAAAAATGGCATCACAGATGAAATTATTAGCATGCTGGAGAAGAATAATAATATCATGAGAATCACGATTTGTTACTTGTTGCGCTAGAGTTTCCAACCAAAAAGTTGAAGCTGCAGCAACATCAGCCAATGATATAGCAGGTCTAAGAAGATTACCTGAACATAGATAAGCTTTTCTTAGAAAAGATTCAATTTTTCTATCTAAAGGATCCTTAAACGAGGTACCATCTGATGTAGGAATGGTAGTACGTTTAGCAAGGGTAGAAATAGCCCCATCAACTTTAGGGATTTTGTCCCAAAATTCTAATCTGTCAGGCGGAACAGGATATAATTGCTTAAAACGTTTAGAAGGAGTAAATGAATTACCCAATCTATCCCATTCCTTAGCAATTACTGCAGAAATAGCATTAGGAACAGGAAAGACTTCTGGAATAACCGCAGGAGCTTTAAAAACCTTATCCAAACGTATAGAATTAGTATCAAGAGGACTAGAATCCTCTATTTCTAAAGCAATTAGTACTTCTTTAAGTAAAGAGCGAATAAATTCCATCTTAAATAAATATGAAGATTTATCAGCATCAATCTCTGAGACAGAATCCTCTGAACCAGAAGAGTCCAAAGAATCAGAATGATGGTGTTCATTTAAAAATTCATCTGTAGAGAGAGAAGATTTAAAAGACTTTTTACGTTTACTAGAAGGAGAAATAACAGACAAAGCCTTCTTTATGGATTCAGAAACAAAATCTCTTATGTTATCAGGAACATTCTGCACCTTAGATGTTGAGGGAACTGCAACAGGCAATGGTACATCACTAAAGGAAATATTATCTGCATTAACAAGTTTGTCATGACATTTAATACAAACAACAGCTGGAGGAATAGCTACCAAAAGTTTACAGCAGATACACTTAGCTTTGGTAGATCCAGCAGGCAGTGGTTTTCCTGTAGTATCTTCTGGCTCAGATGCAACGTGAGACATCTTGCAATATGTAAGAGAAAAAACAACATATAAAGCAAAATAGATCAAATTCCTTATAAGACAGTTTCAGGAATGGGAAAAAATGCCAAACATCAAGCTTCTAGCAACCAGAAGCAAATGAAAAATGATTCTGAAATAATGTGGAGACAAAAGCGACGCCCATATTTTTTGGCGCCAAATAAGACGCCCACATTATTTGGCGCCTAAATGCTTTTGGCGCCAAAAATGACGCCACATCCGGAACGCCGACATTTTTGGCGCAAAATAACGTCAAAAAAATGACGCAACTTCCGGCGACACGTATGACGCCGGAAACGGAAATGAATTTTTGCGCCAAAAAAATCCGCGCCAAGAATGACGCAATAAAATGAAGCATTTTCAGCCCCCGCGAGCCTAACAGCCCACAGGGAAAAAGTCAAATTTTTGAGGTAAGAAAAATATGATAATTAAAGCATAATCCCAAATATGAAACTGACTGTCTGGAAATAAGGAAAGTTGAACATTCTGAGTCAAGGCAAATAAATGTTTGAATACATATATTTAGAACTTTATAAATAAAGTGCCCAACCATAGCTTAGAGTGTCACAGAAAATAAGACTTACTTACCCCAGGACACTCATCTACATGTTTGTAGAAAGCCAAACCAGTACTGAAACGAGAATCAGTAGAGGAAATGGTAAATATAAGAGTATATCGTCGATCTGAAAAGGGAGGTAAGAGATGAATCTCTACGACCGATAACAGAGAACCTTATGAAATAGACCCCGTAGAAGGAGATCACTGCATTCAATAGGCAATACTCTCCTCACATCCCTCTGACATTCACTGCACGCTGAGAGGAAAACCGGGCTCCAACTTGCTGCGGAGCGCATATCAACGTAGAATCTAGCACAAACTTACTTCACCACCTCCCTTGGAGGCAAAGTTTGTAAAACTGATTTGTGGGTGTGGTGAGGGGTGTATTTATAGGCATTTTAAGGTTTGGGAAACTTTGCCCCTCCTGGTAGGAATGTATATCCCATACGTCACTAGCTCATGGACTCTTGTTAATTACATGAAAGAAAAGAGAACAACAGGACTTTCTGTTATTATAATTTTTAATTTATCTTTTTCTCCCCTGAATCTTGTACCTTATGTATTTTACTGATATAGAAGCTATATAGAAACTCAGTATTAGGTGGTTACATTGTAGCATGCAAGTTATTTTGGTGTTTTCTCCCTAGTAAGTTTGAAATTATAATTATGTTGAATAGGCAAAACAGAGCTCTATGTCCCTGAGCTATTCTAATACTTCTGTGTAAAATCTAAACTACAATTAATGACAAACACCTAAAAATCTATACTCTAGAGATAAGGTTCAACCTCTACTCTGATTTGAAGGGATTAGCTTTAGCTTGTTTATGCATAATAACTCTATGTGCTTCTCCGAGACCATAAAAGGTTAACTGCAGCTGCAATGTTTGAAATTGGAAAAAGACTCTTTAAGGGTTATACTTAATTACAGTAATTCTGCTGGTATCACTTTAATGTAAAGAAAGCTCTCTAAAGCATGAGTGTGTAAACATATTTCTTGCTTAAAACTGTGCAGTTTAGGCGATTTCTCCCTTTTTTGTATTTTGATAACAGATATCTTGATTGTTAAATTACAAGGGCTACTCTTGGTATAACAGAGTTCTTAATAAGTAATTAGATACACTGTGGTTGAACTATTAGACCCTTGATTTCTCTCTGCCTCTAAGGCCTTGGCCCTAAATATAAAGAAAGAGAAAAGTTAAGTACAAAACTTGAAAGCAAATGTCCATGGATACTTAGCCTGGACTTTTTTCTCTTTTTGCTGTATTTAAACCTTATTTGTCCACAAAATTAGCAACTTAAAGTCATATTGGGGGAATATAAATGAGTGCTGTAGTCAATTGAACTAGGGATGTAAGTTAAAACTTAAAAATTCCAGATACTCAACTAGCTCAAGGAAGTCATACTCTGCCTCCTTTTCACTTTTGACACAGTGTTTTTTAAATAGTAAAAAAGAAGGGGGGGGGGGGAAATTAGTTATAGCTAGAGGAGAGGAGAGGGAGAGGGAGGGGGGAACAAACTATTCTCCTCTCTTCTTTTCCTCTCTCTCTCTCTCTCTCTCTTTCTTATACCACTGTACCCTGTATACAAACTCAGACTGAAAACAAGATATACTTTGAATCTTATTTAAACTACTAAGAAGTATAGTTCTTCTCTAAAACCCTGAGACTAGGAATTTCTAAACACTTTAGTTCAAAGGATAGGTTCTTTAAAATTGGCTGGGGGGAAAGGGAAGGAAAAGTGGATATAGGGGATTTGGAGAGGAACACTCCTTGTTACCACTATATGCTTTTCTTCACTGCTCACTATTAAAACACAGAAGGAAGGGAAGGGGGAAGATTTTTTTTTTTTTTTTTTCTTTCTTCTCCCCCTCACATACTATAGCCTAATTCACTCCTTACTCACTCCAAAGGGCTTTCTGCCCCTTCCATTGTTAGGCTCGTGGAGCCCCTGGACACTTCCCCCCACCCCTTCACTTCCACCCCACTGCCACAACACTACCACTCCACCTTTTCCCACCACTAATTAATTCTAAATTTAATTATTTTTTTTTTTTTATTTTTTATTTTTTTTTGAGTGGCACTTAATTTCTATTCACACTCACGTGGTACATGGATAAGTTCCTTTCTAACACCCCTAAAATTCCCTCCCCAAATATGACAGGAAGGCACAGAGATAGGAAACCTAAGAGTACGTTGGATCCAGTCATTGAACAAATAAATCCCATTAATATGACAGCAATACCTGAAAATCTTAATATGCAGACACTGGTGACTAATATTACGGAGGCACTTGCCCCTAAATTTGAATTACTTAAAACTGAAATTAAGCTAGATATTTCTTCTTTAACTCAAGAAGTAAGGAAGTTCTCGACTAGATTGCAAGAAGTAGAACAGAGGGTCTCAGACCTAGAAGACCAAGCAATTAGGCATAGCACTGAAACTGAGACCTCAGCTAAAACAATACGAAAATTGATGGACAGGGTAGAGGAACTAGAAAACCGCTCTATACGGAATAATATAAGAATAATTGGTCTTCCTGAAAATAACAAATTTGAAAATCTCGATACCTTTATTTCTGACACACTTATTAAAGCTTTAAAAATCCCCTCTACACACCCATCGATTATAGTTGAAAGAGCCCACAGATTAGGCCCTCTACGCTCTGACAGTAATAATAGCAGTAGACCTCGACCTATAATTGCAAGATTACTAAACTACAAAGATAAAGATCTTATACTGCAGCATTTTCGGAAGAATCAACCACTTATAATAGATGATAGTAGAATTCTGATTTTTCAGGACTTTGCGGCAGATACAGCTTTAAAGAGAAGAGAGTTGGCCCCGATTTGTTCTAAATTTATTCAACAAGGGTGTAGGGCGGCCCTTATCTATCCCTCAAAATTGAAAGTGGTAATAAAAGGGACAACACATATTAATTACTGAGGATCTTCAAATTGCAGATAATCTTTTTAAGACTCTAGATACATAAATATAGCCTTTAACTTAGAAGTCTTGATAGGCAGGCCATGGCAAAGGCGGCTACAAACATATTCCCCCCCTTCCCCCTTTGGGTGGTTGGGGTTTTCTTTTTTCTTTTTTTTTTTTTTTTTTTTTTTTGTTTGTTTGTCTTCTCTTTTCCCCTTCTCCTTTCTTCCCGCCCGGTTCTCTCATCTCTCCCATCTCACCAATGCTATTTACCCTCCCCTCACATTTAGAGAAACATGACGCATAAACCCAATAATTTTAAAATTGTATCCTGGAATGTAGGAGGAATTTCCTCCCCCATTAAACGTAAAGCAATTTTATCACACTTGCGGAAAGCTCAGACAGATATTGGTTTAATACAGGAAACGCATCTAAGCCTAGAGGAATCATTAAAATTAAAATCATCCTGGGTAAAAGAAGTCTATGCAGCACCGAGTATAGGGAAGAAGAGGGGAGTTGTAATACTTATAGGCAAAAAAATCCAAGCAGAGATTCTACACTCTGAAGCCGACTCCGGGGGGAGATATGTAATAGTTAAAGTGAAAATAGGTCAGGCAAAATACACAATTTGCAATGTTTACGGCCCGAATAAAACTGACCCTGAATTCTGGGAATCATTACAAACTAGACTCCTTTCTACTGTGGAAGGCCACTTAATTTTTGGGGGGGACTTTAATATGGCCCCCCAATGTCCTATAGATAGACTCAGAAAGGACACTAAGCTTTTGAAACAGAAAAAGGACAATCTTGACTTTAAATTGATTAAAAAGATTAAACAGATTCTCTCCTTGCGAGATATTTGGAGATATCAGAACCCTGACATTCAAGATTTTTCTTGCCTATCTAAGGCCCACAAAACTTTATCTAGAATCGATCTATTCTTGATTAGTGATCATTTGAGCTCCACAAAGATTAAATCTGAGATAATGCCAATTTTTCTATCAGACCACGGGCCCATCGCTCTTGAATTCAACTTAGTACAATCTAGACCAAAGACCTTGCGATTCTTTTTTCCTTACTATCTTTTTACTGATCTGAAGTTCAAACAGTGGCTCAGGAATAAATTCAAGGAATATGCGCAATTTAACATTAATTATGCAGATCGGACAGATATCTTCTGGGAAACTGCTAAGGCAGTTCTTAGAGGAGAAATTACAGCATATTCCATCATTCAAAATAAAAAGAAAAAAGCAAGAGAAAAGGAAGTTTATAATTCTCTGATTAATGCCTATAACACCTATTTATTGGAAAGAACTCCCTCAAGCTGGGCAAGGTACATACGCACTAAAGCTGCAAGAGATACCTTTTACTTAACTCAGGAAACATATAATGAGCTCAGATTGCAAGCTAAATTACATAAATTTGGTAATAAGTCTGGTAAAATGTTATCCAAATTAATTAAAAGCGAGAACAAAAAATCCAATATTGATAAAATTCAACATAATGAGAAATATCTTTCTAACTCTGATGAAATCACAAATACGTTCCACCAATACTATCAACAACTTTATGCTAATACAGACTTCGACATAGACAAAGCGACCGAATTCTATAGTAAAATTATTTTTCCAAGGGTTACTGCTGAGGAAGCTGTTAGACTTAACGCCCCCATTACTCGGGAAGAAGTTGAAAAAATAATCTCTAAACTTTCCTTGAGCAAGGCAGCCGGTCCGGATGGATTGCCCAATGAATTCTATAAAATCCTATCATCAGAGATAGCTCCTTATTTAGTCAATCTTTATAATGATATTTTTACTCATCATAAACAGCCCTCGTCCTCTTTCGCCTCCTCTCTAACTACTCTGATTTTAAAGGAGGGGAAGGACCCTACATGTAAGGAATCCTACAGACCAATCGCATTGTTAAACTCAGACTATAAAATACTTTCTTCCATTTTAGCAATTAGACTTCAATCTATTTTATCTGCAGTAATCCATCCGGACCAAGCTGGTTTTCTTAATAATCGTAACTCGTCTGCAAAGATTAGGGAATTACTCGTGACTATGGAATATGTTCAGGGAAAGTCCTCATATGGGACTCCCCGGACCTGGCCATTTTGTCAATTGATGCGGAAAAAGCTTTCGACCTGGTAGTTCATAAACATTTAATTTCTTCATTAGTAAGGTTTGGGATTGAGGGGAATTTCCCTAAATTCGTGGAGAGCCTCTATAGCCACTCTTTCACAAGTCTGATCATTAATGATGATATCTCCCCACCAATTGCATTAAAGAGGGGCACTCGTCAGGGCTGTCCTCTCTCTCCACTCCTCTTTGACTTAGCTATAGAACCCTTAGCAATTAGGATCAGGACCTCATTGGAGGGCATAAAAGTTAGGAGTCATGAAATGAAAGTCGGATTATATGCGGATGACCTACTTATATATATATCTAACACAGCACAAAATATCCCAAAACTCCTGCAGATTACTGACCATTTTGGGGTATTCTCAGGATACAAAGTAAATGCGATAAAATCGGAAATAATTTGGCTCAGGAAAAACAAGACCAGCAAGACAGACTTACCCTTTAGAGTAGTATCGGACTCATTGAAATATTTAGGAATTAAAATACCAATCAATTTAAAAGATCTATATAAAATGAACATAACTCCAATGTTAAGTTTTATCAAAGAAAGGCATAAGGCCTGGCAAAACTTACCACTCTCAATATCTGGCCGATCAGCCCTACTTAAAATGACCCTTCTCCCAAAATTGCTTTATATCTTACAGAATGTCCCACTAATCTTATTTGAGAAAGATATACGTTCAATGAATACATCAATCGGGCAATTCATATGGCAGGGGAAAAGGGCCAAAATTGCCCTCTCTAAATTAATGATGCAAGGGAACTGGGAGGAATAGCACTGCCGAATTTAAGACTCTATAATCTTTGTTTCTTGGCCCGCATAATAGCGGACTGGTTTTCTACCAAGAATTATGTCTTAAATAATGACCTGGAATATAATATATGTGACCCATACTCTCCAATAGCCCTGGCACATACGAATCCTAAAGATCTACCCAGAAGCATAAAAGAACTTAAATCTATTTTAAACCCGATTAAAGCTTGGTTCAAAATATCCAAGACTCTTTCTATATGCCCCATGGTATCAAAATATCTTCTTTTAACTAGAAATCCGAACTTTCAACCAGGACTGGATTCAGTCATTTTTAATAGATGGTATAGCAAGGGGCTGGATAGGGTGATCTACTTTATCAATCAGGAGAGAAAATGTGTTAAATCCTTTGAGGAATTGCGAATTGAATTTAAATTGTTAAACAAAGATTTTTATGCATATTTACAGATAAGACACTATATTACAGAGCTCACACACAAAATTGGATGGAATTGGACCTTGGGAAGCTTAGAAACCTGGTTATCAATAACCAAAAACTCCTCCATGTCTATTGCCCCATGTTATTATTCATTGAACCTTAGCAAGGCCACCCCGATATTGGAGAAGCTGGCCGGGTCCTGGGACACTTTAATTCCACATAGTAACATTAACTCGAAAATTATCCAATTTTCAGTTAACAAAGTAATAAAAACAACATCCTCATCCAATTGGCGAGATGCTCATTTGAAACTTTTGCATATGGCATATTTCACCCCGGAAAGAGGCCTCAGAGTCCGTAATCACCAATTTAATAAATGCCCCAAATGTTCTTATTTTGCTGCTGATATTACTCACATGTTCTGGCATTGTCCTAAAGTGAGTAATGTATGGAGTAAGCTAGAATATTGGCTTAAGTATAAGCTTAAAATTGAACAAATAGCTCTTTCATTGTTTCAGATTATATTCTGTCTAAAACTTGGAAAAGGGCGACAGCCTAATGAGAAATTAGTTAATCTATCTATCTTAGCAACCAGATATCTGCTTTGTCAGAAATGGAAGATGAGGTCGGTACCAACTATTGTTGAAATCAGGGATCATCTAAAGAAACAATGTGTTTTAGAACAGAAAAATACTAATATAGATAATGAACTTGATGTAAAGAAATTTTTTGATAAATGGGCACCATTTATTAAAATTTTCCCTGAGAGAGAAATCGATAACTTAATTTCTCCATTTAAGAATTCGGAGTTAATATTATTGGGTATTTGGTGATTTAGTGAAGGTTCGAGAGAATCGGGATCTTCCTCCCTTCCATCCCTCTCCCCCCCTCTTTTTTTTTTTTTTTTTTCTTTTCTTTTCTTTTTCTTTTTTTTCTCTTTCTTTTATTATATATAAATAAAATAACCCAACAATGAGTAATATGCAGATAGGCAGATGATTTAGGTTTAACCGATTAAGTACATGATGGATAATATGCAATTTTGGTTGATTATCATTACTTTTTCTCCATGTTTTTGTTTCTTTATTGTGTTTATGAACTGTAAGACTGTGGCTTTTTATTTTCATGGAACTTGTACTCATTGTTGGACATAAATAAACGTTTAAAAAAAAAAAATATATGTTCTACCTAAATCATAAAAGAAAATGTTTGGGTTTCATGTCCCTTTAAGCTATATATTTGTGAATCTTCTGAGACCAATTTGAGAAGCAGTACTGTGAAGTCTTCTAGAGCAGTGTTTCTCAAACATGGTCCTCAAGTACCCCCAACAGGCCAGGTTTCCATTATAGCTGAACCTGTGCACAGGTGAAATAATCTGCTGATGTGTGAGAGCAGGTTAGTAACCATGGTTACTGATTAGCTGATTAATTCACCTGTGCACGGGTTAAGCTATAATGGAAACCTGGCCTTTTGGGGGTACTTGATGACCCCGTTTGAGAAACACTGTTCTAAAGCATATACATTTCCAGCATAATTTACTTATTTTTTATTTATTTTTTCCTTTCCTGTTCCATGTTACTGTTTGGTAATTCTTTTATCTTGCATTGGTGAGCCAAGATAAACAGAACTTAAAGGGAAAGTCAACACCAGAATTGTTATTGTTTAAAAAGATAGATAATTCCTTATTACCCATACCCCAGTTTTACATTACCAACACAGTTATAATAATACACGTTTTACCTCTATAATTACCTTGCACTATGCATCTGCAACTGCCCCCTTATTTCAGTACTTTTGACAGACTTGCATTTTAGCCAATCAGTGATCACTCGTATTTAACTTCATGTGCATGAGCTCAATGTTATTTATATGGCACACATGAACTAATGCCCTCTAGTGGTGAAAAACTGTCAAAATGCATTCAAATTAGAGGCGGCCTTCAAGGTCTAAGAAATTAGCATATGAACCTTCTAGGTTTAGCTTTCAACTAAGAATACCAAGAGAACAAAGTAAAAAAAAAAGTAAATTGGAAAGTTGTTTAAAATTACATGCCCTATTTAAATCATGAAAGTTTTTTTGGGACTTGATTGTCCCTTTAAACCTACTTACTGATATTTCCATTATATTAACTAAGACTCACCAAGTGCTTTATTTTGTTATAACATTTTAATAAAGACAGTATGTGGTAGGAAAGGGGAAAATGTCTTAAAAAGTTGAGGTTGCAGGCTTTTAGTTTCTGCCTAGTGCACTTTACGGTACTTAGGTAACTGAACAAACTAATGGAATTTTAGATATAATACAATTTAATTTAACTTAAAAAAAATATTATTAATTACTTTTTCACCATAGTATGATCCATTAAGTGTTAATAATATAACTTATAGAAAAAGTGACAATTTAAAACTACTTGTGACAAACAGATTTGGATTTTAGTTTTCTGCACTAGTCATTCTGAGAGGTGCACAGTGAGTTTTACCTAAAATTTGTGAAAATAAAGCTGATGTTACTTTATTGTGAAGGTAAAGTTACCTATATGTCGAACTGTATTGGTCTTCAAAATTATTATGACTTTCATTCATAATTTTTTTACATTTTGCTTCTAAATAAAGTTATCACCGTTTTTACTCACTTAGGCCTAGATTTAGAGTTGGGCGGTAGCCGTGAAAACCAGCGTTAGAGGCTCCTAACGCTGGTTTTGGGCTACCGCCGGTATTTGGAGTCAGTCAGGAAAGGGTCTAACGCTCACTTTCCAGCCGCGACTTTTCCATACCGCAGATCCCCTTACGTCATTTGCGTATCCTATCTTTTCAATGGGATCTTTCTAACGCTGGTATTTAGAGTCGTGGCTGAAGTGAGCGTTAGAAATCTAACGACAAAACTCCAGCCGCAGAAAAAAGTCAGTAGTTAAGAGCTTTATGGGCTAACGCCGGTTTATAAAGCTCTTAACTACTGTGCTCTAAAGTACACTAACACCCATAAACTACCTATGTACCCCTAAACCGAGGTCCCCCCACATCGCCGCCACTATATTTAAATTTTTTAACCCCTAATCTTCCGCTCCGTACACTGCCGCCAACTACGTTATCCCTATGTACCCCTAATCTGCTGCCCCTAACACCGCCGACCCCTATATTATATTTATTAACCCCTAATCTGCCGCCCCCGCTATCGCTGACCCCTGCATATTATTATTAACCCCTAATCTGCCGCTCCGTACACCCCTGCCACCTACATTATAGCTATGTACCCCTAATCTGCTGCCCCTAACACCGCCGACCCCTATATTATATTTATTAACCCCTAATCTGCCCCCTCTACGTCGCCTCCACCTGCCTACACTTATTAACCCCTAATCTGCCGAGCGGACCGCACCGCTACTATAATAAAGATATTAACCCCTAATCCGCCTCACTCCCGCCTCAATAACCCTATAATAAATAGTATTAACCCCTAATCTGCCCTCCCTAACATCGCCGACACCTAACTTCAATTATTAACCCCTAATCTGCCGACCGAATCTCGCCGCTACTGTAATAAATGGATTAACCCCTAAAGCTAAGTCTAACCCTAACACTAACACCCCCTAAATTAAATATAATTTTATTCTAACGAAATAAATTAACTCTTATTAAATAAATTATTCCTATTTAAAGCTAAATACTTACCTGTAAAATAAACCCTAATATAGCTACAATATAAATTATAATTATATTGTAGCTATTTTAGGATTAATATTTATTTTACAGACAACTTTGTATTTATTTTAACCAGGTACAATAGCTATTAAATAGTTAACAACTATTTAATAGTTACCTAGTTAAAATAATTACCAAATTACCTGTAAAATAAATCCTAACCTAAGTTACAATTAAACCTAACACTACACTATCAATAAATTAATTAAATAAAATACCTACAATTACCTACAATTAAACCTAACACTACACTATCAATAAATTAATTAAATACAATTCCTACAAATAAATACAATTAAATAAACTAACTAAGTTACAAAAAATAAAAAAATATTTACAAACATTAGAAAAATATTACAACAATTTTAAACTAATTACACTTACCCTAAGCCCCCTAATAAAATAACAAAGCCCCCCAAAATAAAAAAATGCCCTACCCTATTCTAAATTAAAAAAGTTCAAAGCTCTTTTACCTTACCAGCCCTGAACAGGGCCCTTTGCGGGGCATGCCCCAAAGAATTCAGCTCTTTTGCCTGTAAAAAAAACACATACAATACCCCCCCCCCCACATTACAACCCACCACCCACATACCCTTAATCTAACCCAAACCCCCCTTAAATAAGCCAAACACTAAGCCCCTGAAGATCTTCCTACCTTATCTTCACCCTGCCAGGTTCACCGATCCGTCCTCAGAAGTCTTGATCCAAGGATTCTATCAGCCAATCGGAATTAAGGTAGGAAAATTCTGATTGGCTGATGGAATCAGCCAATCAGATTCAAGTTCAATCCGATTGGCTGATCCGATCAGCCAATCAGAATTTTCCTACCTTAATTCCGATTGGCTGATAGAATCCTATCAGCCAATCGGAATTCGACCGGCGCCATCTTGGATGACGTCATTTAAAGGAACCCTCATTCGGCTAGTAGGCGTTGTTAGAAGAGGATGGATCCGCGTCGGCTGGGAACAAGGTGGCTCCGCTCCGGAAGAAAGAAGATTGAAGATGCTGCTTGATAGAAGACTTCATCCCGATGATGGACTTCCGACTTCAGCCCGATGATGGATTTCTTCAGCCGACGCTTGTATCCAGACTTCAGCCCGAGGATGGACGTCACTCTTCAGCCCCCCGCTTGGGCTTGGATCAACACTTCCGAGGCTTGGATCAAGACTTCCGAGGACGGATCGGTGAACCTGGCAGGGTGAAGATAAGGTAGGAAGATCTTCAGGGGCTTAGTGTTAGGTTTATTTAAGGGGGGTTTGGGTTAGATTAGGGGTATGTGGGTGGTGGGTTGTAATGTTGGGGGGGGGTATTGTATGTGTTTTTTTTACAGGCAAAAGAGCTGAATTCTTTGGGGCATGCCCCGCAAAGTGCCCTGTTCAGGGCTGGTAAGGTAAAAGAGCTTTGAACTTTTTTAATTTAGAATAGGGTAGGTCATTTTTTTATTTTGGGGGGCTTTGTTATTTTATTAGGGGGCTTAGAGTAGGTGTAATTAGTTTAAAATTGTTGTAATATTTTTCTGATGTTTGTAAATATTTTTTTATTTTTTGTAACTTAGTTCTTTTTTATTTTTTGTACTTTAGTTAGTTTATTTCATTGTATTTATTTGTAGATATTGTATTTAATTAATTTATTGATAGTGTAGTGTTAGGTTTAATTGTAGGTAATTGTAGGTATTTTATTTAATTAATTTATTGATAGTGTAGTGTTAGGTTTAATTGTAACTTAGGTTAGGATTTATTTTACAGGTAATTTTGTAATTATTTTAACTATTTTAGCTATTAAATAGTTCTTAACTATTTAATAGCTATTGTACCTGGTTAAAATAAATACAAAGTTACCTGTAAAATAAATATTAATCCTAAAATAGCTATAATATAATTATAATTTATATTGTAGCTATATTAGGGTTTATTTTACAGGTAAGTATTTAGCTTTAAATAGGAATAATTTATTTAATTAGATTTAAATTATATTTAATTTAGGGGGTGTTAGTGTTAGGGTTAGACTTAGCTTTAGGGGTTAATCCATTTATTACAGTAGCGGCGAGATTCGGTCGGCAGATTAGGGGTTAATAATTGAAGTTAGGTGTCGGTGATGTTAGGGAGGGCAGATTAGGGGTTAATACTATTTATTATAGGGTTATTGAGGCGGGAGTGAGGCGGATTAGGGGTTAATACATTTATTATAGTAGCGCTCAGGTCCGGTCGGCAGATTAGGGGTTAATAAGTGTAGTTAGGTGAAGGCAACGTTGGGGGCGGCAGATTAGGGGTTAATAAATACAATATAGGGGTCGGCGATGTTAGGGCAGCAGATTAGGGGTACATAGGGATAATGTAGGTGGGGGGGTGTACGGAGCGGCAGATTAGGGGTTAAAAATAATATGCAGGGGTCAGCGATAGCGAGGGCGGCATATTAGGGGTTAATAAGTGTAAGGTTAGGGGTGTTTAGACTCGGGGTACATGTTAGAGTGTTAGGTGCAGACGTAGGAAGTGTTTCCCCATAGAAAACAATGGGGCTGCGTTAGGAGCTGAACGCGGCTTTTTTGCGGGTGTTAGGGTTTTTTTCAGCTCAAACAGCCCCATTGTTTTCTATGGGGGAATCGTGCACGAGCACGTTTTTGAAGCTGGCCGCGTCCGTAAGCACCGCTGGTATCGAGAGTTGAAGTTGCGGTAAATATGCTCTACGCTCCTTTTTTGGAGCCTAACGCAGCCATTCTGTGAACTCTAAATACCAGCGGTATTTAAATGGTGCGGCCAGAAAAAAGCAAGCGTAGCTAACGCACCCCTTTGGCCGCAAAACTCTAAATCTAGGCGTTATTTTCTGTCCACAAATTCAACCCATTGGTTTTTTTTTCTTAGTTGGTCACGTTTTTTGAGTAGCCTATTGAAAATCTTGCTGTTAGGCGGCCGTCAATCGACGCCATCTACCTCCTGGATGATCTGCGCATGCACTATATATATATATATTTTTTTTAATCTTGGAATCGCGCACCCGTTTTGCCCATGCGTATTCGTATTATGTTTGAATTCCCATATTACATAATAGGCTTGCTACAGGCGGCTACAATTCTGACAAGCGATTCGCCGATTAGCGCATGCGTAATAGGGAGTGAAATCGCCAATTTGCACAGGCGCAGTTCAACGGAGCACTGTGAACACACTTTTGACAGACATTTAGAGTGGGTGGGATTGCTCTATACATCAGAGACTAGAACGGTGGTAAATAAAAAAAAATTCATAGATGTAAAAGAAATTGAGATAAAAAGTTAGCGATCAGCTTATTGTAAGCTTGACAAATTCATTAGTGTATTCAAAATGTTAAAACTTTACCTTCACTTTAAGAACAAATACATACAGAGAGAAATGCACTCACAGGAACGAACATCCAGCTCAATACCATTGTTAGCCTGTTCTATGGCGATTTACCACCTGGGTGCAACTTCTTTTAGCCCAGCAATGCTTTTCACAGAGTAAAACTTTCCTGTAGTATATCAGTCTGATCCCGCCTATTACGGTCAGTCCAGCACCGAAATACCAGGCAATTCTTCTCTGAACAAGGAATACAGCAACCCCAGACGATCGTTTCGGCCTTCATTGGGCCTCGTCAGTGAGGTGTAGCCACATTCCTCTAAGCACACTGAGCAAGGAGTCCACGTCTGGTTGCCCCTTTTTTCCCTTAGGGAGACTAAATACATACAGAGAGAAATGCACTCACAGGAACGAACATCCAGCTCAATACCATTGTTAGCCTGTTCTATGGCGATTTACCACCTGGGTGCAACTTCTTTTAGCCCAGCAATGCTTTTCACAGAGTAAAACTTTCCTGTAGTATATCAGTCTGATCCCGCCTATTACGGTCAGTCCAGCACCGAAATACCAGGCAATTCTTCTCTGAACAAGGAATACAGCAACCCCAGACGATCGTTTCGGCCTTCATTGGGCCTTGTCAGTGAGGTGTAGCCACATTCCTCTAAGCACACTGAGCAAGGAGTCCACGTCTGGTTGCCCCTTTTTCCCTTAGGGAGACTAAATACATACAGAGAGAAATGCACTCACAGGAACGAACATCCAGCTCAATACCATTGTTAGCCTGTTCTATGGCGATTTACCACCTGGGTGCAACTTCTTTAAGCCCAGCAATGCTTTTCACAGAGTAAAACTTTCCTGTAGTATATCAGTCTGATCCCGCCTATTACGGTCAGTCCAGCACGAAATACCAGGCAATTCTTCTCTGAACAAGGAATACAGCAACCCCAGACGATTGCCCAGTGTGCTTAGAGGAATGTGGCTGCACCTCACTGACGAGGCCCATAGGAGGCCGAAACGATCGTCTGGGGTTGTCATGTTCCTTGTTCAGAGGAGAATTGCCTGGTATTTCGGTGCTGGACTGACCTTACTTGGCGGGATCAGACTGATATACTTCAGGAAAGTTTTCTTCTGTGAAAAGCACACTGGTCTAAAAGAGGCTGCTTCCGGGTGGTAAATCGCCATAGAACAAGCCACTGAGCTGTTGTTCGTTCCTGGTAGAGCGCTTCTCTCTTCGTATGCAAATTATTATGACCCTGGGGAAGTCTCCCTATGGGTGATGGGGGAAACCAGACGTGGACTCCTTGCCCAGTGTGCTTAGAGGAATGTGGCTGCACCTCACCGACGAGGCCCATAGGAGGCCGAAACGATCGTCTGGGGTTGTCATGTTCCTTGTTCAGAGGAGAATTGCCTGGTATTTCGGTGCTGGACTGGCCTTACTTGGCGGGATCAGACTGATATACTTCAGGAAAGTTTTCTTCTGTGAAAAGCACACTGGTCTAAAAGAGGCTGCTTCCGGGTGGTAAATCGCCATAGAACAAGCCACTGAGCTGTTGTTCGTTCCTGGTAGAGCGCTTCTCTCTTTGTATGCAAATTATTATGACCCTTGGGAAGTCTCCCTATGGGTGATGGGGGAAACCAGACGTGGACTCCTTGCCCAGTGTGCTTAGAGGAATGTGGCTGCACCTCACTGACGAGGCCCATAGGAGGCCGAAACGATCGTCTGGGGTTGTCATGTTCCTTGTTCAGAGGAGAATTGCCTGGTATTTTGGGGCTGGACTGACCTTACTTGGCGGGATCAGACTGATATACTTCAGGAAAATTTTCTTCTGTGAAAAGCACACTGGTCTAAAAGAGGCTGCTTCCGGGTGGTAAATCGCCATAGAACAAGCCACTGAGCTGTTGTTCGTTCCTGGTAGAGCGCTTCTCTCTTTGTATGCAAATTATTATGACCCTGGGGAAGTCTCCCTATGGGTGATGGGGGAAACCAGACGTGGACTCCTTGCCCAGTGTGCTTAGAGGAATGTGGCTGCACCTCACTGACGAGGCCCATAGGAGGCCGAAACGATCGTCTGGGGTTGTCATGTTCCTTGTTCAGAGGAGAATTGCCTGGTATTTCGGGGCTGGACTGACCTTACTTGGCGGGATCAGACTGATATACTTCAGGAAAGTTTTCTTCTGTGAAAAGCACACTGGTCTAAAAGAGGCTGCTTCCGGGTGGTAAATCGCCATAGAACAAGCCACTGAGCTGTTGTTCGTTCCTGGTAGAGCGCTTCTCTCTTTGTATGCAATTCACTTTAAGAACACCTATTAAAGGGTAATTCCAGCCAAAATTGGAATCCACGTGGATGCATTTCAGTTTTGGCTAGAAGCATTTTTGTAATATACATGTGTTAGCAAAAATTCTTCTAATAAAAGCTTTAGCTGTTTCAAAAGTGTATTTAAGTATGCACCGTGCACCAGCATTTTAAACACATCACTTGCTCAGAGAGCCTAATGTGCTTGTACCATCTTGTAATGACTAACGGCTAGATTACGAGTTTTGCGGTAAGGTGAAAAAGCAGCATTAACATGTCCTAACGCTGCTTTTTTACTACCGCTGCTATTACGAGTCTTGCAGATTTAGGGGCACCACACACTTTTTTTGGCCTTACCGCAAATCAACTTACACAAATTGCGTATAGTCTTTTTTCTATGGGACTTCCATAGCGCCGGCATTACAAGCTTGTCCTAGGAGGCCAAAAAGTGAGCGGTACACCATATCCTGTCAAGATTCGTACCGCATTCTAAACTACCTTTTAACCCCTAAACCGAGGCCCTCCCGCATCGCAAACACTAAAATAAAATTATTAACCCCTAATCTGCTGCTCCGGACATTGCCGCCACTAGAATAAACATATTAACCACTAAATCGCCGCACTCCAGCATTGCAAACACTAGTTAAATATTATTAACCCCTAATCTGCTGTCCCTAACATCGCCGCCACCTATCTACATTTATTAACCCCTATTCTGCCGCCACTATATTAAATTTATTAACCCCTAAATCTAACCCTAACCCTAAACCTCCTAACTTAAATATAATTAAAATAAATCTAAAGAAAAATTACTATCATTACCTAAATTATTCCTATTTAAAACGAAATACTTACCTATAAAATAAACCCTAAGCTAGATACAATATAACTAATAATTACATTGTATCTAGCTTAGGGTTTATTTTTATTTTACAGGCAAGTTTGTATTTATTTTAACTAGGTAGAATAGTTACTAAATAGTTATTAACTATTTACTAACTACCTAGCTAAAATAAATACAAATTGATCTGTAAAATAAAACCTAACCTGTCTTACACTAA
Organism: Bombina bombina; assembly: GCF_027579735.1. NCBI lineage: Eukaryota > Metazoa > Chordata > Amphibia > Anura > Bombinatoridae > Bombina > Bombina bombina. The sequence continues at coordinate 547,517,931 of NC_069499.1, forward strand.
CACCTAACCTTACACTACAATTAAATAAATTCCCTAAATTAAATACAATTCCCTAAATTAAATAGAATTAGCTAAATTACAAAAACAAACAAACACTAAATTACAGAAAATAAAAAACAAATTACAAGATCTAATTACACCTAATCTAATAGCCCTATCAAAATAAAAAAAAGCCCACCCGAAATAAAAAAAACCTAGCCTAAACTAAACTATCAATAGCCCTTAAAAGGGCCTTTTGTGGGGCATTGCCCCAAAGAAATCAGCTCTTTTACCTGTAAAAAAAAAAATAGAAACAACCACCCCAACAGTAAAACCCACCACCCACACAACCAACCCCCCAAATAAAACCCTAACTAAAAAAACCTAAGCTCCCCATTGCCCTGAAAAGGGCATTTGGAAGGGCAATGCCCTTAAAAGGGCATTTAGCTCTATTGTGGCCCAAAGCCCTAACCTAAAAATAAAACCCACCCAATACACCCTTAAAAATCCTAACACTAACCCCCGAAGATCCACTTACCGGGAGAAGTCTTCATCCAAGCAGCAAGATGTCCTCAATGAAGCCGGCAGAAGTGGTCCTCCAGACGGGCAGAAGTGGTCCTCCAGACGAGCAGAAGTCTTCATCCAGACGGCATCTTCTATCTTCATCCATCCAGCGCGGAGCGGGTCCATCTTCAAGACATCTGGTGCGGAGCATCCTCTTCTTCCGATGTCTTCTTGCTGAATGAAGGTACCTTTAAGTGACGTCATCCAAGATGGCGTCCCTTAGAATTCTATCAGCCAATCGGAATCTATCAGCCAATCGGAATTAAGGTTGAAAAAATCCTATTGGCTGATGCAATCCCAGGACATACTTGAAAACGAGAGAAATCTCAATGTATCCTTCCTGGTAAAATATTTTATAAATAAATAAACTTCAATCCTATTGGCTGATCCAATCAGCCAATAGGATTGAGCTGCTGATTAAAGGTACTGTCATTCCAGAAGAAGACGTCGGAAGAAGAGGATGCTCCATGCCGTATGTCTTGAAGATGGAGCCGCCCCGCGTCGGAAGGATGAAGATAAAAGATGCCGTCTGGGTGAAGACTTCTGCCCATCTGGAGGACCACTTCTGCCGGCTTCGTTGAGGACATCTTGACGATTGGATGAAGACTTCTCCCGGTAAGTGGATCTTCGGGGGTTAGTGTTAGGATTTTTAAGGGTGTATTGGGTGGGGTTTTTTTAGGTTAGGGCTTTAGGCCGCAATAGAGCTAAATGCCCTTTTAAGGGCAATGCCCATCCAAATGCCCTTCTCAGGGCAATGGGGAGCTTAGGTTTTTTAGTTAGGGTTTTATTTGGGTGGTTGGTTGTGTGGGTGGTGGGTTTTTTGTTGGGGGGGTTGTATTTTTTTCCAGGTAAAAGAGCTGATTTCTTTGGGGCAATGCCCCGCAAAAGTCCCTTTTAAGGGCTATTGGTAATTTAGTTTAGGCTAGGTTTTTTTTTATTTTGGGTGGGCTTTTTTCATTTTGATATGGCTATTAGATTAGGTGTAATTAGTTTAAAGATCTTGCAATTTGTTTTTTATTTTCTGTAATTTAGTGTTTTTTTTTGTAATTTAGCTAATTGTATTTAATTTAGTTAATTGTATTTAATTTAGGTAATTTATTTAATTGTAGTGTTAGGTGTTAGTGTAACTTAGGTTAGGTTTTGTTTTACAGGTCAATTTGTATTTATTTTAGCTAGGTAGTTATTAAATAGTTAATAACTATTTAATAACTATTCTACCTAGTTAAAATAAATACAAACTTGCCTGTAAAATAAAATTAAACCCTAAGCTAGCTACAATGTAACTATTAGTTATATTGTAGCTAGTTTAGGGTGTATTTTATAGGTAAGTATTTAGTTTTAAATAGGAATTATTTAAGTAATGATAGGAATTTGTATTTAGATTTATTTAAAGTATATTTAAGTTAGGGGGTGTTAGGGTTAGACTTAGATTTAGGGGTTAATAAATATAATATAGTGGCGGCGACGTTGGGAACGGCAGATTAGGGGTTAGTAAATGTAGGTAGGTGGCGGCGATGTTAGGGGTGGCAGATTAGGGGTTAATAATATTTAACTAATGTTTGTGATGCAGGAGTACGGCAGTTTATGGTTTAATATGTTTATTATAGTGGTTAATAACATTATGTAGGTGTCGGCGATGTTGTGGGCAGCAGATTAGGGGTTAATAAACATAATGTAGGTGTTGGCGATGTTAGGGGCAGCAGATTAGGGGTTCATAAGTATAATGTAGGTGGCGGCGATGTCCGGAGTGGCAGATTAGGGGTTAATAAGTATAATGTAGGTGTCGGCGATGTCGGGGGCGGCAGATTAGGGGTTAATAAGTGTAAGATTAGGGTCGTTTAAACTCGGGGTTCATGTTAGGGTGTTAGGTGTAAACATAAAATGTGTTTCCCCATAGGAATCAATGGGGCTGCGTTACTGAGATTTACGCTGCTTTTTTGCAAGTGTTAGACTTTTTCTCAGCCGGCTCTCCCCATTGATGTCTATGGGGAAATCGTGCACGAGCACGACACGTACAACCAACTCACCGCTGACTTAAGCAGCACTGGTATTGGAGTGCGGTATGGAGCACAATTTTGCTCGATTCTCACTTCTTGCCTTTTAACGCCGGGTTTGTAAAAACCTGTAATACCAGCGCTGTATGTAAGTGAGCGGTGAGAATAACGTGCAAGTTAACACCACACCCTTCATAACGCAAAACTTGTAATCTAGCCGTTAATTTGTTAATTGCTGGCATGGTACAAGCCCAACTGGTGTTATGAGCAGCTGCATAAAATACAGTTGCACTAAGAATATCTAGCTATGCTTCACATGCACGTGCAGTGAAAAATGTTAACACTAAAACAGTGATAACTTTTACTAGAATCATTTTTGCTAGTACGTGTATACTGTAAATAGGTTTCTAATCAAAGATGTAATTCATCTATGTGCATTTAAATGTTGACCAAAATGTCTCTTTAACTATGTAACTTTCTCATGCTCAAAACATTTTCTTTAAACTGTACCAAAGTATGTTGTGTTTTTTTTTCTTTTTCATATTTGTAAAAACTGCTGTTTAAACTGGATTAACATCAGGCCAGGTTATGTGTTTACCTGGTGCTGTTTACTGGTGTTCCAAAATTTCAAGACTAGATGTGAGGGTTCCCTGGTCATGTTGCTAATAAAATTCAGCTCTATTGTTTACTGTTTTGTGATTATAAATTACAATAGATGTTCAATGCAATCTTTACAATTGGGTAGAGATCCTGCAGAAAAAAGATGAAACAGCAAGTGCTGCACCTCTGTTATCTTGTCTGTAGGGGGAGCACAAATGTAATGACAGCTAAGGCTGTTTGTATAAAACAAGACCATCTTACCTACAACAAAAGCAGCTCTGCCCTGCTGTTTACCATTCTGCTGGCTATTCTTTGTGCTTCTGGTGATTGGTGTTTTCTCTGTTTTCTGGACTTTATCACTTTTGCTTTTCTTTTTCCCCTTAATCTTGGTAGTCTCTTGTTTCTAAAGCATAGAATGCATAAACAGTTCAGTGTCAGATTCATGATACACCCCAGGTTTATTAAATGCACATTACTTAAAGAGCCATTATACACTCATTTTTTCTTTGCATAAATGTTTTGTAGATGATCTATTTATATAGCCCATAAAGTTTTTTTTTTAAATAAATGTATAGTTTTGCTTATTTTTAAATAACATTGCTCTGATTTTCAGACTCCTAACCAAGCCCCAAAGTTTTATGTGAATACCGTCAGCTACCTTCTCCAGCTTGCTCCTGTTTGTGTAAAGGGTCTTTTCATATGTAAAAGAAAGGGGAGGGAGGGTGTGTCTTATTTCCCACTTGCAGTGGGCTTTCCAGCTACCTTTTCAACAGAGCTAAACTGAGAGCTTCTAAGTAAGTTTTTAAACAGTTTTATACTGGATTTTTATATCAGTATCTGTGTATCTTATTCTTTATAGTAGTGTCTATTACATGCAGTTATATGAAAATGAGTGTATACTGTCCCTTTAAAGGGCCACTAAACCCAAAATCTTTCTTTCATGATTCAGATAGAGAATAGAAATTTAAACAACATTACAATTTACTTCTATTATTTATTTTGCTTCATTTTTTAGATATCCTTAGTTGAAGAAAAAGCAATGCACACAATGAGCCAATCACACGAGGCTTCTATGTGCAGCAACCAATCAGCAGCTGCTGAGCATATCTAGATATGCTTTGCAGCAAAGAATATCAAGAGAATAAAACAAATTAGATAATATAAGTAAATTAGAAAGATGTTTAAAATTGCATTCTCTTTCTAAATCATGAAAGAAAAAATGTGGGTGTCATGTCCCTTTAAGTACAACAATTTAGTTTTTGATAAGCAAAACCAGAAAATTGTATGGAACATCTTAATAAACCAGACTTTGAAACTATTAAATGTGTAAAAAAAAATTTTTTTTTAGATAAGATCATCTAAATCTTAATATATGATTGAAGTGAAAAGTGTGTAAAGATTTATTTATGAAAAAAAATAACAATTATACAAAAATATTAATTGCACAGATCATAAAAGAGTATTAGTTGTTAAATGCAGGGTCGGCTCCCAGGGGGGGCATTGGAGGGCAATGCCCACCCAAATGGAATGCTGTGCCCCCTCAAAAAATATTGATATGATCATACGCTTTAAAAATAATAAATAAAATAATTAATTGTTATGTAATGCTGCATGCTGGGGGCAGAGTTAGCTGCCGAACTGTGAGGTCGCATCACGCATCTGCAAGGAGCTCCGTGTCTTAATCTCTTATTTGGAATTGGAAGTTAGAGACTTTTTGGACTCTGATTTAGTGCACTGCATAGGCTTTAGACTTTATTCTTTTACCTAATGAGTTAGCACATATTCTCCAAATGTTAATAGTGGGGGATAAGCCAGCCAGAAGCTACACTTTCCTGCAGAATATGTAGGTCTGCTCTTATTTTGACTCTCATGCATGCTTTGTAAATGTGTGCCCCCTCGTGAAAAAAAATGCCCCCCCATTTCATTCGTTCTGGAGCCGACCCTGGTTAAATGTAAAATGTGCATGCAAACATATTAGGCAGCCTTCATCAATACTAAAGTATGTGTCTTATGTGTATTTTGCTTCCACTAAGTCTCTGAAAATTCTGCCATGCACATTTTTCTTTCTTTCCATGAGTGATTATAATTTTCTTGCCACCTATCTATGGCCTATACTGCAATATTGCTACTAACTGTGGTTGATAATAATTTTTCTTCTTAGCAAAAATCGGTAAGCGTTAAACCAGTATTCCGGTCTCATTGCATTTCAAGTACTAACGAAGGGCCAGATTACTAGTGGAACGCTAATTTATCTAGCGCCCGAAAAATAAATAACCAGCCAATACAAGTGGCTGGTTATTTCTACCGCGATTTTGCGGTAGAAATTACTGCTCATATAATTAACCAGAGGTCAGATCTCTGGTTAATTTTATAAATGTCCCCCAAATGCCCCCAAACTTAAGTGTTACTTTTCGTTTTCTTTTTAATGTAGCATTTTTTTTAAAAACTGCATTTAGCAGTTTTTGGGGGCTAAAGTTAGCGGCTGTGGGGTTTTAGAAAAAGATTGTCACTGAAAAGTGCCTTTACATTGAGGTCTATGGAAACTGTGTGTTTCCTGTAAATATATATTTCTTTCATGTAATTAACAAGAGTCCATGAGCTAGTGACGTATGGGATATACATTCCTACCAGGAGGGGCAAAGTTTCCCAAACCTTAAAATGCCTATAAATACACCCCTCACCACACCCACAAATCAGTTTTACAAACTTTGCCTCCAAGGGAGGTGGTGAAGTAAGTTTGTGCTAGATTCTACGTTGATATGCGCTCCGCAGCAAGTTGGAGCCCGGTTTTCCTCTCAGCGTGCAGTGAATGTCAGAGGGATGTGAAGAGAGTATTGCCTATTGAATGCAGTGATCTCCTTCTACGGGGTCTATTTCATAAGGTTCTCTGTTATCGGTCGTAGAGATTCATCTCTTACCTCCCTTTTCAGATCGACGATATACTCTTATATTTACCATTTCCTCTACTGATTCTCGTTTCAGTACTGGTTTGGCTTTCTACAAACATGTAGATGAGTGTCCTGGGGTAAGTAAGTCTTATTTTCTGTGACACTCTAAGCTATGGTTGGGCACTTTATTTATAAAGTTCTAAATATATGTATTCAAACATTTATTTGCCTTGACTCAGAATGTTCAACTTTCCTTATTTCCAGACAGTCAGTTTCATATTTGGGATTATGCATTGAATTATCATATTTTTTCTTACCTCAAAAATTTGACTTTTTTCCCTGTGGGCTGTTAGGCTCGCGGGGGCTGAAAATGCTTCATTTTATTGCGTCATTCTTGGCGCGGACTTTTTTGGCGCAAAAATTCTTTTCTGTTTCCGGCGTCATACGTGTCGCCGGAAGTTGCGTCATTTTTTGACGTTATTTTGCGTCAAAGATGTCGGCGTTCCGGATGTGGCGTCATTTTTGGCGCCAAAAGCATTTAGGCGCCAAATAATGTGGGCGTCTTTTTTGGCGCTAAAAAATATGGGCGTCATTTTTGTCTCCACATTATTTAAGTCTCATTATTTATTGCTTCTGGTTGCTAGAAGCTTGTTCACTGGCATTTTTTTCCCATTCCTGAAACTGTCATTTAAGGAATTTGATCAATTTTGCTTTATATGTTGTTTTTTTCTTTTACATATTGCAAGAGGTTCCACGTTGCAACTGAGTCAGAAGTTACTACAGGAAAATCACTGCACAGTGCTGGAGCTACCAAGCTAAGTCTGCTATAAACTTTTGGTATCTGTTTTTCCAGCTGTTATTTGTATTGCATGTCATGTCAAACTTATTAATGCAGATAAAATTTCCTTTAGTACTGTTACATTACCTGTTGCTGTCCGTCAACATCTAATTTTCAGAGTGTTCCTGATAACATAAGAGATTTTATTTTTTAAATCCATTAAGAAGGCTATGTCTGTTATTTCTCCTTCTAGTATACATAAAAGTCTTTTAAAACTTCTCTTTTTTTTCAGATGAATTTTTAAATGAACATCATCATTCTGATACTGATAATGGTTCTTCTGGTTCAGAGGTTTCTGTCTCAGAGGTTGATGCTGATAAATCTTTGTATTTGTTCAAGATGGAATTTATTCGTTCTTTACTTAAAGAAGTGTTATTTGCATTAGAAATAGAGGATTCTGGTCCTCTTGATACTAAATGTAAACGTTTAAATAAGGTTTTTAAATCTCCTGTAGTTATTCCAGAAGTGTTTTATCTCCCTGATGCTATTTCTGAAGTAATTTCCAGGGAATGGAATAATTTGGGTAATTTATTTACTCCTTCTAGACGTTTAAGCAAATTATATCCTGTGCCATCTGACAGATTAGAGTTTGTTGGGACAAAAATCCCTAAGGTTATGGGGCTGTCTCTACTCCTGCTAATGTACTACTATTCCTATGGCAGTTAGTACTTCATTTAAGGATCCTTTAGATAGGAAAATTGAATCCTTTCTAAGAAAAGCTTACTTATGTTCAGGTAATCTTCTTAGACCTGCTATATTTTTAGCGGATGTTGCTGCAGCTTCAACTTTTTTGGTTAAGAAGCTTTAGCGCAACAAGTAACAGATCATAATTTTATAGCATTATTATTATTCTATAACATGCTAATAATTTTATTGGTGATACCATCTTTTGATATCATTAGAGTTGATGTCAGGTATATGTCTCTAGCTATTTTAGCTAGAAAAGCTTTATGGATTAAACTTGGAATGCTGACATGTCTTCTAAGTCAACTTTGCTTTCCCTTTCTTTCCAGGGTAAATAATCATTTCGTTCCTTTCCTCACAACAAGGAACAAAAGCCTGATCCTTCATCCTCAGGAGCGGTATCAGTTTGGAAACTATTTCCAGTTTGGAATATATCCAAGCCTTATAGAATCCTATAGCCAGCTCCTAAGTACCTATGAAGGTGCGGCCCTTATTCCAGCTCAGCTGGTATGGGGCAGATTACGTTTTCTTCAAAGAAATTTGGATCAATTCCGTTCTTAATCTCTGGTTTCAGAAACATTGTTTCAGAAAGGTACAGAATTGGCTTCAAGTTAAGGCCTCCTGCTAAGAGATTCTTTTCTTTCCCGTGTCCCAATTGACACAGCAAGGCTCAGTATTTCTGAAATGTGTTTCAGATCTAGAGTTGGCTGGAGTATTTATGCCAGTTCCAGTTCTGGAACAGGGGCTGGGGTTTTATTTTATCTCTTCATTGTACCAAAGAAGGTCAATTCCTTCAGACCAGTTCTGGATCTATCATTATTGAATCGTTATGTTAGGATACCAACATTCAAGATGGTTACTGTGGGACTATCCTGCCTTTGTTTAGCAAGGGCATTATATGTCTACAATAGATTTTCAGGATGTGTATCTGCATATTCCGATTCATCCAGATCATTTTTAGTGTCTGAGATTCTCTTTTTAGACAAGCATTACCAGTTTTGTGGCTCTACTATTTGGCCTAGCCTCAGTTCCAAGAATTTTTTTCAAAGGTTCTCGGTGCCCTTCTTTCTGTAATCAGAGAATAGGGTTTTGGTATTTCCTTATTTGGACGATATCTTGGTACTTGCTCAGTCTTCTCATTTTCGAAGAATCTCATACGAATCGACTTGTGTTGTTTCTTCAAGTTCATGGTTGGAGGATCAATTTACCAATCAGTTTTTTGATTCCTCAGACAAGGGTAACCTTTTTAGGTTTCTAGATAAATTCAGTGTCTATGACTCTGTCCTTGTCAGACAAGAGAAGTTTAACATTGATATCAGCTTGTCAAAACCTTCAGTCACAATCATTCCCTTTGGTAGCCTTATGCATGGAAATGTTGGATCTTAGGACTGCCGCATCAGATGCGATCTCCTTTGCTCGTTTTCACATGCGACCTCTTCAGCTCTGTATGCTGAACCAATGGTGCAGGGATTACTCAAAGATATCTCAATTAATATCTTTAAACCGATTTTACGACACTCTCTGACATGGTGGACAGATCACCATCGTTTAGTTCAGGGGGCTTCTTTGTTCTTCCGACCTGGACTATAATCTCAACAGATACGAGTCTTACAGGTTGGGGAGCTGTGTGGGGGTATCTGACGGCACAAGGGGTTTGGGGATCTCAGGAGGTGAGATTTCCGATCAATATTTTGGAACCCCGTGCAATTTTCAGAGCTCTTCAGTCTTGGCCTCTTCTGAAGAGAGAGTTGTTCATTGTTTTCAGATAAGACATTGTCACAACTGTGGCATACATCAATCATCAAGGAGGGACTCACAGTCCTCTGGCTATGAAAGAAGTATCTCGAATTTTGGTTTGGGCGGAATCCAGCTCCTGTCTAATCTCTGCGGTTCATATCCCAGGTATGGACAATTGGAAAGCGGATTATCTCAGTCGCCAAACGTTGCATCCGGGCGAATGGTCTCTTCACCCAGAGGTATTTCTTCAGATTGTTCAAATGTGGGAACTTCCAGAAATAGTTCTGATGGCTTCTCATCTAAACAAGAAACTTCCCAGGTATCTGTCCAGTTTCCGGGATCCTCAGGCGGAGGCAGTGGATGCATTTTCACTTCCTTGGAAGTATCATCCTGCCTATATCTTTCCGCCTCTAGTTCTTCTTCCAAGAGTAATCTCCAAGATTCTGAAGGAATGCTCGTTTGTTCTGCTGGTAGCTCCGGCATGGCCTCACAGGTTTTGGTATGCGGATCTTGTCCGGATGGCCTCTTGCCAACCGTGGACTCTTCCGTTAAGACCAGACCTTTTGTCTCAAGGTCCTTTTTTCCATCAGGATCTGAAATCCTTAAATTTAAAGGTATGGAGATTGAACGCTTGATTCTTGGTCAAAGAGGTTTCTCTGACTCTGTGATTAATACTATGTTACAGGCTCGTACATCTGTATCCAGAGAGATATATTATAGAGTCTGGAAGACTTATATTTCTTGGTGTCTTTCTCATCATTTTTCTTGGCATTCTTTAGAATACCGAGAATATTACAATTTCTTCAGGATGGTTTAGATAAGGGTTTGTCCGCAAGTTCCTTGAAAGGTCAAATCTCTGCTCTTTCTGTTCTTTTTCACAGAAAGATTGCTATTCTTCCTGATATTCATTGTTTTGTACAAGCTTTGGTTTGTATAAAGCCTGTCATTAAGTCAATTTCTCCTCCTTGGAGTTTGAATTTGGTTCTGGGGGCTCTTCAAGCTCCTCCATTTGAACCTATGCATTCATTGGATATTAATTACTTTCTTGGAAAGTTTTGTTCCTTTTGGCCATCTCTTCTGCCAGAAGAGTTTCTGAATTATCTGCTCTTTCTTATGAGTCTCCTTTTCTGATTCTTCATCAGGATAAGGCAGTGTTGCGAACTTCTTTTGAATTTTTACCTAAAGTTGTGAATTCCAACAACATTAGTAGAGAAATTGTGGTTCCTTCATTATGTCCTAATCCTAAGAATTCTAAGGAGAAATCGTTGCATTCTTTGGATGTTGTTAGAGCTTTGAAATATTATGTTGAAGCTACGAAATCTTTCTGTAAGACTTCTAGTCTATTTGTTATCTTTTCCGGTTCTAGGAAAGGCCAGAAAGCTTCTGCCATTTCTTTGGCATCTTGGTTGAAATCTTTAATTCATCTTGCCTATGTTGAGTCGGGTAAAATTCCGCCTCAGAGAATTACAGCTCATTCTACTAGGTCAGTATCTACTTCCTGGGCGTTTAGGAATGAAGCTTCGGTTGACCAGATCTGCAAAGCAGCAACTTGGTCCTCTTTGCATACTTTTACTAAATTCTACCATTTTGATGTATTTTCTTCTTCTGAAGCAGTTTTTGGTAGAAAAGTACTTCAGGCAGCGGTTTCAGTTTGAATCTTCTGCTTATGTTTTTTGTTAAACTTTATTTTGGGTGTGGATTATTTTCAGCAGGAATTGGCTGTCTTTATTTTATCCCTCCCTCTCTAGTGACTCTTGTGTGGAAAGATCCACATCTTGGGTAGTCATTATCCCATACGTCACTAGCTCATGGACTCTTGTTAATTACATGAAAGAAAACATAATTTATGTAAGAACTTACCTGATAAATTCATTTCTTTCATATTAACAAGAGTCCATGAGGCCCACCCTTTTTTGGGGTGGTTATGATTTTTTTGTATAAAGCACAATTATTCCAATTCCTTATTTTATATGCTTCGCACTTTTTTTCTTATCACCCCACTTCTTGGCTATTCGTTAAACTGATTTGTGGGTGTGGTGAGGGGTGTATTTATAGGCATTTTAAGGTTTGGGAAACTTTGCCCCTCCTGGTAGGAATGTATATCCCATACGTCACTAGCTCATGGACTCTTGTTAATATGAAAGAAATGAATTTATCAGGTAAGTTCTTACATAAATTATGTTATATATATATATATATACACTCACCGGCCACTTTATTAGGTACACCTGTTCAATTGCTTGGTAGCACAAATTGCTAATCAGCCAATCACATGGCATCAACTCAATGCATTTAGGCATCTAGACGTGGTGAAGACGACTTGCTGGAATTCAAACCAAGCATCAGAATGGTGAAGAAATGGGATTTAAAACTGCTGATCTACTAGGAATATTCACGCACAACTATCTCTAGGGTTTACAGAGAATGGTCCGAAAAAGAGAAACTATACAGTGAGCGGCAGTTGTGTGGACCACAATGCCTTCTTGATGTCAGAGGTCAGAGGAAAATGGGAAGACTGGTTTAAGATGATAGAAAGGCGACAGTAATTCAAATAACCACTTGTTACAACCAAGGTATGCAGAATACCATCTCTGAACGCACAACACATCAAACCTTGAAGCAGATGGGCTACAGCAGCAGAAGACCGGGTGCCACTCCAGTCAGCTAAGAGCAGGGAACTGAGGCTACAATTCATACAGGCTCACCAAAATTGGATAATAGAAGATTGGAAAAACGTTGCCTGGTCTGACGAGTCTTGATTTCAGCTTTGATATTCAAATGATAGGATCAGAATTTGGCATAAACAACATGAAAGCATATATCCATCCTGCCTCGTATCAACGGTTCACGCTGGTAGTGTTGGTGTAATGGTGTGGGGTTTATTTTCTTGGCACACTTTGGGCCCCTTAGTACCAATTGACCATTGTTTAAACACCACGGCCTACCTGACTATTGTTACTGACCATGTTCATCCCTTTATGACTACAGTGTACCCATCTTCTGATGGCTACTTCAAGCAGGATAATGCACCAAGTCACAAAGCTCAAATCATCTCAAACTGGTTTATTGATGAGTTGATGACAATGAGTTCACTGTACTCCAATGGCCTCCACAGTCACCAGATCTCAATCCCATAGAGCACATGGGTGTGCAGCCGACAAATCTGCAGCAACTGCGTGATGCTATCATGTCAATATGGACCAAAATCTCTGAGGAATGTTTCCAACACCTTGTTGAATCGATGCCACAAAGAATTAAGGCAGTTCTGAAGGCAAAGGTTGTCCAACCTGGTACTAGCAAGGTGTACCATATATATATATACATATACATTTTCTGCCATCACTGCACGACTTACTCTCTTTGCACCCATTGTAGCCTATAGAAGCGCACTTTCTTTAGTGCAATGCTTCCGTGCAATGCAAGTGTAAGGGCGTGTTTGCATTGCACCTAACTTGTAATTCCAGCGCACATTTGCGTGCGCTGGTATTACAAAGTGGAGTGCAAATATCGCTTTAGCCAAAACGATATTTTGCGCTACACTTATAATCTGGCCCTTTATCTGTTAGAACCTGTGCTAGACATAAGATATTGCTCAGTACATTTACATTATCTACATCCAACAGCATTACGCTAAGAAATATTGCACAACTAATTAACCACTATGCTACTAGTATTAAGCACCATGGGAGTTAAATATACATACTGGTGCCATGTGCGTCATATTGATGCCAACAGCGCCACCACTATGTCCCCCTAACTAACTCCCTATCATCTCAAATACCTTTACCTCAAAACAGGGCTAGCTTTATGTTAAGCAGTTCACTGTGTGTAAAATATACATTAGCTCCCTGTTTGTTGTATTATGTCCCCCTCTGTAACTGTTGGCCTTATTTAGCTTCATTATGTCACCTCTAATTTGAATTGAGATCTCAGATCAGATGCATGAACCATTTATCCTTTTTTTGAATATATAATTTTTTTTCAGCTCTAATGCAAAACTATAAGACCAGATGATACCTCCGATCAGAATCATGGCTTCTTTTTGTCAGCTGTAGGCCTAAATGGAACTTCAGAGAGGAAGCATTGCACCTGCCAGGTTCTTTGTAAAATATATATGTTTAAATCGTACCTCTGAGCAGAGCTACTCACACCATCTAAACATATGCCCATCTTAAAGGGACATAAAACAGGTTAATTAGCCCTAAAAGGGCTAATTAATTAATTAAAAATAGTTTGCATAAAAAGATTGTTTATAAATTACTGGCAAGTATTTTAAAATAATTTTCAAAAATAAGCAAAATTAATTACATAGGTAAGCTGCCTGGAGCAGCCAACTCCACCCCTCTTTTCAGTGTTTAGACACAGGCATTATATTTCAACTGAGTTCACAGTTTCTAGGCATGCTCCAGCATATAATCCCTATGCACTTGTGTATGCTACCAAAACAACAATAGATACAGCCATAGAAGGAAGTGTTTGGGGGGAGTTAGAGATTTAAAATTCAGAAACTAAAAAGAAAGGGTTAATGACAAGGGTCTGCACTATAAATTTGCAGGTAAATTAATTACATTAAGTACATATTATTATATTTTGTCTCTATCCCAACTTGTTTATGTCACTTTAATTCACCCCTGTCTCATTCTTCATTATGATTTATACCGCAATATCTCTCTTAAATAACCCTTAAAGGGACAGTCAAGTCCAAAATAAACATCTACAGTATGATTTAAATAGGGCATGTAATTTTAAACAACTGTCCAATTTACTTTTATCACTAATTTTGCTTTGTTCTCTTGGTATTGTTAGTTGAAAGCTAAACCTAGGTAGGCTCATATGCTAATTTCTTAGACCCTAAAGGCCACCTCTAATTTTGACAGTTTTTCACCACTAGAGGGCATTAGTTCATGTGTGTCATATAGATAACATTGAGCTCACACACGTGAAGTTACCTAGGAGTCAGCACTGATTGGCTAAAATACAACTCTGTCAAAAGAACTGAAATAAGGGGGCAGTTTGCAGAGGTTTAGATACAAGGTAATCACAGAGGTAAAAAGTGTATTAATATAACTGTGTTGGTTCTGCAAAACTGGGGAATGGGTATTATAGGGATTATCTATCTTTTTAAACAACAAAAATTCTGGTGTTGACTGTCCCTTTAAAGGGATATGAAACCCAAAATTTTCTTTTGTGATTCAGACAGAGTATACCATTTTATAAAAAGTTTCTAATTTACTTCTATTATAAACTTCTCTTCATTCCCATAATATTTTGTGTTTAAGTGATACCTAGGTATGCATCTGGAGCACTATGTGATAGGAAATAGTGCTTCCGTCTAGTGCTCTTGAAAATAGATAACATTCTTGCAAAACTGCTGCCATATAGTGTTCCAGAAGCTGCTGGTGCAACGCCGCCCCCTGCAGACTCGCGGCAAATGGGCCGCCAGCAGGAAGGTGTCAATCAACCCGATCATACTAGATAGGGTTGTATTGTGGCGATTGCTGTCCACCTCATCAAAGCAGGCGGACAGGGTTAGGGAGCAGCGGTCTGAAGACTCTCCAGAAACACAGGCCCATAAGCTCCGTACGGAACTTGATAAATGGACCTCTTAATGTATACCTAGGAGTCATCATTTAGTGCAGCAGTATCAGGGAGGCAAAAAAAATGCAATATTTATTGCAGCTTTCATAACCATTTTAGAAATGGTTGTACTTTCCACATCCCTTTAAAATGAATTTAGATAAATTAAGTTGCAACAGTAGCCAATACTAATTGTGTTAAAGTATTTGATGGACTTATGGCAGCCATCATGTGGGTTTAGCTTACATAATACTCACCATACCACTGGCAATCTCTTCTAATATGGCCACCTCCTCATCCTCTGTAATGGTCTTATTTAGACTATCCTCTATCTCATTCTCCAAAGGCAGAGTGATAGGCGGCAGTTCTCTCTTGGCTTTGGGCACCTTTTCCTCACTAAGTATACAAAAAGGACAATCTAATGCTTGTTTCATCATATCATTAAAAAAGTATTTAATACAGGCAGCACACAAAAACAGGACATTAATATCAATGGTGGCAATTTCCCAGAAATGTGTTAAGCTTATGAACATTCATGTGCAGCATATTTTAAAGTCTGTCTCTGGATTATGATCACAAAGATCAGCAATTTTAAAAATGTCCCCAATTAATTCAGATTACAATATATAACGTTAGAGTAGGTAACTGAGCTGCACCAAAGTTTCTACTAACTCACCTCTCTGTGTTTTTCACTCTCGGCTTTCTCTCTGATATCTTCTTTTCAGAGCTTTTCTGCTTTTCTGGAACTAGAGATAAAATAAATGTATCAACATATAGAACAACCACAACATCTTCATTTCAGCATCACGCTCCAGTTACTCTTAGATATACAATTTTTTATGCATTAATTCATTAATAACTCCAAAGCAAATGTCGGACACCAGGTGGGATTGGGTTTAGTTGTATAATAAAAACTGTGATTTGCTGAATATTGCTCAAATAATAGCTTGATGACTATGGCTGTCTCTGTCAGCCTAATTCACATGTCATGATGAGAACAACATATCTAACCTGCAGATTTTGCTTCCTCCTTTTTGTTGGTGTGTTCACCTTTGTCCAAAATCGGTAGTGAAGACACATTGTCCTGAGAGTCTTCTGTTTTAATCTGCTGCTTCATAGGCCCCTGTCCAGGAAATATTTCTTCCTTACTCAATGTGTCTCTCAGGGGCACAGTTGTTTTATCTGAATGTTCTATAAAAAAAGAGGTGCAGAAAAAAAAGTGTGATCTAATCTTGCAAATTGTATTACTTGAAGGTCCAATAATCCTTTCACATTCCATGTCGTCACAAATCCATATGTAAAGCATAATATTTAGCACTCATATAGTCTCTCCAGATATTTATCATTAGGCTTCAAAACTACCCCTATTCCAGTGTTGGTATTTGTTGTTTTTAAAAGAGCCAGAAGATTAGGGTTCTACTTCGCCTGCTTAATCTTTAGGATCACCTGTGGAAGCAAATGAATCTGAAGGAAGAGATATACTCTAGAAGAATTAAAGATGCACCTATTGTAAATGTCTGAAGATCTCTGCATCTGGCACAATACTTAGATACCTACAGTTTCATTTGTCACCATAAGCGCTATTTCTGGATTTATTAATTCCAGGAAACTTTTAGAAAACTGTTCATGTGAAGGAATCTCTCTCCTTAGCAAATGTTAGAAAATCTTCTACCTAATTTTGGAGGCCTGGAATGCAAATGGCCAAGAAGAATCTAAACCTGTTTTCTGACAAGAACATCTCCCTTTAGCACTGAATTGCTTTGTTCTCTTGGTATTCTTTGTTGAAAGCTTAACCTAGCTAGGCTCATATGCTAATTTATAAGCCATTGAAGGCTGTCTCTTATCTCAGAGCATTTTTACAGTTTTCACAGCTAGACAGTGCTAGTTCATGTGTGCCATTTAGATAACTCCACGGGAGTGAGCTCAATGTTATCTACGAATTAGCACTGATTGGCTAAAATGCAAGTCTGTGAAAAGAACTGAAATAAGGGGGCAATCTATAGAGGCTTAGATACAAGCTAAACACAGAGGTAAAAAAAGTGTATTAATAATATAACCGTGATTGTTATGCAAAACTGGGGAATGGCAAATAAAGGGATTATCTATCTTTTTAAGCAAAAAATAATAGACTGTCCCTTTAAATGTGACATGAGCACAAAAGTTTTTTATCATTAGTTGTACAAAAGAGCAGAATATAGCTGAATGTTGGCTAAATACGACACTCATCAACAGTTCAGGATCCCATTGATTACCTGGCTTGTTTAGTTTTTCTCTTCCAATCTTTTTTTCTTTCTTGCTAACCTGTGAAAGTGTTTGCTCAGCATCATCTGTTGGTTGCTGGTGAACAGTATTCTACAAGAATGTTAATCAACAAATTATAAAAGAGTCTGTTCTAAATCCCATATAAAAAGCCAGTAGTGAAATTAGCTGAACAGTTGCTATACAGCTCTTAATTGATTCCGTAACATGATACATACCCCAGCATGGAACTCTTTCAGGTTGTCCTCATTAAGTGCTACTCTCTCAGAGGGTTCTGTGCGCATCTGCTGAGATAACAGTTCAAAGACATAAATAATGTTTACCTAATAAATTCCTTTCCTTCCTGGCAGGGAGAGTCCACAACTTCATTCCTTACTGTTGGGAAAACTATACCCAAGCTCCAAAGGACACTGAATGAATGACGGGAGGGAACAGAAAAAAAACGGCGGACCCTATTCTGAGGGCACCAGAGCTTGCAAAACTTTTCTCCCAAAAGCTGCTTCAGCCAAAGCAAACACATCAAACTTTAGAAAAAGTGTGTAAGAAGGACCATGCAGTCACATTACAAATCTGATCCATTGAGACTTTGTTCTTAAAAGCCCAAGAGGAAGCCACTGCTCTAGTGAAATGAGTCGTTATCCTCTCAAGAGGCTGTCATCCCTCTGTCTTATAAGCTAAGCGGATGACACTCCTCAACCAGAAAGATAGAGAAGTCGTAGTAGCCTTCTGCCCCTTATGCTTCCCCATATAGATGACAAACAAAGAGGAAGATTGTCTGAACTCCTTAGTAGCCTGAAGATAGAACTTCAAGGCACGAACCACATCTAGATTGTGAAGCAAGCGATCCTTCACTGAAGACGGATTAGGACACAAGGAAGGAACAACAATTTCTTGATTAATGTTACGATTCAACACCACCTTAGGGAGCAACCCTAGTTTAGTGCGTAAAACCGCCTTATCAGCATGAAAAAAACAGATAAGGGGGATGACATTGCAAAGCAGAAATTTCAGAAACTCTGCTCTCAGAGGCAATAGCCAACAAAAAAAGAACCTTCCAAGATAACAATTCAATGTCAACAGTATGCATAGGCTCAAACGGAGCCTGCTGAAAAACACTAAGAACAAGATTGAGGCTGCAAGGCGGAGCCCCAGATCTAAACAAGGGACTGATCCTAGCCAGAGCCTTAACAAAGGACTGCACATCTGGAAGCTCAGCCAATCTTTTGTGCAGTAACACCAACAGGGCTGATATCTGTCCCATCAGGGAACTAGCAGATAGGCCCTTCTCCAGTCCATCCTGGAGAAAAGCTAAAATTCTGGCAACCTTAACCTTATGCCAGGAAAAGCCACGCTCTTCACACCAGTACAAGTAAGTCTTCCACACTTTATGGTAGATATGACGAGTAACTGGCTTACGAGCTTGAACCAGACTGTCAATAACACTCTCAGAGAACCCTCTTATGGCTAAGACTAAGCGTTCAATCTCCACGCAGTCAGCCTCAGAGAATCTAGATTTTGATGAACGAAGGGACCCTGTATCAGCAGATCTCTGCGACAAGGTAACCTCCACTGAGATGAGAACATCCTTACCAGGTCTGCAAACCACGTCCTTCGCGGCCACATCAGAGCAATCAGAATCACAGATGCTCACTCCTGCTTGATGCGAGCCACCACAAGAGGGAGAAGCGGTAATGGAGGAAAAACATATATGAGATTGAAACTCCATGGTACTGATAGGGCATCTATCAATTCCGCCTGAGGATCCTTTGACTTTGACCCGTACCTGGGTAGCTTGGTATTGAGGCAGGATGCCATGAGATCTATCTCCGGCATCCCCCACTTGCTGTATATCCTGCAAACACCTCGGGTGAAGAGACCATTCCCCTGGGTGAAAGGATTGCCTGCTGAAGAAGTCCGCTTCCCAGTTGTCCACACCCAGAATGTGGATCGCGGAAAGCGTACATTTGTATCTGAGATACTTCTCTCATCGCCAAGGAATTTCTCGTTCCCCGTTGATGGTTGATATAGGCAACCAAGGTAATATTGTCTGATTGGAATCTGATAAACTGGGATGAACCCAGTAGGGGCCAAGCCTTCAAGGCATTGAAGATTGCCCAGAGTTCCAAAATATTGATCGGATGGGAGGACTCCCTTCCCTCCCAGCCGGAAAGGCTTGCGTCTGTAGATTGTGCTCCCAGGAAGGTCTCAAAAAACACGTGCCTTGGGACAGATGATCTGGACAGAGCCACCAGGAGAGTGAGTCTCTCAACAGGCTGTCTGTTGAGACAGATCTGAATGGTCGCCGTTCCTTTGTCTCAGCATGCATAGTTGTAAGCGTCTGAGATGGAATCTGGCAAAAGGAATGATGTCCATGCAGGACACCATGAGTCCGATTATCCCAATACACTGAGCCACTGAGGGTCTCTAGGAGGCCTGGAGGGCAAGACATGCAGACATCCTGCTGCAGACATCCTCACCAGGTCTGCAAACCACGTCCTTCGCGGCCACATCGGAGCAATCAGAATCACAGATGCTCACTCCTGCTTGATGCGAGCCACCACAAGAGGGAGAAGCGGTAATGGAGGAAAAAGATATATGAGACTGAAACTCCATGGTACTGATAGGGCATCTATCAATTCTGCCTGAGGATCCCTCGACTTTTACCCGTACCTGGGTAGCTTGGTATTGAGGCGGGATGCCATGAGATCTATCTCCGGCATCCCCCACTTGCTGCATATCCTGCAAACACCTCGGGGTGAAGAGACCATTCCCCTGGGTGAAAGGATTGCCTGCTGAAGAAGTCCGCTTCCCAGTTGTCCACACCCGGAATGTGGATCGCGGACAGCGTACATTTGTATCTGAGATACTTCTCTAATCGCCAAGGAACTTCTCGTTCCCCCTTGATGGTTGATATAGGCCACCAAGGTAATATTGTCTGATTGGAATCTGATAAACTGGGATGAACCCAGAAGGGGCCAAGCATTCAAGGCATTGAAGATTGCCCGGAGTTCCAAAATATTGATCGGATGGGAGGACTCCCTCCCAGCCGGAAAGGCTTGCGTCTGTAGATTGTGCTCCCAGGAAGGTCTCAAAAAACACGTGCCTTGGGACAGATGATCTGGACAGAGCCACCAGGAGAGCGAGTCTCTCAACAGGCTGTCTGTTGAGACAGATCTGAATGGTCGCCGTTCCATTGTCTCAGCATGCATAGTTGTAAGCATCTGAGATGGAATCTGGCAAAAGGAATTATGTCCATGCAGGACACCATGAGTCCGATTATCCCCATACACTGAGCCACTGAGGGTCTCTAGGAGGCCTGGAGGGCAAGACATGCAGAAGTTAGCTTGCAACGTCTCTGATCTGTGAGGAATATTCTCATTGATATGGAGTCTATTATAGTTCCCAGGAAATTTACCCTTGTACTTGGAGTAAGAGAAGTCTTTTCCAAGTTTATCTTCCATCCATGTGATCTAAGAAGACTGAGAAGCGACTCCGAATGTTGTTCCGCTAGACGAAAAGGTGGTGCCTGTACCAAGATATCATCCAGGTAAGGTGCTACTGTAATACCTCGTGTTCTGGCAATGGCTAGAAGAGCCCCCAGAACCTTTGTAAATATCCTTAGAGCAGTAGCTAGGCCAAACGGAAGAGCTATGAACTGTACGTGCTGATCCAGAAAAGCAAACCTCAGAAACTGAAAATGTTCCCTGTGAATAAGGACATGAAGGTATGCATCCTTCAGGTCTAATGTGGTCATAAACTGTCCTTCCTGAACCAGAGGCAGGATTGACCGTATTGTCTCCATCTTAAAAGAGGGAACACTCAGAAACTTGTTTAGGCACTTTAGGTCCAGAATTGGACGAAAAGTTCCCTCCTTCTTTGGAACCACGAAAAGGTTTGAATAAAACCCCAAACCTCTTTCTACTGTAGGTACCGGGACAATTACTCCTAGAGAGGAGAGATCCCGTAAGCAACCTTAAAAGGCACCCCACTTTTCTGGTCTTGTCGAAAGACTTGAGAGAAGGAATTTGCCCCTGGGCGGATGAGGCTTGAATCATATCCTGTATCCTTGAGCTACAACCTCCAAGACCCAAGGATCCTGTACATCCTGGAACCAAGTGTCTGAAAAAAGAGACAGTCTGCCCCCTAATGCTGATTTGTTTTCGCCGGGCTTCTTAGTCTGTTTGGACTTATTCCAGGAGTGAGCCGGCTTCCAAGTACTCTTGGGCTGCTCGGACTTGGAAGAGGACTGCTGTTGTTGGGAATTGTCAGCACAAAAGGAACGAAAATTAGACAGTTGCCGTCCCTTAGGCCTATTCTTCTTATACTGCGGTAGGAAGGTACCTTTCCCTCCGGTAACCATAGAGATAATGGAGTCTAGCCCTGGACCGAATAAAATCTTCCTCTTGAAAAATCTTCCCGTGGATTTAGAAGTCATATCTGCAGACCAAGACTTCAACTAGAGAGTCCGACGGGCTAGAATCACAAAGCCAGCAGCCTTTGCATCTATGCAAATAATCTGCATATTCGTGTCACAGATGAAGGAGTTAGCAATTCTCAGTGCCTTAATTCTCTCCTGAATATCCTTGAGGGGAGTCTCCACCTCAATGAGCTCTGACAGAGTGTCACACCAGTAGGTAGCTGTTCCAGCAACTACGGCTACAGCTGCCGCGGTTGAAAAAAAAACATTTTTTTATCCATAAGCTCTCTAAAAGAAGAACTATCCTCTAGAGGGATAGTAGTATGCTTAGCCAGCGTGGAGATAGCGCCATCCACCTTCAGGATGGAGCCCCACAAATCTTATTGAGAGTCAGTGACTGGGAATAATTTCTTAAAAAGTAGACGAGGGGAAAATAGAAGTTCCTACTCTTTCTCATTCGTTACTATGACTCAGACTCAGAAAGTTTACCCTCTGAAGCTGCAGAGGTTAACTCATCCTCTGATAGCTGGGATATAGTATCTAAATCCGACAAATATTTAGATGACTCTAGGTCAGGAGAACTATGTTTAACCTTTCTCTTGCGTTTGTTAGAGCGAGGTAAGGCACTCAGGACCGCAGACACCGCCGAATGTAACTGCGCAGTAAAGTCTGCTGGAAAAAAGCCTCCTCCAGATGGAGGATTAGTTGAGCCACTGGGAACTGCATGTGGAGCGGGTAATGTAGAAAGGGTAGTAATTTCTCGAGACCCAGATTCCTGAGAAGTAGACGGCTCAGAAGAGCTAATAGCGCTATGAGTATTAGCAGGTTTGTCTCCCTTCTTAGACTTTAGAACAGTGTTTAGGCAAATGGAACAAAACTGAGCAGGTGGGCAAACCACAGCCTCCTCACAATATGAACAGGATTTATTATTCAGTACAGAAGGAGCGGAATCTTCTAATGTAGTATCGGAGTCCTCTATAGTGTTGTATATACCCACAGAAGGACAATAAAAAAGAAACAAATTTATTAAAAAAAACGGCACCTTAATACTCCCAATGGCTGGGGCACTCACCACCTCCTAGACCCAGACAGCTAACAGTGAAAGCACTTTCCTCAGGAGTGATGTCTGCAGCAGGATGTTAGGAAATGAAAGAGACCGCACCCGGTCATGTGGTACGTAAGACAGGACTTCCCCTGCTATGAAAAAGGGCGCCAAGCTATTATGAGCTGCGTAACACTTCAAAAACAAAAGTGAAACCTGTTTGTTCCAAGCCAAAAAACAC
This sequence comes from Bombina bombina, assembly GCF_027579735.1. Classification (NCBI taxonomy): domain Eukaryota; kingdom Metazoa; phylum Chordata; class Amphibia; order Anura; family Bombinatoridae; genus Bombina; species Bombina bombina. Next base: position 547,540,751 of record NC_069499.1, read on the forward strand.
ACATTCTATGAGCCTAAAAAAGAAATCTCACATTAAGCAGATATAAATCCCCAAACTGTTCAAATAATCTCCCTGAAGGAGATATTAACCCTTGATCCTATTGAGGTATAAAGGAGCCACACTGTGACTCTGTATACCATTTTAAATTGTATATATAAAAAACAGTCTTACCCTCCAGGATCCATGCTGTGGAACAGGCACAGCTTCTCAAGTGTGACAGTCTTGCAGCAGCACTCCTGACATGGACTTGAGTGTAAAGCAGCAAGCAGTGAAACTCGTCAACACTGATTGCTCAGGAGCTGTTAGCAATAGTCTGGATGGGTTCGCAGAAAAACTTTCCCTGCATCTCCAGACTCTAACTTTCATCAATACTCTCACTGAGAGGTTGACATGATTACTTAAAACTCCAGTCCTTTCTCAAAGGAACATACACATTACAGGACTATCCAAATCTTCTGACACTTCTCTGCCACCTCCTATAGTGACGAAAGGCAAAGAATGACTGGGGATAGGGGAAGTGGGAGGGATATTTAAGCCTTTGGCTGGGGTGTCTTTGCCTCCTCCTGGTGGCCAGGTGTTGTATTTCCCAATAGTAAGGAATGAAGTTGTGGACTCTCCCTGCCTTATGGAATGAAATAGCTATTTACATATAAAATTAAATCAAAATACAAAAGGAATTTGTGGGTCAGATTTGATTAATTTTGTTAGATTTTGGAGATTCTTTACCTCCACTAAAACAAGACTAAATCAGAGATGTCCAATCCCCAGTGCCAAAAAATAAAAACACCTCAGAACTTCAAATTTTCTTTGCTTGAGCAGATATCAATAAATTATGTTTACTCAGTGTAATTATGTAACCTGTGCATTAACCAACATAGATTTGGACACCAATTCTTAATATTCTTTTAAAAGTAAAGCCACTAACAACATTTTAGTTAGAAAAAGAATGGTTATCTCTATGATATATGTTTACTTCCCTATCTTTGTATACATCTATGCCATGGATGTTCATTACCAAGTTTAGGTATTAGATGAATTTTAGTGATGGCAGCATGTGATTTACTGTGCAAATACTTAGTCATTCCTTCAGATCATGTGTTCTGGTACATACAAACTCAATCTCTTTGGAAGTCTGATCCAGCACTTTTCTTCTAGATACTCTGCCTAAGGATGATGTGGATCTCTGATAAGACAACAATAGAGGAATAATGAGATCAAAACATAGAACATCTCATCATGGGTTAAAAAAACTGCTTTTTTGTGTCTTTTATAATAATTGTAATTCTTTTCTAACTTTTAGAGCTCCTACTTTAATGAGAAATACACACCGGTGTTACATGAGCAGATGTGGCGATTTCTTCCATGTTTGTTAATTGCTCCTTAGGTGAATATGTGATTCTCTGTATGAAACAATCACAGCAATGTCACAGAATTTATATCACATTATACTTATTTTTTCATTGTCTTATCTCTACCTTTTGATAAGAAAATTGGACATCTATACAAATATGCACTTACCTATATGAAACAGCCAGCACATTTTCTATAAATGTATTGTTGATTTGGAGAAAAAAAAAAGTTTTTCATAATATTTAAACACTTAGGGCCAGATTACAAGTAAAGCGGTATATACTACTTCCGCTATAGCGCTAATTGCACTTTTAATGCGCATCAGGTTGTGGTATGAGTTGAAAGTAAAAAGGTATTGTGCTTGCCCTAACCCGACGCGCACAGCTTACTTCTAGCGCAATAAGACTGTCGCTCAAAAGATAACCTCTTCACCCATAGAAGTCAATGGAGAAAAAAAAGTGGGGGAAAAACCCTAACACTTGACTCGCGCGCTAACCCGAACTCATATTATCATATGCTCTAACCTGACATGAAATTATGAATATTCCACATTCCAATGTTCTGCACATAGCAGAATATGTTCTATTTATTCATAAATACATACGGATTTCTATATATCTGATGGTATTTTGGTACAATATATATTTATACCTATATATATATATATATATATATATATATATATATATATATATATATATACATGATTATATATAGGTATACTTATATACAGATATATATAGGAATATCTATTTAAAAAATCCATAGAACATATTCTGCTATGTGCAGAACATTGGAATGTGAAATATTTATAGTAAATATACACTATAACATGAACATTGCATAAATATGGTTTTACATGTTTTCATCTACTTAATTGCAAATATAGACACGTGTCCTCTTCCAGGTTGATTCATAACATTTCCAGTTGACTGGAACTTTTGAATTATTGCCCTGAAGGTGGAAATGGGCATCTTCAATGCTTTAGATATTTTCTGATAGCCACTTCCCATTTTGTAGAGCTCAACAACCTTTTGCTGAACATCACAGCTATATTCCTTGGTCTTACTTATTGTGATGAATGACTAAGGGAATATGGGCCTATGTGTTACCTCATATTTATACCCCTGTGAAACAGGAAGTCATGGTTGAACAATTTCCTGTTCCTAGTCACCCAGGTGTACTAAAAATGTAAAATATAAATGGGAATATCCTTCATATATATTTTTCTCATATGAATTTATAGGGGTGCCACAAATTGTGGCACACATATATTTTACAAAGATTTTTTTGGGGATAAACCTGTGTTGTGTTAGCAAATGTTTGCTATCCATAAGACCAGAGTATTACTATGAGTGTAACTGTACTTTGTAATGTTTTTTAATGCGTTTTGTGCAAGTTTTTAATTTCACAAAACAGTTAACCACAGCTCTGAGATTGTGTCCAACTTGTAATGTGAGTGCAATTTAATCTGCATGCAAAGAATCGCAAAAACCCTTGCGCAAATGTTTGTGTCGCCACTTGTAATCTAGTCCTTAATAATTAAACTGGCTGAAACATAATATATGAAGCTAAACTTTAGCTTGTCATCGAAAATATGTGAAAATGTTTTGCTAGAACTCAAATTATGTTGTACATTAAAAATGTATCATAGTTACCTTATCTCATAATTATTTATTTCATATAGGTGGTGAGAGTCCACAAGCTAGTTACTGATGGGATATACATTCCTACCAGGAGGGGGCAAAGTTTCCCAAACCTCAAATGCCTATAAATACACACCCACCTCACACATACCTCAGTTTTAAAAATGTTGCCTCCTTAGGAGGTGGTGAAGCATGATGTGCTTGATGTCTTCTGTGAAAGGCGCTTCTAAGCATATTGAAGCCCAGTTCCTCTCTAAGTGCAATGTTTGTCTGAGGGATGTGAAGGGAGTATTGCCTGATGATACCAGGTTTTCGCCTATGGGAAAGCTTTTCATAAAGCTCTCTGTAAATCGGTCGCAGAGATTCATCTGCTGCCATCCTTTATAGATCGACAATATACTCTTGTACCATTACCTCTGCTGATATGTTTCAGTACTGGTTTGGCTGTCTGCTATATGTGGATGGGTGTCTTACACGGTAAGTATATACTTTTATTATATAAGACACTCTCAGCTATGGATTGGGCACTTTTTATATAAAGTTGTTTTCTTTCATGTAATTAGCAAGAGTCCATGAGCTAGTGACGTATGGGATATACATTCCTACCAGGAGGGGCAAAGTTTCCCAAACCTCAAAATGCCTATAAATACACCCCTCACCACACCCACAATTCAGTTTTACAAACTTTGCCTCCGATGGAGGTGGTGAAGTAAGTTTGTGCTAGATTCTACGTTGATATGCGCTCCGCAGCAAGTTGGAGCCCGGTTTTCCTCTCAGCGTGCAGTGAATGTCAGAGGGATGTGAGGAGAGTATTGCCTATTTGAATGCAGTGATCTCCTTCTAAGGGGTCTATTTCATAGGTTCTCTGTTATCGGTCGTAGAGATTCATCTCTTACCTCCCTTTTCAGATCGACGATATACTCTTATATATACCATTACCTCTGCTGATTCTCGTTTCAGTACTGGTTTGGCTTTCTACTACATGTAGATGAGTGTCCTGGGGTAAGTAAGTCTTATTTTCTGTGACACTCCTAGCTATGGTTGGGCACTTTGTTTATAAAGTTCTAAATATATGTATTCAAACATTTATTTGCCTTGACTCAGAATGTTCAACTTTCCTTATTTTCAGACAGTCAGTTTCATATTTGGGATAATGCATTTTAACATTTTTCTTACCTTAAAATTTGACTTTTTCCCTGTGGGCTGTTAGGCTCGCGGGGGCTGAAAATGCTTCATTTTATTGCGTCATTCTTGGCGCAGACTTTTTTGGCGCAAAAATTCTATTTCCGTTTCCGGCGTCATACGTGTCGCCGGAAGTTGCGTCATTTTTTTGACGTTATTTTGCGCCAAAAATGTCGGCGTTCCGGATGTGGCGTCATTTTTGGCGCCAAAAAGCATTTAGGCGCCAAATAATGTGGGCGTCTTATTTGGCGCGAAAAAATATGGGCGTCACTTTTGTCTCCACATTATTTAAGTCTCATTTTTTATTGCTTCTGGTTGCTAGAAGCTTGTTCTTTGGTATTTTTTCCCATTCCTGAAACTGTCATTTAAGGAATTTGATCAATTTTGCTTTATATATATGTTGTTTTTTCTCTTACATATTGCAAGATGTCTCACGTTGCATCTGAGTCAGAAGATACTACAGGAAAATCGCTGTCAAGTGCTGAATCTACCAAAGCTAAGTGTATCTGCTGTAAACTTTTGGTAGCTATTCCTCCAGCTGTTGTTTGTATTGATTGTCATGACAAACTTGTTAAAGCAGATAATATTTCCTTTAGTAAAGTACCATTGCCTGTTGCAGTTCCTTCAACATCTAAGGTGCAGAATGTTCCTGATAATATAAGAGATTTTGTTTCTGAATCCATAAAGAAGGCTATGTCTGTTATTTCTCCTTCTAGTAAACGTAAAAAATCTTTTAAAACTTCTCTCCCTACAGATGAATTTTTAACTGAACATCATCATTCTGATTCTGATGATTCCTCTGGTTCAGAGGATTCTGTCTCAGAGGTTGATGCTGATAAATCTTCATATTTATTTAAAATGGAATTTATTCGTTCTTTACTTAAAGAAGTCCTAATTGCTTTAGAAATAGAGGATTCTGGTCCTCTTGATACTAAATCTAAACGTTTAAATAAGGTTTTTAAATCTCCTGTAGTTATTCCAGAAGTTTTTCCTGTTCCTGATGCTATTTCTGCAGTAATTTCCAAAGAATGGGATAATTTGGGTAATTCATTTACTCCTTCTAAACGTTTTAAGCAATTATATCCTGTGCCGTCTGACAGATTAGAATTTTGGGACAAGATCCCTAAAGTTGATGGGGCTATTTCTACCCTTGCTAAACGTACTACTATTCCTACGTCAGATGGTACTTCGTTTAAGGATCCTCTAGATAGGAAAATTGAGTCCTTTCTAAGAAAAGCTTATCTGTGTTCAGGTAATCTTCTTAGACCTGCTATATCTTTGGCTGATGTTGCTGCGGCTTCAACTTTTTGGTTGGAAACTTTAGCACAACTAGTAACACATCATGATTCTCATGATATTATTATTCTTCTTCAACATGCTAATAATTTTATCTGTGATGCCATTTTTGATATTATCAGAGTTGATGTCAGGTTTATGTCTCTAGCTATTTTAGCTAGAAGAGCTTTATGGCTTAAAACTTGGAATGCTGATATGGCTTCTAAATCAACTTTACTTTCCATTTCTTTCCAGGGTAACAAATTATTTGGTTCTCAGTTGGATTCCATTATTTCAACTGTTACTGGTGGGAAAGGAATTTTTTACCACAGGATAAAAAATCTAAAGGTAAAAACAGGGCTAATAATCGTTTTCGTTCCTTTCGTTTCAACAAAGAACAAAAGCCTGATCCTTCATCCTCAGGAGCAGTTTCAGTTTGGAGACCATCTCCAGTTTGGAATAAATCCAAGCCAGCTAGAAAGGCAAAGCCTGCTTCTAAGTCCACATGAAGGTGCGGCCCTCATTCCAGCTCAGCTGGTAGGGGGCAGGTTACGTTTTTTCAAGGAAATTTGGATCAATTCTGTTCACAATCTTTGGATTCAGAGCATTGTTTCAGAAGGGTACAGAATTGGTTTCAAGTTGAGACCTCCTGCAAAGAGATTTTTTCTTTCCCGTGTCCCAGTAAATCCAGTAAAAGCTCAAGCATTTCTGAAATGTGTTTCAGATCTAGAGTTGACTGGAGTAATTATGCCAGTTCCAGTTCCGGAACAGGGGATGGGGTTTTATTCAAATCTCTTCATTGTACCAAAGAAGGAGAATTCTTTCAGACCAGTTCTGGATCTAAAAATTTTGAATCGTTATGTAAGGATACCAACATTCAAGATGGTAACTGTAAGGACTATCTTACCTTTTGTTCAGCAAGGGAATTATATGTCCACAATAGATTTACAGGATGCATATCTGCATATTCCGATTCATTCAGATCATTATCAGTTCCTGAGATTCTCGTTTCTGGACAAGCATTACCAGTTTGTGGCTCTGCCGTTTGGCCTAGCTACAGCTCCAAGAATTTTTACAAAGGTTCTCGGTGCCCTGCTGTCTGTAATCAGAGAACAGGGTATTGTGGTATTTCCTTATTTGGACGATATCTTGGTACTTGCTCAGTCTTTACATTTAGCAGAATCTCATACGAATCGACTTGTGTTGTTTCTTCAAGATCATGGTTGGAGGATCAATTTACCAAAAAGTTCTTTGATTCCTCAGACAAGGGTAACCTTTCTGGGTTTCCAGATGGATTCAGTGTCCATGACTCTGTCTTTAACAGACAAGAGACGTCTAAAGTTGATTTCAGCTTGTCGAAACCTTCAGTCACAATCATTCCCTTCGGTAGCCTTATGCATGGAAATTCTAGGTCTTATGACTGCTGCATCGGACGCGATCCCCTTTGCTCGTTTTCACATGCGACCTCTTCAGCTCTGTATGCTGAAGCAATGGTGCAAGGATTACATGAAGATATCTCAATTAATATCTTTAAAACCGATTGTTCGACACTCTCTAACATGGTGGACAGATCACCATCGTTTAATTCAGGGGGCTTCTTTTGTGCTTCCGACCTGGACTGTAATTTCAACAGATGCAAGTCTCACAGGTTGGGGAGCTGTGTGGGGATCTCTGACGGCACAAGGAGTTTGGGAATCTCAGGAGGTGAGATTACCGATCAATATTTTGGAACTCCGTGCAATTTTCAGAGCTCTTCAGTTTTGGCCTCTGCTGAAGAGAGAATCGTTCATTTGTTTTCAGACAGACAATGTCACAACTGTGGCATACATCAATCATCAAGGAGGGACTCACAGTCCTCTGGCTATGAAAGAAGTATCTCGAATTTTGGTTTGGGCGGAATCCAGCTCCTGTCTAATCTCTGCGGTTCATATCCCAGGTGTAGACAATTGGGAAGCGGATTATCTCAGTCGCCAAACGTTGCATCCGGGCGAATGGTCTCTTCACCCAGAGGTATTTCTTCAGATTGTTCAAATGTGGGAACTTCCAGAAATAGATCTGATGGCGTCCCATCTAAACAAGAAACTTCCAAGGTATCTGTCCAGATCCCGGGATCCTCAGGCGGAGGCAGTGGATGCATTATCACTTCCTTGGAAGTATCATCCTGCCTATATCTTTCCGCCTCTAGTTCTTCTTCCAAGAGTAATCTCCAAGATTCTGAAGGAATGCTCGTTTGTTCTGCTGGTAGCTCCGGCATGGCCTCACAGGTTTTGGTATGCGGATCTTGTCCGGATGGCCTCTTGCCAACCGTGGACTCTTCCATTAAGACCAGACCTTCTGTCACAAGGTCCTTTTTTCCATCAGGATCTGAAATCCTTAAATTTAAAGGTATGGAGATTGAACGCTTGATTCTTGGTCAAAGAGGTTTCTCTGACTCTGTGATTAATACTATGTTACAGGCTCGTAAATCTGTATCTCGAGAGATATATTATAGAGTCTGGAAGACTTATATTTCTTGGTGTCTTTCTCATCATTTTTCCTGGCATTCTTTTAGAATACCGAGAATTTTACAGTTCCTTCAGGATGGTTTAGATAAGGGTTTGTCCGCAAGTTCTTTGAAAGGACAAATCTCTGCTCTTTCTGTTCTTTTTCACAGAAAGATTGCTATTCTTCCTGATATTCATTGTTTTGTACAAGCTTTGGTTCGTATAAAACCTGTCATTAAGTCAATTTCTCCTCCTTGGAGTTTGAATTTGGTTCTGGGAGCTCTTCAAGCTCCTCCGTTTGAACCTATGCATTCATTGGACATTAAATTACTTTCTTGGAAAGTTTTGTTCCTTTTGGCCATCTCTTCTGCCAGAAGAGTTTCTGAATTATCTGCTCTTTCTTGTGAGTCTCCTTTTCTGATTTTTCATCAGGATAAGGCGGTGTTGCGAACTTCTTTTGAATTTTTACCTAAAGTTGTGAATTCCAACAACATTAGTAGAGAAATTGTGGTTCCTTCATTATGTCCTAATCCTAAGAATTCTAAGGAGAAATCGTTGCATTCTTTGGATGTTGTTAGAGCTTTGAAATATTATGTTGAAGCTACGAAATCTTTTCGTAAGACTTCTAGTCTATTTGTTATCTTTTCCGGTTCTAGAAAAGGCCAGAAAGCTTCTGCCATTTCTTTGGCATCTTGGTTGAAATCTTTAATTCATCTTGCCTATGTTGAGTCGGGTAAAATTCCGCCTCAGAGGATTACAGCTCATTCTACTAGGTCAGTTTCTACTTCCTGGGCGTTTAGGAATGAAGCTTCGGTTGACCAGATATGCAAAGCAGCGACTTGGTCCTCTTTGCATACTTTTACTAAATTCTACCATTTTGATGTATTTTCTTCTTCTGAAGCAGTTTTTGGTAGAAAAGTACTTCAGGCAGCGGTTTCAGTTTGAATCTTCTGCTTATGTTTTTCGTTAAACTTTATTTTGGGTGTGGATTATTTTCAGCAGGAATTGGCTGTCTTTATTTTATCCCTCCCTCTCTAGTGACTCTTGTGTGGAAAGATCCACTTCTTGGGTAGTCATTATCCCATACGTCACTAGCTCATGGACTCTTGCTAATTACATGAAAGAAAACATAATTTATGTAAGAACTTACCTGATAAATTCATTTCTTTCATATTAGCAAGAGTCCATGAGGCCCGCCCTTTTTTTGTGGTGGTTATGATTTTGTATAAAGCACAATTATTCCAATTCCTTATTTTATATGCTTTCGCACTTTTTTATCACCCCACTTCTTGGCTATTCGTTAAACTGAATTGTGGGTGTGGTGAGGGGTGTATTTATAGGCATTTTGAGGTTTGGGAAACTTTGCCCCTCCTGGTAGGAATGTATATCCCATACGTCACTAGCTCATGGACTCTTGCTAATATGAAAGAAATGAATTTATCAGGTAAGTTCTTACATAAATTATGTTATATATTGTTTGTATACATGCCTTGAGTCAGTAATCCAGTGCTCTTTTTTAGTGACTTTATTTGTGGCTAAATATTTGTCAAGGTTGGTAGAGTCTGTGAAACATACAGATTTTTTTTGGAGCTAATAATTTATTTATAAATTACGATGCTAAGTATTATGTTAGTCTCATAGAATGTCCTATTTTATGCAGCTATAATAGAAGTATCCATTAGGCTTCATTTAGGTAAAAAAAAAATCTGTTTTTTTTTGTATATACAATCAAAATTCTTACCTGCTTTTTAGAATGATGGGTGTTTTAGAAATCCACTACAGCTTTGCATGTCACGCATCTGATGATGCTATTTATGTCATAGCATGACGTGTCATTATTTTGCGCCGTTTTTTTTTGCACCAAAATTTTTTAATTTTCCCACCAAAATTGCTATTATAAGCTTCACCCCAGCACATTCAGTGCTCTCAGAAAACACTTACGCCTAGATTTAGAGTTTTGTCGGTAAAAACCCACGTAGCTAACGCTGCTTTTTTCCCCAGTGCACCCTTCAAACAACGCTGGTATTTAGAGTAGTCTGAGTGGCTGCGTTAGGCTCAGAAAAGGGTGCGTTGAGCCTAATTTAGCTCCACTTCAACCCTCAATACCAGTGTTGCTTACGGTAGCGGTAAGCTGGAAAAATGTGCTCGTGCACGATATCCCCATAGGAAACAATGGGGCAGTTTGGGCTGAAAAAAAATCTAACACCTGCAAAAAAAGCAGCGTTCAGCTCCTAGCGCAGCCCCATTGTTTCCTATGGGGAAACACTCTCTAAGTCTGCACCTAACACCCTAACATGAACCCCGAGTCTAAACACCCCTAATCTTACACTTATTAACCCCTAATCTGCCGCCCCTGCTATCGCTGACACCTGCATTTTATTATTAACCCCTAATCTGCCTCTCCGTACACCGCCGCAACCTACATTATAGCTATGAACCCCTAATCTGCTTCCCCCAACATCGCCGCCACCTATATTATATTTATTACCCCCTAATCTGCCCCCCCACGTCGCCGCTACCTTACCTACACTTATCAACCCCTAATCTGCCGACCGGACCTCGCCGCCACTATAATAAATGTATTAACCCCTAAACCGCCGCACTCCTGCCTCGCAAACACTATAATAAATAGTATTTACCCCTAATCTGCCCTCCCTAACATCGCCGCCACCTACCTACAATTATTAACCCCTAATCTCCCGCCCAGAACATCGCCACTACTATAATAAAATTATTAACCCCTAAACCTAACTCTAACACTAACCCTAACACCCCCTAACTTAAATATAATTTTAATTAAACGAAATAATATTCCTAAAATAAAATAATCCTATTTAAAACTAAATACTTACCTATAAAATAAACCCTAATATAGATACAATATAACTAATAATTACATTGTAGCTATTTTAGGATTTATATTTATTTTACAGGCAACTTTGTTTTTATTTTAACTAGGTACAATAGCTATTAAATAGTTAATAACTATTTAAAAGCTACCTAGTTAAAATAACTACAAAATGACCTGTAAAATAAATCCTAACCTAAGTTACAAATACACCTAACACTACACTATCATTAAACTAATTAAATAAATTACCTACAATTAGCTAAACTAAAATACAATAAAATAAACTAATCTATAATACAAAAAATAACAAACACTAACGGCTAGATTTGGAGTTTGGCGGTAAAAGGGCTGTTAACGCTCTGCGGGTTTTTTTCTGGCCGCACCATAAATTTAACTCTGGTATCGAGAGTTCAAACAAATGCTGCGTTAGGCTCCAAAAAAGGAGCGTAGAGCATATTTACCGCAAATGCAACTCTCGATACCAGAGTTGCTTACGGACGCGGCCGGCCTCAAAAACGTGCTCGTGCACGATTCTCCCATAGGAAACAATGGGGCTGTTTGAGCTGAAAAAAAACCTAACACCTGCAAAAAAGCAGCGTTCAGCTCCTAACGCAGCCCCATTGTTTCCTATGGGGAAACACTTCCTACGTCTGCACCTAACACTCTAACATGTACCCCTAGCCTTACACTTATTAACCCCTAATCTGCCGCCCCCGCTATCGCTGACCCCTGCATTACACTTTTAACCCCTAATCTGCCGCTCCGTAAACCGCCGCCACCTACGTTATCCCTATGTACCCCTAATCTGCTGCCCTAACATCGCCGACCCCTATGTTATATTTATTAACCCCTAATCTGCCCCCCACAACGTCGCCGACACCTACCTACACTTATTAACCCCTAATCTGCCGAGCGGACCTGAGCGCTACTATAATAAAGTTATTAACCCCTAATCCGCCTCACTAACCCTATCATAAATAGTATTAACCCCTAATCTGCCCTCCCTAACATCGCCGACACCTACCTTCAATTATTAACCCCTAATCTGCCGACCGGAGCTCACCGCTATTCTAATAAATGTATTAACCCCTAAAGCTAAGTCTAACCCTAACACTAACACCCCCCTAAGTTAAATATAATTTTTATCTAACGAAATAAATTAACTCTTATTAAATAAATGATTCCTATTTAAAGCTAAATACTTACCTGTAAAATAAATCCTAATATAGCTACAATATAAATTACATTTATATTATAGCTATTTTAGGATTAATATTTATTTTACAGGTAACTTTGTATTTATTTTAACCAGGTACAATAGCTATTAAATAGTTAAGAACTATTTAATAGTTACCTAGTTAAAATAATTACAAATTTACCTGTAAAATAAATCCTAACCTAAGATATAATTAAACCTAACACTACCCTATCAATAAAATAATTAAATAAACTACCTACAATTACCTACAATTAACCTAACACTACCCTATCAATAAAATAATTAAATAAACTACCTACAATTACCTACAATTAACCTAACACTACACTATCAATAAATTAATTAAACACAATTGCTACAAATAAATACAATTAAATAAACTATCTAAAGTACAAAAAATAAAAAAGAACTAAGTTACAGAAAATAAAAAAATATTTACAAACATAAGAAAAATATTACAACAATTTTAAACTAATTACACCTACTCTAAGCCCCCTAATAAAATAACAAAGACCCCCAAAATAAAAAATTCCCTACCCTATTCTAAAATACAAAAATTACAAGCTCTTTTACCTTACCAGCCCTGAACAGGGCCCTTTGCGGGGCATGCCCCAAGAATTTCAGCTCTTTTGCCTGTAAAAAAAAACATACAATACCCCCCCCCCAACATTACAACCCACCACCCACATACCCCTAATCTAACCCAAACCCCCTTAAATAAACCGAACACTAATCCCCTGAAGATATTCCTACCTTGTCTTCACCATCCAGGTATCACCGATCCGTCCTGGCTCCAAGATCTTCATCCAACCCAAGCGGGGGTTGGCGATCCATAATCCGGTGCTCCAAAGTCTTCCTCCTATCCGGCAAGAAGAGGACATCCGGACCGGCAAACATCTTCTCCAAGCGGCATCTTCTATGTTCTTCCATCCGATGACGACCGGCTCCATCTTGAAGACCTCCAGCGCGGATCCATCCTCTTCTTCCGACGACTAGACGACGAATGACGGTTCCTTTAAGGGACGTCATCCAAGATGGCGTCCCTCGAATTCCGATTGGCTGATAGGATTCTATCAGCCAATCGGAATTAAGGTAGGAATATTCTGATTGGCTGATGGAATCAGCCAATCAGAATCAAGTTCAATCCGATTGGCTGATCCAATCAGCCAATCAGATTGAGCTCGCATTCTATTGGCTGATCGGAACAGCCAATAGAATGCGAGCTCAATCTGATTGGCTGATTGGATCAGCCAATCGGATTGAACTTGATTCTGATTGGCTGATTCCATCAGCCAATCAGAATATTCCTACCTTAATTCCGATTGGCTGATAGAATCCTATCAGCCAATCCGAATTCGAGGGACGCCATCTTGGATGACGTCCCTTAAAGGAACCGTCATTCGTTGTCTAGTCGTCGGAAGAAGAGGATGGATCCGCGCTGGAGGTCTTCAAGATGGAGCCGGTCGTCATCGGATGGAAGAACATAGAAGATGCCGCTTGGAGAAGATGTTTGCCGGTCCGGATGTCCTCTTCTTGCCGGATAGGAGGAAGACTTTGGAGCACCGGATTATGGATCGCCAACCCCCGCTTGGGTTGGATGAAGATCTTGGAGCCAGGACGGATCGGTGATACCTGGATGGTGAAGACAAGGTAGGAATATCTTCAGGGGATTAGTGTTAGGTTTATTTAAGGGGGTTTGGGTTAGATTAGGGGTATGTGGGTGGTGGGTTGTAATGTTGGGGGGGGGTATTGTATGTTTTTTTTTACAGGCAAAAGAGCTGAAATTCTTGGGGCATGCCCCGCAAAGGGCCCTGTTCAGGGCTGGTAAGGTAAAAGAGCTTGTAATTTTTGTATTTTAGAATAGGGTAGGGAATTTTTTATTTTGGGGGTCTTTGTTATTTTATTAGGGGGCTTACAGTAGGTGTAATTAGTTTAAAATTGTTGTAATATTTTTCTTATGTTTGTAAATATTTTTTTATTTTCTGTAACTTAGTTCTTTTTTATTTTTTGTACTTTAGATAGTTTATTTAATTGTATTTATTTGTAGCAATTGTGTTTAATTAATTTATTGATAGTGTAGTGTTAGGTTAATTGTAGGTAATTGTAGGTAGTTTATTTAATTATTTTATTGATAGGGTAGTGTTAGGTTTAATTATATCTTAGGTTAGGATTTATTTTACAGGTAAATTTGTAATTATTTTAACTAGGTAACTATTAAATAGTTCTTAACTATTTAATAGCTATTGTACCTGGTTAAAATAAATACAAAGTTACCTGTAAAATAAATATTAATCCTAAAATAGCTATAATATAAATGTAATTTATATTGTAGCTATATTAGGATTTATTTTACAGGTAAGTATTTAGCTTTAAATAGGAATCATTTATTTAATAAGAGTTAATTTATTTCGTTAGATAAAAATTATATTTAACTTAGGGGGGTGTTAGTGTTAGGGTTAGACTTAGCTTTAGGGGTTAATACATTTATTAGAATAGCGGTGAGCTCCGGTCGGCAGATTAGGGGTTAATAATTGAAGGTAGGTGTCGGCGATGTTAGGGAGGGCACATTAGGGGTTAATACTATTTATGATAGGGTTAGTGAGGCGGATTAGGGGTTAATAACTTTATTATAGTAGCGCTCAGGTCCGCTCGGCAGATTAGGGGTTAATAAGTGTAGGTAGGTGTCGGCGACGTTGTGGGGGGCAGATTAGGGGTTAATAAATATAACATAGGGGTCGGCGATGTTAGGGGCAGCAGATTAGGGGTACATAGGGATAACGTAGGTGGCGGCGATTTGCGGTCGGAAGATTAGGGGTTAATTATTTTAAGTAGCTTGCGGCGACGTTGTGGGGGGCAAGTTAGGGGTTAATAAATATAATATAGGGGTCGGCGGGGTTAGGGGCAGCAGATTAGGGGTACATAAGTATAACGTAGGTGGCGGTCGGCAGATTAGGGGTTAAAAATTTTAATAGAGTGGCGGCGATGTGGGGGGACCTCGGTTTAGGGGTACATAGGTAGTTTATGGGTGTTAGTGTACTTTAGGGTACAGTAGTTAAGAGCTTTATAAACCGGCGTTAGCCAGAAAGCTCTTAACTCCTGCTTTTTTCAGGCGGCTGGAATCTTGTCGTTAGAGCTCTAACGCTCACTGCAGAAACGACTCTAAATACCAGCGTTAGAAAGATCCCATTGAAAAGATAGGCTACGCAAATGGCGTAGGGGGATCTGCGGTATGGAAAAGTCGCGGCTGTAAAGTGAGCGTTAGACCCTTTAATCACTGACTCCAAATACCAGCGGGCGGCCAAAACCAGCGTTAGGAGCCTCTAACGCTGGTTTTGACGGCTACCGCCGAACTCTAAATCTAGGCCTAGATTACAAAAAATAAAAAATAATTACAAGAAGTTTAAACTAATTACACCTAATCTAAGCCCTAATAAAATAAAAAATCCCCCCAAAATAAAAAAATGCCCTACCCTATTCTAAACTACAAAAGTAATCAGCTCTTTTACCAGCCCTTAAAAGGGCTTTTTGCGGGGCATTGCCACAAAGTAATCAGCTCTTTTACCTGAAAATAAAAATACAATACCCCCCCCAACATTAAAACGCACCACCCACATACCCCTACTCTAACCCACCTAAACCCCCCTTAAAAAAACCTATCGCTAACTCCCTGAAGATCATCCTACCTTGAGTCTTCTTCACCCAGCCGAGCCGAATTCTTCATCCAAGGTGCGCAGAGGAGGTCCTTCATCCGGTAGAAGTCTTCATCCAAGCAGGGCAAGAAGAGGTCTTCATCCAGGCGGCGTCTTCAATCTTCATCCATCCGGAGTGGAGCCATCTTCAACAGAGCCGACGCGGAGCCATCCTCTTCAACCGATGAATGAAGGTTCCTTTAAGGGACGTCATCCAAGATGGCGTCCCTTCAATTCCGATTGGCTGATAGGATTCTATCAGCCAATCGGAATTAAGGTAGAAAAAATCTGATTGGCTGATGCATCGGAACAGCCAATAGAATGCGAGCTCAATACGATTGGCTGATTGGATCATTGGATTATTATAGTGGCGGCGATGTGGGGGGGCCTCGGTTTAGGGGTACATAGGTAGTTTATGGGTGTTAATGTACTTTGTAAGAGCTTTATATTCACGCGTTAGCCCATAAAGCTCTTAACTACTGACTTTTTTTGTCGGTAGGAGTCTTGTCGGTAGAGGCTCTACCGCTCACTTCTCCCAAGACTCCAAATACCGGCGTTAGGCAGATCCCATTGAAAAGATAGGATACGCAATTGGCGTAAGGGGATCTGCGGTAGCCTGGAGTCGCGGTAAGGAAGTGAGCGTTAGACCCTTTCCTGGCTGACTCTAAATACCAGCGGGCGGTAAAAAGCAACATTAGGACCGCCTTAACTCTAAATCTAGGCGTTAGAGAGCTTTCATGCAGCATTATTTTATGAATCAGTTATCTTTTTTTTTTATTAATTTTCGCTATTTCCAGTGCTCTCAAGCCTGTTATATACAGTATATCATATATAGGAGCATGGATATAAATTTGCAGAATTTTATTTTTTTCAATTATTTTTTTTTGCAATTATGTCTCAAACTGAACCTGCCTCTGATGTTACCAAAGGATTTGAGCAGTCTGAACACTATCTACCAAAGCTAAGTGTGTTTGTTGGAAAAAACTGATCTGAATTCTTCAGCTCAATTATGTGGCTCTTGTTTTGACCATTTGTTAAATTCTGATAATATATCTATACAAATGCACCCACTGTTATTCCATCTCAGTTTAATGTACATAGCATTCCTGTAGAAATTAAAGATGTTATTGCTGCAGCTATAGAGAAGACAATGACTGCTATTCTGCCTTCAAATAAAGGTAAAAGGGTTTTGAAACATTTTCCTAAACCTAGTGAATTAAGTTCTGACTTTCAGTATACTGATGTATCCTCTACTGATAGGGTTTCCTCTGATTCAGAGGATGCCACGTCAGAGACAGATAAAGACAAATCTTTTTTTATTTAAGATAGACTATATTAGTTCTCTCTTAAAGGAAGTTTTGTTTACTATGGGTATTGAGGAGTCTAAAACGCCTGATGATAAAGCTAGTAATCGTCTAAATTATGTATTTAAGACTACTTTTATTACTCCTGAAGTATTTCCTCTCTAATGTGATTGCTAAAGAATGGTCTAAGACTGGTACCTCTTTTAACCCTTCTTCTAGGTTTAAGAAATTGTATCCTTTAACTGTAGCCAATTTAGAACTTTGGAAACAGTTCCTAAAATTGATGGGGCAATTTCCACTCTTACCAAATGTACTACTATTCCTATGGAAGACAGTACTTATTTTAAGGATCCTAACATGCAAATCATTTTATTTATTTGTGATGCTATATTTGATGTTATGAAGATCAATGTCAAATCCATGTCTTTAGCCATTCTAACTAGAAGAGCTTTATGGCTTAAATCTTGGAATGCTGACGTGGTGTCTAAAACTAGATTATTATCTCTCTCTTTTCAAGGTAAAAATATTTTTTGTTCACAATTGGATTCTTTTATGTCCACTGTTACTGGGGGTAAGGGAGTTTTTTCTGTCCCAAAAGACAAGAAAGGGTAACTGTAAAACTCCCAATTGTTTTCGTTCCTTTTGTCAGAATAGAGAACAGAAAACCACTCCTTCCCCTAAGGCCTCTGGCTCTAATTGGAGACCATCTCCGAATTGGAATAAATCCAAGCCTTATAAGAAACCAAATCTTGCCCCTAAACCTACATGAAAGTGCGGCCCTCAAGTCAGTTCTTCTGGTAGGGGGCAGACTAAAGCTATTTCAAAGAGTTTGGACAGACTCTGTCCAAAATCAGTGGATTCAGAATATAATTTCTCAGGTGTATCGAATAGGATTAGTAATAAACCTCCCTTGGGAAGATTCTTTCTTACCCATGTACCAAATAAACGAGTAAAAGCTCAAGCCTTTCTGAAATGTGTTTCATATATAGAACTTTCAGGGGTAATTGTCCCAGTTCCACAGCAGGAACAAGGATTGTGTTTTTATTCAAATTTTGGATCTGAAAACTTTAAATCATTTTGTAAGAGTCCCAACTTTCAAGATGGTGACTATAAGGACTATTCTGCCTTTTGTTCAGCAAGGTCACTTCATGTCCACAATAGACTTACAGGACGCTTAGCTTCACAATCTGATTCATTCAGATCACTATTGATTTCTGAGATTCTCTTTTCTAAACAAGCATTACCAATTTGTCGCTCTTCCATTTTGCCTTGCAACAGCACCAAGAATATTCTCAAAAGTTCTAGGTGCCCTTCTACCTGTAATAAGAGAGCAGGGTATTGCAGTGTTTCCTTATTTGGATGATATCTTGGTACTAGCTCAATCTTTTTATTTAGCAGAATCCCACACAAAACAGCTTCTGTTGTTTCTTCAGACATGGTTGGAGGATCAATTTACCAAAGAGTTTCTTGATTCCTCAGGCAAAGGTCACCTTTTTAGGTTTCCAGATAGATTCAATGTCCATGACTCTATCCCTAACAGAAAATAGATGTTTGAGATTGGTTTCAGCTTGTCTAAACCTTTAGTCTCTATCATTCCCTTCAGTGGCTATGTGCATGGAAGTTTTAGGTCTCATGATTGCAGCATTGGACGCATTTCCTTTTGCTCGTTTTCATATGAGACCTCTACAGCTTTGCATGTTGCATCAATGGTGCAGGGATTATACTCAGATATTACAACTGATATACTTAAATCCCAACACTCAACTCTCTCTGACTTGGTGGTTCAACCATCACCTTATTGTTCAAGGGGCCGCCTTTGTTCGTCCTACCTGGACTGTGAACACAACAGATGTAAGTCTCACAAGGTGGGGAGCTGTTTGGGGGTCTCTGACAGCACAAGGAGTTTGAGAGGCGAGGTTAACAATCAATATCTTAGAACTCTGTGCTACTTTCAGAGCTCTTCAGGCTTGGCCTGAGAGAATCGTATATTCGGTTTCAAACAGACAATGTCACAATAGTGGAATATGTCAATCATCAAGGGGGGACTCGCAGTCCCCTTGCAATGAAAGAAGTATCTCTAATACTTTCTTGGGCGGAATCCAACTCTTGTCTTATCACTGCTATTCATATACCAGGTGTAGACAATTGGGAAGCAGATTATCTCAGCCATCAGACTCTACAGCCGGGGGAGTGGTTTCACCATCCAGATGTGTTCTCTCAGATTGTGCAGATGAGGGGTCTTCCAGACATAGATCTGATACCTCTCCAGATCCAGGTATCCTCAGGCGGAATTGATGGTTGCTCTAGCAGTTCCATGGTTTTACCAACCTGTTTACATTTTTCCACCTCTGGTTCTTCTTCCAAGAGTGATCTCAAAGATAATAATGGAACAATCTTATCTGTTTCTGATAGCACCAGCATAGCCTCACAGGTTCTGGTATGCGGACCTTGTCTGAATGTCCAGTTGCCTACCTTGGTCACTTCCTCTAAGACCAGACCCTTCTGTCTCAAGGCCTGTTTTTCCATCCAGATCTCAAATCTCTAAATTTGAAGGCCTGGAAATTGAACTCTTAGTCTATAGTCATAGAGGTTTCTCTGACTCTGTGATTAACACTATGATACAGGCTCGTAAGCCTGTTTCAAGGAAAATATATCACAAGGTTTGGAAAAGTTATATATATATATATATATATATATATATATATATATATATATATATATATATATATATATAGTTTTCCACTCATGATTATTCTTGGCATTCTTTTAGACTTTAGAATTCCTAGGATTCTACCGTTTCTTCAGGATGGTTTGGATAAAGGTTTGTCTGCCAATACTTTAAAAGGAAAAATCTCTGCTCTTTCTGTTTTATTTCACAGAAAGATTGCTAATCTTCCTGATGTTCACTGTTCCGTACAGGCTTTGACTCGTATCAAACCTGTTATTAAATCTCTCTCTCCTCCTTGGAGTCTAAATTTGGTATTAAATACTTTGCTGGCTCCTCCTTTTGAGCCTATGCATTCTTTGGACATTAAACTACTTTCTTGGAAAGTGTTATTTCTCTTGGCTATCTCTTCTGGTAGAAGAGTTTCTGAATTGTCTGCTCTCTCTTGTGAGTCTCCTTATCTGATTTTCCATCAAGATAAAGCTGATTTGCGGACTTCGTTTAAATTTTTGCCTAAAGTTGTGAATTCTAACAACATCAATAGGAAAATTATTGTTCCTTCCCTGTGTCCTACTCCTAAAAATACTCTTTAAAGGTCTTTACATTCTTTGGATGTTGTAAGAGCTTTGAAATATTATGTTGAGGCTTCTAAAGTTTTTAGAAAGACTTATAGTCTATTTGTTATTTTTTTTCTGGTTCCAGAAAAGGTCAGAAAGCCTCTGCCATTTCTTTGGCATCTTGGTTGAAACTTCTGATTCACAAAGCTTATTTGGAGGCGGGACAGTCTCCGCCTCAGAGAATAACAGCTCTTTCTACAAGATCAGTTGCCACATCTTGGGCTTTCAAGAATTAAGCTTTAGTTGATCAAATCTGCAAAGCAGCCATTAGGTCTTCTTTGCATACATTTACTAAATTTTACCATTTCAATGTTTTTGCTTCTTCGGAAGCAGCTTTTGGTAGAAAAGTTCTTAAGGCAGCTGTCTCAGTTTGATTCTAGTGTCTATGATTTAAAGGGACAGTTCACCCCCCAAAAATCTCCCCTTTAAATTGTTCCCAATGATTAATTTTACCTGCTGGAGTGTTTTAAAATGTTTACAAGTAGCTCCTTTACCCCTATTTTGGCATTTCAAATAGCCGATTTAGCCTGTGGTATCCCAACCTATACTGAACGTTTCTATACTGGAGTATATTTTATTGAATAGCCAAAGTAAACACAGCCAGCAGAAGAGATTACACTCTCAGTGGGGGGCATGATAGTTAAGTAATAAAATGATAATTTCCCATTGTTCTCTCTAAATATTGAGCTTTGGTTTTCTAGACAAATATAAGATAAAGAAGCAAGTCTGTCTACATAAAAGTGATAACATAATGAGATCTGATATTACTTGAATCTTAACCCATTGTAATAGGCTGTGATTTAAAAACACAAAACCAGCTATTTCATATACACAAATAAACCTGAAAATGCAATTTCTCATTCATTTTACTCTGCAGCTGGTATAACAAGTAATTGAAAATACATTCATATAAAAACAATTTTACTGTGTACTGTCCCTTTAAGTTTTTTGAATTTTTAAGAAAACTAAATTCTTTTTATGGATTTTTCTCAGCAGAAATAGCTGTTTTTATTTTATCCCTCCCTCTATAGTTACTCGCGGACTTCCACATCTTGGGAATTATATCCCATCAGTAACTAGCTCATGGACTCTCGCCACCTATATGAAAGAAAACATAATTTATGTAAGAACTTACCTGATAAATTAATTTCTTTCATGGGGGCGAGAGTCCATGAGACCCACCAATTTTTGTGGGCTTATGATTTTTTTGTATAAAGAACATTATTTACCCTGTTCCTCTTTTTATGCTTTTACTCCTTATACACCTCACTAAGAGCTCGCTTCCATTGAGTCGTTAAAAATGGAGCCGTAAGCTACCGAAGCGGCCGACAGCTAAAAGTAATTTACGGCTCCATTTTAGTACCAGGTTTCGATTGAAATATTTTGCGCATTGCGTGCAGTCGCTCTTTTCGTGTAGCTGTTAACGTTGTGTTAACGCTTACATCTGACATCGGATTTCTTGAAAATCAATTTGTTGCTAAGGTAACCTGACCTTACGCTATAGAATTTACGTTTAACGTCCATGCTCCTTACCTGTGATCACCTCTCAAGAAAAATAAAGATACACTTATCCATATTTTTAATAATCAAATACTATTTTTTTATATAATTATATTTACCACTTCATAAATATAAGTAATATGTATTGCTACCCTAGGCATAGGTCTAGTTTGCATTCTGTAAATATGTTCTTGCATATATTATTATATTTAAATATATACTGATATTTCTATTAGAATATAAATTCAACTAATCCTATTCATGAGACAACAATAAATATTACTTTTAACAATTTATTTCTACATTAAAACACTTGCATTATTTGCAAGTTTTATAATTTCAATATAAAATAGGTCTCAAAAAGCACAATTTTCCTCTTTTACACCTAGTTGAGCTGGGTGTCATATTTCTCAATGTATCGACAGCCTCCTACAGTGTATTAACGATTTGCGCTTTCATTGGAAACCTGGTATAATTTATCGATTAACGACTTCTATTACTTTCTATGGGACGCAAAGATTTTTTCGGCAGCCGGAGTCTGGCTGCCAATATTAAGGTATAACGCACCATTGGAAACAGTCGATAAACAAAATTGCTTCCGACAGCATATTTATCGGAATTACCGCTTAATGGAAGCAAGCTCTAACTTGGCTATATGTTAAACTGAAGTATAAGTGAGGTGGGTCTCGTGGACTCTCGCCACCATGAAATAAATTAATTTATCAGGTAAGTTCTTACATACATTATGTTGTTGTTTTTTTTTAAATCCACAAAGTATTTTTGTTATTAAAATTCTTGTTTTAAAAATTTAAACTAATTTGCCAAAACTGTTCTATTTTCATTTCCACAGTTACATTTGTAAATTTAATTATCACAGTTATTTTTGTTAATTTAATTATCACAGTTATCTTTGTTAATTTAATTATCACAGTTATCTTTGTTAATTGAAACGTTTAAGACTGGTGAGTCCTAATAGACTACAATGCCCCATTCCACAATCTCTGATTTCCTGTAGGTAGGATGGCTTTTACAGAGGAAGGCTTCTGATGACGGCGTAAGCCGAAACGCGTCAAGCTCTTACTATACACTTGCAAGTGTTTGTTTTACTTGTTCCATGCTGTGGTAAAAACCAATAAAGTATTTTTGGACTTTCAATTTTATCCCGCTTTATACCGCTTTTTTTGTTTTACAGAGGAATGGCAGGTATTTATGTACCTCTTACAAATAATAAATATTAACCACCTATAATCATTCTGAAACATTAGCCAAAAAATTAACAGCTAAATAAATTAGTGGGCATACAGTCTTACAGCTTCTTGTAGTAGGGATAACTCTCCTAGAAATCTTCAGAGTCCCCCCCCCCCCATCAATTTATACATGCTCGGTTCACATATGCCCAAGCTAAGATCCGTCTTGAAAATAGGAAAAATACTGTATTGCCCGCAAACATGGCTCAGTGAAACAAATCAGGCCAAAGTGTTTTTACTAAACTTACGCCTAGATTTAGAGTTCTGCGGCCAAAGGGGTGCGTTAGCTACGCATGCTTTTTTTCCCACGCAGCTTTTAAATACCGCTGGTATTTAGAGTTCACAGAATGGCTGGGTTTTCAGTGCGTTAGGCTCCAAAAAGGGAGCGTAGAGCATAATTTAACGCCACTGCAACTCTAGATACCAGCGGTGCTTACGGACGCGGCCAGCTTCAAAAACGTGCTCGTGCACGATTCCCCCATAGAAAACAATGGGGCCATTTGAGCTGAAAAAAAACCTAACACCTGCAAAAAAGCCGCGTTCAGCTCCTAATGCAGCCCCATTGTTTTCTATGGGGAAACACTTCCTACGTCTGCACCTAACACTCTAACATGTACCCCGAGTCTAAACACCCCTAACCTTACACTTATTAACCCCTATTCTGCCGCCCCCGCTATCGCTGACCTGCATATTATTATTAACCCCTAATCTGCCGCTCCGTACACCACCACCACCTACATTATAGCTATGTACCCCTAATCTGCTGCCCCTAACACCGCCGACCCCTATATTATATTTATTAACCCCAAATCTGCCCCCCTCAACGTCACCTCCACCTGCCTACACTTATTAACCCCTAATCTGACGAGCGGACCGCACCGCTACTATAATAAAGTTATTAACCCCTAATCCGCCTCACTCCCGCCTCAATAACCCTATAATAAATAGTATTAACCCCTAATCTGCCCTCCCTAAAATCACCGACACCTAACTTCAATTATTAACCCCTAATCTGCCGACCGAATCGCGCCGCTACTGTGATAAATGGATTAACCCCTAAAGCTAAGTCTAACCCTAACACTAACACCCCCCTAAGTTAAATATAATTTAAATCTAACGAAATAAATTAACTCTTATTAAATAAATTATTCCTATTTAAAGCTAAATACTTACCTGTAAAATAAACCCTAATATAGCTACAATATAAATTATAATTATATTATAGCTATTTTAGGATTTATATTTATTTTACAGGTAACTTTGTATTTATTTTAACCAGGTACAATAGCTATTAAATAGTTAAGAACTATTTAATCGCTAAAATAGTTAAAATAATTACAAAATTACCTGTAAAATAAATCCTAACCTAAGTTACAATTAAACCTAACACTACACTATCAATAAATAAATTAAATAAAATACCTACAATTACCTACAATTAAACCTAACACTACACTATCAATAAATTAATTAAATACAATATCTACAAATAAATACACTTATCCATATTTTTAATAATCAAATACTATTTTTTTATATAATTATATTTACCACTTCATAAATATAAGTAATATGTATTGCTACCCTAGGCATAGGTCTAGTTTGCATTCTGTAAATATGTTCTTGCATATATTATTATATTTAAATATATACTGATATTTCTATTAGAATATAAGTTCAACTAATCCTATTCATGAGACAACAATAAATATTACTTTTAACAATTTATTTCTACATTAAAACACTTGCATTATTTGCAGGTTTTATAATTTCAATATAAAATAGGTCTCAAAAAGCACAATTTTCCTCTTTTACACCTAGTTGAGCTGGGTGTCATATTTCTCAAAATATCGACAGCCTCCTACAGTGTATTAACGATTTGCGCTTTCATTGGAAACCTGGTATAATTTATCGATTAACGACTTCTATTACTTTCTATGGGACGCAAAGATTTTTTCGGCAGCCGGAGTCTGGCTGCCAATATTAAGGTATAACGCACCATTGGAAACAGTCGATAAACAAAATTGCTTCCGACAGCATATTTATCGGAATTACCGCTTAATGGAAGCAAGCTCTAACTTGGCTATATGTTAAACTGAAGTATAAGTGAGGTGGGTCTCGTGGACTCTCGCCACCATGAAATAAATTAATTTATCAGGTAAGTTCTTACATACATTATGTTGTTGTTTGTTTTTTTTTAAATCCACAAAGTATTTTTGTTATTAAAATTCTTGTTTTAAAAATTTAAACTAATTTGCCAAAACTGTTCTATTTTCATTTCCACAATTACATTTGTAAATTTAATTATCACAGTTATTTTTGTTAATTTAATTATCACAGTTATCTTTGTTAATTTAATTATCACAGTTATCTTTGTTAATTGAAACGTTTAAGACTGGTGAGTCCTAATAGACTACAATGCCTCATTCCACAATCTCTGATTTCCTGTAGGTAGGATGGCTTTTACAGAGAAAGGCTTCTGATGACGGCGTAAGCCGAAACGCGTCAAGCTCTTACTATACACTTGCAAGTGTTTGTTTTACTTGTTCCATGCTGTGGTAAAAACCAATAAAGTATTTTTGGACTTTCAATTTTATCCCGTAGCACCGCTTTTTTTGTTTTACAGAGGAATGGCAGGTATTTATGTACCTCTTACAAATAATAAATATTAACCACCTATAATCATTCTGAAACATTAGCCAAAAAATTAACAGCTAAATAAATTAGTGGGCATACAGTCTTACAGCTTCTTGTAGTAGGGATAACTCTCCTAGAAATCTTCAGAGTCCCCCCCCCCCCATCAATTTATACATGCTCGGTTCACATATGCCCAAGCTAAGATCCGTCTTGAAAATAGGAAAAATACTGTATTGCCCGCAAACATGGCTCAGTGAAACAAATCAGGCCAAAGTGTTTTTACTAAACTTACGCCTAGATTTAGAGTTCTGCGGCCAAAGGGGTGCGTTAGCTACGCATGCTTTTTTTCCCACGCAGCTTTTAAATACCGCTGGTATTTAGAGTTCACAGAATGGCTGGGTTTTCAGTGCGTTAGGCTCCAAAAAGGGAGCGTAGAGCATAATTTAACGCCACTGCAACTCTAGATACCAGCGGTGCTTACGGACGCGGCCAGCTTAAAAAACGTGCTCGTGCATGATTCCCCCATAGAAAACAATGGGGCCATTTGAGCTGAAAAAACACCTGCAAAAAAGCCGCATTCAGCTCCTAACGCAGCCCCATTGTTTTCTATGGGGAAACACTTCCTACGTCTGCACCTAACACTCTATCATGTACCCCGAGTCTAAACACCCCTAACCTTACACTTATTAACCCCTATTCTGCCGCCCCCGCTATCGCTGACCTGCATATTATTATTAACCCCTAATCTGCCGCTCCGTACACCACCGCCACCTACATTATTGCTATGTACCCCTAATCTGCTGCCCCTAACACCGCCGACCCCTATATTATATTTATTAACCCCTAATCTGCCCCCCTCAACGTCGCCTCCACCTGCCTACACTTATTAAACCCTAATCTGCCGAGCGGACCACACCGCTACTATAATAAAGTTATTAACCCCTAATCCGCCTCACTCCCGCCTCAATAACCCTATAAAAAATAGTATTAACCCCTAATCTGCCCTCCCTAACATCACCGACATCTAACTTCAATTATTAACCCCTAATCTGCCGACCGAATCTCGCCGCTACTGTAATAAATGGATTAACCCCTAAAGCTAAGTCTAACCCTAACCCTAACACCCCCCTAAGTTAAAACAGAATTTATGCTTACCTGATAAATTACTTTCTCCAACGGTGTGTCCGGTCCACGGCGTCATCCTTACTTGTGGGATATTCTCTTCCCCAACAGGAAATGGCAAAGAGTCCCAGCAAAGCTGGCCACATGATCCCTCCTAGGCTCCGCCCACCCCAGTCATTCGACCGACGGACAGGAGGAAATATATATAGGAGAAACCATATGGTACCGTGGTGACTGTAGTTAGAGAAAATAATTCATCAGACCTGATTAAAAAAACCAGGGCGGGCCGTGGACCGGACACACCGTTGGAGAAAGTAATTTATCAGGTAAGCATAAATTCTGTTTTCTCCAACATTGGTGTGTCCGGTCCACGGCGTCATCCTTACTTGTGGGAACCAATACCAAAGCTTTAGGACACGGATGAAGGGAGGGAGCAAATCAGGTTACCTAAACGGAAGGCACCACAGCTTGCAAAACCTTTCTCCCAAAAATAGCCTCCGAAGAAGCAAAAGTATCAAATTTGTAAAATTTGGCAAAAGTGTGCAGTGAAGACCAAGTCGCTGCCTTACATATCTGGTCAACAGAAGCCTCGTTCTTGAAGGCCCATGTGGAAGCCACAGCCCTAGTGGAGTGAGCTGTAATTTTTTCAGGAGGTTGCCGTCCGGCAGTCTCATAAGCCAATCGGATAATACTTTTAAGCCAAAAGGAAAGAGAGGTAGAAGTCGCTTTTTTACCTCTCCTTTTACCAGAATAAACAACAAACAAGGAAGATGTTTGTCTGAAATCTTTAGTAGCCTCTAAATAGAACTTTAGAGCACGGACAACGTCCAAATTGTGTAACAATCGTTCCTTCTTTGAAACTGGATTCGGACACAAAGAAGGTACAACTATCTCCTGGTTAATATTTTTGTTAGAAACAACCTTAGGAAGAAAACCAGGCTTAGTACGCAAAACCACCTTATCTGCATGGAACACCAGATAGGGCGGAGAACACTGCAGAGCAGATAACTCTGAAACTCTTCTAGCAGAAGAAATTGCAACTAAAAACAAAACTTTCCAAGATAGTAACTTAATATCTATGGAATGTAAAGGTTCAAACGGAACCCCTTGAAGAACTGAAAGAACAAGATTTAGACTCCAGGGAGGAGTCAAAGGTCTGTAAACAGGCTTGATCCTAACCAGAGCCTGAACAAAAGCTTGAATATCTGGCACAGCTGCCAGTCTTTTGTGTAATAAGACAGATAAAGCAGAGATCTGTCCCTTTAGAGAACTTGCAGATAATCCTTTCTCCAAACCTTCTTGTAGAAAGGAGAGAATCTTAGGAATTTTTATCTTATTCCATGGGAATCCTTTGGATTCACACCAACAGATATATTTTTTCCATATTTTATGGTAAATTTTTCTAGTTACAGGTTTTCTGGCCTGAACCAGAGTATCTATAACAGAATCTGAAAACCCACGCTTTGATAGAATCAAGCGTTCAATCTCCAGGCCGTCAGTTGGAGGGAGACCAGATTTGGATGTTCGAATGGACCCTGAACAAGAAGGTCCTGTCTCAAAGGTAGCTTCCATGGTGGAGCCGATGACATATTCACCAGGTCTGCATACCAAGTCCTGCGTGGCCACGCAGGAGCTATCAAGATCACCGAGGCCCTCTCCTGATTGATCCTGGCTACCAGCCTGGGAATGAGAGGAAACGGTGGGAATACATAAGCTAGGTTGAAGGTCCAAGGTGCTACTAGTGCATCTACTAGAGTTGCCTTGGGATCCCTGGATCTGGACCCGTAGCAAGGAACCTTGAAGTTCTGACGAGACGCCATCAGATCCATGTCTGGAATGCCCCATAATTGAGTTATTTGGGCAAAGATTTCCGGATGGAGTTCCCACTCCCCCGGATGGAATGTCTGACGACTCAGAAAATCCGCTTCCCAATTTTCCACTCCTGGGATGTGGATCGCAGACAAGTGGCAGGAGTGATCCTCCGCCCATTGAATTATTTTGGTCACTTCTTTCATCGCCAGGGAACTCTTTGTTCCCCCCTGATGATTGATATATGCAACGGTCGTCATGTTGTCTGATTGGAACCTTATGAATTTGGCCTTTGCTAGTTGAGGCCAAGCTCTGAGAGCATTGAATATCGCTCTCAGTTCCAGAATGTTTATCGGAAGAAGAGACTCTTCCCGAGACCATAGACCCTGAGCTTTCAGGGATTCCCAGACCGCGCCCCAGCCCACTAGACTGGCGTTGGTCATGACAATGACCCACTCTGGCCTGCGGAAGCTCATTCCCTGGGACAGATGGTCCAGGGTCAGCCACCAACGGAGTGAATCTCTGGTCTTTTGATCTACTTGAATCATTGGAGACAAGTCTGTATAATCCCCATTCCACTGTTTGAGCATGCACAGTTGTAATGGTCTTAGATGAATTCGTGCAAAAGGAACTATGTCCATTGTTGCAACCATCAATCCTACTACTTCCATGCACTGCGCTATGGAAGGACGAGGAACAGAATGAAGCACTTGACAAGAGCTTAGAAGTTTTGATTTTCTGACCTCTGTCAGAAAAATCCTCATTTCTAAGGAATCTATTATTGTTCCCAAGAAGGGAACTCTTGTTGACGGGGACAGAGAACTTTTTTCTTTGTTCACCTTCCATCCGTGAGATCTGAGAAAGGCTAGAACGATGTCCGTATGAGCCTTTGCTTTTGACAGGGACGACGCTTGTATTAGAATGTCGTCCAAGTAAGGTACTACTGCAATGCCCCTTGGTCTTAGAACCGCTAGAAGGGACCCTAGCACCTTTGTGAAAATCCTTGGAGCAGTGGCTAATCCGAATGGGAGGGCCACAAACTGGTAATGTTTGTCCAGAAAAGCGAACCTTAGGAACTGATGATGTTCTTTGTGGATAGGAATATGTAGGTACGCATCCTTTAGATCCACGGTAGTCATAAATTGACTTTCCTGGATGGTGGGTAGAATCGTTCGAATAGTTTCCATTTTGAACGATGGTACCCTGAGAAATTTGTTTAGGATCTTCAAATCCAAAATTGGTCTGAACGTTCCCTCTTTTTTGGGAACTATGAACAGATTGGAATAAAATCCCATTCCTTGTTCCTTTATTGGAACTGGGTGTATCACTCCCATCTTTAACAGGTCTTCTACACAATGTAAGAATGCCTGTCTCTTTATTTGGTTTGAGGATAAGTGAGACTTGTGGAACCTTCCCCTTGGGGGTAGTTCCTTGAATTCCAGGAGATAACCTTGAGAAACTATTTCTAGCGCCCAAGGATCCTGAACATCTCTTGCCCAAGCCTGAGCAAAGAGAGAGAGTCTGCCCCCCACCAGATCCGGTCCCGGATCGGAGGCTACTCCTTCATGCTGTTTTGTTAGCAGTGGCAGGCTTCTTGGCCTGCTTACCCTTGTTCCAGCCTTGCATTGGTTTCCAGGCTGGTTTGGGTTGTGAGGCATTACCCTCTTGCTTAGAGGATGCAGAATTAGAGGCTGGTCCATTTCTGCGAAAGGGACGAAAATTAGGCTTATTTTTAGCCTTAAAAGACCTATCCTGTGGAAGGGCGTGGCCCTTTCCCCCAGTGATGTCTGAAATAATCTCTTTCAATTCTGGTCCAAATAAAGTTTTACCTTTGAAAGGGATGTTAAGCAATTTTGTCTTGGATGACACATCCGCTGACCAAGACTTTAGCCAAAGCGCTCTGCGCGCCACGATAGCAAACCCTGAATTTTTCGCCGCTAATCTGGCTAATTGCAAAGCGGCATCTAAAATAAAAGAGTTAGCCAATTTAAGTGCGTGAACTCTGTCCATAACCTCCTCATATGGAGTTTCTCTACTGAGCGACTTTTCTAGTTCCTCGAACCAGAACCACGCTGCCGTAGTGACAGGAACAATGCATGAAATTGGTTGTAGAAGGTAGCCTTGCTGTACAAAAATCTTTTTAAGCAAACCTTCCAATTTTTTATCCATAGGATCTTTGAAAGCACAACTATCTTCGATAGGAATAGTAGTGCGTTTGTTTAGAGTAGAAACTGCCCCCTCGACCTTAGGGACTGTCTGCCATAAGTCCTTTCTGGGGTCGACCATAGGAAATAATTTCTTAAATATAGGGGGGGGAACAAAAGGTATGCCGGGCTTTTCCCACTCCTTATTTACTATGTCCGCCACCCGCTTGGGTATAGGAAAAGCGTCAGGGGGAAACAAGAACCTCTAGGAACCTGTCCATCTTGCATAATTTCTCTGGAATGACCAAATTGTCACAATCATCCAGAGTAGATAACACCTCCTTAAGCAGTGTGCGGAGATGTTCTAATTTAAATTTAAATGTCACAACATCAGGTTCAGCTTGATGAGAAATTTTTCCTGAATCTGAAATTTCTCCATCAGACAAAACCTCCCTCATGGCCCCTTCAGATTGGTGTGAGGGTATGACAGAACAATTATCATCAGCGCCCTCTTGCTCTTCAGTGTTTAAAACAGAGCAATCACGCTTTCTCTGATAAGTAGGCATTTTGGATAAAAGATTTGCTATGGAGTTATCCATTACAGCCGTTAATTGTTGCATGGTAATAAGTATTGGCGCACTAGATGTACTAGGGGCCTCCTGCATGGGCAAAACTGGTGTAGACACAGTAGGAGATGATGTAGTATCATGTTTACTCCCCTCATTTGAGGAATCATCTTGGGCAATATCATTATCTGTGGCAGTACTGTCCTTACTTTGTTTGGACGCTATGGCACAATTATCACATAAATTTAAATGGGGAGACACATTGGCTTTCATACATATAGAACATAGCTTATCTGAAGGTACAGACATGTTAAACAGGCTTAAACTTGTCAACAAAGCACAAAAAACGTTTTAAAATAAAACCGTTACTGTCACTTTAAAATTCAAACAGAAAACACTTTATTACTGAATATGTGAAAAAGTATGAAGGAATCGTTCAAAAATTACCAAAATTTCACCACAGTGTCTTAAAGCCTTAAAAGTATTGCACACCAAATTTCAGAGCTTTAACCCTTAAAATAACGGAACCGGAGCCGTTTTTAAATTTAACCCCTATACAGTCCCAGCTATAGTCTTTTTAAGACCCAACCAAGCCCTGAGGGGAATACGATACCAAATGACGCCTTCTAGAAGCTTTTTCAGAGATTTTTAGATCCTCACACATGCATCTGCATGCCCTGCTCTCAAAAAAACAACTGTGCATTAATGGCGCGAAAATGAGGCTCAGTCTATAACTAGAAAGGCCCCCTGACTGAAAAAGGTGACCAACACAGTGCCTGCCGTTTTATAAGCGTTCCCCAAGATTATAAATGCCAATTGTTAGCCTAAATCTGAATAATATGCCCAAATAAAGCAATCGATTTAGCCCATAAAAATGTCTACCAGTTTTTTAGCCCATATTAAGCCCTTTATTCTGTTTGTTTGACTAAGAAAATGGCTTACCGGTCCCCATGAGGGGAAATGACAGCCTTCCAGCATTACACAGTCTTGTTAGAAATATGGCTAGTCATACCTTAAGCAGAAAAAGTCTGCTAACTGTTTCCCCCAACTGAAGTTACTTCATCTCAACAGTCCTATGTGGAAACAGCAATCGATTTTAGTTACTGTCTGCTAAAATCATCTTCCTCTTACAAACAGAAATCTTCATCCTTTTCTGTTTCAGAGTAAATAGTACATACCAGCACTATTTTAAAATAACAAACACTTGATAGAAGAATAAAAACTACATTTAAACACCAAAAAACTCTTAACCATCTCCGTGGAGATGTTGCCTGTGCAACGGCAAAGAGAATGACTGGGGTGGGCGGAGCCTAGGAGGGATCATGTGGCCAGCTTTGCTGGGACTCTTTTCCATTTCCTGTTGGGGAAGAGAATATCCCACAAGTAAGGATGACGCCGTGGACCGGACACACCAATGTTGGAGAAATATAATTTAAATCTAACGAAATAAATTAACTCTTATTAAATAAATTATTCCTATTTAAAGCTAAATACTTACCTGTAAAATAAACCCTAATATAGCTACAATATAAATTATAATTATATTATAGCTATTTTAGGATTTATATTTATTTTACAGGTAACTTTGTATTTATTTTAACCAGGTACAATAGCTATTAAATAGTTAAGAACTATTTAATAGCTAAAATAGTTAAAATAATTACAAAATTACCTGTAAAATAAATCCTAACCTAAGTTACAATTAAACCTAACACTACACTATCAATAAATTAATTAAATAAAATACCTACAATTACCTACAATTAAACCTAACACTACACTATCAATAAATTAATTAAATACAATATCTACAAATAAATACAATGAAATAAACTAACTAAAGTACAAAAAAATAAAAAAGAACTAAGTTTCAAAAAATAAAAAATATTTACAAACATCAGAAAAATATTACAACAATTTTAAACTAATTACACCTACTCTAAGCCCCCTAATAAAATAACAAAGACCCCCAAAATAAAAAAAAATGCCCTACCCTATTCTAAATTAAAAAAGTTCAAAGCTCTTTTACCTTACCAGCCCTTAAAAGGACCTTTTGTGGGGCATGCCCCAAAGAATTCAGCTCTTTTGTCTGTAAAAAAAACACATACAATACCCCCCCCCAACATTACAACCCACCACCCACATACCCCTAATCTTACCCAAACCCCCCTTAAATAAACCTAACACTAAGCCCCTGAAGATCTTCCTACCTTATCTTCACCTCGCCGGGTATCACCGATCGGTCCTGGCTCCGAAATCTTCATCCAACCCAAGCGGGGGCTGGCGATCCATAATCCTGCAGCTGAAGAGGTCTAGAAGAGGCTCCAAAGTCTTCATCCTATCCGGGAAGAAGAGGCGATCCAGACCGGCAACCATCTTGATCCAAGCGGCATCTTCTATCTTCATCCGATGAGGAACGGCTCCATCGTGAAGACCTCCAGCGCGGATCAATCTTCTTCCGACGTCCAACTGAAGAATGACGGTTGCTTTAAGGGACGTCATCCAAGATGGCGTCCCTCGAATTCCGATTGGCTGATAGGATTCTATCAGCCAATCGGAATTAAGGTAGGAAAATTCTGATTGGCTGATGGAATCAGCCAATCAGAATCAAGTTCAATCCGATTGGCTGATCCGATCAGCCAATCAGATTGAGCTCGCATTCTATTGGCTGTTCCGATCAGCCAATAGAATGCAAGCTCAATCTGATTGGCTGATCGGATCAGCCAATCGGATTGAACTTGATTCTGATTGGCTGATTCCATCAGCCAATCAGAATTTTCCTACCTTAATTCCGATTGGCTGATAGAATCCTATCAGCCAATCGGAATTCGAGGGACGCCATCTTGGATGACGTCCCTTAAAGGAACCGTCATTCTTCAGTTGGACATCGGAGGAAGAAGATTGATCCGCGCTGGAGGTCTTCACGATGGAGCCGTTCCTCATCGGATGAAGATAGAAGATGCCACTTGGATCAAGATGGTTGCCGGTCTGGATCGCCTCTTCTTCCCGGATAGGATGAAGACTTTGGAGCCTCTTCTGGACCTCTTCAGCCGCAGGATTATGGATCGCCAGCCCCCGCTTGGGTTGGATGAAGATTTCGGAGCCAGGACCGATCGGTGATACCCGGCGAGGTGAAGATAAGGTAGGAAGATCTTCAGGGGCTTAGTGTTAGGTTTATTTAAGGGGGGGTTGGGTTAGATTAGGGGTATGTGGGTGGTGGGTTGTAATGTTGGGGGGGGTATTGTATGTTTTTTTTTTACAGGCAAAAGAGCTGAATTCTTTGGGGCATGCCCCACAAAAGGCCCTTTTAAGGGCTGGTAAGGTAAAAGAGCTTTGAACTTTTTTAATTTAGAATAGGGTAGGGAATTTTTTTATTTTGGGGGTCTTTGTTATTTTATTAGGGGGCTTAGAGTAGGTGTAATTAGTTTAAAATTGTTGTAATATTTTTCTAATGTTTGTAAATATTTTTTTATTTTTTGTAACTTAGTTCTTTTTTATTTTTTGTACTTTAGTTAGTTTATTTAATTGTAGTTATTTGTAGGTATTTTATTTAATTAATGTATTGATAGTGTAGTGTTAGGTTTAATTGTAGGTAATAGGAGGTATTTTATTTAATTTATTTATTGATAGTGTAGTGTTAGGTTTAATTGTAACTTAGGTTAGGATTTATTTTACAGGTAATTTTGTAATAATTTTAACTATTTTAGCTATTAAATAGTTCTTAACTATTTAATAGCTATTGTACCTGGTTAAAATAAATACAAAGTTACCTGTAAAATAAATATAAATCCTAAAATAGCTATAATATAATTATAATTTATATTGTAGCTATATTAGGGTTTATTTTACAGGTAAGTATTTAGCTTTAAATAGGAATAATGTATTTAATAAGAGTTAATTTATTTAGTTAGATTTAAATTATATTTAACTTAGGGGGGTGTTAGTGTTAGGGTTAGATTTAGCTTTAGGGGTTAATCCATTTATTACAGTAGCGGCGAGATTTGGTCGGCAGATTAGGGGTTAATAATTGAAGTTAGGTGTCGGCGATGTTAGGGAGGGCAGATTAGGGGTTAATACTATTTATTATAGGGTTATTGAGGCGGGAGTGAGGCGGATTAGGGGTTAATAACTTTATTATAGTAGCGGTGCGGTCCGCTCGGCAGATTAGGGGTTAATAAGTGTAGGCAGGTGGAGGCGACGTTGAGGGGGGCAGATTAGGGGTTAATAAATATAATATAGGGGTCGGCGGTGTTAGGGGCAGCAGATTAGGGGTACATAGGGATAACGTAGTTGGCGGCAGTGTACGGAGCGGAAGATTAGGGGTTAAAAAATTTAAATATAGTGGCGGCGATGTGGGGGGACCTCGGTTTAGGGGTACATAGGTAGTTTATGGGTGTTAGTGTACTTTAGAGCACAGTAGTTAAGAGCTTTATAAACCGGCGTTAGCCCAGAAAGCTCTTAACTACTCACTTTTTTCTGCGGCTGGAGTTTTGTCGTTAGATTTCTAACGCTCACTTCAGCCACGACTCTAAATACCGGCGTTAGAAATATCCTATTGAAAAGATAGGATACGCAATTGACGTAAGGGGATCTGCGGTATGGAAAAGTTGCGGCTGGAAAGTGAGCGTTAGACCCTTTCCTGACTGACTCTAAATACCGGCGGTAGCCCAAAACCAGCGTTAGGAGCCTCTAACGCTGGTTTTCACGGCTACCGCCCAACTCTAAATCTAGGCCCATGTAAGGTAAAAAGCACACCCACACGTATGTATATG
Source organism: Bombina bombina (assembly GCF_027579735.1). NCBI lineage: Eukaryota > Metazoa > Chordata > Amphibia > Anura > Bombinatoridae > Bombina > Bombina bombina. Next base: position 547,576,829 of record NC_069499.1, read on the forward strand.
TATGTATATATATATATATATATATTTATATACTGTATATACACACATACATATACACACACACAATAAAGAAAAAAAGAATATATATATATATATATATATATATACATACACACACACACTATATATATATATATATATATATATATATATATATACATACATACATACATACATACACACAGATTTTATATATATATATATATATATATATATATATATATACATATACACACATACATACAGGGAGTGCAGAATTATTAGGCAAATGAGTATTTTGACCACATCATCCTCTTTATGCATGTTGTCTTACTCCAAGCTGTATAGGTTCGAAAGCCTGCTACCAATTAAGCATATTAGGTGATGTGCATCTCTGTAATGAGAAGGGGTGTGGTCTAATGACATCAACACCCTATATCAGGTGTGCATAATTATTAGGCAACTTCCTTTCCTTTGGCAAAATGGGTCAAAAGAAGGACTTGACAGGCTCAGAAAAGTCAAAAATAGTGAGATATCTTGCAGAGGGATGCAGCACTCTTAAAATTGCAAAGCTTCTGAAGCGTGATCATCGAACAATCAAGCGTTTCATTCAAAATAGTCAACAGGGTCGCAAGAAGCGTGTGGAAAAACCAAGGCGCAAAATAACTGCCCATGAACTGAGAAAAGTCAAGCGTGCAGCTGCCAAGATGCCACTTGCCACCAGTTTGGCCATATTTCAGAGCTGCAACATCACTGGAGTGCCCAAAAGCACAAGGTGTGCAATACTCAGAGACATGGCCAAGGTAAGAAAGGCTGAAAGACGACCACCACTGAACAAGACACACAAGCTGAAACGTCAAGACTGGGCCAAGATATATCTCAAGACTGATTTTTCTAAGGTTTTATGGACTGATGAAATGAGAGTGAGTCTTGATGGGCCAGATGGATGGGCCGTGGCTGGATTGGTAAAGGGCAGAGAGCTCCAGTCCGACTCAGACGCCAGCAAGGTGGAGGTGGAGTACTGGTTTGGGCTGGTATCATCAAAGATGAGCTTGAGGGGCCTTTTCGGGTTGAGGATGGAGTCAAGCTCAACTCCCAGTCCTACTGCCAGTTTCTGGAAGACACCTTCTTCAAGCAGTGGTACAGGAAGAAGTCTGCATCCTTCAAGAAAAACATGATTTTCATGCAGGACAATGCTCCATCACACGCGTCCAAGTACTCCACAGCGTGGCTGGCAAGAAAGGGTATAAAAGAAGAAAATCTAATGACATGGCCTCCTTGTTCACCTGATCTGAACCCCATTGAGAACCTGTGGTCCATCATCAAATGTGAGATTTACAAGGAGGGAAAACAGTACACCTCTCTGAACAGTGTCTGGGAGGCTGTGGTTGCTGCTGCACGCAATGTTGATTGTGAACAGATCAAAACACTGACAGAATCCATGGATGGCAGGCTTTTGAGTGTCCTTGCAAAGAAAGGTGGCTATATTGGTCACTGATTTGTTTTTGTTTTGTTTTTGAATGTCAGAAATGTATATTTGTGAATGTTGAGATGTTATATTGGTTTCACTGGTAAAAATAAATAATTGAAATGGGTATATATTTGTTTTTTGTTAAGTTGCCTAATAATTATGCACAGTAATAGTCACCTGTACACACAGATATCCCCCTAAAATAGCTATAACTAAAAACAAACTAAAAACTACTTCCAAAACTATTCAGCTTTGATATTAATGAGTTTTTTGGGTTCATTGAGAACATGGTTGTTGTTCAATAATAAAATGAATCCTCAAAAATACAACTTGCCTAATAATTCTGCACTCCCTGTACATAATATATATATATATATATATATATACACAGTACATACACACACAAAATATATATATATATATATATATATATATATATACATATATATATATATATATATATAAATACAAATATTAGACTCCGCACTTAATATGAATAAATAATGAATGCATAAATGTGCAAAGAAAATATCTTTTAATGTACAAGGAAAAACAGATAATAGCATAATAGTACTGCATACACAAAATCAAAATGCCGCAAACATCCATACAAACATACATACAAACTGGGCGTCCCCAGTTATCAAGCAAAAATGGAGTGGAGGAGGTCAGATGGAGAGCAAAAAAGCAGCCCCAGGTTATATATGCAAAACCATGGGTATATCTGTGCAGGATACAAACACTATAAAATTGAAGCAGTTCATGCAATATAAGCAGTTCATGCAAATGGCAAAAAAGCAATAGTTAGGTAGCTGTCAATTGCAGAGGTAAAAGATGTAGCAAAAAATCACAGATGTATAATGATTGGAGCAGTTCATGCACTTCAAAAAGTTCATACATCAAACAGATGGTACACGTTGTCAGGATAACACGTAATCTCAAGTATCACCAAGATGTAACAAAGTGTTTCCATTTATGTATAAACCTTGTTTCCATATATGTATCAACTTTGATGGTGTATTTTATGCCACTCCGGCACTCAAGGACAAAAGTCCGCCGTGAGGATAAAGAACTGTGCAAATACAACGCTCACAGAGCGATCTCACCCAAACCGTGTCAGGTATGTAGTAGAAAGCGTCCGTGGTGAAGTCACAAGTAACAGTGGTGATTCTAGCTGTGCTCCGCATATATAGAAGTGTCAGCGACCCAAAGCAGCATGTGAGTATCCAACTCCCTTGGCGTCTGACGTCACATCCACCAGTCAGGCAACGCGCGTTTCGGGCTCCGCCCTTCAACTTGAGATTACGTGTTATCCTGACAACGTTTACCATCTGTTTGATGTATGAACTTTTTGAAGTGCATGAACTGCTCCAATCATTATACATCTGTTATTCTTTGCTACATCTTTTACCTGTGCAATTGCCAGCTACCTAACTATTGCTTTTTTGCCATTTGCATGAACTGCTTCAATTTTATAGTGTTTGTATCCTGCACAGATATACCCATGGTTTTGCATATATAACCTGGGGCTGCTTTTTTGCTCTCCATCTGACCTCCTCCACTCCATTTTTGCTTGATAACTGGGGACGCCCAGTTTGTATGTATGTTTGTATGGATGTTTGCGGCATTTTGATTTTGTGTATGCAGTACTATTATGCTATTATCTGTTTTTCCTTTTACATTAAAAGATATTTTCTTGCTTTGCACATTTATGCATTCATTATTTATTCATATTAAGTGCGGATTCTAATATTTGTATTTATACTATTTCTAGGTGTAATTGGTAGTAGTACACCATATATATATATATACACACACACAGTATATACACACACACACCAAGACTACTTACTTACATCAAAAATGTCATCAACTCAAACTGTAAGAATAAAACATATTATGAAATAAAATAATAAAAATCATTAAGAAGAGGTAGATTTTCCAATGTCTTCACTATACAAGTGTGCAAATACCTGTACTTAGGAGCCTAAGTAGACAATATTCAGACATACCTGTAATTCATCTTCTACTTCATCTGCAGTCACTGGCACCTCAATCCTCTCGTCTCTTGTCTCTATGGGCATCTGCTCTGCTTCCTTCAGAAAACATGTTTGTTTGTTAAATAGTTTTAGCTGCATTACCCATCATGCTTTAGCAGTGTACATTATTGCACAACAGCGTCTACTGATGTCAAACAAATATAAACATAAATACAGTCACATCAAGCTTTTGTCATTTATAAACCAAAGTTATTTGGGACTCAATCCATCACTTCAATGGGTCAATATTAATAGCAAAGAAAAATATTTATTCGGAACTTTAAAATAAAACAATAAGTGGAGAATCAGACAATGGGGAAATAGACATAAATAATAGATGTGCACTATTTAAACCAGTGACAGTAACACGGGGGGTAGAGAGAACACCATGGTAAGGAACATCACAGTGACTGTAACACAAGGGAATTATCTCAAATGCACAACAGGGCTTTTCAAATTATAACAGAAGCATTTTTGCATTTTAGAACTAAAACTCTTCTTCTAAAATCTGTAACTGTTTTTTTGTAACATTTAGGGCCAGATTACGAGTGAAGCGCAAATGAACACACAATTGTGCTGGAAGTAAGATTTTTGCACTTGTCAGGTTGCACTCATATTACAAGTTGAAAGTAAACTGTAAAAAAAAAACCTTCTATTTATAAATACTTAGAACATATTCTGCAACGTGCAGAACATTGGAATGTGAAATATTTACAGAAAATACATAGTTAAAACCTTTATAAAAGTGAATATTGCATAAATATGCTTTAACATCTTTTCATCTACTTAACGGCAAATGGCTTCAATGCACATATATATATATATATATATACTGTATATATATATATATATATATATCTATATCTATATTGATCCAGTAGAGAGGCGCACCACAGAGACAATCACTCCAAAGTAAAAGTAACTGTTAGTTTATTGCGGCACATCGTTAAAAGCATATAACAGGGCACACAGGCCCAACAGGCTCACAGGTAAAAACACAACACAGGTGTGTCAGATAGTTACGCAGACATGTTTCGTGAGCATGCTCACTTGTTCACTGCATATGGAACCAGTCTGACACACCTTTACTTATACCACAGATTTAAAGACACAGTATAGATTTTAAAGTGGTACAAGTTAACAATGGACTCTAAATAGCATACTTTTATTTCTTAATACTTTATATGAAGAGAGAAATCAATAAATCAAAAATTGTCTTATAGCTATCCTTTAACCATATAAATGGTAAAAGTTAAGACATATAGTGCTTAAGTTGCAATTATTGCATTGCAACAATTTTAAACAATTAGAAGTATATAAACCTTTCATACGTATTGTTCAAGTAGTACTGTCAAGTGTTAAAAAGGTAATATTTGCAACAATATGCAGTTTTATGACTATAAAGCACTATATATGCCATTAAGACTATATTGACTTTGTTTCACTTAAAATAGTACATATGGAGAAAACAACCTTATTTTTAATTTTTAAAGCTTTAAGAATGAGAAACAGATAAAGAAAATAGGTATACATATATCCTATAAGTATGTGGGGAGGGAAAGTTTTTATTTTTTATTAATTTCTCTCTTCATATAAAGTATTAAGAAATAAAAGTATACTATTTAGAGTCCATTGTTAACTTGTACCACTTTAAAATCTATACTGTGTCTTTAAATCTGTGGTATAAGTAAAGGTGTGTCAGACTGGTTCCATATGCAGTGAACAAGTGAGCATGCTCACGAAACATGTCTGCGTAACTATCTGACACACCTGTGTTGTGTTTTTACCTGTGAGCCTGTTGGGCCTGTGTGCCCTGTTATATGCTTTTAACGATGTGCCGCAATAAACTAACAGTTACTTTTACTTTGGAGTGATTGTCTCTGTGGTGCGCCTCTCTACTGGATCAATTTGCATTTACTTTTAAGTTGGCAGACTTAATTTGGGGCCGCATAACAGGACTTTCCATATTTGCACCCACTCTCCTTTGAGCCGACAGGAGGATTTGTTTCTCCACCCCCTGCAGCAATCACGTTGGGAGTGAATCGAGCGCTACACACACAGAACCTCTTGTGTACTTTGACTGATCTCTGCTTAACTGTGTGACAGCAGCCGTCCGGAGGAAGGATTCAGAGGAATACCTGCAGAACTGAAGGCGGGTAAGAGTTTACAGCATACCATTTTGTATAGGCTGTTTTTCTCTAGCAATATCGTATTTGATGAATATACAGGCTGATAGATAGACCTGCACGCTGACATCCGTTCCAATCCGGGAATTACACTCTCTGCATTTTGGAAATTTGGCTGAAGACGAGGTGGGTTGCTACTTGCTAAAATTGCATTAAAGGCACTTACGCTATTTTAAATATTAGGCTCACAGGTATTGGACTTTTACTTTTACATTGTATACAGTTTCACTTTATATTATCTTACAACCTTGCTATAATGGATAATGAAGAAACAGAATGTTATGTACTAAGGGACTTTAATGAGGAGTCCAATGATGCATATGAGGAGGTTGCACACAATATTGACACTCTATTCTTTGAAATTGACTCTCTACGCAAAAAAGATATAAAGTTAGATCTGGACATTAAATCCTTTTTGATCTATAAGAATGATAAGCGTATTCCAAGGGGATTGAGAGTCAAAAAGTTCCCATCATTCATTACATATGATATTGAGTTCATTAAAAAATGGAATAACATTTTAGACACATGCTCCTTTGCACTAATTGACCTATTGATAGATTTCAAAAGAAAGCAGAGGAAGGATTTGTTGCAAGAGATAAAAGAAGTGCAAATACAACTGCGAGAATTTCAAAAAGATAAAGAATTTAAAGATTATGATAAAAAATTTGAACAGTCCATGATTAATTTCAGACAGGAGCTTTGGCACTTTAAATCAAATAAAATGTCAAGAGATAGAAAGGACTATGAATTAAACCAAGTATACAAATGGTCCTATGAGGAATATTCAAGAAATAAATTCAGGTCACATAAATCAAGTAAAAAGAACTTTAACAAGAAAGGATCTGGCAAACAAAAATCAGTCACATTCTCAGACACTGAATATGAGGTAGACTCATCAGATAATGAAAACACAGAAGAGTGTGCTACAGAAACATTTCATTCACTACAAGAACTAGAGCCAGAAGAAGGTACCAGTGAGAAGTCAAAAAACGGGGAAGGTACAATTGCAGGAACAGCAAGAAAAAAACCCATAGAGGTAGAAGAGGCAAAAGTAACAACAAGAAAAACAAAAATAAAGCCCAAAATGACCGGTCAGGGCAACCAGGGATACAGGGGCAAGTCCTTCAACAAGAAATATGTGACAAGATCACAGGGACAGAAACAACAGACCTGAATTTAAATGTCATAAATTTATCTACTGTTTCTTTAAGTAAAACTCAAATCTCTCTCTTATCTAAAGGTCTCAATTTTGTTCCCTCCGCACACTTCAACTTATTTGAAACTGTGTTAGATGTGAACCGGTATGTACGTAAACTCACTCTACAGAAACACTTTTATGGGATGAGTGAGCAGGAGTCAAACAAAACTGAGACCAAAAGAGCAACAGAACATGAAATTTCTGATAATCTTTTTTCTTTTTCTGAAATGTGTACCATAAATGACTTGAATGAATTGATTGGGGAGGGTGATACATACAATAATGATATTTCTAAAGAATCAGTTGTGAGGTGTGATCATGTAAAGAAGAAAAGCTCCTTTTACCCTGTACATGCCCGTCCAAAAACGTTGGACATTTTTCAGAAAACAATAGAGGAAAAACTGACTGTGCTCAGTGAAAAAAACTCAAAGAAAAGTAAAAATATGTCTAATCTAACAGCTAATGAAAAACAAGCATTGAAACGTTTATCTGAAAATGATTCAATCCTCATTAGACCCTCAGACAAAGGAGGAAATGTAGTTATTCTCAACAAAACAGATTACATAATGGAGGCTAAGAGGCAACTGGATGATAAAGAGGTATATAGCAAACTTCAGACTAATCCCACGAAGTTATACAAAAATGAATTAGTGGGTATTCTGTTTGCTAAACATAATAATATAATTAGTGCTTCCACTAAAGATGCACTCGTACCCTCTCATCCGGTTGCCCCTATCTTCCATTATTTCCCAAAAATACACAAAGATCCTGTGTGCCCACTAGGACGTCCCATTATTGCAGGGATTGGTTCCCTAAATGAACCTTTGAGTGATCTGATTGACACTTTTTTACAACCTCTGGTTAGAGGACTCTTAACCTATATACAAGATACAACTGCTATTCTAACTAAACTGGACAAAGTGAGATGGGAACCTAGTTTCAGATTTTTAGTGGTGGATGTCACCTCTCTATACACCTGTATACAAAACAATAAAGGTATGACTGCCATAGAATTTTTCCTTGATACATACAGTGATTATGACTCGGCTACTAAGAGTTTTATTTTAAGAGCTATAGAGTATCTCCTAACGCATAATTTTTTTATGTTTGGCACTGAGTTCTTTCTCCAGAGACGTGGAACAGCTATGGGGGCAAAGTTTGCCCCATCCTATGCCAACCTCTTTATGGGGTGGTGGGAGCTGTTCCACGTCTTTGGAGAAAGAAATCCTTTCAGAAATAAGATAAAGCATTTCTATAGGTACATTGATGACCTGTTTTTTGTATTTGAAGGAAGTGAATCGGAAGCAGTTTCCTTTTGTGAATTTATGAATCATAATGCTGATGGAATTAGATTTGTAGGAGAGAATAATGCAGAAACTATCAACTTTCTAGACTTAAAGATCTCTGCCAATGTGATTGAGAATAAAATAGAAACTAGCCTTTACAGAAAGCCTACTGCAGGCAATACTCTTTTGTCATTTAAATCTTGCCATCCCACACATGTACTCAGGGGCATCCCAAAGGGAGAGTACATTAGGGCAAAAAGAAACTGTACAAATGAAGAACAATATGAGGAAAACAGCTCAATAATCACTAACAGATTAAAGCAGAGAGGCTACACTGATAACATACTAGATGCCGCCAAAGAAAGTATAAAGGATATACCCAGGGAAAATTTCCTCAAGTATAGAGAGAAAGAAAACAAGCAATCTTTGACTACTACACCAAAATTCATAACTACCTATAGTACAGACTACTACAAAATCTGTGATATAATAAGGGAAAGTGTTCACATTTTGTACACAGATCCTATTCTGAAAGAAATAGTACAGCAAGGAATTAATTTCATACCCAAGAGAGGCAAAACCCTAGCCAATCATCTATCACCTTCTGATATGATGAATAAAAACAATACCAATTGGTTAAAAGGAAAGAAAGGTTTCTATAAATGCAGAAGAAAAGACTGCACAACTTCTGAACATGTACAAGAGGGTGACACGTTTCACTCCAGTACAACACAGAATGAACACAAGATAAATGTTTTCATTAATTGCAAGACCACTCACGTGGTCTATCTCCTGACATGCAGAATTTGCAATTGTCAGTATGTAGGTAAAACGAAGCGTCCCATCAAAGACAGGTTCTTAGAACACTTACGGTCTGCTTAACTTTACAAGGGATTGATCATGTACCCCACTGGAGAAGAGGGGGCAACAGGGAAGACAAATTAAACAAACGAGAAGTCTACTGGATCTTCTAAAGACAAGTAACCCCCAAGGTCTAAACATGAGAAGGGACCTAGATTTGTTTACTTAAATAATTGCATTTCTTCTTTGCATGTGATCACATATTGTCAAAAAACTTGCCCTCCCCACATACTTATAGGATATATGTATACCTATTTTCTTTATCTGTTTCTCATTCTTAAAGCTTTAAAAATTAAAAATAAGGTTGTTTTCTCCATATGTACTATTTTAAGTGAAACAAAGTCAATATAGTCTTAATGGCATATATAGTGCTTTATAGTCATAAAACTGCATATTGTTGCAAATATTACCTTTTTAACACTTGACAGTACTACTTGAACAATACGTATGAAAGGTTTATATACTTCTAATTGTTTAAAATTGTTGCAATGCAATAATTGCAACTTAAGCACTATATGTCTTAACTTTTACCATTTATATGGTTAAAGGATAGCTATAAGACAATTTTTGATTTATTGATTTCTCTCTTCATATAAAGTATTAAGAAATAAAAGTATACTATTTAGAGTCCATTGTTACCTTGTACCACTTTAAAATCTATACTGTGTCTTTAAATCTGTGGTATAAGTAAAGGTGTGTCAGACTGGTTCCATATGCAGTGAACAAGTGAGCATGCTCACGAAACATGTCTGCGTAACTATCTGACACACCTGTGTTGTGTTTTTACCTGTGAGCCTGTTGGGCCTGTGTGCCCTGTTATATGCTTTTAACGATGTGCCGCAATAAACTAACAATTACTTTTACTTTGGAGTGATTGTCTCTGTGGTGCGCCTCTCTACTGGATCAATTTGCATTTACTTTTAAGTTGGCAGACTTAATTTGGGGCCGCATAACAGGACTTTCCATATTTGCACCCACTCTCCTTTGAGCCGACAGGAGGATTTGTTTCTCCACCCCCTGCAGCAATCACGTTGGGAGTGAATCGAGCGCTACACACACAGAACCTCTTGTGTACTATATATATCTATATACTGTATGTGCACATATGTATTTATGTTTTTATATGTTTATATACATCTGTAAATACATATATACACATAAATACATAAGTTCACACACACATATATATATATATATATATATATACACACACACACACATACATACAACTTTAGACATGGATATGTATGTATGTATCTCACTGTTAAAGCCCTTTGCCTGCCTTTTTTTGTTCTTACACCTTATATCTTTGAGGCCTTAGAACTTGTGTGTGCAATATTTTTTATTAGATGGTGTTATTATGACTGTAACTGTACTTTGTAATGTATTTTTGTTTTGTGCAATTTTGATGTTTTGCAAAACAGTTAACCAAAGTTATGAAGTTGCGGTATTCATTCTAGTGTAAATCACGATTGCGTTTACTTTCAACTCGTGATATTAGCGGTAAGCCCTACGAGCGCAAACCCTCGCAACAAACCCCTTATCTCTCAGGCACAAACGTTTGCACTCCACTCGTAATCTTGCCCTGAATGTTTGTGCACAACTGCTCTGTATTTTACTGGCTAATAAAGCTAACTTCCATAGCTTTAATGAGAGACAGCGGCGCACCCCAAAATCAGAGCAAAACCTTTTTTATTTTTAAGAAACAGGGACATCTATTTAAAGAAAATAAAAGCTGTAATGTTTTTAATATTTTTTTTTCTGAAGCAGCAGCGATGACTTGTACACTAATGTATCTAAAAGCAGCATTTTCCTACCATTCAGTCAGGGAGTGCACACTTCTCAGCTTAACTAAACAATAGGAAACCTGTGGACTACATGGCAGGCATCCTTTGCAATGTGTTAAATATTCAGAAAGCACATTCATAAATAGTGCATGGTCTCCCAGCAGGGTGCAGGATCATACGGGAGCTTACAGCTCAGAGGTGCCTGCCTGGCTCCTTGGCTATGCTCTTTCATGCACAGCCTTTCTGTACTTCAATTTAAAGCAATGGTCAAAATGTCAGAAAAGGCACGAGTCAGGGGCACAGTCACTGCAAGCATTGCACAATGTTTTGTTTTTCAAACGAAACAAATGATTTTACTACTGAAAATATGATACACGGTATTGTGATGCTTTCTGTCTCTATCACACTTTTTTTTAATCTACTGCTAATAAGAATAGCCTGCACTCAAACCCACTTAATTATTGTATTTATTTATTGCTAATGACAAACACTGTGGGAGAAGTTCATGAATGCCTGGGATAAGCATAAGACTATTCTCCGAACTAGATACGTTTACACTTTAGAAAATTTGGGCAGACTTGTTAGGACCCATGGTTCTTATTTACCATCAAAATATATGTTTCCATTTTTTCTATTCATTATCTAAATCAGGGACAATAGCCCCAGAATTAAATTGTATTGTTTAGCTTTTCACAGCATTTTAAAATCTAAACCAATAAAATCCAGTTAACCCACTTGATATTCCACTTACCACAAGCTTTGTGTATGCATTTATAACACCCCCTTTATATGGATGTGGATAATACTACAGAAATAATTCAATGGATCAAAAAATACTTTTTGTACTTTCTTATTTAAAGGGATAGGAAACTGAAATATTTTCTTTCATGATTCAGGTAGAGCAGCAATTTTAAACAAGTTTCTAATTTACTCCTATTATCAATTTTTCTTTGTTCTCTTAGTATCTTTATTTGAAAAGCAGGAATGTAAGCTTAGGAGCAGGCCCATTCTTTGTTCAGCACCCTGGGTAGCGTTTGTTGATTGGTGGCTACATTTAGACACCAATAAGCAAGCGCTACCCAGGTGAGAAACAAAAAATGGGCCTGCTCCTAAGCTTCAATTCCTGCTTTTCAAATAAAGATACTAAGAGAACAAAGAAAAATTGATAATAGGAGTAAATTAGAATCTTGCTTAAAATTGCTGTTCTGAATCATAAAAGGAAAAAATTGTGTTTCACATCCCTTTAATATTCTTGTGTTAAACTGCACATTTTGACTTTTTATATTCAGCATCAATTTCTTTGTTAACAAGTGGACTGGTCCTGTGCAAACATTTTTTGATTGAATAAAAAGTTCAGCATAAACCTCGATCATGCTTTAAATTTTGAAATGTTGTCAAGTTAAATATATAATACAATATGTGTTTATTTACAAATGCAATAAAAAGTGTTTAGACATTAAACTGTTAAATGTAAAATTATTCAAACTGATTTGAAATTGTTAATTATTGTTGTGTTAAGTGAAATGTCATTAGGTATTCATTGTTAATGCTAAAGAAATTGGCTGTTATGTTTGACATATTTAGCTGTGTAGCTTTTGTTCTGTGAAGGTTGTGTGAAAATCCTTTGAGAAGCCTGAGATATGCCTATTTCATATAGTTTTGAATCTGTTTTCCTTGCCTTCAAATAGATTTTCCTGTTATATTATGAGGAAAGGAAAGAAATAAAGATCATCCAAGGCACCCATATAAGGCTAGATTACAAGTGGTGCTCTAAAGATAGCGCAGGTAGCAATAAGCAATATCGCAGTGGCGCTAACTTGCTTGCATATTACAAATTATAAGTAAATGGGTGCGCTCAAGCACAAATACAAGACCAAGTGTAAAAAAGAAAAAAAAAAAGTTGCACCAAGCACAACATAAGTACATTAAAATAAAGTGTTACACTCATATATACACTATCAAAATAAAAGTATCCATATAAATATCAATAAAATATATATATATATCTCAATTCAAAAGGAATGCACTGAGACAGTGGACCAGGGTGCAGCATTCAATAATATCTAAGCATAGAGTAAATTCACCCTCTAGATTTAACTCACATACATACATATACACATATGAACACATATATACATTTATATATACACTTTGGAGTCCTTGCCAGATAAATATCTTTAAACATGAATATTAATATTTATTCAATTTTAATATTTTATATTATATTTTACTGTGTTTTTACTATAAATATTTCACATTCCAATGTTCTTTACATAGAAGAAAATGTTACTTTTATTTATATATATATATATATAATCCACAAAGCAAATGTACTCTCAGGTCTTTGGATGAAAAAAGGTTCAAAATTTAATTAAACATTTTCGGGGACAACCTCCCCTTCATCAGCATCATCAGAAGGGGAGGTTGTCCCCAAAAACGTTTCATTAAATTTTTAACCTTTTTTCATCCAAAGACCTGAGAGTACATTTGCTTTGTGGATTATTTAATACATTTATGCACCCAGGCAGATGTCCTTAGGAGGGTAATCCTGTAGAGTGGACTTTTGAATATATATATATATATATATATATATATATATATATATATATATATATATTTTATATATAGATATATATATCTTACAAAACAAATCATTATATATACATATATATATCTTACAAAACAAATCATTATATATACATATATATATCTTACAAAACAAATCATTATATATACATATATATATCTTACAAAACAAATCATTATATATACATATATATATATCTTACAAAACAAATCATTATATATACATATATATATCTTACAAAACAAATCATTATATATACATATATATATATCTTACAAAACAAATCATTATATATATATATATATATCTTACAAAACAAATCATTATATATATATATATATATCTTACAAAACAAATCATTATATATATATATATATTATATCTTACAAAACAAATCATTATATATATATATATATATATATATATATATATATATCTTACAAAACAAATCATTATATATATATATATATATATATATATATATATATATATCTTACAAAACAAATCATTATATATATATATATATTATATCTTACAAAACAAATCATTATATATATATATATATATATATATATCTTACAAAACAAATCATTATCTATATATATATATATCTTACAAAACAAATCATTATATATATATATATATATCTATATCTTACAAAACAAATCATTTTATATATATATATATATATATATATATATATGTATATATATATATATATATATATATATATATATATATATATATATAAAATATACATATCAAAATAAAAATAAAATTTTCTTCTACGTGAAGAACATTGGATTGTGAAATATTCATAACTACCTTAGCTTTAACGATGTAGGTCTAACACGGTGTCGGGTTAGTGCACAAGCAATACGTGTTTGTTTGTTTTTTTAAAGTGCTCTCCATTAAAGTCTATGGGAAGAAGAAATTAACAAGGTTGCGTTATCCGAAGTCCTGAAGTTAGCGTGTATTGGGTTTTGCTCGCACGCTAACTTTTTACTTTCAACTTGTAATACTGATGCTAACCCGCCAGCGTTAAAAGTTTACTTTAAGCGGTGTTAGCATGCAATCGGAAAAAATATTTAGAACACCAATTGTAATCTGGCCGGTAATGTTTTAGGGAATTCTGATCAATTGAGATGGTTACCAAAGACAGTAATTGAATGTAGTCATAAATCAATACAAATATAACAAAACAAAAAAGTGACATACAGTGTTATCTCTTACAGGATCTTCACTCATTGATTTATACTCATTCGAACTCGGCAGTGTTACATTCTGGTGTTTTTTCTGAAAAAAAGTAAAAGGATAGAATTATATCTTTTAAATCTATTATAATATAAAGAGGCATTTAAAGGGACATAAAACCATAAAACCCTTTTTTTGATGATGCAGATAGAGAAAACAATTTTAAACAACTTTCCAATTTACTTCTATTATCAGATTGACTTAATTCTCTTGGTGTCCTTGGTTGAAGGTGCAGCAAAGCACTGTTGGGAGCTAGCTGAATTTATCAGGTGAGCCAATGACATCTGGCGTATAAGTGCAGCCACCAATCAGCAGCTAGCTCCCGTCAGCACATAACTGCTTCTGAGCCTACCTAGTTATGTTTTTCAACAAAGGATAGCAAGTAAACAAAGCAAATTTGATAATACATGTGAAAATTGGAAAGTTGTTTAACATTGCATGCTCCAGCTGAATCATGAAAGAAACGTTTTGTTTTTTGTCTCTTTAAGACTATTAATCACAAATTTCAAAGCATATAAACTGGGATTTTTACACCAAAATTTCTGCTAAAAGAGGTGCATTTTATACTAAATACCTTCTCTTTATGGTAAATAGGTGTCGCTTCTTCTTCCTGTAAACCTGTAGGAATGTGCAGTGTTGGTATATTGGTACCGTTCATTCCTGAAATGACAAAATAACATTCAATAAAACAATCACAGTTTGTCAGAGGCCCATTAAAGGCTTAATCTCAAAACTCTATCTTCTGTTTAACTTTAAAGACTTAGGCCTAGATTTAGAGTTCGGCGGTAGCCGTGAAAACCAGCGTTAGAGGCTCCTAACGCTGGTTTTGGCCGCCCGCTGGTATTTGGAGTCAGTGATTAAAGGGTCTAACGCTCACTTTTCAGCCGCGACTTTTCCATACCGCAGATCCCCTTACGTCAATTGCGTATCCTATCTTTTCAATGGGATCTTCCTAACGCCGGTATTTAGAGTCGTTTCTGAAGTGAGCGTTAGAGCTCTAACAACAAAACTCCAGCCGCCGGAAAATAGCAGGAGTTAAGAGCTTTCTGGGCTAACGCCGGTTCATAAAGCTCTTAACTACTGTACCCTAAAGTACACTAACACCCATAAACTACCTATGTACCCCTAAACCGAGGTCCCCCCACATCGCCGCCACTCAATTTAAATTTTTTAACCCCTAATCTGCCGACCGCCACCTACGTTATACTTATGTACCCCTAATCTGCTGCCCCTAACCCCGCCGACCCCTGTATTACATTTATTAACCCCTAACCTGCCCCCCACAACGTCGCCGCCAGCTACTTACAATAATTAACCCCTAATCTTCTGACCGCAAAGCGCCGCCACCTACGTTATCCTTATGTACCCCTAATCTGCTGCCCCTAACAACCGCCGACCCCTATATTATATTTATTAACCCCTAATCTGCCCCCCTCAACGTCGCCGACACCTGCCTACACTTATTAACCCCTAATCTGCCGACCGGACCTGAGCGCTACTATAATAAAGTTATTAACCCCTAATCCGCCTCACTAACCCTATCAAAAATAGTATTAATCCCTAATCTGCCCTCCCTAACATCGCCGACACCTACCTTCAATTATTAACCCCTAATCTGACGACCGGAGCTCATCGCTACTATAATAAATGGATTAACCCCTAAAGCTAAGTCTAACCCTAACACTAACACCCCCCTAACTTAAATATAATTTACATCTAACGAAATTAATTAACTCTTATTAAATAACTTATTCCTATTTAAAGCTAAATACTTACCTGTAAAATAAATCCTAATATAGCTACAATATAAATTATAATTATATTATAGCTATTTTAGGATTAATATTTATTTTACAGGCAACTTTGTAATTATTTTAACCAGGTACAATAGCTATTAAATAGTTAAGAACTATTTAATAGTTACCTAGTTAAAATAATAACAAATTTACCTGTAAAATAAATCCTAACCTAAGATATAATTAAACCTAACACTACCCTATCAATAAATTAATTAAATAAACTACCTACAATTACCTACAATTAACCTAACACTACACTATCAATAAATTAATTAAACACAATTCCTACAAATAAATACAATTAAATAAACTAGCTAAAGTACAAAAAATAAAAAAGAACTAAGTTACAAAAAATAAAAAAATATTTACAAACATCAGAAAATTATTACAACAATTTTAAACTAATTACACCTACTCTAAGCCCCCTAATAAAATAACAAAGACCCCCAAAATAAAAAATTCCCTACCCTATTCTAAATTAAAAAAGTTAAAAGCTCTTTTACCTTACCAGCCCTGAACAGGGCCCTTTGCAGGGCATGCCCCAAGAATTTCAGCTCTTTTGCCTGTAAAAAAAACACATACAATACCCCCCCCCCCAACATTACAACCCACCACCCACATACCCCTAATCTAACCCAAACCCCCCTTAAATAAACCTAACACTAAGCCCCTGAAGATCTTCCTACCTTGTCTTCACCATCCAGGTATCACCGATCCGTCCTGGCTCCAACATCTTCATCCAACCCAAGCGGGGGTTGGCGATCCATCATCCGGTGGCTGAAGAGGTCCAGAAGAGGCTCCAAAGTCTTCCTCCTATCCGGCAAGAAGAGGACATCCGGACCGGCAAACATCTTCTCCAAGCGGCATCTTCGATCTTCTTGCATCCGGTGCGGAGCGGGTCCATCTTGAAGCAGGCGACGCGGATCCATCCTCTTCTTCCGTTGTCTCCCGACGAATGACGGTTCCTTTAAGGGACGTCATCCAAGATGGCGTCCCTTGAATTCCGATTGGCTGATAGGATTCTATCAGCCAATCGGAATTAAGGTAGGAATATTCTGATTGCCAATCAGCCAATCAGATTGAGCTCGCATTCTATTGGCTGATCGGAACAGCCAATAGAATGCGAGCTCAATCTGATTGGCTGATTGGATCAGCCAATCGGATTGAACTTGATTCTGATTGGCTGATTCCATCAGCCAATCAGAATATTCCTACCTTAATTCCGATTGGCTGATAGAATCCTATCAGCCAATCGGAATTCGAGGGATGCCATCTTGGATGACGTCCCTTAAAGGAACCGTCATTCGTCGGGAGACAACGGAAGAAGAGGATGGATCCGTGTTGCCTGCTTCAAGATGGACCCGCTCCGCACCGGATGCCAGAAGATCGAAGATGCCGCTTGGAGAAGATGTTTGCCGGTCCGGATGTCCTCTTCTTGCCGGATAGGAGGAAGACTTTGGAGCCTCTTCTGGACCTCTTCAGCCACCGGATGATGGATCGCCAACCCCCGCTTGGGTTGGATGAAGATGTTGGAGCCAGGACGGATCGGTGATACCTGGATGGTGAAGACAAGGTAGGAAGATCTTCAGGGGCTTGGTGTTAGGTTTATTTAAGGGGGGTTTGGGTTAGATTAGGGGTATGTGGGTGGTGGGTTTTAATGTTGGGGGGGGTATTGTATGTGCTTTTTTTACAGGCAAAAGAGCTGAAATTCTTGGGGCATGCCCCGCAAAGGGCCCTGTTCAGGGCTGGTAAGGTAAAAGAGCTTTTAACTTTTTTAATTTAGAATAGGGTAGGGAATTTTTTATTTTGGGGGTCTTTGTTATTTTATTAGGGGGCTTAGAGTAGGTGTAATTAGTTTAAAATTGTTGTAATAATTTTCTGATGTTTGTAAATATTTTTTTATTTTTTGTAACTTAGTTCTCTTTTATTTTTTGTACTTTAGCTAGTTTATTTAATTGTATTTATTTGTAGGAATTGTGTTTAATTAATTTATTGATAGTGTAGTGTTAGGTTAATTGTAGGTAATTGTAGGTAGTTTATTTAATTAATTTATTGATAGGGTAGTGTTAGGTTTAATTATATCTTAGGTTAGGATTTATTTTACAGGTAAATTTGTTATTATTTTAACTAGGTAACTATTAAATAGTTATTAACTATTTAATAGCTATTGTACCTGGTTAAAATAATTACAAAGTTGCCTGCAAAATAAATATTAATCCTAAAATAGCTATAATATAATTATAATTTATATTGTAGCTATATTAGGATTTATTTTACAGGTAAGTATTTAGCTTTAAATAGGAATAAGTTATTTAATAAGAGTTAATTAATTTCGTTAGATTTAAATTATATTTAAGTTAGGGGGGTGTTAGTGTTAGGGTTAGACTTAGCTTTAGGGGTTAATCCATTTATTATAGTAGCGATGAGCTCCGGTCGTCAGATTAGGGGTTAATAATTGAAGTTAGGTGTCGGCGATGTTAGGGAGGGCAGATTAGGGGTTAATACTATTTATTAGGGTTGCACCAATACCATTTTTTTATGACCGAGTACAAGTACCGATACTTGTTTTCAAATACTCGCCGATACCAATTACCGATACTTTTTTTTTAATGTCATGTGACAGTTTACCAAGCACAATACAGACTAATTATTTAATATTCCTTCTTTATAATTATAAAGGACTGTAATTCAAAAGACATTATGAAATAATAAAAGTTTTATTTGTCACAAAGTTCACTGAACATGTTTATAAATAAAAAATATTACAATAAAATATTACATTTAAAGGGGTTATGCAATTGGGTTGTAGGGCTGTTATATAACATCAATCTGACATAGAGGTTCGACTCTAAGTTGAACAGTCTTTCACTTTCCACCATACTGCATGGGGCAGAAAGATATTTTTGGGCCATTTTAGCCAGAGCTGGAAATCTGTTTATTAACTGCCCAGTACTTCAGGGGTTTGTCTGAAGGAGGTACAGTGATCTCTCCTACAATAATACAAATAACAGCAATTTGTATTGGCAGAACAGTAGTAAACAATTTTTAGTTTAGTCTCCACTTAAGTTTAAAATGAAATGGGAACATACAGTTTGAAAAAAACACCACAAGATAGCATATGGGTAGGAAGTAGAGGTATCGGTTTAAGTATCGGTGCATTTGCACGAGTACAAGTACTCATGCAAATACTTGGTATCAGTACCGATACCGATACTAGTATCGGTATCGGTGCAACCCTACTATTTATGATAGGGTTAGTGAGGCGGGTTAGGGGTTAATAACTTTATTATAGTAGCGGTGCGGTCCGCTCGGCAGATTAGGGGTTAATAAGTGTAGGCAGGTGTCGGCGACGTTGTGGGGGGCAGATTAGGGGTTAATAAATATAATATAGGGGTCGGCGATGTTAGGGCAGCAGATTAGGGGTACATAGGGATAACGTAGGTTGCGGCGGTTTACGGAGCGGCAGATTAGGGGTTAAAAAAATATGCAGGGGTCAGCGATAGCGGGAGCGGCAGATTAGGGGTTAATAAGTGTAAGGTTAGAGGTGTTTAGACTCGGGGTACATGTTAGAGTGTTAGGTGCAGACATAGGAAGTGTTTCCCCATAGCAAACAATGGGGCTGCGTTAGGAGCTGAACGCTGCTTTTTTGCAGGTGTTAGGTTTTTTTTCAGCTCAAACAGCCCCATTGTTTCCTATGGGGATATCGTGCACGAGCACGTTTTTGAGGCTGGCCGCGTCCGTAAGCAACTCTGGTATCGAGAGTTGCATTTGCGGTAAAAATGCTCTACGCTCCTTTTTTGGAGCCTAACGCAGCATTTGTTTGAACTCTCGATTCCAGAGTTAATTTTATGGTGCGGCCAGAAAAAAGCCTGCGGAGCGTTAACAGCCCTTCTACCGCCAAACTCCAAATCTAGGCCAAAGTTACTAAAACGTCAATGATGCTTAAATGGGAACATGAGTTAGGCAAAACGTGGGATATGGACAAGACATATACTGTAGATAATGGCTCATCTTTTACGGTTAATGCATTATTAAGAGAAAATGATCTGAAAGTATTACATGGATGGTATTATTACCCTACTAGATTTCACAACTCAGACGAAACACTACCCAAACTATGTTACAGAGGTTGTGGAGAATCTGGAACATACACCCACATGTGGTGGGATTGTACTAAAGTTAAAGATATCCTATCTATTAAGTAGACATGTACATGGCGAAAAAATTTGGTTCGGTTCGGATCGATTCGGAATTTTTTGAAGTTCGGTTCGGATCGATTCGAATTCGGAAAATTCTGAATCGATTCATTTCAGATTCTAATAAATTCGGCTGGATTTGGTTCGATTCGGTTCGATTTGGTTCGATTCGGTTCGTAAATTCGGCATTTCGGTAAGTGTTAGGTGGGATTAGACTAGTATTATACTGTATATTAGGTGTTAACCTAACATACTGTACAATACTAGTGTAATCCCAATGGCCATCCGAATTTACGAATCGATTTGATTTGATTTGGTTTGATTCGGAAAATTCGGCAGAATTTTAATTCGGAAATTCGGTTCGATCCGAATCGCAGAATTTTCCGAATTTCCGAATCGAACCAAACCGAATCGCACATGTCTACTATTAAGTATAATCTTTGAAAAAAGAATTACACTTACTCCTGAACAGGAATTACTCCACTTCCCAATGGAAGGAATATTGAGAAAACATTTCAATTTAGTAGCAATGATATGCACATTTCCTAGAATAAGCATAGCTAGACCCACTTGTGATGGAATATATTCTAAAACAGATTGAATATCATTATAACATGTAGCACAGTGGCTACATTGCTCAACACGAAAGATAAACTCTTAGATAATGTACTATGAGGCTGAAGACGCCAGACATCTACAGACAGAGATGAATCCAAAAGACACAATGCATATGTTTTTGTCCCAAGATGGGTAAATCCTAACTAATGAAAAGTGATGAGTGTATAATATCAGGATGTTCAAGTGTTTGATAAAATATTGTGAATTTCAATTATTATGACAATACTGTATAGATAAGAAAGAATTAACAGTAAAGTTATATGTTTAGAATAACCACTAAAACATTGGAGATTTGATTTACAAATTTGATGTTTATTGTATTTACAAACATTGTACTAAAAGCAAAAATGATAATCTTTGTATCACAAAATATCTGTATATTTAAAGATTTTCTTAAAAATAAAAAATAAAAATATTTCAACAACAAAAAAAAACCAATTACACGTATCCAAACGAAATGTTTCCAAAAAAGAAAAAAGTCCAAACATTAATAAATAAATAAATAATCAATTTAGGCAGAAACAATTTATACAATTTTAACACTCAAGCAACAGGCACTTTTACATGAACAATATGATATCTAGAGCAGTGGTTCTCAACCTAAGTGACCTCAAGGCCCGGTAAGTTTTAGCTGGACCTGTCCAGGGCCCGGTAAGCATCAGGAGTGGGTTGGAGTATGTTTGGAAGAAATCTATATAAATATATATATATATATATATATATATATATATATATCTATATATATCTATATATATCTATATGTATATATCTATATCTATTTCTCTCTCTCTATACAGGTAGCCCTCAGTTTACGCCAGGGTTAGGTTCCAGAAGGAATGGTTGTAAATCGAAACCGTTGTAAATTGAAACCCAGTTTATAATGTAAGTCAATGGGAAGTGAGGGAGTTAGGTTCTAGGTTCCAGGCCCCTCTCAAAATTGTCATAACTAACACCTAATACATTATTTTTAAAGCTTTGAAATGAAGACTTTAAATGCTAAACAGCATTATAAACCTAATAAAATAATCACACAACACATAATATATAATTAAACTAAGTTAAATGAACAAAAACATTTGCTAAACAGCATTATAAACCTAATAAAATAAGCACACAACACAGACTTCACTTGCATTTTTCTGCAAACAGTTCTTTCTATGCATTCCAATCTGGACTGATTTATAAACAGGAAGATCTTGTTCCTTTGAAATCTGCTTGATAGCTCAGGACTGGTTAAACTGATTAATTTCAGCTTGCTTGGCTTTGCTGCAACACAAGCGGACAGCTCCACCTACTGGCTATTTTAATAAATGCACTGCTTCTCAATGCTTTTCAATAGCAGTCACATGACTGGAAAAAAAGGTTGTTATTCTGAAACGGTGTAAATTGAACCGTTGTAAAACGAGGGCCACCTGTATATATATATATATATATATATATATATATATATATATATATATATATATATATATATATATATATATATATATATATCAGGGTTCAAAATTTCAACTCTTTACTAGCCATTGGCGAGTGGAAATTTAATGGTGGCGAGTGAAAGTTAATGATGAATCAACATTTACTCACGGTCCGAAGTCTGGTGGAGTGTTAAAGTAGCAAAGTTAGCACATTTGCAAAATGTACACTCCTATTGCAGCATTGCAAATAAACATTTTGGGTTATGTGCTAAGAATATTATCTGAAGGGATATTATGTATCCCAGAAAGGGCAAGGATATGTTATTCCTCTAGGGCTGAAGGAACACCATTAGTGCTTAGACTGTTACTTCTGAGAGGGAAAAACGGGGGCAGAGAGAGAGTTTGGAGAGTAAAAGTAAAAGTGGAGAAGATAGCTTTACGAGAGTGGAGAAAAAAAAAGAATGTAAAGGGAAGTTATAGTAATATATAATTTACCATGGCCCAAATGTGGCCATGTACACCTGTTTCCGCTGCACTTTGATAAGTCGGCCCCATGGCCTGGGAGAGAAGGGAGAGGGGAAAAAAAGAGATTGAAGAGAGGAGGGAGGGGAGAAAGACAGTTAAGAAATAGAAGGGAGAGATGATAATTATTAAAAGAAAATCTCCAGGTCTGCTATGACCTTCCATGACTGTCGGCCCTCTCTTTCTCCACTCTCTCACTTCAACAATTTCCTATTTCTATCCAGCTGTTGTCTTACCCAGAACCACCAAGTTGATTTTGCTAACTGCTATGCACTTATTTTTGTTCATCTATTACTGTATGTAGCATTATTTAATTTGTTAAGGTATCAATCAAATAAAAAAAACTGCACAATAATGTGTTTCACAATGGCAAAACATATGCAAAGAGGGAGTGGAGTAGTTGGAGGGGTGAGTGGAGTAGTTGGTGTGGTGTGGGCAGGTAGTCGGTAGGTTCAGAAGTGGCGAGTAACATTTTGGTCTGTCTAGTAGCTTATGACCTAAAATTTTGAGCCCTGTATATATACAGTAATATATATATATATATATATATATATATATATATATTTACACACACATATATATTTATATATGGTTTACAGTGGTTTCACGCTCTGCACGCCGCCTGCCGCTACTACCCGCTCACAGTGCGCTGCCGACCGCTACCCGCTCACAGTGCGCAAACGGACATGCGCAGTGGCACTCTGACAGGCCCATCCGAAATATCAGAGATATGTTAAGGCGGGCAAGTGTCTGGAGGCTATATTGGGTCACGGCCCACCAGCAGGGCTATCAATGGCCCGGCTGTTGAGAAACACTGATCTAGAGGGTTGTGTGACCTGTCTGCTCCTCAGAATGTGAGGTCAGGATGTGTTTGAGGAATGTGTTGGTTTACTTTTAAGTTGTGCTCTTTTCTTAAATCAGTTTTTATTTCTTAAATGAGGGTCTAGTAGATATAAGTAGCAGTAATTTACCATGTTTCCATCAGGCACATGACATCTAGAACGTCTTGTTACTTCTCATTGAGGGCCCAATTCTAAAACATTTGCCGGTCTAGACAGGTTTCTAGTCCAACACTCATGAGTGGCGACATGTCTCTTATAGAAATAATGAGAGTCTCTGCTACATAAAAGTTTGCAATGGAGAATAAAGTACACAGGGAGAACCTGGCTTATGTTTAAATTGTAATACTACACTTAAAACAAAACAAATCAATGTTTTTAGTGCCTTACAATTGCTGTTATTTTCTAATGCATATTTTTTTCCTTTCAGAGTAATTAGTGTTTTGTATATTTTGCAAAAAAAACTCACCACCTTTGAATTAGCAAAAAAAAAAAACCCAGTGAGATCTGAAGGGCGAAAATGTTTACAGAATTATTTTGGGAGAAAATTTCATATACACCCATGGAACGCCCATGTTCAGCCCATTTTATAAAAACACAATTACGCTTTATATTTTGTACTTATAAGTACAAATTTCTATGTGCTTTTTGCATATCCAGTGTACTTAAATTACCATTTATGCTGTGCATATTTAAATATAAATTTTAAGTTTTTGATAAAATATCATTTTTGGTGAACAATTTTGTTATGCTTTTTGATGTATGTTAACAATACAATTTTTCCTCAGTATTTTTATGTAAAAGGTTTAATTATTCGTTTTGCAAAATTTTTCAATTCCAAATTTTATTGTGCACATTTGTAATGTATGCATCCCCTTCCCATATGAAAATGCAGTATATGTCCCTTAGCGAAACACCCTGGTGAGCATTCTTATATAATCTTACCAGCCAAGAGCCGTTTATAGTATCGGCCCTAGTCTTTTCTTTTTCACATTGCTGAAAAAGAGACACATTTTCAGTGCCCTCATTATGTTATTCTAAATCTTGTGTACAGTAATTTAGGATTTATTTTATTTTAAAAGAAAAGCTACTATTTTTTTCTCCTCTTTAATATGTTCCCAATTATCTATTTTACTTGCTGCACTGTATTGAATTGTGTACTAATTAGCTCCTTTACAATTATTTTGTTATTTGAAATAGCTGATTTTGCATGATGTATCCCCACCTATACTGAAAATGGAATCAATTAATTAATTAAACTGTATAAACAAGAATGATTAAATGTAATCACGCTACCAGTTAGGGGGGGATATAGACGTACTAAAATGCTAATTTTCTATTTGTATTGTAAAAAAAATACTAAAAAAACTGCTGCCATGGAGAGAAATCACACAAAATCTTTGGGATTTTTTGGACCTTGCATTTTTAAGTCAGGAGTCTCTCCTTCCCATACAGAATCCTGCATCTCTCAAGGTTAAATTAGTGTTTCTAAAATTCTTTGAGGGGCCTCGCCGTACTGACATGACTTCATAGATCAGCGGAGAGCTTTAGATAATCAGGTCCTAAGTATTGGTCTTTGAATAAACAGTTAAAATAAGATAAGGAGGACTTTGTGTAAATAAAAGGGCAGATAAGATAAATAGGTATGTTCTTTCTACAAGCTCAGCCTATTTGATCAGGTTGTAGTTTCAGTTAACAGAAAATGATTTAATATACAAAAATAAACCTAAAGGAACCATTTCCCATACATTTTAAACTCTGCAGCTGGTATAACAAGTCATTGGAAACACATTAAGAAGAAACTATTTTATAGTACACTGTGCCTTTAAGTTAGTGGACTGATGAGTGTATGGATTAATTTATGGATAAGACAAAGGAAGGAGTCTCAAAGTCATTCCACATTTATTATTAAAAAAAAACATGTGGCTAGCAGGTTCACAAACTGCCAGGGCGTAGTGTCCCCTCAGTTAAAAGAAGAGATTCCATTCTCAGAGGACATGTACCTTACTAATTATAATAGCAGATGAGTTAAAGGGACAGTCAACACTAAAATTGTTATTGCTTAAAAAGATAGATAATGCCTTTACTACCCATTCCCCAGCTTTGCATAACCAACATTGTTATATTAATATACTTTATAACCTTTAAACCTCTAAATGTCTGCCTGTTTCTAATCCACTACAGACAGCCTCTTATCACATACTTTTGTATTTTATTTTCACAACAGGAGACTGCTAGTTCATGTGAGCCATATAGATAACATCTATAGATAACACGCCCGTGAAGTTGTGCTAAACACAGCACTAATTGGCTAAAATGCAAGTCAATAGATAATAAAAAAAAGTCATATGATCGGGGGCTGTCAGAAGAGGCTTGGATACAAGGTAATCACAGAGGTAAAAAGTATATTAATATATAACCATATTGACTGTGCAAAACTGGGGAATGGGTAATAAAGGGATTATCTATCTTTTTAAACAATAACATTTTTAGAGTTGACTGTCCCTTTAAAGTTTCATTGTTGTAATAGAAAAGCACTAAACAGTGGGTTATACTTATTAAAAATCATTGCAATTTGTATTATTCATCTTAATAAAAAAATTTTTTTTACCTTTTCTTTCTTTTTTTCTTTTTTTTTTTTTACTTCATTTGTGCAAGGTCCATTACTTACTGTCACAGCCCCACAAGGGGCTGTGGTCTCTGCCAGAAGGTAAATGGAGGAGCTTCCTCTTTTTTTATTTTTTTATATTATTTTTTTTTACAATTTTTCTTATATTAGACAAAAAAGAATGAAAAACAACTAAACAAATTACACCAATTGTGTAATACATATTCAAATTACAAAGTATTATCTATCTATTGCAAAGATCATGTACAAGAACATAAATAAATATAACAGTCTGGTTTACTGGCTTAATAATCAGCTAAATGTTTGGTGGTCGAGCTACCCCTTTTAAGTGGTTGCTAGGAGACAAGTTTCACTATGCTCCAGTAACAGGATGATAATGTATTTCTTTTGCTGCAAAAATCCTATGACTGGATCCCAGAGAAGAACTTAAAAAGTGACATTAAACACTTTGAAATTGTAATATAAAATGATAAATCATATATATAAAAAAATCTACAATATACTTTCATTATTTATTTTGTCCCCTTTTCCTGTAATTCCATTCTGAATTGTGAGCTTTTCAGTTCCTGTTAGAAATGGAAGTGCAGAACACTGTTATATTCCACGCAGCAATTGGCTGCACACTCAGGTTACCTATTTATAACTGTCTCTAAGTGACGTCAGCAGAGAAAGTAACCTAAGTTACAACATGGCAGCTCCCAATGTTTTATAGACATTAAAACTTTACACTTATTTTGTCAATATTTAAACAACTAATAAATCAGTGCTGACTCCTAGGTAACTCCCTGTGCATGAGCACAATGTTATCTATATGACACACATTAACTAACACCCTCTAGTGGTGAAAAACTGTCAAAATGCATTCAAATAAGAGGCGGCCTTCAAGGTCTAAGAAATTAGCACATGAACCTCCTAGGTTTAGCTTTCAACTAAGAATACCAATAGGACAAAGCAAAATTGGTGATAAAAGTACATTGGAAAGTTGTTTAAAATGACATGCCCTAGCTGAATCATGAAAGTTTATTTTGGACTAGACTGTCCCTTTAATGCATCATTCTATCTAGCATTTATTTAGTGTTAAAGGTCCCTTTAAGTTTTAACATGGCAGCTAATTTCCATTCCTACAGGCAGTGGCTACACTGAGAAGTCTAAGGGCTCGATTTATCAAGCTGTTCGCCCAGCTCCGACTGCAGGTTCTCACAATTTCCATTCCTGCAGTCAGTATTTATCGAGCGGCAGTCATCAGACCACTGCTTCCTAACCTCTTCACCTCTTAGGTGGAGAATTTCAATCTCCTCTGTCTCGTACGAACGGGGAGATTGACAGCTCCGGCCCGAGCGTGATTGGCTGTGTGCGGGCAGGGGGTGGTGTTGCACAAGAGCACAAAATAGCGCTCTTGTGCAATGCTGAATTCTGTCAGCGGATTGCTGCCTGCCAGAGGCGAGCTGGGGCGTACAGGGGCGCATATGTACGCCCCTGTCCGCCCTAGCTTGATAAATCGAGCCTGAAGTGCTCATTGTGCAAGTAAAGAAGTAAGTCTGTTTTTCTTGTATTTTTTTGTATTTTTATTTTTTAAACACAATCTGATTATTTTCATGTTTACTTTGATTTAACTAAAGTGGCACTGGTTATACATCTTTAATAACTCAGTGGGTTAGATTCTAGACATGCCCCAATTTTCATATAACTGCATGTAATAGACACTACTATAAAGAATAATATGCACAGATATTTATATAAAAATCCAGTATAAAACAGTTTAAAAACTTACTTAGAAGCTTCCAGTTTAGCTCTGTTTAAAAGGTTACTGGAACACCCACTGCAAGTGGGAAATAGCAGACCCTCCCCCCTTCCTTTGCATATGAAACGACCCTTTACACAAACAGAAGCAAACTGGAGTAGGTATACGTTGGTATTCTCCTAAAACTTTGGGGCTTGGTTATGAATCTAAAAGGTCAGAGCAATGTTATTTAAAAGTAAGCAAAACTATCCATTTAAAAAAAAAAAACTGTATGGGCTATATAAATGGATCATCTACAAAACATTTATGCAAAGTGTATAATGTATAGTGTATAATGTCCCTTTACAGCTCTATGTCACTGGTAAAGGTTTTTTTTTTTTGCTCTTACGGTAACAGTGTATTAATCTCTGGTCATCCTTTTAAGATTTGTATTGTATGAATGTTCAGTTTGTACTGTAACTGTGATAAACTGTATACATTATATCAAGTAGTAACATGTATACATGTTAAAATGTATTTTTCTAAATCAACTGTTTAAGAGAATGACCTTATTTTCTAATAAATACTTCCCTCCTGTTAAATTATTTTGTTAGTCAAATATACATTTAATGATATACATCCCTAGTATAAAACCACAGAAACAACTGGATCAAGGTCTAGATTTCTCATATCCACAGAGGCATACAGGCATCCTGTCCTCTTTTAACCCAATAATCCAAAGGGATTTGGTCTGCAAAACTGGCCAAATTAATTCAAGATGGGTGAGTTACAGAATAACCAAAATGAAACAATAAATGCACAAAGCTATGTTCGCCACTAGAGGGAACTGTGACACAGCAGATATATCAAAATGCAGTTAGGAGTAGGCAAAGTTTCCGAAAATCTTACTTCAGTACAGAAGTTGATGAAAAGAAAGTTAAATAATAATGGTTAGTACCATTTCTTTTCAAGTCAGGAAAGGGAAATCACAGTAGAGAGTGGTATTGTTTCATAGAGAGCTGGGGGAGTCACTGTCTGTTAGATTTAAGAATTGAAATATATAAGTGTAAGCAAGGAAATGAGAGACACATAACTGATTTACAGTGGAATGGTTCAAATACTAACAAAAATGGCAACATTCTGCTTGTTGATGACTTAGATAAGGATGGAATATAACTCAATGTTAGAGTCATTCTCTATAGCTAACGAGCTTTATTCAAATAATTTCTATCAAATCTATTTGTTGCTGATCACATTGTCAGGGAAAAAGTTGAATACACAGATAAGAAAGCTATGATATGAAATGTAAATGAGCTAGAGGGTCTGTGATACATTGCAAAGCTGAGTGGATCATACTTTATATTTACTCGGGACAGCCAGAGCAGGCACAAGGGTATTATACACCCAAATCGGGACTTCAAATTTAACCCCTTCGCTACCTGGAATTTCAGAAAAAAACATGCCCAAAACACCAGAGAATTGTTAGCATTTTTACTATTACTTAGTTTAAACAGAAATAGCCTTGTTTTTTTCCTTTTATTTACATTTGAAAACTATATATATGGATTCTCTCCACTTCTCCCGACTGAATCCAGGAGGCAGGTGTTCTCCCTAACAATTTCAGTGACCGCTGCTTAGTGCAGTGATTTTTAACCTTTTTTTTGCCGTGGCACACTTTTTTACATTAAAAAATCCTGTGGCACACCACCATCCCAAAATTTAAAAAAAATCACACATTGTAGCCTAATACAGCATATATATATATACACATACACACAAACACACACATACTGTATGTATTGTGCTGTTGTGCCATGCCTCCTACAAACTACCCCTGCACTGGGAGTAAAAAACAAGCAAAGTTTAAAAAATATGTCACATTGTTGTCAGTCTGCCGTGGCACACCTGAGGATCTCTCACGGCACACTAGTGTGCCACGGCACACTGGTTGAAAAACACTGGCTTAGTGTACTGCGTGCGCAAAATAAAGGCTACTAAATCCTCTCCCAAGGTTAAAATCACCAGGTCCTGCAAAAAAATTCATCTTCAATCATTTTTAAATGACATCAAGGACCTCCCCTGGTACAGATTAAACCTAATCCCAGATCTAGACTCTGCAGTTGAATTATTTCAGTCTGAACTCCTACAAGTTTGGAATTTACATGCACCGCTGCGCAAGGTGAGAGTAAAAGGAGCACACTTGAATTGGATCACAGCTGACCTCATTCAAATGTACCAGTTTCGGGATTCATTGTGGTCAAAGTTCAAGCATACTGGCTCTATGAACGATCACTGTGTATATAGACAATGGCGAAATATATGCACTAAACAAACAAAATTGGCCAAGGCCCAATATTTCTGAACAATAACATATCTAACCCTAGAAAGTTTTGGAAACTCAAAAATAACTTACAAAATCCACCAATCCACTCCCAACCCTCCACTGTCAATGTGGATAACCAAACCCTGCAACTCCCCTTAGAAGTAGCAAATGCCTTTAACAATTATTTTGTCAGATGCTCCACCATCCTGATTGACAAACTATTAAATGACACGCATCCTGAAACTACAAATGTGGATCAGGCCCCACTAAAACAGCAAAGACCCAATATAGAGAAGTTCAATTTTTGACCTGTACCCATCAATGTCATTAAGAAACACCTTAATAATCTAAAAATGAAAAACCAGTCTGGACCTGATCAAATCCCAGCAATGCTGTTGAAGCTCAGTGCGCCGACAATTGCTAAGCCTGCCACAACCCTAATTAATGAATCCTTGGTGTCTGGATACATACCCAAACTCTGGAAAACTGCAAGAGTAGTGCCTATTCATAAAAGTGGGGAGTTAACCTTGGTTTCTAACTATCGCCCTATATCATTGCTCCCAGTATTTTCAAAAAT
The DNA here is from genome assembly GCF_027579735.1 of Bombina bombina. Lineage (NCBI taxonomy): Eukaryota > Metazoa > Chordata > Amphibia > Anura > Bombinatoridae > Bombina > Bombina bombina. The sequence goes on from NC_069499.1 coordinate 547,608,121, forward strand.
CTTAGAAAAATGCGGCCATACACAATTATGCGAGTATTACCAACATTCTAACTATCTGACCCCTGATTAATCAGGTTTTCGCCCAAATCACTCCACTACAACTGCCCTCCTAAAAGTTTGTAACAACATCCAAACTGGCATGGAACAAGGAGACCTAACTGGAGCTATTTTTTTTGATTTTGCAAAGGCCTTTGACACAGTAGACCACGACATACTACTGCTCAAACTAAAAAACTCTGGTATTGCTGATCGTCCATTTACCTGGTTTCGATCATATGTATCGGATCAATCACAATATGTCTCTATTTCTTACAGTGACTACCTCCCTCTCCCAGTCACATGTGGAATCCAGACGCACCCTCCATCTTTCCTGCCTGCTGTTTAAGAGCCTTTCTGGAAAGCTCCCACCCTACCTAAGCAAAATGCTCTCCCCGGCTATTCCCACCTCCTATAACCTCCAATCCAGTACTAGCACATTATTTAGCTTGCCTCAATACAAAAAGAAAGCAGCTCGATCCTCCTTTTCCTACAGAGCACCACAGTTATGGAATGACACTTTCAAACCTTCCCCAAGCCTAATATCCTTTAAGAGATCCCTCTCCACATATCTCAAAACAGAATGCACCTGTCATGGTTGATTATATATTTCCTACCTGTTCTATGTTAAATATTTGCATATATTGTGTATTATTATTGTTTTTGAATTTAATTGTACCCTATTGTATCAATGCAATGTTTTGTGGACCCAGGACATACTTGAAAACGAGAGAAATCTCAATGTATCCTTCCTGGTAAAATATTTTAGAAATAAATAATATATATACCCAAGGTATTGATCTAGGCCATTTTGGTATATTTGATGACAATATTTGCCTAACAAATACAAATATAAAATTTTTATGAAACGTTGGGTTTCTGATTAAAATTATTATAGTGTAGGGAATACCCTCCCATCTGACAACTGCCACCCTCTGATCCCTACCTGATTCCTCCTAAACAGACCCCCCCACCACCACTGGTCACCAGCATCTCTAAGGTACCGGCAGACAGTCTGCCAGTATGCAGTTTTGGGCTTTTTTCAAAAATATATATTTATATTTTAATGTCTGCAGTGTAGGTCCCCATCTTCACACTCCTACCTCCCTGATTCACCACAACAGCTCTCTTACCTTCTCCCCTCCCACTGTTCCCTGCCATGTTTTATAATATTGTGTTTTATTTATATTAATATTTTTATTACCCTACCCACCTCCCTTCCTCCAAGCCATCACTTTTTTCTGTAGTGTAGGATCCCACCTCCACCTCCAAATGATTATTTTTTGTAGTGTAAGGAACCCTGCCCCTGCCTCCTCCTGCTATTGGCTGCCCACCGGCCTCCCACCTTCTCTCCCACTGGTAGCAGCAGACAATTGTTACAGAGAGTGACACAAACAGTGTCACTCTCTGTAACAATCACAGATCAGTGCTCCCTTGCCATATGAGGGCAGATGCCTTCTGCCCACTGGTTGTTACTCCTGCTGTTTAAGCTGACAGCAGGGTCTGCAACATGCATAGGTACTACGTCAACACAGTACGCAGGAAAAAGTACTGTGCAATGTAGTACCAATGATCATATGGCACAAAGGGTTAACCTCTATCTGACCCAGCACTCGGGCACCTACACGTAAAGGACAAAGTCTTCTTGCTAAAGCTGTCATGGCCACTGTCTGTGTCTGGGGAGTCACCTTGGCCATGTTAACATGGACAGTTTTGAGTTACATATGCTGCAGAGTGTGCAGGGAGGAACATGTGTTTATTACTTTATTTTATACTGTATAGCTAATTTTTCCTGTGATATCCCTACCTATTCTAAAAATTTCTATGCTTAAGTATAAGTTAAAGAAATATAAGAACAAAAAGAAAGCGCCTCATGGTGTAGTATTTTCAGGCAATGCCAAAACAATGCAGCAAGTGAACAAGTGAAAAGGTACTCACAAGTGTGATGGCACTTTTAACGAAAAAAGTGCAGACAGGCAGGCTGACCTTTAAAACAGCAGTCAGTACGCTGTAGCCATGATATTCAACGAGTGGCTGAGAGGCTGGTAACAAATCCACAGCAAATGCAACCCTTGGATCTCCAGTAAAAAGTTACTCTTGTAACCAGTTCCAGGGACGGAGACCAAACAATTGAACTGCAGTGGTGATTACTGCAGCTGGTATGGCAAGTAAAGTGCTGGATTAACTACCAATTTTGTTAGAAGTTGGCACAATCAAAAACGATGTTTGGATAAGAAAGCAGGACATACGAATGCGTAAAAAAGGGTTTTTAATATGCTTAGCAATGCGTTTCTTGGCTGTATTGCTCTGGCCGTTTCCTCAGGCTGAAATCACTTGTTCACTTGCTGCATTGTTTTGGCATTGCCTGCAAATACTACTGTCAGGGTTTTTTCCCTGCTGTGTTTGCCATGTGCTGCTGGCAGCCATTTTACTCACCTCTCTTGCTGACTTTGGTGCATACTGTGTGATGCTGCTCATTTCCTGCACTTCCTTTTATGGCCAGACTGGTGTACATCATCTGTGTCAGACAGGATGCAGTCTCGGAATTGTGATGTCATCACTTATTATTTAAAGGGCCTCTGTTCAGTATGCTTTGCCCTTGTGTTGTCTCAGACCTGTTTGGGAGAGTTCCTGTGTATTACCTGGCTGTCTGACATCCCTCCTGGTTCCTGATCCCTGGCTTGTTCCTGACTCTGCTGTTCTCCTTGTTCCTGATTCCGGCTCGTCTGACTACTCGCTTTGGCTCCTGACTCAGCTCTTCTGACTATTTGCTTTGGCTCCTGACTCGGCTCGTCTGACTACCAGCTCTGGTTTTGATTCCTGGCTTGTTATTTGTTTTGTGGACTTTTTATTATTTTTTTGCTATTAATAAAGGTGTGATTATTTTTGCACTTCTCGTCTCAGTCTGATTCCTGGCACCCTGACAACTACACCATGAGGCGTTTTCTTTTTATTCTTATGTTGTAGATGCACTGAACCACCATCGGTCACAAGAAAAGCTGCCTCCCTCCTGCTTAGGATCAACACATCAAAAAGACTTTTTATATTTCGAAATTGTTATTACAACTTATTTCATTTGGGGGTTTTTTACACTACCACTCTTGCATCTTATTTTATTAGCTATTTTTTATTTTCTTTTGAACTTACTTTATTCTATTGGGTTCTACTGATATCACTAATTGCTTTTACTACTATTTTTGTTTTATTTTGAGATTTTTATCTGAGTTCAGTTTTTGGTACATGATTTTGTACCATGTATTTTTAGATATTTTTCACTTATTGTGCCTTTAAATCATTTAGCACCCCCTATTTTTATGTTTTTTGCATAATTTTTTAAATACGATAGCCAGTAGATGGTAGAATAGATAAATATTAATTTTCAATTGGTCTAAGTATTGGACTTTGGTTTACAGAGGTAATATAAAGAAACATATGTGTGTACATAAAGTGATAAACTAAGGAGATCTGATTTCCCTGTAAGCTCAACCCATTTTGTTTTTATTTAATTCCACTGAGTTTCTATAAAGTAATGGACACCGCCATGTCTAAACTTAAGTTTTAACCTTATCTAACTGTCCCGCTGGAAACAATTAGGAACAGATATAAAACAGGCAATAAAATAGACTATACAAACAAGGTTATGTGGGTTTCCGCACAGCCTTGTTTACACAAACTCTACTTTATTGCCTGGTTTATATATATTTCCCTAACTGTTATCCACAGAAGACAGAGACAAATAGAAAACTATTTCAAACATGGCAGCACCCATTACTTTATAGAATCTAGAGGGCTTTATAGGAACTAAACGTTTACACTTATATCATCACTATTTAAACAACTAATATAATGGTAAAAGTACAGCTACATGTTACTCTAAGACTAATCTATGCTTTGAATAAATCATTATGTCTAGCAAGTATTTACTGTTTAATATCTTTAATAACTGAGCTGAACTGGAGCTGCCCCCATTCCCTCATCACAATAAATCATAACTGGGCTGAACTGAAGCTTTCCCAGTACAACAGTACAATTCAAACTGAACTGACCAAGCACTGCCCCAATCCCCCACAGCAATTAAAAGGGACAGTATACACCAATTTTCAGATAACTGCATGTAATAGACACAACTATAAAGAATAATATGCACAGATACTAATATAAAAATGCAGTATAAATCCTTTTAAAAGCTTACTTAGAAGCTCACAGTTTAGAACTGTTGATGAGGTTAGGCTGGGACACCCATGGAAAAGGGCTAGGAAACAGGCAGACACAAGTCTGTATACATCCGTACGCATCTAAAACTTTGGGGCTTGGTTAGGAGTCTGAAAATCAGCAGAATATTATTTAAAAATAAGCAAAACTATACATTGTTACAAAAACACCCCCAGATGGTCTTTATAAATGGATCATCTACAAAACATTTATGCAAAGAAAAATCTAGTTAACAATTTCCCTTTAACCCTAACTACAGCCACCTCATTGCAAACCACTTACTTAACTCAAACACTCCCTTAATTCTAACACTCCCTATGCACCCCCTTACTGCAAAACTCCCTACCACTAAGGGGTAGGTTTATCAAAGCCATTCTCCTTTAATTCCGTCCAAAATAGCTCATACAAACTGATCGTCATATTCATCAAAGCACTCTGCACCTATAATTGCGCAAATCTGAAAGAAACTTCTTTGCACTCAGCGTGCATTTGCCTAGGCGCACAGGCATGCTCCCGAGTGCTACAATTTACATTAGTAATAGGCGTAATTTAACAGCCCAACCTACAAATGCGCCCAGTTTCTTATTTATCATTGGTTTGCGGCGATAGGGAACTGCAATTTCGGCTTCAATTGCGTGTTGTATATTTCGCCTTGCAAACTGAGGCGAACACAGAGACTGTTATTGCCAGAAATTTGCGCTTCCACTGGCGCATATGGGTACCAACAGTTATATATATAGATCAATATTTTAATATATTTATTTTTTGTGATCTTAAATTATCAACATATATAAAAAAAAAGCACAGAAACATTATATAATATAAATATAAGCTAAATATTAACTTAAAAACACTTTTTTAATAATCAAAACATAGCGGCGTAAATATTTATAGGGATGTACTGTGATAAATAGGGAGTAAATGCCGTTTCCGACAGGCGAAATTTATCATTATTACGCCCCAGCTCATCTGCACAAAGTTACCTCTATTTTTATGATAAATTCAGGCGCACATGTGCGCTTCTCCGGAGGCGAGCTGGGGCGCAGTTACAGGCGAAGCACATACAGAGTTCGCCTAGCCTTTGATAAATCTAGCCCATAAAGTAAACTCCCCTTGTAAGCTCATTCTTACAAACAAAGCTTACTAAAAAGAACCACCCATGTCAAACTCACATGCATGCTCCCTCTACTGCAAGCTTCCACCACTAGAATCACTCAAATTAACCCTCCTGTAAACTCCTGCAATCCCCTGCAACACTTCTACCCTCCAAGACCTTCTAAATTAAATAATTTTACTTCATCAAACATCCCATAAATGTAAACTAAAAAGATATCTTTTTTTCTGTCCAGTCTTCGAATCTTTAGACTTATTCTGCCCATATTCTCAGGTCCTCCATTGTGTTCTGAATACTCTAAGTTCTTCCTCTATTTATACCCAATTTTGATTGGATAATCTTTTAAGAACCAGGATTTTGAAAGGGAGCGCTAACTGTCAATGTTTAGCTCAATAACTCTTCAAATTGGTTTAGGAAGAAGAGGAAACCTTTTAATTTACCTGATGAACATCCTCTGTAATAACTGATGCAGTATCCATAAATTTCAAAAAAACTCCAGCCACCTGCTTCATTAAAAGACCTTTATTCTTTCATTTTGGGTCCCAAATGTTGTATGTGTTATTGGGACCCAAAATGAAAGAATAAAGGTCTTTTAATGAAGCAGGTGGCTGGAGTTTTTTGAAATTTATGGATACTGCAGAGACTTGGCAAGTCTGTTACTTCGTGCCCCACTAAAGAAGATATAGGTGTGCTGTCTTCTCTATTTGAATTCATAACTGATGCAGTACCAGCCTTCTTCAGTGAGCCTGTTTTAGAGTTAGCACAAGACCTTATCCTAGTGGGAGCTTTTTAGACTTAGCTTGCTCCATGAATACAGTAGGTACACTTACTAAGTGTCACTTAGCCTCCTGAGAGAGGATTGAGAAGAAAATCCTTCAACATATCCCCTGGTCAAATTTAAAAAATAGCAAAGCCAAAATGTATTTATCTGAAGTAAAAAAAAAAAAAAGAAAAACTTTTGGCAGTGCAAATATAACCCATCTTACCTTACATCCAACAGGCAGAAACATAATAAGTGCTGTCAAGAAGGGAAGGGGAATATAAAGAATGGGGGTGCAATGCTGAAGGCTTCTGGGATATTTCTATATAGGGTTGAGAGATTATACTACATACCCTGAATATGATTCCTAGAGTGCAAGAGAAGTAAATGTAATGAATAGAAGATGATCATTATTTAAAATATTTTTTTTTAAATAAAAATCCTGCAAGATACACTCTGTGACAGTGGAAAAACACAATTTATTTTCAGAGTTAAATTACAGGAAAATGGACACTATAAATAAAGTTAAGTTATATATATACAGGGAGTGCAGAATTATTAGGCAAGTTGTATTTTTGAGGATTAATTTTATTATTGAACAACAACCATGTTCTCAATGAACCCAAAAAACTCATTAATATCAAAGCTGAATAGTTTTGGAAGTAGTTTTTAGTTTGTTTTTAGTTATAGCTATTTTAGGGGGATATCTGTGTGTGCAGGTGACTATTACTGTGCATAATTATTAGGCAACTTAACAAAAAACAAATATATACCCATTTCAATTATTTATTTTTACCAGTGAAACCAATATAACATCTCAACATTCACAAATATACATTTCTGACATTCAAAAACAAAACAAAAACAAATCAGTGACCAATATAGCCACCTTTCTTTGCAAGGACACTCAAAAGCCTGCCATCCATGGATTCTGTCAGTGTTTTGATCTGTTCACCATCAACATTGCGTGCAGCAGCAACCACAGCCTCCCAGACACTGTTCAGAGAGGTGTACTGTTTTCCCTCCTTGTAAATCTCACATTTGATGATGGACCACAGGTTCTCAATGGGGTTCAGATCAGGTGAACAAGGAGGCCATGTCATTAGATTTTCTTCTTTTATACCCTTTCTTGCCAGCCACGCTGTGGAGTACTTGGACGCGTGTGATGGAGCAATGTCCTGCATGAAAATCATGTTTTTCTTGAAGGATGCAGACTTCTTCCTGTACCACTGCTTGAAGAAGGTGTCTTCCAGAAACTGTCAGTAGGACTGGGAGTTGAGCTTGACTCCATCCTCAACCCGAAAAGGCCCCACAAGCTCATCTTTGAGGATACCAGCCCAAACCAGTACTCCACCTCCACCTTGCTGGCGTCTGAGTCGGACTGGAGCTCTCTGCCCTTTACCAATCCAGCCACGGGCCCATCCATCTGGCCCATCAAGACTCACTCTCATTTCATCAGTCCATAAAACCTTAGAAAAATCAGTCTTGAGATATTTCTTGGCCCAGTCTTGACGTTTCAGCTTGTGTGTCTTGTTCAGTGGTGGTCGTCTTTCAGCCTTTCTTACCTTGGCCATGTCTCTGAGTATTGCACACCTTGTGCTTTTGGGCACTCCAGTGATGTTGCAGCTCTGAAATATGGCCAAACTGGTGGCAAGTGGCATCTTGGCAGCTGCACGCTTGACTTTTCTCAGTTCATGGGCAGTTATTTTGCGCCTTGGTTTTTCCACACGCTTCTTGCGACCCTGTTGACTATTTTGAATGAAACGCTTGATTGTTCGATGATCACGCTTCAGAAGCTTTGCAATTTTAAGAGTGCTGCATCCCTCTGCAAGATATCTCACTATTTTTGACTTTTCTGAGCCTGTCAAGTCCTTCTTTTGACCCATTTTGCCAAAGGAAAGGAAGTTGCCTAATAATTATGCACACCTGATATAGGGTGTTGATGTCATTAGACCACACCCCTTCTCATTACAGAGATGCACATCACCTAATATGCTTAATTGGTAGTAGGCTTTCGAGCCTATACAGCTTGGAGTAAGACAACATGCATAAAGAGGATGATGTGGTCAAAATACTCATTTGCCTAATAATTCTGCACACCCTGTATATATATATATATCCAAAATTCCAGATCTTACCCACAAGTGGAAAACTGCCTGGGTGCAACTTTAAACAACAAATAGCAGCCAAAATGAAGTGCACTCTCAGGTCTTTCACAGCAAAAGTTACTTTATTGATGTAACGTTTTCGGAGGACTTGCCTCCTTCATCAGCATATATATCCAAAAATACACTAGATATACATATAGAAATATATAGTTCTGAAGTTAGCACGTCAGCTTTCACTCATGTCCAAACAATTTACTTTCAACTTTTAGTACGCAAGATAACCTGCGAGTGTTAAAAGTTTACTTCTGGCGGTGTTTGCGTGCTAACGAAAGTGCTAAATAGCGTGCCACTTGTAATCTGGCCCTTTATGGGGAATTCAATTTTACTGTACCAGTAGACATTTGCACTTATCCTTGCCTTCTCAATTTCATATAGGGTAAAGAATAAGGACTAATGGTTGTGGGGCCTAGCTTCTTATGAGTTAGGTCTTTTATTTGCCACTGTTTTAAAGTGACATAGTAGTCAACATTTCCTTTGTTTCATCTAAACAATGAATATTTAAGTTTTTTGATGTTTTGAAAAATTTGTGCACTTGCAATGAAATCTCCCTCTCTGCCAGTAAAGCAGAGGCAGTTATCCTTATATCCACCAGTAGAAATTAGTTAGGAAGTTCATAATTCATTTTTCATTTAAATAGCTTTTATTTTACATGTTTTAGGCAAAAAAAGAAGAAAAACCAAACTTTTTTTTTTTTAAATGTGTCTCTTTCATTTACATGATAGAAAATCTCCCTATTAAAGATGGCATCAGATAACTTCCCTTTTACCTCAAAACCTAAACACCTGAGACTTTGTGGCTCCAGATAATAATCAAGATAAAGCATACAGACTGTCAAAGCTAATAAAAATAACCTGCTGAAAATGTCAGCAGTATACTGGTTGAACTGGGTGAGCCAACAATAGAGAACCAAGGTATGTCTTCATTTATTCCATTGTTTAGTCCTGCCCTTAAAGGGACAGCAAACACCTTGTAATTACCACTTGCCAATTACCATCTTACCTTATTATGAGGAACTAATTTGGGCTTGAGTTGCAGACAGTAAGGCTGGCAACTGCCATTATGCTAGTATAAAATACATTGTTATGCTGTTGTTATATGTTAAAGTCAATTAAGGATATATGTATATATGTAGCATGGATAGCCTTGAGAAGACAGTGGGGTGAATTTACAGCTCTGAGAATTAGAATTCTACAATTTTCAGATCTAAATTACATGAAAATGTGCAAAATAAATAAGGAAGGTATGCACAGTTTGCAAACCTAAACATTTTATATAAAAATCTCAAGGGCTGGAAAAAAATCACCTTGTCAAGAGAAAACAAAGTGTTACTACTTCATGTCATTTTAAAATGTTAAAGACTCATTTATTATTACCACATGACTAATGAACTAGTAGACTTTTCCAGACACACATTTGAAAATCCCAGAAAACAAAACAATGTAACAGAATAGACACCAAAATTATTTTATTTTTTTAACTTCACCTCTAACCACTACCACTCAAAACTCTATTCAAGATTTGTTGCTCTTTGAGACGTAGCAATGTTGGTAACTATCAGCTAGATTACAAGTCCCAACGCTGCTTTTTAACGCCCGCTGGTATTACGAGTCAGGCAGGAGAGGGTCTACCGCTAACTTTTTTTCCGCAATTTTATCTTACCGCAAATCCCCTTACTTCAATTGCGTATCCTATCTTTTTAATGGGATTTTCCTAATGCCGGTATTACAATCGCCTGAAAAAGTGAGCGGTAAACCCTCTGCTGTCAAGACTCCTACCGCATATAAAAGTCAGTAGTTAAGAGTTTTATGGGCTAACGCCGTAACATAAAACTCTTAACTAAAGTGCTAAAAAGTACACTAACACCCATAAACTACCTATTAACCTCCCCCACATCGGAAACTCTTAACTAAAATGTATTAACCCCTAAACCGCCGCATTCCCGCCTCGCAAACAGGGGTTAAATTTTATTAACCCCTAATCTGCCGTCCCTAACATCACCGACACCTACCTACATTTATTAACCCCTAATCTGCCAACCCCAATGTCGCTGCTACTATATTAAATGTATTAACCCCTAAATTTAACCCTAACCCTAACCCCCTCTAACTTAAATATAATTTAAATAAAACGAAATTAAATTACTACAATTAAATAAATTAATCCTATTTAAAACTAAATACTTACCTATAAAATAAACCCTAAGATAGCTACAATATAATAAATAATTACATTGTAGCCATCTTAGGGTTTATTTTTATTTTACAGGTAACTTTTTATTTATTTTAACTAGGTACAATAGTTATTAAATAGTTATTAACTATTTAATAACTACCTAGCTAAAATAAGTACGAAAGTACCTGTAAAATAAACCCTAACCTAAGTTACAATTACACCTAACACTACACTATAATTAAACTAATTACCTAAACTACCTACAATTAATTACAATTAAATTAAATAAACTAAATTACGGAAAAAAAACCCCACTAAATTACAGAAAATAAAAAAATAATTACAAGAATTTTAAACTAATTACACCTAATCTAATCCCCCTAATAAAATAAAAAAGCCCCCCTACCTTGAGACGTCTTCACCCAGCCGGGCACAAGTGGTCCTCCAGAGGGTCCGAAGTCTTCATCCTATCCAGCCAGAAGAGGACCTCCAGACCGGCAGAAGTCTTCATCCAGGCGGCATCTTCTATCTTCATCCTTCCGGAGCAGAGCGGGTCCATCTTCAAGACATCTGACGCGGAGCATCCTCTTCATCTGACGGCCGACGACTGAGTGACTGGTCCTTTAAGTGACGTCATCCAAGATGGCGTCCCTTGAATTCCGATTGGCTGATAGAATCCTATCAGCCAATCGGAATTAAGATAGGAAAAATCCTATTGGCTGATGCAATCAGCCAATAGGATTGAAGTTCAATCCGATTGACTGATCCAATCAGCCAATAGTATTGAGCTCGCATTCTATTGGCTGTTCCAATCAGCCAATAGAATGCGAGGTCAATCCTTTTGGCTGATTGCATCAGCCAATAGGATTTTTCCTACCTTAATTCCGATTGGCTGATAGGATTCCATCAGCCAATCAGAATTCAAGGGACGCCATCTTGGATGACGTCACTTAAAGGACCAGTCATTCAGTCGTCGGCCGTCGGATGAAGAGGATGCTCCACGTCGGATGTCTTGAAGATGAACCCGCTCCACTCCAGAAGGATGAAGATAGAAGATGCCGCCTGGATGAAGACTTCTGCCGGTCTGGAGGTCCTCTTCTGGCCGGATAGGGTGAAGACTTCGGACCCTCTGGAGGACCACTTGTGCCGGCTGGGTGAAGACGGCTCAAGGTAGGGTGATCTTCAAGGGGGTAGTGTTAGGTTTTTTTTAAGGGTGGATTGGGTGGGTTTTAGAGTAGGGTTGGGTGTGTGGGTGGTGGGTTTTAATGTTGGGGGGTATTGTATTTTTTTTTACAGGTGAAAGAGCTGATTACTTTGGGGCAATGCCCCGCAAAAAGCCCTTTTAAGGGATATTTGTAATTTAGTATAGGGTAGGGAATTTTATTATTTTTGGGGGCTTTTTTATTTTATTAGGGGGATTAGATTAGGTGTAATTAGTTTAAAATTCTTGTAATTCTTTTTTTATTTTCTATAATTTAGTGTTTGTTTTTTTTCTTGTAATTTAGTTTATTTAATTTAATTGTAATTAATTGTAGGTAGTTTAGGTAATTAGTTTAATTATAGTGTAGTGTTAGGTGTAATTGTAACTTAGGTTAGGGTTTATTTTACAGGTAAATTTGTATTTATTTTAACTAGGAAAATATTAAATAGTTAATAACTATTTAATAACTATTGTACCTAGTTAAAATAAAGACAAAGTTGCCTGTAAAATAAATATAAATCCTAAGCTAGCTACAATGTAACTATTAGTTATATTGTAGCTAGTTTAGGGTTTATTTTATAGGTAAGTATTTAGTTTTAAATAGGAATAATTTATTTAAATGTAGTAAATTTATTTAGATGTATTTAAGTTAGGGGGGTGTTAGGGTTAGGGTTAGACTTAGGTTTAGGGGTTAATACATTTATTATAGTGGCGGCAGCAGATTAGGGGTTAATAAATTTAATATAGTTGCGGCGACGTTGGGGGGGCAGATTAGGGGTTAATAACTATAATGTAGGTGTCAGCAATGTTGGGGGCAGTAGATTAGGGGTTCATAAGTATAATGTAGGTGGCGGCGGTGTCCGAAATGGCAGATTAGGGGTTAATAATATAATATAGGTGTCAGCGATAGCGTGGGCGGCAGATTAGGGGTTAATAAGTGTAAGATTAGGGGTGTTTAGACTCGGGGTTCATGTTAGGGTGTTAGGTGCAGACATAAAATTCATTTCCCCATAGGAAACAATGGGGCTGCGTTTTTTGTTGTTTTGTTTTTTTTTCAGCCAGCTCAGCCCCATTGTTTCCTATGGGGAAATTGTGCACGAGCACGTTTTGCCATCTTACCGCTACCATAAGCAACGCTGGTATTACAGTGAGATGTGGAGCTAAATTTTGCTCAACGCTCACTTTTCTGAGGCTAACGCCGGCTTGAAGAAAACTTGTAATACCAGCGTTGGCTTAAGTGAGCGGTAAGAAAAAAAGGCTCGTTAGCCCCGCACAGCCTTACCGACAAAAACTCGTAATCTAGGTGAGTGTGATTGTGCAACCATGAAGTTGATATGTAGAAGCTGAAGGCTCCATTTTAAAGGAACTGAATAAACACCTCCATTTTTAAGAAACTGGATAAACACATTAGCAGTCAGCTCAGTTTTACCAAGATCAAAAGTCCGCTCAAAATTTATAAGAAATGTAAAATCCATTTGAATATGCAAATGTGAGAGTACTAAGTGCAGAACCAGCCAATAACAAATGACTGCATCATGGGGGAAAAAGGAATAAATTGGGCAAAAATTAATCAAACTCACCATGTTTGTAAGATCTCTTAATATTCATAAGAAAGAAAAATACACGATTGAGAAAACAGAAGTTTTTGGAGTAGAAGGTGAGATTAATCAATTGCTTAGTGTTTTTGTATTTTGCATTGAATCTCACCGGGACTGAGTATATAATCGTTAACAGTTAAATTAATTTTCATATCTACTGTATTTGCAAAAAAAAATATGAGAATGCACTTGAAAAATATACTATAAAGGAGTTTTTGAATAGGTTGGAATAGCTTTGAATACAAAAACCCTGCACTGCACTTTTGATAGAGTAATAAAGCCCACTCAAATAGAATCAGGGAATAAAAAGCAGCCCTGCAAAATTTGGAGACCAGTCCTATTTTCTTTTGAGTCAGTAGAATGCGCACATTTTTCTCAAAGGGGATTACTGGGATATTCCTTCCCCCAGTAATTTTTTCAGAATTAAAATATATTAGTTTGTGTTAGTACTCAATGTCATCTATAAATCACCCCTTTAAATTGTATCCCACCGGGAAATCTCCTGGTATCCTGGTAGGGCAATCCAGCCTTGAATGGAATTCCTATAGGGAGTGCATAATGCTTTTTGTGTGGTTTTCAAAGTCAAACCCATTCCAGAAAATTTGAAAACCTAGCAGTAACTCTTTTATCTTATGTGTTTCAAATTCATGACATGAAAACTCCCCATATACTTAGCTTAAGAATAATTCAATACTGGCATAGAAGTTAAAGGGACATGAAACCAAATTTTTTCTTTTAAGATTCAGATAGAGAATTCAGTTTTCAATACATTTCCATATTACTTCTATTATCTAATTTGATTTATTCTCTTGGTATCGTTTGTTAAAGAAGCTGTAATGCACTACTGGGAGCTAGCTGAAAGCCAATAACACGAGGCATATATGTGCAGCCACCAACCAGCAGCTTCTGAGCCTACCTAGGTATACATTTAAACAAAGGATACAAAAGAGAACTAAACATTTTGCGTGTCATTTCTTGTGTGTAGGCACATTTTTTATTAATTTCTAAAGTTCTTTTAAACTGTTCATTTAAATGAACTATTTTAAAATTACAAATATAGTTCAAATCACACTTTTAAACTACGGAACCTGAGCATAAAATAAATAAGATCATTTAAATGGTAATTTATGATTACAATGAGGGATTTGGACGTTTAAATTTGTTAATTATAAAAATCATTCAAAATTATATGTTGAAGTTGTATTCAAACACTTTAGAAAATCATCAATATTGAATTAATTTGCTGCCATATTTTACTTTTGCTCTGGATGTGTATCTTTTGCTATTGTAAAGATTCTATGAAAAAATCCATGTGAATATAAATAATAAGTAAATACCCCTGTTTCTTATAGTTTTATATATAGTTTTATATTTGCAAACAGATTTTGCTGGTGTAGTATTTTCTAATTTAATTTTCCAAATTCAAACAGCAACTTTTCCTTTGATTGGAATTGCTTTGAAAGGCAATAAAAAAAATATATCTGAGCTGCTTTAGGATTTAAAATTGATAGGAATCCATGACTTTGTGAGCACATTTACACACATTGCAGACCTGAAACATTTAATACAGTATAAGAAGGATTAAAAGTGATGTAGATAAATTATGTTATTCCACTTATTTAGTTTTTTTTAAAATAATTTATGTAAATAATAATTTAATAAAGGATTTATCAAAATGTTCAAACGTATCTGGTGACCCCTGCAGCAATTTATCTCCCTGCTCTGCAATATTCTAAACCTAATAATTATTTTCTAATTGCTTTAAATAACAGCTCAAGTGTAAATGCTGTATTAAAAAAAAAAAAGTTTTTCAGCATCAGACTATTATTAAAAATATTTTATTTTGTGATTTTTTTTTAATCTAACAATAGTCTCCCTTCACACATAGGTCACAAAAAAATGATGTATGTTTTCTAAAAACTGATTTACATTAAATATATACTCCTGTTTCTTGTCAGTTCACAAGAACTCCTGAGGAGTAGGGAACAACACAAAGACCTGGTATTATGAGTTTAAATAAGACTTTAGGGCCATGGAATTGAGTTACCCTAAAGACTCAACAAAAAAACACACACAAAGGTACAAGTCAGACTGACAGAGGAAACTCTGCAACTTGTGTTTCTTTACCTAAGACCTAGGAATGTGACCTACATTAACTCTGCTTCTTGTTCCCCAAAATGCTAATGGGTTTAGACAAGGTGCGTGGGAAACATCAAAGGGCAGGGTTGTCGGAATTTCTGATCTGCTAGAAAAGGAAGAATAAATGGAATAAAGAGACAGGGAGATGGATGGAGAGAAAATAATAAATGTTATAGCAAGAGTCAGAGAATGTAGAGATAGAAAGAGGAAGAGTGAGTGAGAGTAAAAGGGTAAATAAAATGATGGAAGTAGAAAGTGCAGGGAATAAAATAAATCTATAGCGTATGGGGAAATAAACTTTTTGAATACCATGAAAGATAACATTATTTACATATTGCAGAACACAGTGGCCTAGATTATCAAAGGGTACAGCCAATACCTTGACATTATTGGTACAAATAAACCTAACTACCATTAACTATTTTGCTTCCTTTTCATATAATTTACCTCTGAATAAAGAGCTGGAAATGCACACTGCAGACGAATTTTGTGGCTATCCATACTAAATTTCCCTAGTTGGCTTTAGCAGATAACAAAAGCAAAACAATGCACTTTATACTAACATAATAACTGTGCATTGTGAGCTGCAGACTTGAAATTATGGAAAATGTTCCCTTTTGTATGAACAAATCCTCAATGTTAGCCATATTTTGGATGTCTAATTATTCAGTTGTAATGAAGATACACTGTAACTTACTTTTTAATGTAGCACTGAAAGTCAAATACCCCACTTCAAAACTATTTTTTTTTTTAGTGAGCTAATGGTTTGAACCATTTTCCAATCATCACTCTAACTACAACAAAAAAAATTGTGTTTGTGCCATATGGCTAGAGCGCTGATTGGAGAACAGTTCTAACTGTTGGCACACACACACAAAAAAAAAAAAAACTTTTGAAGTGGGCGGCCGGAGCACAGGGTATTTGAATTTCAGTGCTACATTGAAAAGTTATGGTGGATCCTCATTATAACTGATGAATTAAACTTCATCTAAAATATGGCTAACATTTCGGATCTGTTTATACAAAGGGGAAAGTTTACTATCACTTTAAGCCAAGCTTAGTTCCTCCAAATAAAGCAAATGGTGGTTGCAGTTTTACTATTGAAAAATAATTGCTTCAAATAAGATGTAAAAATGTTTATGCTGATATGTTACTCTATACCAAGACAAGACAACAGAAATTCCTTACAATTACTAGGTGCTTAGAGTCAGTTTAAATCTTTCTGGGTCTGCAAGCTGCAACTGCAAAATCTAGGACCGTGGTGTCACCCAACCACTGTATTCAGTGAAAGGAAATTTAGCATCTTGTGCCTTGTGTCTCTTTTGAAGAGTTTTTATATAGTTCAATGAAAAAGAAAAATAGAAATGCAGCATATTTTAGCACAAAATGAAAGTGTTACCTAATTTATGCATAACAGTGTATTTAGGCAGAGGATTTCTAATAGTAAACATTTTTGAGGGGGAGGAGAATTAAATAAGAGAGATAGAAAGAGAGGTGTGCGAGATGCTATAAAGTTAAGGTAAAATACGTGACAGGGTGATATTGCAGGTTGTCCCTCTCCTCACTGATGGACCTTTCTTACCTTCATGTACAGACGCCCAGCAGCCAGGGGGTCCCATTCAGCCATTACATTGGAATGCAGTAAATTCCCCTCTGAACCCAAGATACAGACCCACAGGATGTATTAGGCTAAAGGCAGCCTGGCCTTAAATGAAGCTACCTTTATTTAAACAAATGCACGCGGGGCAATTAGTTATCGCTGGAAAGCTAAGCATAAGCATTTCAACATTTAGTAAAAACCTGTTCAGAAAAGTTGATGTTTGAAGTCAGGTCAGCCATCTGCCTTATTATTTCCAGACACCCACTGGTATTTTTGAGGGGAGTTCTGCACAGTAACAACTACACTAAACCCTAACAAACTCACTATATACAGGCCCTGTGACCACTGTGTATCACAAAAAACTATTTACCCAACTTCACAACTTTTCACAGCATATCTGACCCTTCACTACCAAGGCTTGCATGGTATTGACTTAAGGGACCTCTCAATGCAGAAGAATTGCATAGTTAACAAGTGCATAATTAAAATACAAGGCAATAACTCCATCTCTGAATTTCAAATAAGCAGTAGATAAATGTATTTTTTCTCCCATTTTCCGGCCCATCTAAGTGCCAATCACAGACTAGTATACGTATACCCTGTGATCTTGTGCACATGCTCAATAGGATCTTGTTCCGCAGAAAGTGTGAATGCAAAATTTGATAATGAAAGTAAATTGGAAAGTGTCTTAAAACTGTATGCTCCTTCTGAATCATAAAAGTTTATTTTGATTTGAGTGTCCCTTTAAATGATTAATAGATACATATGCTTTAAAAGAGAAGTATAGTTAAAGTTGTAAATAAAAAAAATCTATCATTCATATGAAAAGCAGTATTTTAAAATGTTTATTTTGGTGCCTGAAAAAAATATTAAGCAAAAGCTGTTTAAAATAAATTGAAACTTCTCCATCTGTATTAATTGCGTACTTTCTATTAATATACATTTATTTCATAAGATGGTGAGAGTACACAAACGCCAATCCACTAGGAGGAGGCAAAAATTATCCCTCAATTTTTTGCCTCCAGCCAGGAATGGTGTGAATCGTGAACTGCTGATCTTCATGTCATTTGATAAGGATTCTAAACCGATTTGAGACCCATTTCCTCCCCAGAAAAACTACAAAAAAGAGGGTAGAGGGGTAGACAGAAGTTCAGCCCGTCAGATGCCACCAGCCTCCCAGTTGAAATGTGGATATGCCCACAAATCCCCCGGTCTACAGTGTGCTGCTTACCAGATCCTTGGCACTGTGCTTACATGATAGGCAAAGGTATTGACAGGTAAGTACTATGCACCTTCAGCATTGTTATATGGAGCATGTCTGTGGACCCTGGAGTGCTCATATTAAAACAGCTGGCTAATGAGTGCCGAATTTCATCTTCTCCAGTGACTTTATATTTGCCTTTCCAGAGCGTGTTAATAACACTTATATTTAAAGCGAACTATATAATTGCTGTAAGATAATGAGTGTTATTGTTTTTAGGTTGTTTTTTATGGTGTTATTGTTTTTAAGTCTCATATATGATATGTAATTAGAAGGGTAGGTTCACCACATTTTGTTTAAATGGTGTTTGGGCAAATATGTACCTTTTTCACTTTTTGTAATAAAATTATTTTCGGTCCTATCCATGGAAGTGCTGCCTTGTCATTCTTCGATAAGTGAATATTGTAGCATTTCCTTTCTTTAATATATTCCTAAATGTATGTATGGGATTATTACTTTGGTCCCATTAGAGAAACATAATCAATCTATTCCAACCGTTGCATTGTTCCAAAGAAAGAAGGGACTTTCAAGCCCATTCTGGATTTAAAAACTCTAAACAAATTTCTAAAAGTTCCAACTTTCAATATGGTGATGATCCGCCCTATACTTCAATGTATGTCTATCATATACCTATGCAAATCACTTTCCACAGGCATCATGCCAAGTCCCTCAGATTTGTCTTCTTAAACAAGCATTATCAGTTTATAGCGCTTCACTTTGGTCTGGCAACGGCACCCAGAATCTTCACAAAGGTTCTCAGAGCACTATTGTTGGTAGTGAGAACTCAGCGGATTGCGGTAGCTCATATCTAGATGACATTCTTGTTCAGGCTCTCTCCAAACAGCAAAGGAACATAAGCAAAGTTCTTCAGGTTCTTTGTATACTATTCACGGTTGGAGAATTAACCTTCCAAACAGCATTTCTGTGTCTTATAATAGATTCAGTATCAATTAAAACTGTCTCTCATGGATCAGCACAGACTCAAGTTGCAGAAGGTGTGTGCTCTTCTCCAGCTCACTTCTTTTCCTTCAGTCCTTCAATGCATGAAAGTAGTAGGCCTCATGGCAGTGGCTTCGGATATCATGCCATTTGCCAGATTCCTACTACATCCTCTACAACTAAAATTTGTTGCAGTAGTGGAATAAAGATTGCAAGACATGGTGGCAGACTCGCCAATCTCTTATTCAGGGAGCCTCCTTTCTCCATCCAACATAGGTGGTGATCACCACGGACACAAGTCTGTCAGGTTGGGGTGCAGTCTTTCTGTGATTTCTGAGATTTCAATCACACAATGTCACTTCTGTGGCTTACATCAATCACCATGCTGGAACTCTAAGTGCCATAGTAATGTAAGAGGTAGCCCACATTCTAACTTGGGAAAAATGCCATCAGTGACTGTTTTCAGCAGTATTTAGCATTCTCTACGTATAATGTATGAGGAATTATTGTTTTAGATCATTTTAATTGCAATTGTTTCATGTGAAGCCTTGAAAAGTGAACTACATTAACAATTGATAACATCAAACTCAGCACCACTGTGAAGTGCTTTGCACAAAAGATTTCTAATTGCTTGGGTTCCCTTACTACTTGCTTGGTCTTTAAATTCTTTGGTCCTGGAATATAGCCATGGTTAAAACTTATGTTCAGAATAACTTCAAGGAAATGCACCTACTACAATGGCACTAGAGAATTGCTATAAATATACATTTTAGACACCCAGAAGTCTAACACATCCAAATTACCTTGGACATGTGACAAGGTTCCTGCTCTGCTGGTGGGGTTTTAATAAGGATTTTGTCTAAATAAGGAACCACAGATATACTATGTTACTTAATCTTCATCATATGTGCTGGTAATGATCCTTGGAGTACCGGTCAACCCAGGAGAGAAAAATAACAAGCAAGAGATGAAAATGTACCACCATAAAGCAAAACGTAATCTTGATTGATGGTTGAGAACATGAAGGTAGATATCCTTTAAAGTGACTATTCTCTTTGGAGTGTAACCCACATTCATATGTTCCATCCACTTATGAGAAAAGGAAGATTCTCAAAACATTTCTGTCAACTTATTTTATTGAGCATTATATTGTAAAGAAAGTGTCTCACCTTCAAATAAAGCATATTTGAGATACACGGTTCCCATGGTAAAAATTGTCATTAGAACAATCCCTGAGGGACCTTAAAATACTGGTGAGGCATCTTATAGAATCTCACCAGACCAGAAATATATAGAGAATCGGGCCCTAAGTCACATGAATGATTGTGATTAATATTAAATGCATGTTCCATATGAGGACTATAGTATCATGGGAAATATAAGGCCATGATTGAGAACATTATTAATAAGGTAAGGCAAAAAGTACTGTTAGAGGAATCAATCATAAATGGAATATTCCTTCATAAATTAAAGACAGAAATTTACTAAGAAAACCTTGTCTAGGCTAATCCTCCTCCATAGTCTGAAAAACAGAATAATCTTCCATATAAGCTGGATGCTCTAACAAAATAGCAGGAACATTCTAATAATTGCATCTTTAGCTGCCTTTAAAGGACCAGTCAACACTGTAGATTTGAATAATCAACAAATGCATGATAACAAGACAATGCAATAGCACTTATTTTGAACTTCAAATGAGTAGTGGATTTTGTTTCTGACAATTTTAAAAGTTATGTCTTTTTCCACTCCCCCTGTACCATGTGACAGCCATCAGCCAATCACAAATGCATACACGTACCATGTGACAGCCATCAGCCATTCAAAAATGCATACACACTTATTCTTGCACATGCTCAGTAGGAGCTGGTGACTCAAAAAGTTTAAATATAAAAAGACTGTGCACATTTTGTTAACGGAAGTAAATTGGAAAGTTGCATGCTCTATCTGAATAATGAAAGTTTAATTTTGATTGAGTGTCCCTTTAAGTTGAATTTATTCTTTCAGATAGTTCAAGCACTGGCCCCACCTCAGGGGAGGCAGTACCCACAGCTATTATGCTCCAAAAATCAAATATCTGCATATCCCAAACAATAATAAAATGTGTCTTTGCAATACTAAAAACATTTAGGGACACTTCCATACAAACTCAGTTCTACACACTGATACATGTGATACTTTTGCTTGTAAAAAAGTGATGGTTGCTAGCCAGAACCACTTGATAAAGTAAGCCACTGAAATCACAGCACACAGTAATGTTCTCAGTTCTGCCACGACACAATAGTATAATACTGCATGAAATCTGCAGCAGGCTAATGTTTCTGTTTTGAATCAATTTAGGGAGGAACACTGAAGCTTAGCCAAGCGGCTATGATCTGAGTCACTTCCTATGCTTCAGATCTCAGATTCTTTTTAAAATGTCAAGTAAATAAGAACAAAACTCAACAATATTCTGGGGGAATTTACTATGAAAATTAAAATTTTCTAGGAAAGCAGTAGAAAAAAAAGTATCAAAAAACAAAATCTATAAAAAAAAAAATCTATATTGAAACCTGAATTTTTGTGCAAATCAAAAAATTAAGTATGTTTTGATTTCAGAATAACAAGACCCAAACTGAAGGCTAGATTAGAAGTGGAGCACAAATTAGCGATCCTGATTGTGCCTTAACTTCGCTAGATGGAGGCTTTTTGCAAGCATTGTGTTGCGCTAATATTACAAGTTGAATGTAAAAAGTTTTCGCACGATTGTAAACCCGAAGCGCAAAAAAAATATTTTAACCTGGTTAACAACTTCTCCCATAGAACTCAATGGACTTTGAAAAATAAAAACTAACACTCATCCTCGCAAGCTAACCCGACCACATATATTCAAGAGCGCTAAACCAGGCATGAAATATTAATATTTCACATTACAATGCTCTTCACATAGCAGAATATGTCCTTTTTATTCTTAAATACATATTTCTATATATATCTGTATATACCTATATATCTATTTCCTATAGATATTTAGTTATAAATGTCTGTAAATAAAAGCACTCAGTGGACTTCGGTAGTCTGTGACAATTTTTCTTTTTATTTGTGACGTTTTCGGGACCACAAACGTCCCTTTCTCTGACAGAGAAACGTCACAAATAAAAAGAAAAATTGTCACAGACGACCGAAGTCCAGTGAGTGCTTTCATTTACAGATATTTATTTGATTTAATAGCACCCTGGCAGCTGCATATGGATATTTAGTTATAGATATGTATTTTACATGAACATGAATATAGAAATATATATTTAATAAATAAAAATGCATTATTTTCTATGTGAAGAACATAGGAATGTAAAATATCCGTTTTGCGCATCGTGTTTTTCGCGATTTAGATTTTAATGCGGTCAGGTTAGTGCACATGAAAACTGAAATGTTACATAAAAAATATATAAAAAAAAGAAAATTATAAAAAAAAATAATAAACATATTCTAAATTATTCTAAACTAGTCCTAAAGCCCATTTTCTGTAGTGCAGCAGTAACACGGTCCCACCCGCGCTCCCGCCCGGTCATGCCCCCGTCACATGCACTCCAGCCACGCCTGCTCCCATCTGGCCATGTCCCCCACCACACTTGCTCCCACCAGCCACGTCCCCGCCACGCTCGCTCCCGCCCAGCCATGCCCCCTGTCACACCCGCTTCTACCCATGTCTCTGTTGTCTGAACCTCACTGACTGATCCTTCGTTACGGCCAAGTATGTTTGTCCTCGCGCAGTCTCTTCTGCGCATGACAGCTTTGGACAAACAAACCTGGCCTTTTATTATATATTATAATCCATAGAATATATCTATATATTTTAGTACATTTAATATATATATTTTTTTAAGTTTACATGTGCGATAACCCGACCGGGTTAAAATCTAAATTGCGAAACACGATACGCAAAACGCAAAATAATGTACTTTTTATTAGAAAACACACACATATACATATACACAGTATATATATATATATATATATATATATATATATATATATATATATATATATATATATATATATCATACTCTTCATGTAAATACATATCTATACCTATATATCTATTGGAATATATATATATTTATAAATATGTATTTAAGAATAAAAAGGGCATTATCCTGTAAATGAAGAACATTGGAATGTGAAATATGAACAGTAAATATAAAGTAAAACACATAAATACATATTTACACACACACACACACACACACACACACACACACACACACACACACACACATATATATATATATATATATATATATATATATATATATATATACACACATACATACATACATACATACATCTTTAGACATGTATATGTATGTATCTCTATGTTAAATAGAGATACAGTATCTCACAAAACTGAGTACACCCCTCACATTTATGTAAATATTTTATTGTTTTCATGTGACAACACTGAAGAAATGACACTTTGCTACAATGTAAAGTAGTGAGTCTGCAGCCTGTATAACAGTGTAAATTTGCTGTCCCCTCAAAATAACTCAACACACAGCCATTAATTTCTAAAGCATTGGCAACAAAAGTGAGTACACCCCTAAGTGGAAATGTCCAAATTGGGCCCAATTAGCCATTTTCCCTCCCCGGTGTCATGTGACTCAATGTTACAAGGTCTGAGGTTTGAATAGGAAGCATGTGTGTTAAATTTGGTGTTATCGCTCTCACACTCTCTCATACTGGTCACTGGAAGTTCAACATGGCACCTCATAGCAAAGAACTCTTTGAGGATCTGGAAAAAAAAATGTTGCTCCCCATAAAGATGGCCTAGGCTATAAGAAGATTGCCAATACCCTGAAACTGAGCTGCGCCACGGTGGGCAAGACCATACAGCTGTTTCACAGGACAGGTTCCACTCAGAACAGGCCTCGCCATGGTCGACCAAAGAAGTTGAGTGCACGTGCTCAGCGTCATATCCAGAGGTTGTCTTTGGGAAATAGACATATGAGTGCTGCTAGCATTGCTGCAGAGGTTGAAGGGGTGGTGGTCAGCCTATCAGTGTTCAGACCATACGCTGCACACTGAGTAAAATTGGGCTGCATGGTTGTTGTTCCAGAAGGATGCCTCTTCTAAAGATGATGCACAAGAAAGCCTGCAAACAGTTTGCTGAAGACAAGCAGACTAAGGACATGGATTACTGGAACCATGTCCTGTGGTCCGATGAGACCAAGATAAACTTATTTGGTTTAGATAGTGTCAAACGTGTGTGGCGGCAACCAGGTGAAGAGTACAAAGACAAGTTTGTCTTGCCTACAGTCAAGCATGGTGGTAGGAGTGTCATGGTCTGGGCCTGCATGAGTGCTGTCGGCACTGGGGAGCTACAGTTCATTCAGGGAACCATGAATGCCAACATGTACTGTGACATACTGAAGCAGAATATGATCCCCTCCCTTCGGAAACTGGGCCGCAGGGCAGTATTCCAACATGATGACGACCCCAAACACACCTCCAAGATGACCACGGCACTGCCTTGCTAAAGAAGCTGAGGGTAAAGGTTATGGACTGGCCAAGCATGTCTCCAGACCTAAACCCTATTGAGCACCTGTGGGGCATCCTCAAACGGAATGTGGGGGAGCGCAAGGTCTCCAACATCCACCAGCTCCATGATGTCGTCATGGAGGAGTGGAAAAGGACTCCAGTGGCAACCTGTGAAGCTCTGGTGAACTCCATGCCCAAGAGAGTTAAGACAGTGCTGGAAATAATGGTGGCTACACAAAATATTGACACTTTGGGCCCAATTTGGACATTTCCACTTAGGGGTCTACTCACTTTTGTTGCCAACGGTTTAGACATTAATAGCTGTGTGTTGAGTTATTTTGAGGGGACAGCAAATATACACTGTTATACAGGCTGTACACTCACTACTTTACATTGTAACAAAGTGTCATTTCTTCAGTGTTGTCACATAAAAACATATAATAAAATATTTACAAAAATGTGAAGGGTGTACTCACTTGTGAGATACTGTACATACGTATCATATCTTTGAGCCCTTATAACTTTTGAATGCAATTTTTTATAATATTTTTTTATCAGTGTTATTACGAGTGTAACTGTACTTTTAAAGGTATTTTTGATGTGTTTTGTGTAACTTTTTTGTCTCACATAACAGTTAACCAGAGCTCTAAAGTACCGACAACCTGACGTGCGTTAAATTTTACAGCGCTCAAGCAAATGCATTTACTTTTAACTTGTAATACACGCGCTACTTCCAACGCACACAAAGAGCCACAATGTATACCCCTTATTGATTGTGCGCAACAGTTGGCGCTCCACTCGTAATCTAGCCCTGTATAGGGTGAAAGGGAGAAGACTCCAAAAACAGGACAAGAAGAACAAAATCTGACAAACATTTTAAAATACCCTCATTCAGATTAAACAAAATAAACTGTCAAGAAACTGATTTAATTGTCTCTTAACATGTCATCACTATGATTTAAAACTCTTAACAGAAATCTAAACTATCCTTGTATCTTTCACCTGTTAGCAGCATATAAGGGTTGGTAATTGCTAAACATTATGCAGGAAATATGTTGGAAAAACAAAGAGAGAGAGAGAGAGGTTTTTTTCAGTTTGTTGGCAAGTTGCTACAAATCCATATGAATGACTCATAGGCTAAAGTGAGGCTGACATCAAACATTAAATTAATTCATTTAAAAGCAAAAGTGATTTGCCACAAAAGCTACAATCTCCTCATTCAAATGAAGCCAAGGTTGGATTTACACATCAGATGATACTACACAAAGATTCATTAAACCTGCACACTTACTAGCATATATTTGTTTAATGGGGCATAAAACTCTAAATGAAACATTTATGATTTAGGGCAAGATTACAAGTGGAGGGCAATATTGTGCTTTCCGAGCGTGATATTTGCGCTCCACTCAGTAATACCAGCGCACGTAAATGTGCACTGGTATTACAAGTTAGGCGCAATGCGACCTAGCTCACAAGAGAGCGCTACAATTCGTGCATCGTTCTCATGACGTCAGACATGGCTAAGCACCTAGCGTAGCACAGGTTTGGGCAGCAAAATAAAAAAATATATGTATATGAATATATACATATATATTTATGTGTTTATATGTGTAAACACACATTTTATCACATAAATATATATCTAAACTGTGTACTATTTTGGTAGCCCTCCTGTGCACAGATTCCAGTTTGCTTATATCCTTCTGGAGATATGGCCTCCAGAACTGCACACAATATTCAAAATGAGGCTTAACTTAAAGGGACACTCAGGTTAAATTCAATTTTCATGATTCAGATACAGCATGTAATTTTAAACAACTTTCCAATTTACTTTCATTAAAAAAAATGTGCACAGTCTTTTATATTTACAATTTTTGAGTCACCAGATAATACTGAGCATGTGCAAGAATTCACAGACTATACGTATATGCATTTGTGATTGGCTGATTCATATCACATGGTACAAGGGGAGTGGAAATATACATAACTTTGAAATTTGTTATAAAAAAAAACTACTACTCATTTGAAGTTCAGACTAAGTGCTATTGCATTGTCTTGTTATCTTGCATTTGTTGATTATGCAAATCTAATGTGTTGACTGGTCCTTTAACGATTTATAAAGTGGCATAAGAACCTTACTATTTCTACTGAGAATACATCCAAGCATTCTACTGGACTTACTTGCTGCAATACGATATTGTTTACTAAATGCTTTTTTATTCCCTAAATGCATAATTTTACACTTTTCATTGTTAAACTTTAGCTCCCAGTCATTTGTCCAATCCTCCAAATTATTGTATATCACTTCTCATTTTGTCTACCCCCACAGAACATCTGCTCTATTACAAAGTTTTGTATCATCTGCAAACAGACATACCATACCCTGTAGTCCTTTTCTGATATCGCTGATAAATATGTTAAACAAAACAGGCCCCAGGACTGACCCCTGAGGAACACCACTAGTAATTGCCCCATCTGCTGAAAGTACTCAATTTACTGACACTCTGTTTTCTATCCTTAAAGGGACACTCAAGTCAAAATTAAACTTTTATGATTCTAAGAAACCATGCAATTTTAAACAACTTTCCACTTTACTTCCATTAACAAAATGTGCACTTTCTTTTTCATATTTACACTTTTTGAGTCACCAGATCCTACTGAGCATGTGCAAGAATTCACATACTTTACGTATACGCATTTGTGATTGGCTGATGGCTGTCACATGATACAGGAGGAAAATATGCTATATCTACTGCTCCACCCTGGTCTAATATTTTTGTTACATATTCAAAAAAGTCAATTAGATTAGTCTGACACAATATAATTAATAACAATAATATCATACACTTAAAGGGACAGTACTATATATTTTTCACACTAATTATGTATCAAATAACTTCTTCATATATATTTAAATTTTTCCTCATTAAAACCATCAACCTAGGACATGCCCATAATAATGGTTTGAACCTCCAAGTTAAGCAACCCTGCTAATGTTATTTATATTAGGTACTGAATGCTAATTATGTTTCGGGGTTGAATAAACTCAAGCAGCTATTTCACACAAATCTCTCTCTCCCTCATACTGCCCCCCTCTCTGGGAGATTAATCAATGTTATTGTATCCTGCTTACATAGCTTTTCTACATGGAAAATGTTTGTTACTCATTTTTTCTGTATGGGTGGGGATACAACAGGCATTAATAGCTATTTTAAATAACAAATACTGGTAAAGTAGCTGTTTGCAAACAATTGAATACACCCCAGCAGGTAAAATTGACCATTGGGGACAAAGAGGGGAGACAATTTTAGTGTACAGTGTCCCTTTAGGAGCACAAGAAGGAAGCATTGTTTGAAACAATGTATAACTTTGCAAAAGCTACCATATAGTGCTCAAGACACATTCACACTCCTGAGCCTACAGCAGTATGCTTTCATGGAAATAAGCTACATTCAACAAAGGATACCAATAAAATGTAAATGATTTAATAATGAAAGCAAATATGGACTTTTTTTTTTTCTTTTCAAATTGCTTGCTTGGACCGAATGCTGAAAATATAATGAGCTTAATACTATTTTGTAACATTTCTGCTAGCAAAATTATTTATTTAAAATATTCTTTGGCATAGATCCTTGTTTATCAAGCAAATACATTTTTGGCACAAGAACACTCCTTGCATGGAGAAAATCTGGCAGCAATAGTCCAATCCACCAGAAAACCCATTTTGAACAGTTTTTTGTGCAATGTTCAGTTTTTTTGAGCATGCTCAGTTCACACATTAATAAATATGACTGCTTTCCTGGGTGTAATAAAAAGTGCAATATATTGTTTAAAATTATAAAACACGCTCCAATTCAATGATCATTAGAATCCTTTATGGCTTCAAATAAATGTTTAGGCTTTGACAAAAAGTAAATGATAAAATTACTCAAAACCTCTGCTCAGGGAATATTTATTACTAGCAAGACATGTTCTGGGATTTGTCAGACTTTTAGTGAGACATATTAAAAGTTACTTATATTTATGTAATCTAATATTTCTAATCTTCTACAATGTATCTATTAAAGTATATTATAACTATTATAATCTTACATACAAATATATATTTTACATATAACACACACACACACACATATTTTTTATATATATATATATATATATATATATATATATATATATATATATATATATATATACACAGTATATAGACACACACACATATATATATATATATATATATATATATATATATATATATATCCTTTAAGAGATCCCTCTATACATATCTCAAAATGGTTGATTAAATATTTCGTACCTGCTCTATGTTAAATGTTTGCATATATTGTGTATTATTATTGTTTTTGTATTTTATTGTACCCTATTGTATCAATGCAATGTTTTGTGATCCCAGGACATACTTGAAAACGAGAGAAATCTCAATGTATCCTTCCTGGTAAAATATTTTATAAATAAATAAATAAATAAATATATATATACACACACACATATATATACACATATACACAGTTCCCATATGATGACAGCACTCACTGGATTTAGCAAAGTAAAAATGAACTTTTATTAAAAAACAAAGTTAAAAAAGGAAAAAGTCCATGACGTTTTGATGCCCAACTGGTATCTTTATCAAATTTTCCCAGTTCTTAGGTCAGAGATATCATAACATGATATCATGATAACATGTTTTTCCCTTAATGTATTTACAACTATATGTTATCCCAGCTGCAGAGTATAAAATGTATGAGAGATTGCAATTTCAGTTTTATTTGCAGGTAAAATCAAATCTATTTATTTTATCACTTTGTGTACACACACATGCTTCCTTATTTTACATATGTCTGTAAACCAGAGACCAAGAGAGAAAAATGGAAAATTAAAATTTTATTACTTAACTATCCTACACCCTACTGGGAGTGTATTTTTTTCTGCTGGTTGTGTTTACATAGCTTGTCAATACTTACGTATATAAACTTTTAGTATAGGTAGGGATATCACAGACTAAATCAGCTATTTCAAATGCCAAAAATAAAGATAAAGGAACAAACTTGTAAGAATCAGTGATCATTAGACCGCAGCTTCCTAACCACTTTGTCACCTCTTAGGAGGCAAACTTAAAATATTCCTTAGTCATTTGTTAATTGGCAAGTCCTGCTCTCAAGCAACTGGTTGTGCAAGATCAGGGGTGGAGCTTGTGCAACGTTCAATTCTGTAAGCAGATGCTGCATTGCTTGCTTGCTTGAACGTTGTGGCCTAAAAGGGATACCTAGTCCAGTCCATTAAAAGATGTGTTCAAAGTAGGGTTTTCTTGGTTTTCCAATTGGATGCCACTTTAAATGATAAAAAAAACTAAAATTTTGTATGGATTTCATTTTTTTACTTGTACTGTACTAAACTCAGATACTCTGCAAAGAGAGTATTTTTTTTTTCGTTATTTCACACAAATTATTCTGTTTCACATTACACTTTACATTTTTAATGTTTTTTCCAAATGCTCAGTTTCAAAAACATGATTGTTTTTTTGGTTTGATAGCGTTATCCAACAGTTTAAATCACACTTTTAAAACTATAAAATGAATATTACAATTAAAATTGTACGGGACCCACATTGATATGGTTAGTTTTGTGAAAAACAAATAAACTCTGCATTCTAACAGATAAGACGGCAACGCCATTAACTGCTGTGTTTTAGATCTATATATACCAGACTACCTGGCCACAACTACAGGGTAAAAATCCGTGAGATATGTAGCAATTAAAGACCTGGGAAACCATTGAGACACATTAAAACAAAGCAAGTAAAATGTAATTTGAAAAAAAAAAAAAAAAAAAAACGTCAACACACTTTCATGCTTCAGTTAGAACATACAAATTTTAAACTTTTCAATTTGCACACAGCCTTTTTATACACACACTTTTTGAGGCACCCGCTCCTACTGAGCATGTGCAAGGTTCACAGTGTATACATGAGTATACACTATGAGTCTGTAATTGGCTGTCACAGTGGGCAGGGAAATAGAAACAATATTTGAATTTTTTTCAGAAAAAAAATCTACCAACAATGTGAAATTCACAGTAAGTGCGGTTCCATTGTGGATTATGTAATTCTACTGTATTAATTAATTTGAAATGCAGTGCTTCTAATTGATAGGAGTGCCATAGAAAATGAAGTCAACAATATGTAACAATTAGTTTTGACTGAGGTACCAGTTTCACTATGTGAAACATAATTAGCTAATAGACTTCAGCACTTTGCTATACACACACTTTATCACATGTTTATACAATATGTTTCACTACCTATCTACAGGCTTATAAATGATCTGAGTCTACTCCTCTGCTTCACTGCAATGACTCACCTTGCTCAGAGCTTGGCTGATTATGTACCCATTGTCCTTCCTGACCCCAAGATTCCAGTGGAAGACAATCTGAAGAGAAACCCAGATAAGGCTTATTAATGAGAGGCATGGTGTCAATTATCCCAGAAATCCATTAACACAGCAAGATTACAATTCTAGTACTAGTTATGTGATACCCTAACTTTTATTCTTTGTAATGCTCATCTTATTTGTCGGCAACGCGCCAAGGAAAACTGGATAGTGTTATCAGTTAACATAAGTGAAGGGATACAGCAGATTGTTAATAAATAGCAAGAATCAGTTTATAAGCAGACAACATGTATATAGCCTGAGTGCTCAACATGATACCTCATCTTAACATAATTAATAAAGCAGATCAAGTTAAATGGTCACTATAAAATACATTGCATGCACCTTCCTCTAATCACAGGTGCTGCCATTATGGAACCTGAGTTACACTGCAAGTATCTGAAGGAGAGTTGCTGCACATGCGCAAACAGATCAGCACTGGACTATAGGGAAATACAGAATGTACCCAATGACTAGAGGGAGGCGGTGGAATAACCTCTATACCATGCTTATAATTATGCATTTTAGTATTAACATTAAACACTAAATACATTTTATATTAGTGTAAATATATTTATAAGGCTAGTTGGTATTTTGAAATGGTAATACATTAATAACGTTATACTCTAATAAACACATTTAGACAAGAAGTAAAAACTACTGTGCTGTGAGTTCAGGGATCTGTTTTGGAGATAAAGGTTAGTGAATATGCACAAAAGAATCTAGATTTTAGCACTGTGAATCTTAGCCTCTACCAAAAACCTAATCACTGACAGAAGGGGTATATTTAGTTTTTGTGCTGCCCTAGGCACTGGGAAGTCTGTTGCCCCCAGCTCATATTTGCCAAACATATACACACACTATATATATATATATATATATATATATATATATATATATATATATATATATATATATATATATATATATATATACTCTGTATATATATATATATATATATATATATACACACACACAAACACATATACATACATTTACACACACATTTATTTATTTTTCTGCACGGCCAGGGGCACAAGAAGAGATCATGAACCTCAAATAGACACCAGGGATCATTGATTTAAAATAAAAATCACACATCATACTATAGAACTTCCCTTAAATTGTGCTGCCCCTCTTAATCCTACATCCGAGGTATAGGCCTAGTGGGCTCAGGCCACAATATGCCTCTGATTATAGATAACCAGTATTACGCAAAAGAACTGCAATTTTCCTATGCCTACTGGTCTTAAAGTCTGTATATACTGTAATAAAACACTGCAGTTTTTACTATTTTATCTTACCATGTTTTTTTTTATTTGACAAATATTTAAATGCATGTCATTAATATTATAATGATATGAATTATAATAATATTATAATTCATCATATAAACTCACCATCCCTGTTTTGACAACAAAGGAGTGTCGAATATGAAAAAGCCTCAGTAATTATGACACATTTGTAGAAATATTAATTGGAAATATGTAATACAATTATCATACATTTAAATAAAATAAAATTTCTAGCATTGTATTTAGGAGAATAAAAAGCTTAATGGTGGCAGCGTTATAACAGTAAAAATCCAAATAACATAAAAAGTCTGAGAGAAACTTCCATACATTATCTACATTTATTTTAGATTCTTAAAGAGACATATGTAGTAAAGTAAAAGCTGTTTATATTTAATGTGAAAGTCACAGGGAGTTCATAACTGCATATATCTAAATCCTGGGAAACCACAGCTCATTGGCTGTCAGGGACAACCTCCACAAAAAAAATGTTTATTCAGCACAGGAACAACTATTTTTCAAAACATAAAGCAATGCAATATGTTTTAAAACATTTTATTTGAGATGGAAAAGAGAAAAGTTGGAGGGTATAGCGTCCCTTTAAAGGGTCATAAGGAGCAGCTGGAAACGCTAAGAGGGGAACAGTCTGTGAAAGTAAGAATCCGGAAATCCCACACAGTCAGCTGAAGCAGCTACAGGATTTTTGCGGCCTGACCTTGTGCAAGACCAGTAGATCCTAGACAGAGTGAACCGGTGCCGATACACAGTTAGCAGCCAGTGAGGAGGGTAAGAACCTACCACGAGTTGCACCACACTTTCAGATTCACCTGAGGCTGTGCTAAACATACAGACACATGTTACATTAATGAATGCCCAAATATATGCAGCAAGAGCTTCCCAATTTGTAACGGTCCCTGCTCTGGCTATCTAATCATTTTGAATTAATACTGGGACACTTGCCTCCTAGAATCAGCTTTGTACCAACCATCAGATCTGTTGGGAATAAGCCTATCTTCACTCAGTACACACTCTGAAGAAGAGACAAAAGAGAGACTATAGAATATCAACATAAGTATACCTGCTTTGGTTCAGAACTAGCCAAGGCACCTGTTCTCTGCATAAACCTACTGAACACTCAGACTGTTAGAGGCAGGAATCCGTTGGTGCCCTTCCTAACAGTTAGCTAGTTTTGCAGTAAAAAGAAATTTATCCTAAACTATTCACTCTGCATATAGCAATAGATTTACCAGCTAGGTGAACTAAAGGAATACAAACATCACTTATAACAGGGCTATTAGCAGCACTTAATGAGGTGAGTCTGAAATAAAGAGACATAATTATACAGAACTGCTGCCAGCAATAAGAACTGCGGTAAATATACAGGCAGAGAGGTGAAGCATTACCATATCTGAAATTACTCACTAAAAAACTACACAAATTTAAAGAACTGAGCTGCTAAAGTGTGGATAGCTGTGGTGTCCCATAGATTGTTCCCTGCCCCCTCCATTTCCCGCTGGCCCGGGCCAGCGGGTCATATCCCAGTCTCCCTCACCGACTTCGTCCAGTGTGGACATCTGCCCTGGGGGTAGGGGACAGTGTGGATGCTTGGGCACATATGAGGAGGAGGGATGCTGTCCGCTTTAGTTGTATTGGGATATCATAATGACAGATAATATAAAGGATGGCCGTGTGAGATGATTGGAACAGATGATCTGACAGAGAATTGAATACATAAAAGAGTTGAAAACTCTCCATATACCACAGCAAAATTTTCACCCTCAATAAACATCCGCTATGCCCCACAAATACAAATATACATGTAAATAACAGATGAGGGTGCCACAGAAAAAAATAAATAAGAGGCTTGAATAGATGACGGATAGTCGCTAAGAAAATCTCTATGTCTGTGCATACACAAAATTAACTGGCAGAGGTCTGGAATACAGCTAGCCTTTTACCCTTAGCAAGGAAAGTAAGGGAAACTATATACATACTATAAAGGAGAAGGCTGCATACTCTCAACATCTAGTATTAGCAAAACTATTTTACTACTGCCAACACTTAAGGCGAGTAGGAGGGGGGAAAAACTGACTTTATATATATATATATCTTTGGCTGCCTGCAATATTTGTATATACCACAGTATACTTTTGTGCACCATTGACATCTACTATGTCTACCAGAAAAGGCCCCAAACACGACAAAGGGGCAAAACCTGTCTCAGTTGATACATTCTTTAAGGCATCTAAACTAACTAAGTCTCAAGATCAAGTTGCAGATGAAATAGAGGATGACATGGAGTCTGAAACTGAGGAGGAATCTAATGGTATGACACCAGTAACCAGAGCAGATCTTCAATCCCTAGTCTCTAAACAGGACATTACAACTAATTTTGAGAAACTATGGGAGAAAATGGACAGTTTTCAGGCGACAATAACCAGCAGCCTTACTACAATCAAAAATGAGATATCAGAACTGGGAAGCAGAGTTGACTCTTTAGAAACAGCTACAGATGAGATGGGAGAGGACGTGGTTGCAGCCTCGGAAACTCTAACCACACAACAACAGGCTATAATGGAATTAGAAGAGAAAATTGAGGATATGGAAAATAGAAGCAGAAGATCCAATCTTAGACTCAAAGGAATACCAGAGGCCGTAACGGCTGAAGAGCTTCATACATATCTCCAACAGCTATTTCACGCAATCCTGGGAACACCTGCTGATTCTGATTACCCCATAGAAAGAGCCCATAGAGCCCTTAAACCCAAGCCTAAGCCAGATCAACCACCAAGAGATGTGATTATTAAATTGTTGAGATTCCCGGATAGGGAGAAGATACTCCTAGCAGCCAGACAAAATCCCATGTTTAAATTTCAAGGAAACATTGTTCAATTTTTCCAAGACCTCTGCGTTAAAACTTTACAAAGGCGATATGCACTACGCCCTCTTACTCTACTATTGAGGAAAAATCAGATCCCATATCGATGGGGCTTTCCCTTTGCACTACATGTAATCCGGAATGGGAGAACTACATCCATCAAGACAAAGGAAGAAATCCCAGATATCTGTAAAGTCCTAGGCCTAGAAGCTCCGGACATTTCAATGGGGGAAACATCAGGGCCCCCGCCAAATCTATCCCAAACTCGTCCGAAACCTCAAAGATCTAAGTGGAAGACAGTGACTAAGAAGAAGACAAAGAGCTGAAACTATCCAAAGAGAAATATGGAAGGTAAAGTGCAATACCTAGACTATGGTAAGACACACTTGGAGCTTAACCATATTAGATGATCTTTAGTTACCTGAAAAGAGTAACTATATGGACGCGCTCCAGGAAATTTGATATGAATAAAACTCTTATTAAAAAAGACAATCTGTTATGAACTCTGGTAAGACTATCTGTTTGCTATTGTTTATGTTAGTTTTGACACATGTTTATCCTCAGGATATATCAATGCTGGTTAATGTTGATTTTATGTTTGTTTTTGTTTATGTTATATAGAGTTGTAGGGCATTATGTATTAAACTGTTGCTCGCTGGGGGAAGCTGACTGAATGACAAATAGGAGACAGGAAAGAATCCCAGGACCCTTAAGACACTGGACAAGATATCATACAGACCCAAAAGACGACCGACTGACACACTGTTTATTGAGACAGACTATAAGGGGAAAGAGATTAACATACACGCACGTAAGGGATAATGACATTGCCTAGAATTGTGTTACTCTCGCATAATGCGAGAGGTCTCAATACAGACATTAAAAGGAGGACAGCTATGACCACTTACAGACGACTAAAGGCCACTGTTATTTATCTCCAGGAGACCCACTTTCTCAAAAGCACTATCCCAAAATACTGGGCAAAAGACTATCCACAACAATTTCACTCCACCTTAGACTCCAAAAAAAGAGGTGTTTCTATCTTAATACATTCATCTATATCATTCACACATAGTGAGACCATTTCGGATAGGGAGGGTAGATATTTATTAGTGTCAGGGAAGATAGGGGACACAGATGTGCTCTTGTGCAATGTATACGCACCAAATGAGCAACAGGACAAATTCTTTGAAAATATCTCACACTTACTGACTAACTGGTCCAGAGTGCGAATATTGTTAGCAGGTGATTTTAATATTGATCTTCAAGCATTAACAAAACAGAATCTTACCCTGTCATCAATGAAAAAGCAACGCCAAAAAACAATTGCTAAGAGCATTCTGGGCCTCCTAGACCAACACTCTTTACACGACACCTGGAGGGTACTAAATGGGGGGTCAGGGGATACAACCTATTATTCGTCGGCCCATGATAGTTATAGTAAAATAGACTATATGTTCACTAGTCAGATCCTGCAACCAGTAATTCAATCAATAGACATACACCCGTGCGTGTGGTCTGACCACTCTATCACACAAATGAGCCTTGGTAACCTCTCAGACCCCAAGAGAATAAAGACTTGGACATATGACCCCAACTGCACGAAAAACCCCTTAGTGAAGAATAATATAATTAGACACTTAAAAGAATATTGGCAACTTAATATAGACTCCACAACTAATCCAATTATGCCATGGGCAGCACACAAGACAGTATTGAGAGGGATCCTTATTAAGGAAAAAACTCAATATAAAAAACAAAGGGACTCCGAAATAAAACAGATAGAGACAGAAATTAAATCGTTAGAAACACTACACAAACAGAATCAATCAAAAACTACTTTGAAGCAGCTCACTAACAAAAGGCGGGGTCTACACTCGCTATTAAATGAACACTCTTTAAGAGCGGCACACAAGTTAAAAACGAACTACTTTATTTTTTCTAACAAACCAGATAGATACTTAGCGAAGAAAATTAGGGACAACTATCAAGCCCTTGCCATAGCACAGATACAAAAGTCCAATGGACAGATGACCTCCCACCCTCAGGAGATTGTTGATATATTTGCACAGTTTTATAGTGAACTGTACGACGGTACAAAGACACAGCACAGCCCCTCAACGCAAAAGATATTTGATTCCTTCTTGGTAAAAGCGAATTTGCCACAGATCACTGAGGAAGATAGGGAGGCCCTAAATACCAAAATAACACACATGGAGGTGTTAACGGCTATCAAAGAACTTAAGCCAGGTAAAGCTCCGGGACCCGATGGGTTTCCAGGAGAATACTATAAAACATTCAAAGAACTATTAGTGCCCCACTTGGTAGCGTTGGCAAACCATATTATGGAGGGAGGGACGATACCTAAGGATCTCCTAAGGGCTAGAATAGTGGTCATACCAAAACAGGGGAAAGATCCCACAAAATGTACTAGCTATAGGCCGATCTCCCTTATCAATCAGGACCTCAAAATTATAACGAAAATTATGGCCAATAGATTAAAACATATCTTACCCTCTATTATACACGCAGATCAGGTCGGGTTCATTAAAGATAGGGAAGCCCCAGACAACATTCGCAAAATGGTATCGGTAATAGATTATCTACGAGACAAAGGAGTGCCTTCTCTGGTCCTTTCACTGGACGCGGAGAAGGCATTCGATAGAGTGGATTGGAAATATATGTTAGCGATTCTTACAGAAATGGGATTTAATGGGGGATTTTTACAGGCTATTAAGGGATTATATTCAACACCTACAGCACAAGTCAGGGCAATAGGACACCAATCTAAAGAAATATGTATACTTAACGGTACGAGACAGGGATGCCCGCTCTCACCGTTAATCTTTGCATTATGCATTGAACCATTGGCAGCATATATTCGGAATTGTCCGGAGATATCAGGAGTGGAGATAGGGAAGATAAATCATAAAATAGCTCTATTTGCGGACGACGTGCTGCTTACGATTACAAACCCGTTAGTATCCCTACCCTTCCTCTACCAAGCTTTAGATCTGTTTTCACAAATATCGGGCTATAAAATCAATGCTGATAAATGCGAAGCATTGCCTTTATCTATCCCAAAACATACGATTAAATTGATCGAAGCCAATTTTGATTTTCAATGGGCACCAGAAGGGTTGAAGTACCTGGGGATTAAGCTAACTACACACTCCACGAAATTATATATGGCAAATTACACTCCCTTGTTTAAGGCAATCCGATCTGAGTTAGGGAAATGGAGAAAGATGGGCTTTTCCTGGTATGGTAGAATGTCTGCGGTGAAGATGACAATCTTGCCCAGAATTCTATATTTATTCCGTGTACTCCCTATTAAAATCAATACTTCAGACCTAGACGACCTTCAGAAGGATATATGTAGATTTTTAAGAGATAATAAGAAATCGAGGATATCCCGACATATCTTACAAAGACATAGACAATTGGGAGGAATAGGCGTCCCTAACTTACACGACTATTATACAGCAGCCCGGTTGGCTCAGACTGCGATACTAGGGAGACGACAGACTGATATACTTTGGCCTGCCTTGGAAGCAGAAATGCTGAGGCAAGAGACACCGGATGGTATTCTCTGGAATAAGAATCTGAAAGACTCAGACGCCCTCTACCAAAATAAAATCACGATGCTCACTAGAAAACAGTGGATAGCTGCTAACCGGGAGGGAGGGATAGTTCCTACACACACACAAGCAATGCCACTAAAATATATAGTGAATGAAGACTCCAAATATAGAATTAGGAAATGGGAAAACAAAGGGTTATACAGGGTGGCAGACATGCAGTCCCAAGGCAAAGTACTGACTTATACCCAACTTCAAGAAAAAATAAAACCCACTCATTTGCAGTGGTTTCTATATCTCCAGACGATGTCAGCCACACGGAATTACTTAGGGACAGTCATGACCCAAAGACAACAGTCCACTTTGGAATGGCTATGTACTTCTCCTAACAGACCCAAAAAAGCAATCTCTAAATTATACATCTCCATACAACAGACCAAGAACCAGACTAAATCCTCAGTAATGATACAATGGGAAAGAGATCTAGGCAAAGAGGTTGAGATAGATGACTGGGTTGAAATGTTTTCTCAGGCTAGTAAGGGACTTATTAGCGCAGATCTTAGGGAGAATATTTTGAAGACATCCTTCAGATGGTACTTGACGCCAATGAAAACCGCTCATATGATTAAGGGGAGAGGTAATCATTGCTATAGAGGATGCCAAGTAGTGGGCTCCTATATCCACATGTGGTGGGAATGCACTAAGGTAAGCGACATATGGCAGAGATTATCCAACCTATTGAGTAAGGTGCTAAATGAACAGATAACTCTCACCCCAGCCCAAGCACTACTACACGAGAACATAGCTAGATATAACACGCACATAAATGTGTTTATTAGAATTCTCTGTACCACAACGAGAATAACCATTGCCAAATACTGGAAGACGGAAGTACCGTCATGGATGGAGGTCCTATCCAGAATCCAGATGACATTCACATTGTACGAGTCAGCAGCGAAAGAGTTAGATATAGAACCTTGGTTCCAAAAAGTCTGGTTCTACTGGATAATGGAAAATAATAAAGAATGACACTTTATAATAGGGAGAGGAGACTCGGACAAGAAGGAGATGAAAAGGTATATTTTCTATAGAGGCAATAAAATTGGGAAATGGATTGAGGATAGATGATGAAGGCGACCCAGACGGAGGCTCCCCCTGATGAGTTAATAATCTTTAGATGCTGTAAAGATAAAATGTGTAGTGCCTGAACATAACTCTATGAAAAAAAACATATATATTGTTGATTTGTTGGTTTAATATGTTTACATTTAAAGTTGTTGATAGTTTATGTTGAAGATGTAAAGGAAAAGACCCCCTAAAAATCACCCGATCCCTCACTAAGAACGCTAATCTGAATGAGATTGCAAAGGAGAAATAAAGGGGGGAGGACTTACTACTGAAAATATCTCCACACTTCAGCATGATGACCTCTAGTTCAAGACTCTCACCTCAGAGAAAATAAGAAAAATACGTAAATCTCCCAAACTCTTTATAAGAGCAAATAAAGAGTGCAATACATGAACTCTAAATAAGGAGAATACCCTAGAATCGGGGCTACTTTTGTTAAGTAAATGTTATGGTATGTTACCAGATGTATTTCAATTGGTGAAATGTACATATCTGTTCTAAGAAAGGTGGAAGTGATGTGGAGTTAATTAATAAAAATTATTTCAACTAAAGGGTCATAAGAGTCAAAATTGAAAAGCGCCAATGTCTCCTTTTGAAAAGTCTGACCATTCAGAGCATGACCTCTTGTTGTAGTATTTCTCATTTTGAAATAAACTTCCTTCCTGCACTTTGATGATAAATATCTCTTTGTATATAAATGTTGCAGTCAGAGACCCTCTCCTTAATCCCTTAAATAAATCTTCAAAATGGATCCCACAAAAAAGAGAAACTATAAAACTAAATGTGTAAAATTGTAGTCACTCCTTTGTTCTGATAAATATAGATTACAACGAGCAACTTTTGGATTATAGTGTTTCACGTGTTTCCTCAAAACATTTTTTCTGTTGTTATTTTCCAGGACTATCAAGGGGCTGAATCAACTGTTGCAGCACATCTGTTTGACTTTCTGGAGTTCTGGGGCCTTTGTCAGGAGAAAGGTTTGTTTTCCTTTCTGACAATCACAGTGTGGTGGAGTCAGGCCTGCGAGATGGGACTGTTGATTTAGTCTGGAGCCGATGAGTAAAGGAGGCAAAAATGGGGGTGCAGGGGGTGGGGGGGAAATTTATCTCTGCAACTTTCTTAAAAAAGATGGCTTGGTAAGTATATAATAATCTATCTCAGTTTAGGAGTGAGATTGATTTATTTTATTAAATACATTTATACAGAATATTTATAAAGTTAGTCACACATAATATTAATTACAGCTCGTTTGTCAGAGGGAAAAGAACACTAATGGATTGCTGACACTTCACAGTTTTTATCTAAGACAATTCATCCTAAAATATATAATACCACATCATAATAGTGAGCATTAGCAAAGCGCATTTACATTAACTGTGACATAGCAGCATCACCAGATACAGCTATGTTTTTCAGCTATTATGTGTCTTCTGGGCAGAAGCAAAGAAACATGCACTGTAGTTTCTATTTACCTCTATGGCTAAACACTGTGTATAATGGCATGCATGCTGAAAAGTACCCCTAAACCCTATGGGCGAGATTACATAGATACGGCACAGACTTCGGCGCAAACGCTGAAACCTGCGCCGCCCGTAATATCACCTTGCGCATCGGGCTATTACATATAGGGCCCCGGCAGTTCATAAAGTGTCATAGGTGGGATAAACTAGCAATGTCCAGAAATGAGCGTAAATACAAATTTCTGGAGTCGCTAGTGACTTACGGCACTTTAGAAACTGCCAGAGCCTAAGAAAAATTTTAAAAAATATAAAATCTCCCGTAAAAGTCTAACACGCCTCCCAAAATTAAGCCTGACACGTAAAAACCATATATCCGCCATCAAACCCACATTGGAACTAATAAAAGTATTAACCCCTAAACCGACAACCCCCCACAACGCAATATGCCTAATTAAACTATTAACCCCTATATCCGCCACAAAACCCACACCGCAATAAACCTATTAAAGTATTAACCCCTAAACCGCCAAAGCCCACAACGCAAATAAATAATTAAATTACTAAGCCCCTTAACCTAACACCCCTTAACCTAACACCCCCTAAATGAACACAAATTACTTAAATTACAAAATACTAAAGTTACTATTAAAATAAAAAAACCTAACATTAATTTAAAAAAAAAAAAAAAAAAAAAAAAACTAAGTATAAATTAAAGGGACAGCTTAGTCAAAATTAAAATTCTGGTGTAGACTGTCCCTTTAAGATACAATTACAGAAAATAAAAAACAAAATTATCAAATTTTAAAAAATTATACATAATCCCTATGAAAATAAAAAAGCCCCCCAAAGTAAAAACACACTCTAATCTAAGAACTACTATAAGCCCTTAAAAGGGCATTGTCCCAAGATAAACAGCGCTTTTGCAGAAGAAAAAAGTCTAAGTCCCCCCTAACAGTAAACCCCCTACCCACCAAATCCCCCAAAATAAAAGAACCTAACACTAAAAAACCTAAACTACCCATTGCCCTGAAAAGGGCATTTGTTTGGGCATTGCCCTTAAAAGGGCATTTAGCTCATTTATGAAGTGCCCACCTTAATATAAATAAAAAAAATGTTTTTTAAAAAAAACCTAAGTCTAACCCCCTGGTTGGTACTCACCGTTCCTGAAGTCCTGCGGAGAAGGTCCTGTCCCATGCGGTGAAGTCTTCTTCCAAGCGGCAACCTCTTCTTTCTTCTTCCAGGAACAATCCGGCGTGGAGCAGAGGGCGGAGCTGAAGACCAATGACCGGGGAGCTGAAGACCGGCGACCCTGGAACTGAAGACCGGAGACCGCGGAACCATGGAGCGTGTACACTGAATAGTGAATTCAAGGTAATCGATTAAAAATGGCGTCCCTTGAATTCCTATTGGCTGATTTGATTCTTCAAATTCAAATAAGCCAATAGGATGAGAGCTACTCAAATCATATTGGCTGTTAAAATCAGCCAATAGGATGAGAGCTACTGAAATTCTATTGGCTGACTTGAATCTTTTATATTGGGGGGTTTGGTAGATGGGGGTTAACTGTTAGGATAGGCTCAATGACCTAAATATGTATAGCTTAGAGGAGAGAAGGGAAAGAGGTGATATGATAGCAACTTTCAAGTACATTAAAGGGTTTAGTAAAACTGAGGCTGTGGGTATTTTACATAAAATGGAAAATTCAAGAACAAGGGGTCATGAGCTCAAGCTAAAGGGTA
Source organism: Bombina bombina (assembly GCF_027579735.1). Lineage (NCBI taxonomy): Eukaryota > Metazoa > Chordata > Amphibia > Anura > Bombinatoridae > Bombina > Bombina bombina. Next base: position 547,651,356 of record NC_069499.1, read on the forward strand.
GTAGATTCAGGAGTAATTTGAGGAAGCACTTCTTTACAGAAAGAGTGATTGATTTATGGAATAAACTTCCTCAAGAGGTAGTAGCAACAAACACTGTGGGGGACTTTAAAAATGCATGGGACAAGCATAGGGCTATCCTACGAACTAGATAAGTTTATACTGTTAGGTAAGGTGGGGCAGACTTGCTGGGCCTATGGCTCTTATCTGCCGTCAATATCTATGTTAGGGGGGACTTAGACTTTTTTCTTCTGCAAAAGAGCTGTTTATCTTGGGGCAATGCTCTGCAAAAAGCCCTTTTAAGGGCTACTAGTAGTTTATTCTTAGATTAGGGGGTGTTTTTATTTTGGGGGGCTTTTTAATTTTCATAGGGATTAGGTATAATTTTTTAAAATTTTATAATTTTGCTTTTTAATTTCTGTAATCTTAGATTTTTTTTTATTTTCTGTAATTATAGCTTAAAGGCACAGTCTACACCAGAATTTTAATTTTGACTAGACTATCCCTTTAATTTATACTTATTTATTTTTTATTTTTAAAGTAATGTTCAGTTTTTTATTTTAATAGTAACTTAAGTATTTTGTAATTTAGGTAATTTGGGTTAATTTAGGGAGTGTTAGGTTAGGGGATGTTAGGTTAGGAGGCTTAGTAATTTAATTATTTATTTGCGTTTTGGGCTTTGGCGGTTTAGGGGTTAATACTTTAATAGGTAGTTTTGGGCTTTGGCGGTTTAGGGGTTAATACTTTATTTTTAGTTGCGGTGTGGGTTTGATGGCGGATATAGGGGTTAATACACTTTATTAGTTATTGCGGTGGGGGATTGTGGTTGACAGGTAGATAGGTATTGCGCATGCGTTAGGTGTAAGTTTATATTTGCAGGCAGTTTCGGGAGTTACTGTGCTCCCATACTCAGCACAAGGCTTGCTGCGGCTGCCTTTGTGTGGCGAGGTGAAAATGGAGTAAGATTTCTCCATTTTCGCCACGTAAGTCCTTGCCCTAAATATTTGATACCAATTTGCGACGCTGTCCTATGTTAGCTTATGGGAGTAAAAATTGCGGACGGCAGTGAAATATACGTGCCGCATTTATATGCGGCGCTGTATATTGGATACCAAAACCGCGTAAAAATCGGCGTCGCATATGTAATGGGGCCCTTTGTCTTTAGGGGATGCCGGTTTTCTCTAGAGCCTTCAGATTCTAGGGTAAGGTTTTCATTACAAACTCTAGGTAACTATTTATTTACCGTTCACCGCAAAGTATTTAAACACATAGGTAAAGTTCTGCTTGAAAGCCAAAATATTTAACACTTCAGAGCAAAACTTATGGAAAGTAGTCTAATAGACTGGCCCTTTAAGTATTGTATATTGCATGACATGTTGTCACTTTATTGGTTATTTATTAGGTTATGATGTCTTTACATGTAACCTTGACAAAGAGCCCTTCCCGCTATACCAATATGCTACTTTAGTTAACAAAAGGGAAAAAAAACAACAAACAAAAAAAAAATCACACAAAAAATATCACAGCACTATCTTTAAAGAGAGTATTTCCAGATTGTAATGCAAAAGTGAATAGATTTGTGAACAATCTCTGAAAAGACCTAAATACCAGCACCTGGCGATAAGGACAGATCGATGTTTTCACGTTTCATATTTTGGTTGAAAATTCACTTCATACATTATTTTATTAAATTGTAAAATTAAATTGTATTTTAAATATAAAATATATAGATATACACAGAGGGTTAATGAGGTTGAGAATTCTAAGTAGAACTGAGGGGCCCTGGTTTACATTACACCCCTATGGAGGAGGGGGGAGTGGTATCAGGTTATACTTCTGCCTCTGGACCATTTCCCTCCCACTTCAAATACCCTTGAACTTTATTAAATTGCTAAAAAAAAAAAAAAAAAACACAACTTCATAGCACATATATTTACACAAGAGACCTGTCAGGATTTAATTGAAATCACAAAACAACTGATAATAAAGTGATGTTAAATTTTTAATGGAATCATATTGTCTAAAAACAAGGGGTCTGAAAGGGTTAAGTCTCTGGCTATTCCATTGTTAAGGCCACCCAACCAGCACAAGGTCTATAAATGGATCACATATGTTTTTACATCTGTAGTTGTCAGAGTCCCCCAAAAGCAGCTGCCTTTTCTTAACCCCTCCCCAACCACAAGCAAAACAAAGCATTTTTTTACACATGTTGCTGCAGGCCCCATATAGCAATGAAGTGGTTAAGATAGAAACCTCTCATCTCCTGCATTCTAGAGACTGAAAAATAAAGGGGGAGGTAATGGAGGAATAGGTATTATTTTATGCAACAACAGTGGGAATTAAAAATACAGAGCGGCAGAAAAACATCCTCATACATCAGGGTTAAGAATAAACAGACCATAACCAAACATTGTCAGTCAGCCCCTTTAGTTCCTCTTAAACTTTCATATACTTAATAACTTGTTTGCATTCTCTAAGCATCTCTCAGTAAATACAACCCAGTGTGCTTACAAATGTCTGTGCACAAGGGAGAGTATCTGGAATAAGCAAATGTTAGGGCCATGTAGTTTTGACTTAGGCTATAGTCCCATAGTTTATTTTTGGAGTCTAATAGAGCTCTTGATAAAATGGGAGCTAAATCCTTACAGAAATAACAATCCTACATTATACAAATATACAAATACAGGCATAACTCATTTGATATTGTATTTTTTACAAATTGAGTGTTTGTGGCATCCTTGCGTCGAGCAAGTCTATAGGCGCAACTTTTCCAACATATATACATATATAAACACATAAATACATATGTATACACACACTTTTATATACACACAGCACCACCAGCAAAACGATTATGATTAGCTGAAGGCTCCGATGATGGTTAGCATTTTTTTTAAAGGGACATAAAACCCCAAATTTTCTTCCATGATTCAGATAGAGCATACAATTTTAAGCAACTTTCAAGTGTCACATTTTGTATCCTTTGTTAAAAAGCAGGTAAGTAAGCTCAGGAGCCTGCACGTGTCTACAGCACTATATGGCAGCAGTTTTGCAAGAATGCTATACATTAGCAAGAGCAGTAGATGGCAGCACTATTTCCTGTCATGTAGTGTTCCATACATGTGCATGCTACCTATCCAGATATCTCTTCAACAAAAAATAACAGAAGAAAGAAGCTAATTTGATAATAAGAATTAAAAAAATGTATGCTCTGTCTGAATAATGAAAGAAAATGTTTTTGTTTCATGCCCCTTTAACAATAAACTATTTTTAAATTAAGGTAAGCACATTGTTTTGTTAGAAATAATGCTATTGCACATTTAAAGGGACAGCCTATTCCAGAATTTGTATTGTTTAAAAAGATAAATAACTACTCATTCCCCAGTTTTGCATAACCAACACTGTTGTACCTCTGTGAGTACCTTGTATCTAAGCCTCTGCAGACTGCCCCCTTATTTCATTCTTTTGACAGACTTGCATTTTAGCCAATCAGTGCTGACTCCTAGGTAACTCCACAGGAGTGAGCACAATGTTATCTATATGGCACATGTAGAAGGTAGGAAAAAAGTTTATTCTTTATTCTGGAAATTCTTTTTTATTGTGAATTATGTAACTTTAACCTAGCGACACCTGCAAAAATTATTTTAAAGATTTAACCCCCCCAAACCTGTACTTACCTTTTCGCCAGCCTCTTTCGCTCTTCTGTTTTTTCAACAGTGCGTCACAGGCGCGCTGTCTAATCACAGTGCTATTGGTTGTCTGGTTGAACCACATGTAGCGGATGTTGCTCTGTAAAGCAGCCAACAGCTTTACTTAGCGCGGGAGCTCGCTACATGTAGTTCAACGGCACAACCTGATGCACTGTGATTAGACAGCGCACTTCTGACACACTGCTCGAGAAACCAGAAGAGCAGAAGAGGCTGGCAAAGAAGGTAAGGTAAGTACGGGTTTGGGGGGTTACATCTTTAAAATCCTTTTTTCTTTTGCAGGTGTCGCTAGGTTAAAGGGACAGTCAAGTCCAACAAAAACTTTCATGATTCAAATAGGGCATGTAATTTTAAACAACTTTCCAATTTACTTTTATCAACAATTTTTGTGTTCTCTTGGTATTCTTTGTTGAAAGCTAAACCTAGGAGGTTCATATGCAAATTTCTTAGACCTTGAAGGCCGCCTCTAATCTGAAAGCATTTTGACAGTTTTTCACCACTAGATGGCATTAGTTCATGTGTTTCACATAGATAACATTGAGCTCACGCACATGAATTTACCGAGGAGTGAACACTGATTGGCTAAAGTGCAAGTCTGTCAAATGAACTGAAATAAGGGGGCAGTCTGCAGAGGCTTAGATACAATGTAATTACAGAGGTAAAAACGTGCATTATTATAACTGTGTTTGTTATGCAAAACTGGGGAATGGGTAATAAAGGGATTAGCTATCTTTTTAAACAACAAAAATTCTGTTGTTGACTGTCCCTTTGATGTTACAACATTCTTTAATGTAACATTAATTTAAATGTTGACTGGCACTTTAATTAAAGGACCATTAAAGCGCAAGTCAACTAAAAATTTATAAGAACTTATTTAAATTTTGTTATAATAGCATATTAAGTTAAACTGTAGCCCATTTTTGCTGCAAATTACAGTTTTCTTGTAAAAAAAGACTTACTAGTTCTCCTCCGGACGTTTTGAAATGGCCACCTGTCCCCTCCTTTCCCTGACGTCATCCTTAGTGAATATACAGCTGAAAAGAACATCTCTGTGTCGATTCAGCTTGTTTACGTATTTCGTGCATGCGCAATGCATGCATGTCGTCAAATAAGGTTTTATAAATTTTGGGTTGACTTGCCCTTTAAATTTGGCATTTCCACAATGCATAAAAAGTTTCATTATTGAAAGTAAAACATTATTGCAATATACATTAATTATTTATTTTTCTTCCTTTTGCTGTAAAAAACATTTGAACATTGTAATTGTTCCACTGTCTCCCAGAGAGGCTTGGGTCACTAGTCTGTGAGCTCCCCTCCCCCATCACATTCTCTATACTCATTTGTTCTCTTAAGGAAGATTTTGCATCCACAATCATGGTAGGAAATAGAAATATCAGTGAGCATACTAGGTAGTTTAGGTATGAATATTATTGTGTGTATATAGAAAATTATATTTATATTTAGCTTTTAGATAGAGATTATAAAGGAATATATGTCTGTTAATTGAAATACCTCTTAAATAAATTAATACTAAGTAACAAAGCTGAATCAGTGCTAAACCACCTTAAAGGGACAGTAAAGTCATAATTAGACATTCATGATTTAGATAGAGCATACAATTTTAAACAACTTTCCAATTTACTTCTATTATTTAATTTGCTTCCTTGTCTTGTTATCCTTTGCTGAAAGGTTTATATAGGAAAGCTCAGGAGCAGCAAAGAACCTTGGTTCTAGCTTTCGATTGGTAGCTGCATATATATACCGATTGTCATTGGCTCACCCATATGTTCAGTTAGAAACCAGTAGTGAATTGCTGCACCTTCAACAAATGATACCAAGAGAATGAAGTAAATTTGATAATAGAAGTAAATTGGAAAGTTGTTTAAAATTGTATGTTCTACCAAAACCATGAAAGAAAAATGTTGCGTTTCATGTCCCTTTAAGGGAATAGAAGAGGGCAGGCTACCCCTTCTCTTTACTTCACTGCACATGTGCAAACAGAGTTGATGCTATATCTGCATATTAGTTTGTGATTGGTTAGCAAGGGTTCTTTTGTTCTGGGGGGGACAGGGAAATCAGTGAAAACAAAAACAATATGCTTATTTGAGAAAATAAAGCAAAATTCTTCTCAGATATGAAGGTGCATTATCATGTAGCTTACAGACAACGTAATCCTGGGCAGGGCCTGGGCCTAAGTGTAGGGGAAAATCATATTTCTAGATGCCCACGGCAGTTCTAACTAGTGAGGCTACTTTTCCCATACCAAAATAGACATGAATATTTTAGGATTACAAACATTTACATTGTGGTTGTAATTATTGTTTTATGTGTTTCTAGCAGTTTGCATTTGATGTGCAAGATATCATTTATTAGGCACCTCATACAGCTATAGATAATTAATGGCAGACATGCCCATTAACAAATCTGTGGAAAATATAGGTGAACCGATGCTCAGTTCATGTAGAACTTGATACTGCATTCACAGAGAAGTCCTTCAACACCCTTACAAGGATCTATGTAATATCTAATTGCATATCAGTTATATGTAATTACATAGTTACTGGTATATTCAATGAAATAAAACAAAATATATGCTTACTTAATAAATGCATTACTTTAATAATGGTGAGAGTCTATAATTTGTGTGTATCCTGCTCTTCCAGAATCTCTCAGTCATACATAAGGCCAAGAAAAGGATGAAAAGTAAATGAAGAGCAAAAACAAGTCCTGCCGCCATCTGTGCAGAATAACAAGGGCAGGGCTTTTGGACTATCATCATTATGGAGCCCACAAGATCATCACACATGGGACCTTATATGCACGTAGTGAAGTCCGCAAGACCAGCACGTAATGGGGGGAACAATACAGGTAAGGCAGACACATTACTGATCATGCATGGTGACCCAGAGTATTTTCCTGCCATAAGCTGCCTCTGAGTAGGCATACAATGGTAGAATTTAGTTAAAGTATGGAAAAAAGACCAAGTGGCCGCTCTTTAGAAGACCAAAGAAGTTTTAACTGGTCTGGGGAGAGTCTTCCACACAACCAAATATACAATACAAATTAAAACCTTAAGCCAAATGACTAAAGTAACTGCCATAGTCTTGTGACCCCTGCAAGGCCCAGAGAAATGGACAAACAAAGAAGAAGAAAGTCTGAAAGATTTTGTGGCTTCTACATAGAACTTATTAGCTCTTACCACAGCCGGGTTGTAAAGTAATCGCTTACTAAAATTTGTAGGATTCGGGCACAAAGAAGGAACCACAATTTCCTAATTAATAGTATCTCAGATATAACATTGAGAGGTTGAAGGTCCAACCCATACATAGGTTCAACTGGAGAGCCTCCAAGAGCTTTAAAAAAACACCTCCTGTTTCAGAGACCACTCTGCCAGGTGAAGATGCTGGCAATTGAGAAAGTCAGTCTCTCAATTGTTAATGGTCGAAATCAGCTAATGATGGCACTGTATCCACCTGATTATATGAGATATTTCCTTGGGAATTCCCTCCTGATTATTTATGTAAGCTACTGCTTTAACATTGTCCAACTGAAATCTGATGAATGATTCCTGCTGGAGGCTGGATCAACTCTGTAGGGTCCTGAAGAATGCATGGAGTTCCAGGATGTTGACTAGCAACTCGGCCTCCTAGGAAGACCAAACTCTCTGTGCTCTCAGAGAACCCAAGACTGCCCCTAACCTTATAAGCTGTTATGGTCATTGTCCACAATGGCCAAAGGAAGAAGGCAGCATAGACAAGGGATTGTTGAGTCTGCTGCCATGTCAATAACTGGTTTGTTTCCTGATCTAGTAAGATCTTCTGAGACATGGACTTTCATTGCATTGCTGAAGTAGAGACAGCTGACAAGGCCTGATATGAAACCTGGCAAATGGAACTGCATCTGAAGCAGGCACTATGAGACCAACAACTTCTATGCATTGAGTTACAGGAAGAAGAGGAGCCCATGCTCATTGCAGTATGTCTCTGTGTTTTTCTGTCAGAGACAGATGCATAGACTTTGAGTCTATGATCGATCCAGGGAGGACACCAGAGTTTGATGTGTTAAAAAATTAGTTGGCAAATCGATTCACTAACCATGACTGCAAAGCAGTTGAAGAACAGCATCTGTGTGTTTCATAGCCTGCTGGAGAGAAGGCCCATGCACCAGAATCTTATGTAGGTAGCATTCTACAGAGACACCTAGAGCGTGCACCACCACCAGCAAGGACTCCAGGACCTTGGTAAATATCCTGTGGGCTGCACTAAGGAAGAATAGTTCAAATAATCTCCATCTTGAAACTTTTAGAAATTTGTTCAGCATTTTGAGATCCAGAATAGGCTGAAATATACCCTCGTTTTGTGAAACTATAAAAAGATCGGTAGAACCCTGCATCTCAGGAAACTTGAGAGAGAAGAAGTCTTGCATTAGGAGACCTCCCCCATGCCTCCCAAAATTTTAATCTGCCCTTTACCTGAATCTTGTCTATAGTGGGGCACGCATCTTCATTCAGACTTGAAGGCGGGAGTAGACTTTGTTTCATGCTTAGAATTAAAATAGGCCATGTTAGGTTTCCATGAAATCTTGGGTGACCTTGATCTCTGAGTTGAAGAGAAGTGGTGGATTGTTAAAAGGAGCTAAATCAGCCAGAAGAGGATTTTTTTTAGGAAAAACTGTCCCTTTAATATAAGGCACATCTAGCTAAAACAGAAGTAGCAGCATTCTTAGCATTGATGTATTATTACCTCTACATCGGCATCACAGATAAAGCTGTTTGAGGTCTTGTGGAGCTTCAAAGATAATGGATATCTTCCAAGGATACTTTGCCAGATACTAGCTCCAATAGCATATCACACCAGACTGAGGTATCTGCCACTACCCAAGCTACACAGGCAGCTGGGCTAAACAGGAAAGTACCACCAGGAAAGATAGCCGATGGAAACCTTCGCATTTACGGTCTCTCTGAAAGACGTACTGTCCTCTAAAGGCTTGGTGGTCTGTCTGACAAGAGTAGAAATGACTTTGTCCCCCTTAGGGGCTGTTTCCCAAACCTCCAGCTTGAAAGGTGGTAGTGTGAACATGGACTTGAACTTGATGGACAGAACAAAGGGCACACTTGGTTTGTTCAATTCTTTAGTTACCAGTCTGAAGATTGAATCAGGCACATGGAAGGAAGAGGGCTGCTTAGCAGCTGGCTTAAAGAACTTATCAATCTTCTTAGTAGCTGGCTTGTAAATAGTGGGAGAATCATCCACCTCCAAAGCCTTTAACACTTTCCACAATAAGGAATGGATATGCTCTAGCCTGAAATAGAAGGACATACCTATGGTGTTTGTTGTGATATTATAATATATAATGCTTTCTTCCTAGTTTGTGCTCTGACTTGTAAATGTATATAATTGTTGCAAAGAAGCAGGGGCGGGGACAGTGTTGTTGAAGTGAGGAACCAGGAAATAAAGTGTGTAGTTAGTTGCTGTATAAATGGACTCTGTGTCAGATATATTTCTAAACCACCTGGATTTACAAACACTACATTTTGGCGACGAGGATTATGTTTGAACCCTATTGCTTTGTCTCAGCAAACAGTGAGTAACCTGCTGCAATACACACACAAGAATGGCTGCATGTAATGAATACAACTTCCCTGTGTTTGATTCTGATGCAGAACTAAGCTCAGTAGGCCCAAGATGGCTAAAATGGATTCAGAGATTTGAAAATTATCTTATTGCTTTGGATGTTACTGATGCAAACAGAAAAAAGGCTTTACTGCTTCATTTAGCTGGAGAAAAAGTGTATGACATTTATGATACCTTGTCTGCAACCACTGACTCATACAATGATGTTAATGATAAACTGACAACATATTTTCTCCCCAAAAAGAACACTCAGTATGAAATATACACATTCAGACAGGCAACACAACAGGGTGATGAACCTTTAGATGCATTTCAAACCAGGTTACGTTTACTAGGAAAGAATTGTGAGTTTTCTAATGTTGAAAATGAGATTAAAGCACAAATAATACAAAGCTGCACTTCTTCAAAACTTAGGAAATATGCACTGAGACAATCTGAACTATCTTTAAAAGATTTGCTTGATTATGGCAGAACATTAGAAATTGCTGACAGGCAAGCTGCAAGCATAGAAAATAGATCTACTGAAGATCAGTTTATTACAAATAGAGTTCAAAAAGACAGTTCAACAGTACAGCCCACAAAAAAGAAACAGATCTCATGTGTGTTATGCAGGAACTGTGGGGGTTTCTATCCACATAATGGGACTTGTCCTGCAAGGAATAAGCAATGCAGGGCATGTGGGAAATTTAATCACTTTGCAAAGCAATGTAGAACAAAACTGTATCAAATACCTCAATCACATACTGAACCACATACATCAGAACAGTGGAAAGTAAATCTAGTCAGATCTCCTGATCAAAAAGGACAATATTCAAACAATGATGACAAATATGTATTTGTAGTAAACAACATGTGTAACCTAACTCAGCCACAAGTTGATGTACTCATTAATGACACTAAAATCACTGCATTGATTGATTCAGGATCTACTGTCAATTTAGTGGGTGAACAAACATTTCACATGTTAAAACCACAACCACAGTTATTACAGAGTAAAATAAATATATATGCATATGGATCAACTAAACCCCTTAATGTCATTGGTAAATTTACAGCCACATGTGCATTTAAACACAACAAAACAGCAACTATGTTTTATGTTGTAAAGGGTCAAAATTCTTCTCTTCTGAGTTTTGAAACTTCATCCAGTTTGGGACTTATAAAGCTTATGAATGCAATTTCACCTAGAAAGGACACAGGATCTGTAGCAGATCGGTTAGTACAGCAGTATTCCCATTTGTTTAATGGCATTGGTAAATTGAAAGATTTTCAAGTACAGCTGCATATTAATCCACATATAAAACCTGTAATACAACCACATAGAAGAATTCCATTTCATCTAAGGCACAAGGTTGATGCTGAACTCAGGAACCTTGAAACACAAGGAATCATCGAAAGAGTGCAGGGGCCAACTCCATGGGTCTCCCCAATAGTATCAATGCCAAAACCCAAAGACCCAAATAGTGTAAGAATTTGCATAGACATGAGGCAAGCCAACACTGCCATTATCAGGGAGCGCCACGTTACTCCAACATTAGATGATATAATTCATGATCTCAACCAGGCAAAAGTTTTCTCCAAACTTGATTTAAAATCAGGCTATCATCAACTGGAATTGGATCCAACAAGTAGATATATAACTACATTCTCAACACACACAGGATTGTGGAGATACAAGTGCCTAAGTTTTGGTGTTTCTTCTGCTGCTGAAGTATTTCAAAATGCAATACAGCAAACATTATCTGAAATTCCAGGAGTTAAAAACTTCAGCGATGATATCATTGTGTTTGGAGCTACTCAAGAGGACCATGATAAAAATCTCACAGCAGTTTTTGAGCGACTTCATGAGAAAGGACTTACCTTAAATTGTAGTAAGTGTGAATTTAACAAAACTAAACTAGAATTTTATGGATTTGTTTTTTCAGCTGAAGGCATATCAGCAGACCCAAAGAAAGTGGAAGCAATTCAGAATGCAAATCCTCCAATAGACGCCAGTGAAGTCAGAAGTTTCCTAGGGATGGTAAACTACTGTTCTCGATTTATCCCTAATTTCTCTACTATTGCCACACCTTTAAGAGAGTTAACAAAGAAAAGTGTGCCATGGCGTTGGACTGAAACTGAACAACAAGCTTTTCAACAACTGAAACAGAGTTTGACCAGTGACAAGACAATGTCCTATTTTAACCCTCAACGGCAAACTATTCTTTTAGTAGATGCTAGCCCTGTTGGTTTAGGTGCTATTCTGGCGCAGAGAGACAAAGGCAAGCATTATATAATTGCTTATGGTAGCCGTTCTTTAAATGATGTGGAAAAACGTTATTCTCAAACAGAACGTGAAGCTCTGGCAATAGTTTGGAGTTGTGAATACTTTCATTTATATTTATATGGTTGTCCATTCACACTGATCACAGATCACAAGCCTTTACAGTTGATCTGGAATAATCCAAAATCCAAACCACCCGCTAGAATAGAAAGATGGGGTTTAAGACTACAACCATATAATTTTACTGTGGTTTACAAATCTGGAAAAGAGAACCCAGCAGACTATATGTCTCGACATCCTATATCAACAGATTCATTCACAAGTTCACCAAGTTCCATGGATGCAGAGGAATATATCAATTTTGTTACTAATCATGCTATACCTAAAGCATTGAGTTTAGAAGAAATACAACAAGCAACATTAGCTGATCCTATACTGCAAAAACTCGCTGTATTAGTTCGGAATGGAAAATGGTACACAGCTGATTCTGACAAAATACATGGAAAAGAGTTGAAGTCATTTGCAAGATTTAGCAAAGAACTCTCAGTGAATAATGACAACAGTATTATCTTGCGAGGTAATCGACTAGTCATTCCGACATGTTTACAACAGCAAGTATTATCCTTAGCACATGAAGGTCACCAAGGAATAGTTAAAATGAAAAGTTTATTGCGAGAAAAAGTGTGGTTTCCATCAATAGATCAACAAGCAGAAAAGTTGGTGAGAAATTGTATTGTGTGTCAAGCCACAACTCCAGGAGCTCACATAGAACCTTTAAAAATGTCTGCATTGCCTGAAGCACCATGGTGTAATGTGAGTATAGATTTTTATGGTCCATTACCTACTAGAGATTATTTGATGGTGATTATAGACGAATATTCAAGATACCCGGTAGTAGAAGTTATCAGCTCAACATCTTCAGTCACTGTTATTCCGGTTTTAGACAAAGTTTTCTCTTTATTGGGAATTCCTAAAATTGTTAAAACAGATAACGGTCCCCCATTTAACAGTACTCAGTTTAATAAATTTGCTTCATATCTTGGATTTAAACATAGGCGCATTACTCCTTTGTGGCCACAAGCTAATGCAGAAGCTGAAAGATTCATGCGTTCTATGGGGAAATTTCTAAGGGCAACTACAGCGCAAGGTAGACCATGGAAACAAAATTTATACTCTTTTCTGAGAGACTATCGATCAACTCCCCATTGTACTACTGGCAGATCACCTGCAGAGCTGTTATTCAATCGCAAACTTCGGATCAAAATTCCGGATATAAATGATTCGCTAACAGAGACACTCAACAAGGACTTAATACAAAAAGACAGTCATGCCAAAGCCAAGATGAAAGCTTATGCGGATAAATATTATCATACCAAATCTGCTCCTTTTGCTGTTGGAGACAGAGTCCTGTGTAGGCAAGATAGACGACACAAGTTGGATACTTTATATGATGTCATCCCATATACAGTTACAAGAATTCAAGGATCAATGATCACTGCAGAAAGAAATGGACATACAATAACTCGGAACTCTTCTTTCTTCAAGAAACTACACAGAGAACAGGACACTGAAGTATCTGATGCAGAAGATGATGATTCTGATATACCCAAATTATTTCAAGAACATGATGATAATATGAATAACTCAGAGAGCAGTGAGGGGGAAGAAAACATAGCATATGATCAGTCCTTAGATACTAATCGAAAATACCCTCTCAGAGAAAATAGAAGACCTCCTGAATACCTTAAAAACTATGAAAAATAATGTGTTTTCATGTAATGTATTATGTCATCATGCAACTCTTTTATGTGAAATATAGTTGGTCTTATTTCTAGATATTAAGCATAGTATATATATAGTTATATTTATGTTTAGTTTATTTGTTATGTTTCTAATCTAAAGTAAGGGAGAGATATGGTGTTTGTTGTGATATTATAATATATAATGCTTTCTTCCTAGTTTGTGCTCTGACTTGTAAATGTATATAATTGTTGCAAAGAAGCAGGGGCGGGGACAGTGTTGTTGAAGTGAGGAACCAGGAAATAAAGTGTGTAGTTAGTTGCTGTATAAATGGACTCTGTGTCAGATATATTTCTAAACCACCTGGATTTACAAACACTACAATACCCTCCCCCACAACCTCATGGGGGGTCCCTTATCTCAGAATACCCATCCTCAGAAGAGAAATAGTTTTGCTTGAATTCACCGCACCATAGTGCAGGGGCTCTAGACAAGTTAGGGAAAGCCATTGTTATGGAAGGGCCTGCGAAGGATCACTTTCTGCCACATGCATGCGTCTGCATTTACTTGGAGGAGGCATGAAAGCCATCAAATCTGATGTGGCAAAGTAAATATACTCTTTAAATTTTGGGAATTATTTCAGCAGAACTACCCGGCCCTATAGAACTCTAAAGAATAGGTCATCACACAGCAGGCATAAAAAAGAGGGGCTTATATGATCAGCAGATCTGCCTTCCAATCCATCAACTGCTGGTCCAGAAACTTGGGATGCACCTATTTGCTCCCTTTTGTAGTTAAGGTGGTACGCAGTAAACACTTAAAGGGGAATAAGTCAGTCAGTGCACACTAGATCCCACACAACAGTATAATGGTAAGAGAGCTAGACTAAAAAGGCATACAATGTACACCTAATACAGTCCAGTAAATAGTTCAATATTTATTTTTGGTAAGATCTGAAATGTAATAAAGCAGTCTTATCACCTGCAAGGGCATAGTAACAGCTTCTGACACCTGAAAGATGGCTACAGCACTGCCAAATGAAAGTTGTAGAAGAATTTGGAAAGTGTTCTTAAGCCCGCCAAACAGTTTACTCTTAGTGCATTGTATGTATTTGTTTTTTTTTTTTTATCTTTTTTGTGTGTAAATCATTTATTTATATGCCAACAGTGTATATAACAAAGAAAAAATGCATTTTATTTCTCCCATTTACCATGCAGGGTGTTTTGGGAGTCCAAAGAGAGTCAGAGAAACAATATGGTGGTGACTGAGGGCTTAGACACAGTCATATACAGAAAGAGTGCAGATCAGCCATTTCCACATGTGTATACAAAAACTAATATAATATAGGTCGATGAGTTGCCTTATTGAGAAAAAAAAAATTGAAGAAAAAAGACAATAAAAATAGGGCAGCATTACAATGCATGAAAGTAGAGTGTTGGATGTTTTTCTTCCTTTTCCTAATAAGGAAGGTGAATCGGACATGGGTCAAAACTAAAAACAAAGAGTAAAAAAAGAGAGGGAGAAGGAGTAAAGGGGAAAAAAAAAGAAAAAAATAAAGGGGGATAGAGCACCCTACCACCCTAGTGCATTGTATGTTACTAGAGAGCAATTTTCTGGTGTAAAAAAGCCAAGATTTAACGTAGGCGAAGTGAGAGTTAAAATCACTTATGTTCTCGGAGTGAGATACCTCCAGTCGCAGACCAGGACGCTAAAATAATGTGTAGAATTAAAAGGTGCCCAAAAGTGTTCAAACTAAATATTATGCTATGAAAAACGTGTACATGTTCATGCTAATAGCCAGTGAGACATGGAAGGTTTCATGTAATTACCTGTCACCACCTTCCTCTACTGTGCTTATCACATTTGCAGGAGACTGAATCCAGTAAAATGCATCATCCTAGGTAGTGCAAGCAGAGTGCCAAGTATCTCACAAGGAGCAGCACACTGTAGACCAGGGGATTAGTGAATGCATCTGATTTCACTTTGGAGGCCTGTGAGATCTCCCAACGGCAGAAATTGTCACTGCCTGGCTAAACTCCCATCACCCGCTCTGTCCAGAAGGCGCTCTGAGTGGGAACATGGATCTCAGTTCAATTACAGAAATATCATTTTTTTTACTTAGCACTTCTGGAAGAGTAGGGTTGTTTTTACCTCCAATTTTGTGGACAGGAGCATAATCCCCATATGTAAGCTTGTAGACTCTCGCCATTTATGAAATAAATAAATAATTAGAGGGTCCGTAAGAAAATTGGCTGAAAAAGTTTCTTCCTGCTGAGTAAAGCACACAAAGCAAGTTTAAGTTCTAAAGTTTTGAGTTGCACATTAGGGTGCTGAGCAAAGATTTCGGGGGAGCAACTATACATTAATGAGAGACATTTACTGGATCATTACCAGAAGATTAGGTTACTTTCTTTCATGTAATTGGCAAGAGTCCATGAGCTAGTGACGTATGAGATATACAATCCTACCAGGAGGGGCAAAGTTTCCCAAACCTCAAAATGCCTATAAATACACCCCTCACCACACCCACAATTCCGTTTTTACAAACTTTGCCTCCTACGGAGGTGGTGAAGTAAGTTTGTGCTTGATTTTCTTCTGTGATATGCGCCTCTCAGCATTTTGAAGCCCGATTCCTCTCAGAGTACAATGTTTGTCAGAGGGATGTGAAGAGAGTATCATCTATTGATTCTATGGTTTTCCTCACGGGAAATCTTTTCAAAGGTTCTCTGTTATCGGTCTAAGAGATTCATCTCCTACCTCCCTTTTCAGATCGACGATATACTCTCATATTCCATTACCTCTACTTTTTCAGTACTGGTTTGGCTATCTGCTATATGTGGATGGGTGTCTTTCGGTCAGTATGTTTTCATTACTTAAGACACTCTCAGCTATGGTTTGGCACTTTATGCATTAATAAAAAGTTTTAAATATATATATTGTACTTATAATTGCCATGAGTCAGGTTTATGTATATTTCCTTTTGCAGACTATCAGTTTCAAAATTGGGAAACATATTTAGGAAGTTATTTTTTCTTACCGGGGGTATAGTCTTTTCTTCAAGTTGACTGCTTTTTCATTAATTTTCTCAGGCAAAATTAGGCTTGCAAGGTCGCAAAATGCTGATATTTATTGCGTCATTCTTGGTGCGAGAATTGTTTTGGCGCGAAGGTACGTTCGGTGACGCAAATTTGTTGTTTCCGGCGTCTTAGTTGACGCCAGGTTTCCTTGCACAAGGTTGCGTCTGCCATGACGCGAGTTGCATCATTTCTGGATGTTGTTAGCGCCAAATTTAATTTTGCGTTGCGCATCATACTTGGCGCCCAATAATTTAATTATTTAAACCCCACTTCCTATATGCCTTTTTTTATGCTCAGAGGGCTATGCTGTTTGCATTTTTTTCCCATTCCTGAAACTGCCATATAAGGAAATTGATAATTATGCTTTATATTTTATTTCTTTTCTCTTACATTTGCAAGATGTATCAATCTGATCCTGTCTCAGAAACCACTGTTGGAACCCTGCTGCCTGATAACAGTTCTACCTAAGCTAAGTGTATCCGTTGTAAGTTAGCAGAGATTATATCTCCAGCTGTAGTATGTAACAGTTGTCATGATAAGCTTTTACATGCAGAGAATGTATCCATCAGTACTAGTACAATGCCTGTTGTTCCTTCAACATCTAATGTACATGATATCCCTGTAAATATAAAAGATTTAATTGCTTTTAAAACGTTGCATAAAGTTGATGAAATTTCAAATGACCGACAACATACTGAATTATCCTCCTCTGATGAGAATCTATCTGGTTCAGAAGATCCTACCTCAGATATTGACACTGACAAATCTACTTATCTCTTTAAGATGGAGTATATTCGTTCCTTGTTAAAAGAGGTGTTGATTACTTTGGATATTGAGGAAACTAGTCCTCTTGATACTAAAACTAGTTAACGTTTAAATTCTGTTTATAAACCTCCTGTAGTTACTCCAGAGGTTTTTCCAGTTCCTGATGCTATTTCTGATATGATTTCTAAGGAATGGAATAGGCCTGGTACTTCTTTTATTCCTTCTTCTAGGTTTAAAAAGTTGTATCCTTTGCCAGCAGTTAGGTTGATGGGGCTATTTCTACTCTTGCCAAACGTACTACTATTCCTATGGAAGATAGCACTTCTTTTAAGGAACCTTTAGATAGGAAACTTGAATCTTTTCTATGGAAAGCTTATTTATTTTCTGGCTACATTCTTAGGCCTGCTATATCCATGGCTGATGTTGCAGCTGCATCAACTTTTTGGTTGAAAAGCTCAGCGCAACAGGAAACAGATCCTGATTTGTCTAGCATTGTTCGCTTGCTTCAACATGCTAATCATTTTATCTGTGATGCTATTTTTGATATCATCAATATTGATGTTAAATCTATGTATTTAGCTATTTTAGCTAGAAGAACTTTGTGGCTCAAATATTAGAATGCTGACATGGTATCTAAGTCTAGATTACTATCTCTTTCTTTCCAAGGTAAGAATTTATTTGGTTCTCAGTTGGATTCAATTATTGAACTGTCACTGGGGGAAAGAGAGTTTTTTTACCTCAGGATAAAAGATCTAAGGGTAAAACTAAAGCTTCTAATCGTTTTCGTTCTTTTCGACAGAATAAGGAACAGAAAGCCAACCCTTCCCCCAAAGAATCTAGTTCCAATTGGAAACCTTCTTCAAGCTGGAATAAATCCAAGCCTTTTAAGAAACCAAAGCCAGCCCCCAAGTCCGCATGAAGGTGCGGCCCTCATTCCATTCAGCTGGTGGGGGGCAGATTAAAAATTTTCCAAAACATTTGGGCAGATTCTGTCCAAAATCAATGGATTCAGAGTATTGTCTCTCAAGGGTATCGAATAGGTTTCAGAGTAAGGCCTCCTGTGAGAAGATTTTTTCTTTCACACGTTCCAGCAAATCCAGTGAAGGCTCAGGTTTTTCTGAAGTGTGTTTCAGATCTAGAGCTTTCAGGGGTAATCATACCAGTTCCGTTTCAGAAACAAGGTCTGGGGTTTTATTCAAATGTATTCATTGTCCCAAAAAAAGAAAATTCATTCAGGCCAGTTCTGGAACTGAAAATTTTGAATCGTTTTGTAAGATTGCCAACTTTCAAAATGGTGACTATAAGGATTATTCTGCCTTTTGTTCAGCAAGGTCATTATATGTCCATGATAGACTTACAGGATGCATATCTTCATATTCCGATTCATCCAGACCTCTATCGGTTTCTGAGATTCTCTTTTCTAGACAAGTATTACCAATTTGTCACTCTTCTATTTGGCCTAGCGACAGCTCCAAGAATTTTTTCAAAGGTTCTCGGTGCCCTACTCTCTGTAATCAGAGAACAGGGTATTGCGGTGTTTCCTTATTTGGACGATATCTTGGTACTAGCTCAGTCTTTACATTATGCCGAATCTCACACGAATCAACTAGTGTTGTTTCTTCAAAGACATGGTTGGAGGATCAATTTACCACAAAGTTTCTTGATTCCTCAGACAAGGGTCACCTTTTTAGGTTTCCAGATAGATTCAGTGTCCATGACTCTGTCTCTAACAGACAAGAGACAAATAAAATTGGATTCAGCTTGTCGAAACCTTCAGTCTCAATCAGACCCTTCAGTGGCTATGTGTAAGGAAGTTTTAGGTCTCATGACTGCAGCATCGGACGCAATCCCCTTAGCTCATTTTCATATGAGACCTCTTCAGCTTTGTATGCTGAATCAATGGTGCAGGAATTATACAAGGATTTTACAATAAATATCCTTAAATCCCAATGTCTGACTCTCTCTGACTTGGTGGTTAGATCACCATCATATAGTTCAAGGGGCCTCTTTTGTTCTCCAACCTGGACTGTAATCACAACAGATGCAAGTCTTTCAGGTTGGGGAGCTGTCTGGGGATCTCTGACAGCACAAGGGGTTTGGAAATCTCAAGAGGCGAGGTTACCAATCAATATTTTAGAACTCCATGCTATTTTCAGGGCTCTTCAGGTTTGGCCTCTGTTGAAGAGAGAACCATTCATTTGTTTTCAGACAGACAATATCACAACTGTGGCATATGTCAATCATCAGGGTGGGTCTCACAGTCCTCTAGCTATGAACGAAGTATCTCGGATACTTTCTTGGGCGGAATCCAGCTCTTGTCTAATTTCTGTGGTCTCTCCATCCAGATGTGTGTTTTCAGATTGTTCAGATGTCGGTTCTTCCAGAAATAGATCTGATGGCTTCTCATCTAAATAAGAAACTTCCCAGGTACTTGTCCAGGTCCATGGATCCTCAGTCGGAGTCGGTGGATGCGTTAGCAATTCCTTGGTTTTACCAACCTGCTTATATCTTCCCACCTCTAGTTCTTCTTCCAAGAGTGATCTCCAAGATCATCATGGAACAATCGTTTGTGTTTCTGGTAGCACCAGCATAGCCTCACAGGTTCTGGTATGCGAATCTTGTCTGGATGTCCAGTTGCCAACCTTGGACACTTCCTTTAAGACCAGACCTCCAGTCTCAAGGACCGTTTTTTTCCATCAGGATCTCAAATAGTTAAATTTGAAGGTATGGAAATTGAACGCTTAGTGCTTAGTCATAGAGGTTTCTCTGACTCAGTGATTGATACTATGTTACAGGCTCGTAAATCTGTTTCTAGGAAGATTAATTATCGAGTTTGTAAGACTTATATTTCATGGTGTTCTTCTCATAAATTCTCCTGACATTCTTTTAGAATTCCTAGAATTTTACAGTTTCTTCAGGATGGTTTGGATAAAGGTTTGTCTGCAAGTTCCTTGGAGGGACAAATCTCTGCTCTTTCTGTTTAATTTCACAGAAAGATTGCTAAGCTTCCTGATATTCACTGTTTTGTGCAGGCTTTGGTCCGTATCAAGCCTGTCATTAAATCAATCTCTCCTCCTTGGAGTCTTCATTTGGTTTTGAAGGCTTTACAGGCTCCTCCTTTTTGAGCCTATGCATTCTCTGGATATTAAACTACTTTCTTGGAAAGTGTTGTTCCTTTTCGCTATCTCTTCTGCTAGTAGAGTTTCTGAATTATCTGCTCTTTCTTGTGAGTCTCCTTTTCTGATTTTCCATCAGGATAAAGCAGTTTTGCAGACTTCATTTAAAATTTTACCTAAATTTGTGAATTCTAACAACATTAATAGGGAAATTGTTGTTCCCTCTTTGTGTCCTAATCCTAAGAATACTTTGGAGAGGTCCTTACATTCTCTGGATGTTGTAAGAGCTTTGAAATATTATGTTGAAGCTACTAAATATTTCAGGAAGACTTCTAGTCTATTTGTTGTCTTTTCTGGTCCTAGGAAAGGTCAGAAAGCTTCTGCCATTTCCTTGGCATCCTGGTTAAAGCTTTTGATTCATCAGGCTTATTTGGAGTCGGGTCAGGCCCCGCCTCAGAGAATCACAGCTCATTCTACTAGATCAGTTTCCACTTCATGGGCTTTTAAGAATGAAGCTTCAGCTGATCAGATTTGCAAAACAGCAACTTGGTCTTCTTTGCATACATTTACTAAATTCTACCGTTTTGATGTATTTGCCTCTTCGGAAGCAGTTTTTGGTAGAAAAGTTCTTCAGGCAGCTGTTTCAGTTTGATTCCTCTGCTTATGTTTTAAGTTTTTTCATTTCAATTATGAGAAAAACTTATTTTTTTGGATGTGGATTTAATTTTTTCAGTGGAAAATGGCTGTTTTTATTTTTATCCCTCCCTCTCTAGTGACTCTTCTATGGAGAACCACATCTTGGGTATTACTATCCCATACGTCACTAGCTCATGGACTCTTGCCAATTACATGAAAGAAAACATAATTTATGTAAGGACTTACCTGATAAATTAATTTCTTTCATATTGTCCATGAGACCCAAGAGTCCATGAGACCCACCCTTTTTATAGTGGTTATGTTTTTTGTATAAAGCACAATTATATTTCCAGTTCCTTTTTTTTATGCTTTTTACTCCTTTTTCTATCACCCCACTACTTGGCTATTCGTTAAACCGAATTGTGGGTGTGGTGAGTGGTGTATTTATAGGCATTTTGAGGTTTGGGAAACTTTGCCCCTCCTGGTAGGATTGTATATCCCATATGTCACTAGCTCATGGACTCTTGCCAATATGAAAGAAATGAATTTATCAGGTAAGTTCTTACATAAATTATGTTTTTTATGGGTTCCATAGTGTTGACAATTAGTTACAATTTCGAAAATGACTCAAGGGCTGGGGAAATTGTGACCTAGACTGCTTAGTATTAATTGTGAATATTGTAGTTTAAATAAGCCAAAATCCATTGAGTCTATTTTAAAGGGACATGATTATAGTGAGACCAGGCATTCAGTGCACAGGTATTAAATGAAAGAGAAAGTGAACACCATGAGATTGTAATATAAAATGTTTAGTTATGCATAGTAAAATGACTTTGTCATGCAATTTAGCTCTGGTTATTGTGGCTTTTCTAATTATCAATGCTTGAAATGCACCCTAACTCTCCTATTTTTGGCTTTAACTGATAACAAGTACAAAACAATGTGCTTTACAACAAAACAAGGGGCAGAGCTTGGCCATGCAATGAGATGGCCGACATTTAGAATAGCTCCAAAGCCCTGATCCTCCAGCTCGATGTAGAAGCGGCAGCAGACAGACACACAAGTTCAACTTGAGCATGAGAAAGTGTACAAGGCAGGAGGGAACGGCTCACTGAAAACACGCAGCTCCCACCATATCTCCATCAGCCCCAGAGCAATAACAGGCCCAGCATGAGGGTCGGCCGTCTGAGTGGCGGAGCGAGCGCCCGGCCACATGTCACGCATCCCTTAACAAGGGAGGCACCCAGCAAGCACAGCACCGGAAAAAACTGTGGAGGCTGGACTCACTGAGAGGATCGGATTACACGCTGCAACAAGCGGTCACATATCACAGTAGTGGAGATCTGCTCAAGGTATAGTCAGGTCTTTTAAAGAGGGAAAAGTGTAAAAACAAAAAGGGGAAATATACAGATACACCCCACAACAGATATCAGAGGCAGCAGGAGAGGAGGGGAAAGTTTATTCACGGGGCATATGAATTTAACGGCCTAGCCAGATGCCTTATTGAGACATGAGGCTATAACTTATAAGAGCTTCCAAGGTGCACAGAAACTAGACCCTGAAGCGTGGCTGCTAACAGGCAGGTACTTACAGGCAGCACAGATAAGCAAAGTGGTCCTGCAGACACACATATCTAGGGGGCAGAAAAAATATAAGATACACATAATAGATCAGGGACACAGCAGAACAGCAACCCTCCTGGCCAAATACCTATGGCGCAAAAAGGCCCCAAATTTTGATAATCAGCGTCTAGTCAGAAAGACAACTAGAGGCCTGACGCTGCAGTATTAGAACATACTCATTTCATAAGAAATATAACAAGCCTTAAGGCAATCTGGCCTGCAGAAAAACAACATATTGACCCCTTGACCACAGGGCAACACCAAAAGTGCGGTGTCCAGTCTCCCAAAGAGGTATGCCAGCCAAAAAATTGCAAAAAGCAGACATGCAACCTAAACTAACCATGATTAACCAATATATAAAAGCAGCGGAAGGACCACCACATGCAAAGGTGGATGCCCCTGTGATGTGCCACCACCAACAGAGACCCCTACTGCCCCATCTACCGCCTCTATACCCTCCACGCTATCCTCAGAAATCACCCGTGAAGATCTAAAGCTCCTGGCATCAAAGGAGAATATAACAACATGCAAAGCATGTTCCAGGTAATGAAGAGAGACCTCAGACCCATAGATCAGAGGGTGGGCACACTAGAGGAAAGCCACAACACAACAACACAAGATGTCCAGCATCTATCACAACTCATGTATAATCAAGAAGAAGACGACACCATCCAGAATTTACTAAAAAAAATAGAAGATCTAGACAACAGGGTCGCAGGAACAACCTCTGTATTAGAGGGTTCCCGGACAGCATCTTGCCTAATGCGCTACAAGGATTCCTGCAAGATTTATACAGAACAATAAAAGGAAATAACACTTCCCCAGATATCGTCATGGAAAGGGCGCATAGAGCCCTAAGAGCCAAACCATCAGCCAAAGCTCCCCCGAGGGATGTAATTGTGAAATTTCTGAATCACCAGGACAAGGAAGAAATACTGCAACACTCCCGACAGAAGCCACAATTCACGCATGCAGGAATCCCAATCCAAATATTCGCTGACCTTAGCCCTACCACACTTCAAAAGAGAAGAGAGCTACAATTTATCACCTCAGTCCTAAGAATATAGAAAATACCCTACAGATGGGGCTTTTCGGTTAGTATAACCGCCACAAGAGGAGATAGATCATCCACATATAGGAGCCTAGATGACCTGAAAACTTTCTGCGAAACGCTACATATAAAAGTTACACTTAATAATTATAATAATTTATAATAATAATAATTTGCGATTTATATAGCGCTTTTCTCCCTGTGAGACTCAAAGCACTTTACAAATATACTGTACCAACATAAGACATAAAAGTTAGGAGTTTCTGAAGGTCAGATAAGCGGACTGAATGCCTGATGGAAGAGGTGGGTTTTTAGCTTTTTTTTAAAAGTCTGTAAGGACGGTGCCTCTCTGATTGCGCATGGTAAAGAGTTCCAGAAAGTAGGCGCAGCGTGGCAGAATGCTCTAGAGCCTGAGTTTGTCCTTATTCTTGGCACTGAGAGGAGGGATGTGTTGGCTGACCTAAGTGAACGGGATGGGATGTAGAGTGTCAGGAGCTCTTTCAGGTACTGTGGGCCTTGGTTGTTTAAGGCTTTGAAAGTCAGCAGGCCAATTTTAAAATATGTTCGCCATTTAATTGGAAGCCAATGCAGGGAGTGGAGAACAGGTGTTATGTGGCAGGAGCGAGTTTGATTGGTCAATAGTCTTGCTGCTGGGTTTTGTACTGTCTGAAGGCGATGGAGTTCTTTGATGGAGTTCCAAGAGAACAATCCGGCATGCATGACAACACCACCCAAGGAGAACACCCGCACAAAAAAACACAGGAGAGCGGTTCCCTTACAATGGGCTACTCCTACCTCTCTTTGAGATGTGGACATTCTCACCGCTTACTATAAGCTCCAGTGGACGGCACATCCAAACAGACTCTCATTCAACGGATGGGTAAAGTTGTTGTGTGGTCGCTGATGCAACATGTTTTCATTCTTTGTTAGTGTTATGCAGTTAAATATGTTTTTTGTAGCACAATGTGAATTTTCATGCAAAGCAAGTTTGTCATGTGTCTGACATAGTGGGGAGTGTTGGATGCTGGTCATGAACACCTAGCTTAATTCACATGTAAACACAGGATACACAGAAATTCTTCCCTCACTGAAACCTAACATTAGCGACATGACCCTGCAGTACATACCCGATAGCATTCTCAGGGCCGTAGTACCTCATAGCTATACCGCCTAGACTAGAATAGCACAGGGATAGGCAATTAGAGTACAGAATAATTCTAGAAGCCCACAGGACAACCTAACATTCGACATAGTCAGCTTTGAAGCAAGTCTATTGCAAGAATGTAGCTTTAAAATGGGCCTTGATGATGTGTTAGGCTTTATCTGAATTATCAAAATGTATGATACTGTATGCACTCTGTATGTATATGTACTGTATTGTATGATATTTGCCCCTAGAACAATGATCGTTCAGTATTGTATATAATGTACCACATGACACGGGTAGGTCTGCACGGGGTAGCCGAGAATTAATTCTCCAGGTACCTGTAACAAGATTATTTTGATGGACACAAACCAGCACACCGGGTTAAAGGGAGTGTTATAACACATGGTGGGAGGAAACACGGGGGCACTACACGAGATCAGATTCAGCCCATTCTTTCCCATCACATGCAGTCAAATGTAATCCCCAAGTAGCATGGTCCCTCAGGGGACAATACAAACTCTCAACGGCATGCCTAACATATTGCTAGTTTTGTGTCAATAATAGCCCGGACATACACTAGAAATAGCACAAGAACCCTGGATAGCATAGACAGAACCCTGCGCTTAACAATAACAGTATGGGCGAGCGCAGAGGTGAATGATCGGTACAAATTTAACTTAAATGCAAATATCGGTGCGCATGCTGTAGGGCGTTAATAGAAAATATGCAAAATGTTACTTATATCTGTTATTAAATAGTCATATATTATAAACACATTGGGCTGGGGGTAAGGGATACCACCCTCAGTCACTGTACTCGTCTTATGTATTACTCACCAGAGAGTAGGAGACACAGGTGCATTTGTAGTACCGATACACCACTAGGGGTATTTGAACAAGTGTCGCCGCCACCCCAACCTTATCCTTAAGAACCTATCCATCCTCAGTTAATCTACTCCCCCCTCCCATCCCATTCTGCTCTTCCATCCCCGACTATTCGAGTGAGCAATTTCCTACGGAAACTATAAAGCTAAACGGTCCACAATGCCGGGTCAGGGAACCACGCCACACTAACGTAGGCTGCGTCTTATTACTATTAACGCTAAAGGCCTTAACAGTCCGGAAAAGCGTTCCATAGCCTTTAGGGAATTGTATAGCCAGGAGGGGGATATAATCTGTGTTTAAGAGACACACTTTAAAAAGAGTAGAGAACCTAAACTATTAAGTGCTAGATATCAGAGAGCATTTCTGTCCTCAGGACCGAATAAAAGGCGTGGGTATCCTGATCAAGAACGCGCTTCAATTCCAACCAACACATGTGGAAAAAGACAGGGAGGGAAGGTTCGTCATGGTGGTGGGACTGCCTTATAACAGGCATATAACACTAGTGAATGTGTATAGGCCAAATCAACAACAACACAAAGCAATGAGAGAGGTCATACAAAAGATACTAGAATTGAGTAGGGGTGCAGTCTTTTTGTGCGGGGATTTCAATACACCGTTAAACCCCGTAATGGACACGAGTGGCTCCTCCAGCATGCCCAGGAGAGTACTAAAATCCATCAATCACTAATTACAACAACTCATGGTAAACGACACCTGGAGGGCATTACACCCTAGAGACAAAGATTTCACTTTTTATTCACACCCACATCAGTCATACTCTAGAATAGATTATATAATCAGACCTGGCTACACTATCTCAAGTGTATCATGCAGATATACTACCGTGCATGTGGTCAGATCATTCTCCAGTGTTGTGTGACTTTGTCTGGCCCAAAAAGCCATTACTCCCTTACATCTGGCGATTAGATGAACATCTACTAAAAAACCTAACCCTAACCCTAGGCATAACCCTAACCCTAACATAACCCTTAGCCTAACCATAACCCTAAAACCCCTAACTTAAATATAATTAAAATAAAGCTAAATAAACCTTACACTTATTACCTAAATAATTCCTATTTAAAACTAAATACATACTTACCTGTAAAATAAAACCTAAGTTAGCTACAATATAACTAATAGTTATATTGTAGCTATCTTAAATTCTATTTTTAGTTCACAGGTAAGTTTGTATTTATTTTAACTAGGTAGACTAGTTAGTAAATAGTTATTAACTATTTACTAACTACTCCGTTAAAATAAATACAAAATTACCTGTAAAATAAAACCTAACCTGCCTTACACTAAAAACTAACATTACAATAAAATAAAATAAATTAAATTATTCAAACACAATTTTCTAAATTACAAAAAAATAAACACTAAATTACAAAAAATAAAAAACCACATTATCAAAAATAAAAATGAATTACTCCTAATCTAATAGCCCTATCAAAATAAAAAAGCCCCCCCAAAATAAAAAACCCCTAGCCTACACTAAAGTGACAAAGGCCCTTAAAAGGACCTTTTGTGGGGCATTGCCCCAAAGAAATCAGCTCTTTTACCTGTAAAAAAAATACAAACACCGCCAACAGTAAAACCCACAACCCAACCAACCAACCCCGCCAAATTAAAAACTAATCTAAATAAACCTAAGCTAACCATTGCCCTGAAAAAAAGCATTTGGATGGGCATTGCCCTTAAAAGGGCATTTAGCTCTTTTACATTGCCCAAACCCTAAGCTAAAAAAAACCCACCCAAAAACCCTTAAAAAACCTAACACTAACCCCCAACGATCCACTTACAGTTTTTTCGAAGTCCGGACATCAACCCTCATCCAGCCGGCGAAGTCATCATCCAGGCGGCAAGAAGTCTTCATCCGGACGGCCTCTTCCATCTTCATCCAGCCAGTGAAGTCCTCATCCAGACGGCAAGAAGTCTTCATCCAGACGGCATCTTCTATCTTCATCCATCCGGCGCGGAGCGGGTCCATCTTCAAGACATCCGGCCCGGAGCATCCTCTTCTTATGATGGTCGCTGTAGAATGAAGTTTCCCTTTAAGTGACGTCATCCAAGATGGCATCCCTTACATTCCTATTGGCTGAAAGATTTCTATCAGCCAATAGGAATTAAAGGTTAAAAAATCCTATTGGCTGTTGCAATCAGCAAATAGGATTGAGCTTTCATCCTATTGGCTGATCCAATCAGCCAATAGAATGAGAGCTCAATCCTATTGGCTGATCCAATCAGCCAATAGGATGAAAGCTCAATCCTATTGGCTGATTGCAACAGCCAATAGGATTTTTTCACCTTTAATTCCTATTGGCTGATAGAAATCTTTCAGCCAATAGGAATGTAAGGGACGACATCTTGGATGACGTCACTAAAGGGAAACTTCATTTTACAGCGACCATCGTAAGAAGAGGATGCTCCGCGCCGGATGTCTTGATGATGGACCCGCTCCGCGCCAGATGGATGAAGATAGAAGATGCCATCTGGATGAAGACTTCTTGCCGTCTGGATGAGGACTTCACCGGCTGGATGAAGATGGAAGAGGCCGCCCGGATGAAGACTTCTTGCCGCCTGGATGATGACTTCGCCGGCTGGATGAGGATGGATGTTCGGACTCGAAAACTGTAAGTGGATCGTCGGGAGTTAGTGTTAGTTTTTTTTAGGTTTTTTTTTAGCTTAGGGTTTTGGGCAATGTAAAAGAGCTAAATGCCCTTTAAAGGGCAATGCCCATCCAAATGCCCTTTTCAGGGCAATGGTTAGCTTAGGTTTATTTAGATAGGTTTTTATTTGGGGGGGTTGGTTGGTTGTGTGGTGGGTTTTACTGTTGGGGGGTGTTTGCATTTCTTTTTACAGATAAAAGAGCGGATTTCTTTGGGGCAATGCCCCAAAAAAGGCCCTTTTAAGGGCCATTGGCAGTTTAGTGTAGGCTTGGGTTTTTTTCATTTTGGGGGGGATTTTTTATTTTGATAGGGCAATTAGATTAAGAGTAATTCGTTTTTATTTTTGATAATGTGTTTTTTTATTTTTTGTAATTTAGTGTTTATTTTTTTTGTAATTTAGAAAACTATTATTTTACAGGTAACTTTGTATTTATTTTAGCTAGGTAGTTATTAAATAGTTAATTGAATAATTTAATTTATTTTATTTTATTGTAATGTTAGTTTTTAGTGTAAGGCAGGTTAGGTTTTATTTTACAGGTAATTTTGTATTTATTTTAACGGAGTAGTTAGTAAATAGTTAATAACTATTTACTAACTAGTCTACCTAGTTAAAATAAATACAAACTTACCTGTGAAATAAAAATAAAACCTAAGATAGCTACAATATAATATATATATATATATACAATATAACGGCGGAATAGGGGTTCATAATTTTTTTTTAGTGGTGGTGATGTCCGGAACAGCAGACTAGGGGTTAAGAAATTTATTATAGTGTTTGCGATGCGGGAGGGCCTCGGTTTAGGGGTTAATAGGTAGTTTATTGGTGTTAGTGTACTTTTTAACACTTTAGTTATGAGTTTTATGCTACAGCTTTGTAACGTAAAACTCATAACTACTGAGTTTAGATGGCGGTACAGATCTTGTCAGTTATAGAGTGTACCGCTCACTTTTTGGCCTCCCAGGAAAACTCGTAATACCGGCGCTATGGAAGTCCCATTAAAAAGTTTTTTTTTAAAAGTGCGGTACTGACATTGCATGACGGCCAAAAAGGTGTGTGGTAAACCTATAGCTACAAGACTTGTAATAGCAGCGTTAGGGAAAAAGCAGCGTTATGAAGCATAATGATGCTTTTTCACTCATAACGCAAAACTCGTAATCTAGCTGTTTGTTACAAAACACAATAGAAGCTTACATTTGGAATGGTATAAGACCAAGAATCTCAAAACAAACCCTATATCTGCCCAAAGACAGAGGAGGGCTGAGCATCCCAAACCTACAGCTGTACAGACAGGCAATCATTTTGCAGAGGCTTGTGGAGTGGTGTACAAATGACCCCAAAAAACATTGGATTTAGATAGATCCGTACTACACACAAACAATCCAGGTCATCTTGCGTGGACAGCAAAAAAAGATAGGCCTACCCTGATAGAAGATTATCCTCTACTGAGGGAACTCTTTGTAACATGGGACAGGATTGTCCATACCTCCACGCATATCTCCATGCATATCTCCACACCGGTGTCACCTCTGATGCCTTACATAGATAACCCCGACTTGAAATTGAACATAATAAAAAAGTATGCCCCCAATGGCCGACACATTAGAGAAAACACAATATATCACCTAACACAACAACATCAACACAAATTTAAAAAGTTGGGAGATATCTTAGAAGCAGACACCTCTATGACATGGCTGACATACGCACAAGTAAACCACTACGTTGTCTCACATAGGCATAAGACATCACTTCTCAGACCTGCAACTGAATTTGAAAAATTATGTCTAGCAAACCAGCCACCTTCACACCTAATTTCTATTTTGTATAAGAAATTACAAATATCTGGAGAAGACCTTCTACCAACATACACCAGGCCATGGGATAGAGAACTTGAACTAGGACTGATGCTGAAAAACTGGAAACATATTTTTCAATAACAAAATAGCATCCATCTCAGCTCAGGTTCAGTAGACTAACTTTAAATACCTGATAAGGTGGTACTTGACATCGACCGGACTGAAAGTGATATACCCTAACTCCACGGGCAGATGCTGGAGGGGCTGCACAGATGAGGGAACCATACAACACATTTGGTGGGCCTGTTCTAGATTACAACAATTCTGGACAGACATAATTGCATACATCTGTAGGGTTCTGGAGACCATAGTTCCTAGGGACCTGAAAATATTACTCTTTGCAAGCCTCCCTAAGCTAAAAGACGCAGCAAAACGAAAATTGCTGCTAACGATGATCAGTGGTGCGAAAATGCTGATTCCCAGACATTGGAAATCCACCTTGATCCCCACTTTCAGGGAATGGGAG
Organism: Bombina bombina; assembly: GCF_027579735.1. Taxonomy (NCBI): domain Eukaryota; kingdom Metazoa; phylum Chordata; class Amphibia; order Anura; family Bombinatoridae; genus Bombina; species Bombina bombina. The sequence goes on from NC_069499.1 coordinate 547,681,992, forward strand.
AAACAAGTAGATACACTTTTACAATTAGAAAGGTACCATTACATTAGACGTAACACTGCGGAAATACATGAAAGGATGCTGGTGATGTGGGGACAAGATTAGTGATCATTAAACATTTACAGTTGCGGCACCTGGGCATTGGCTCACCTCGCCCGCATTCCTACCGAAAACACCTTACCCCCCCCCCTCCCCTACCCCCCCCCGCCCCCCATATTTTGCACTCGGTGGCAACCCCAATGGTGTCACAAAATGATGTACAGCTATTGTTTTTCAGTTGTTTTCTGTTAATATGTTGTACCCGCTTAAAGACTGAAACCCAATGAAAATGGACATTGACGGGTCAATCATAATGTTTATTGTAGACCAAAAAGAGGTCTAAGTTACTACAAGGAGAGATCAAACTGGACATGTGCTGTACTTGAGAATAAGCTCATTTTATTGTGTAATGTTGAGAACATTGTACGCTGTAACATTCTTGATGTGTTATGAATATCCAATGTGCGACATGTATACTCATTTGATCTAAATAAAGCTTCTTTGAAAATCAAAAAACAAAACAATTGCAGCAAACAAGAAGTCAGTTTGTTTTTACTTGGTTGATGTGTTATTCTATTTGGAAAACAGAAACATCATGTTATTACAATGGGGCCTATCTATCAAGCTCCGAATGGAGCTTGATGGCCTGTGTCTCTGGCGAGTCTTCAGACTCGCCAGAAACAGCAGTTATGAAGCAGCGGTCTAAAGACCGCTGCTCCATAACCCTGTCCGCCTGCTCAGAGATTGGGTTGATTGACACCTCCCTGCTGGCGGCCGATTGGCCGCGAGTCAGCAGGGGGCGGCGTTGCACCAGCAGCTCTTGTGAGCTGCTGGTGCAATGTTAAATGCGGAGAGCGTACTGCTCTCCGCATTCAGCGAGGTCTTGCGGACCTGATCCGCACTGTCGGATCAGGTCCGCAAGACCTTTCATAAATAGAGGCCAATGTGTTTACTGTCCCTTTTAAAACTGAATGTCTGTGCTTAGAGATAACTTAAATAGTAGCCCAGATATATAGCTCACTATCAACAAGAATACATTTATTTGCATATATAATATTTGCATTTTTACCTTCTTCATTTTCTCCCTCATCTTCTTCTGGGATGAAGTCAAAGCGGATAGGAATGTTTGTATCTTGTACAGCACCCACAAGAGACAGACAAACAATCTCTCCATCAGGACTCATTATCAGGCTGCCTACAGATCCACTCTTGCAACACTCTGAAAAATAGAGAGAATTAGACACAAAATGTCTAGCAGAGAAGGCAGAAATCAATGCTAAGTATTTTGGACACATTGTAAAACAGACATTAAAGGGACATAAAACCCAACATTTTTCTTTCATGATTTCATGCACCAGCAGCTCTTGTGAGCTACCCCTTGCAGATTTGCGGCCAATCGGCCACCAGCAGGGGGTGTCAATAAACCCAATCGTACTTGATCGGGTTGAATTGCGGCGATGTCTGTCCACCTGCTCAGAGCAGGCTAACAGGTTATGGAGCAGAGGTCTTTAGACCGCTGCATCATAACTGGTGTTTCTGGCGAACCTGAAGGCTTGCCAGACACACGGAGCTTGATAGATATGCCCCAAAGTATTCTTGTTATCCTTTATTGAAAATCAGGAAGTTAAGGTCAGGCTATTTCCTGTCATGTAGTGCTTTAGGGATGTGCAAGCTACCTATTTAGATAAATTGAAGAAAATCTCTGTCAAAAGACACAAGAAGACAGGAGCGCAACTCTGTGCACCAAACAGTACACGGATGATCTAAGTGTAGATTTAAAACGATTTTAATGGTAGCAATACATATATAAACATCCAAACAAATGATTGCAAACTCACATAAAAGCCCTCAAACATATGAGGTATGTCAGCACATCATAAAATAAGTAGAGAGTGCGTCCCACTGCTGGTCTTCTCCTCTCTCTCTCCCAAGATATTCGATAGCCAGTGGGTAAATCCTCTTCCAGCTTAGCAATGTTGATGCGGTTAGGCTGGGACATCCATTGAAAGGGGATGGGAAAACAGGACACCCACCTGATTATTTTTTTATTAAGTTGAAATTACAATAAGATGTTTGTCAGGTAGTCTGATATTGAGGCCTGTGTTCTCATCTGACAGAATGGATGGGACAATTTGATCCTTCCGATATTTTTAGAAAAGTTTTTTTTTTTACATCAATGGAGTGAGGTTGTGCATTTGCATGTGTCAGTATAGAAACTATGGGTCAGCTAATAATAATTACACCTTACATATAATATGGAGTGTCCTTTTTTTTCTGAAATGTGTCCTTGTAATACTCTTTTTGAATATCATTGCTCACAGTGGCCAAGATTCCTAAATAGAATGATGTGTATTAGTACAGGGGCAGCACTGTAAATGAGATGTACTGTGTTTGGTTTTTATATATATATTTGTTGTTTTTCACTGTACCTATTTAATTTTTTAAATTGAGTTAAGTGTGGGCAAATGTGTGGGCAATCTTTGCCTGATATAAGGATAGGCTGTGTACATGTTCATTATGTCTCTGATGAAGCGCCACTAGAGGGCGGGAAACGCTTTCATTCTATCTAGCATTTATTTAGTGTTTAATGTCCCTTTAGCGCATGCAAGCCCTGTTTTTCTGATCATTATCCAAATTTTCTATATGCATTTATAGGGTCATATTGAACATAAACAAAACACACTGACATTTCCCACCGCCATACTGCAAGAGATTTAGGGGTATTAACAGCAGAAGCAATTTAGGATTTCTGATCACTTGAAAAACACAGTGCCAATTAGGGTTGCCCCCTCAGCCATGTTTTCCTGGACACTTATGAGTTACACATGCTGCAGGATGTGCAGAGGGGAACACGACCCCTGGACAGCACACAAATAGTGACCCTTGACAACGCTATTCATGTTCCTCCCTGCACACCCTGCAGCATGTGTAACTCATAAGTGTCCAGGAAAACATGGCTGAGGGTGCAACCCTAGTGCCAATAGTGTAAAACTGTGATCACCCCATAATAATGTTGTCTGTAAAATGTGACTTGCTGCTTTTGAAACTTTTTACGTACCCTGTGGCATTCAGACGTGAATCTAGGGGTATCAATCAATGGACCCGACATGTGCAGGAAAACATTTCCCACACCATAACACCGCCCCCACCACCTTGCACAGTTTTCGTCAGACATGACGGGTTCATGGATTCCTGCTGTTTTCACCAAATTTCAGAGCCAGCAATTAACATCACGCACTAGGAATTTCGACTCGTCAGACTAAAACCAGTCTTAAATGGTCCAATGCTGGTGTTGTGCTGCTGCTGTGCCGCTGACTGGATTTTTTTTTGTTCATTGCACAATTCTCGATACACCCTTGAAACTGTGGTACGTAAAAAGTTCAGTATTGCCGTTTCAGATACACTTCGTCCAGCACATCTTGCACCTACTATCATGCCACATTTAAAGTCCATTAGATCACTGCTCTTCCCCATTCTTGCTGTGGTCTGTATGCTTAACTGATAGTAGGAAGGTTGTTCTGCTGTATTTATACCAAAACTGTGGCCACGTGACATGCAACTTAGTTGAATGAACCATTTGTGTGCACAGCAGGGCTGTACCTAATAAAGTGCCCAATATGTGTATATTTATAAATATATAGAACATATTCTGCTATGTGCATAACATGGGAATGCTAAATATTTACAGTAACTACTTAATAACTAACTAATAGTTAATAAATAACTACTTAATAACTAACTTAATTAATATTGCATAAATATCCTTTAACATGTTTTAATTTACTTGACTGCAAAGGGTTCCAATCATCCAATGGACTTAAATATATGTCTATATATATACATATGTATATATATGTCTGTAAATACAAATATGCACATAGAAATACATAAATACATATGTACACACATATAAACATATACATATTTAGAGATGTATATATCTCAATGTAAAAGCCCTTTGCCTGCCTTTTTTTCCTAACACCTGAGACCTCATATCTTTGAGCCTTTATAACTTTTTTTGTGCAATATTTTTACTTAATAATTTTTAATAGATAGTGTTATTATGAATGTAACTGTACATTTCAATATATTTTTTATGTGTCTTGTGCCACATTTTTGTTTTGCAAAACAGTTAACCAGAGCTCTAAGGTTGCGGTATTCCGACACCCATTAACTTTCAATTGCTCTCAAGCGACCGCGTTTACTTTCAACTTGTAATATGAGCGCTACATCCGACCCGCACAAAACAGCTGCGATACACCTGATATCTTTCGTACATAACTGTTAGTGTGTCACTCGTAACTGGGCCCTAAGTGTTTGGCTAATTTGAATTGTTGCATTATACAGTTATAAAAAAAGAAAAACAAAATCGAAAATGAAAGACAAAAGAACCAACATAAGTTAAAGGGACAGTATACTGTAAAATTGTTTTTCCCTTAATGTGTTTCCAGTTACCTTATTTACCAACTACAGAGTTTAAAATGTATGAGAATTTGCTTTTTAAGGTTTATTTGTGTATATGAATTAGCTGGTTTTGTGTTTTTAAGCCACAACCTAATAAAATGGGTTGAGCTTGTAGGTATAATCAGATATCATTACTTTATCACTTTGTGTCACTTTGTCACTTTGTGTACATATACATGCTTCTTATATCTGTCCGTAAACCAAAGACCAATACTTGGAGAGAACAATGAAAAATGATCATTTTATTACCTTATCTCTTCTATACCCCACTGGGAGTGTTAACATCTTCTGCTGGCTGTGTTTACACAGCTTATCTGTAGCTTGGACCTAAGACATTTTCAGAATAGATGGGGACACCACAGGCTAAATGAACTATTTTAGATACCAATATAAGGGTCAAGGAAATACTTGTAAATAATTTAATACACTCCAGCAGGTAAAGTGGATCATTGGGAACAAATTTTTGGGAGAACATTTTTGAGTAAACTGTCCCTTTAACATATACAGCCTAAAACTGCTAAGAGTACATGACCTAAGATATGCAAAATGTACATTTCTCCATTTGTACTAATGGCAAAACTTTTAACAACTTATTTCAGTTTGTGACTAGAAGGATTCTGTTAACTCAGAGGAGATGACCATTAATGAGATACCTTATTCTTTACCGCTGTTAAAAAATGGTGGTGGGAGTGGAAATAAATATTTATAACGCGGAACTCAAAGGCCAGGCCTGGCGCAGTGCCAAGTTAAAAATGATGCACCGTTCAGCCAAGTTAAAAATGATGCACCGTTCATTACAACTGCTTTCGATTTGTAATTTAGCTCATAGTTAGCTAGAGACCGTAATGTAAAAATAACATGCTATAATGAATAAGAGCATGCACTTTTACCATGAGAATGTCCCTTTAAACATTTTATGACTCATTATTAACTTTACTTGGATGAATATATGCTCATAACATCAAAAATGATTTAAAGAGAGATTTCACCAATCCTACAGAGTTTTTTTTATGGCGTGAGTCAATTTAATTGTTAAATGTGCAGCCAAAATAAAATACTTGAAATTGCATCAAAAATGTGCACAATTTTCCTGGCAGAGAATACAAACACTTGTGTTACATATCAAAGATGTTTTTTTATGCACAACAGATATTTGAAGTTAAATAAAAAAAGTTATGTTAGTATAATTGTTTTTCTCGCATAGCACAAACCATTATTAAGAAAGAAAAACATTGCAATATATAATGGGTAAACATCATGTCATATACAGTGCAGCCATATAATTAACTGAAAATATTAACAGAATACAGTTGTATACATTAATCCTTTTAATAGGCATATTATTTGGATTTAGTAAAATATATTGCTGCAGATAGTGTATTCTCTTTAGAAAGTAATTAAAATTAGCAATTTTACTTTCTAATGTGCTCAAGATATGTAAAAATATGACTTGTCTCTAATGTTTAATCATTTCAAGGGGCATAGAACTCAAAATTAGGCATTCATGATTTACATAACATGTGCAATCAACCCCGCATACACAGGTTAAAGGTACAGTCTACACCAGAACTTATTGTTTAAAAAGATAGATAATCCCTTTATTACCTATTCCACAGTTTTGCATAACCAACACAGTTATATTAATACACTTTTTACCTCTGTGATTACCTTGTATCTAAGCCTCTGCAGACTGCCCCCTTATTTCAGTTCTTTTGACAGACTTGCATATGAGCCTACCTAGATTTAGCTTTCAACTTTGAACACCAATAGAACAAAGCAACATTGATGATACAAGTAAATTGGAATGTTGTTTAAAATTACATGTCTTATCTGAATCATGGAAGTTTATTTTTGACTAGACTGTCCCTTTAACACCTACAGTGTCACTGATAGAAGGCTCAAGAAACTATTAGAGAAGATCATTTTTTTCATAGCAGGCACATAACAAACATTTTAGCAATTTTCCATTTCCTCTTTCTCCCCATAATATCTTGACATTAAACAACACTACACCTTCTACTCCTCTGACACCTACAGTATAAATATTTCACAAACCATAAAATCAACAGACTCACTTTTAAACTTTCTGTACAGCATCTCACTCTGCCAGTTAATAAGCAATGACTTTAGTAATTAAGGTGCAAGACAAAATATAGGCTCTCTAAGAGCTTCCCACTGCGCCAAAAGCAATGGGGAAACCTAGTCCCATAAATAAAGTCTCATTTCATTATGATGTTGCCATATTCATACAACCACAGGGCTATATCGTGTTCCTTCTCATTTGTCCACTACAGAATGATATACATGTGCTTATTAAGGTAATAATAAGGATGTCAATAGTGACTTACACAAGATGTTAGTCATCTTTTTTTATATCTGTTTTGCATCTAAGAGAAGATAGTTTAACATTATTATTTTTTTGTAATCTGATATTCCTTTACTTATTCATATATTGGTCATGTTCTATTGAATTGATGTAACCCCTTTGCTACTGAGAATTGCAGAGAAAAATGTTCCTAAAATACCGGTGAATTTTTAGCATTTTTGCTATCTCTCCACTTAAACAAAAAAAGATGATGCATGGCTTTGCCATTGTTGTTTTGTTATTAGAAGCCTGCTAATTGCAGCAAGGCACCATACTTCTGAAATTCCTGGTAATGAAGGGGTTAATTACAGATCTATTTCTTTCCCAAGATATGGTGAGTCCACGGCTTGAGTAATTACTGTTGGGAATATCACTCCTGGCCAGCAGGAGGAGGAAAAGAGCACCACAGTTAAACTGCCAAGTATCACTCCCTTACTCACAACCCCCAGTCATTCTCTTTGCCTTCGGTGTATGCAGGTGGTGAAGTTTAGGTGTCTGAAGAAATTTTTTTATTTCATCTACAAACAAGTTTTGGGGTATAGCCGTATTCCACGTCATTCCTTGCAGTCGGGTAGTGGTGGCTTTAAAGCAGTTAGGAACTTGTAAAGAGGTACTTACTGCATTTTCCTAACAATTGCTGCCTTAGTTTAGAAAGCCAAAGTTGGCTACTTTTTCTTTTTCAAAGGTCTCTGTGAAGAACTGTCTTCTCATACCTTGTAACTGTCTACATGCCCGACAGCGGAGCAGGTAAGTGCTTTTTCTTCCAGTTGGGGAGACCATGCACTTAACAAATTAAAAGACACTGGTTTTTTATTGGGACATAGATAATCCTGTTGTATGGGTAACACTGAGGCATGAAGCAGGCACTGTAGCATGTGTGAGACTAACATTTAAACTCTTCTAAAAATAAAGTATTTTTCTGCACACAAAGGGTTAACATTTAATTCTAAAATGTTTGGCACCCCCAAATACCAAGCAGGCCAATACAGTTGCAAGCTATGGCTGGCCGCAGAGCAAAAGTTTAAGTGCAGCTTTTACATTAAAGTTTAGCTGTCTGGAATTAGATGTTTTTTTTCTGCACACAAAAGGTAAAAAAGTTTAATTCAATTTTTTTTTGCATCCCAAAAAAAACAAGCAGGCTATGGCTGCCAGTACTCTCAAACAAAAGTTTATGCGAGTACTATAAAGTTTAAAGGGACAGTACTAAAGTCCAAATAAAACTATTATGATTCAGATAGGTGATGTCATTTTAAACAAATTTCCAATTTAGAAAAGAAAAGAAACAAAGGCGCCAAAATGGCCTAGTACCACCATAACATGTGATAATGTAAATGTGTCAAATGGCTACTCACACGTGTAATGCACCCAATAGTGCTAGCAAGGCAGGCTGGAACTTCACAGTAGCCCAGCTTACTGAAATGAGGCAGGTAGCTGCACAGGGCAAAAGTACTTCCAGCACCCTCGCAGACGATTCCGGAGTAAAGAAAAGGGAACTACCATAGCCTAGTACAGTTATAAAACAAAATTTATGCTTACCTGATACATTTCTTTCTTTCCGGATATGGAGAGTCCACAACGTCATCAATTACTAGTGGGAATATCACTCCTGGCCAGCAGGAGGAGGCAAAGAGCACCACAGCAAAGCTATAAAGTATCACTCCCCTTCCCACAATCCCCAGTCATTCGACTGAAGGGAAATGGAAAAAGGAATAACACAAAGGTGTAGAGGTGCCTAAGGTTTAGACAAAAACAACTGTCTTAAAATAAGGGTGGGGTCGTGGACTCTCCATATCTGGAAAGAAAGAAATTTATCAGGTAAGCATACATTTTGTTTTCTTTTACTAAGATACGGAGACTCCACAATGTCATCAATTACTAGTGGGAACCAATACCCAAGCTAGAGGACATAGATGACTAGGGAGGGAGAACAAGACAGACAGACCTAAACAGAATGCACCACCGCTTGAAAAACCATTCTCCCAAAAGAAACCTCAGCTAAGGCAAAAAAATCAAATTCGTAAAACTTTGGAAAGGATGCAGAAAGGACCAAGTTGTAGTCTTGCAAATCTGTTCCACAAAAGCTTTATCTTTGTAAGCCCAAGGAGAGGAGACAGCCGTCGTGGAATGTGCCGTAATTCTCTCAGGAGGCTGCTGACCAGCAGACTCAAAAAACAAAACGAATTATACTTCTCAACCAGATATAAAGAAAATTAGCAGAAGCTTTCTGACCTTTACATTTTACAGAGAAACAAACAAACAGGGCAGAAGACTGACGAAATCCTTAGTCGCCTGTACATAAAACTTTTAAAGCACTCACCACATCCAAGAAGAGCAGCAAATCTTCCTGATTAGAAGAAGGATTAGGACATAAAGAAGGAACAACAGTTTCCTGATTAACATTTCTTAGGAAGAAAACCCCAACTTAGAACGAAGAACTGCCTTATCAATATGAAACAAAGATAAGACGAATCACACTGCAAAGCCGAGAGTTCCAAAACTCTCCAAGCAGAAGACATAGCAAAAAGAAATACAACCTTCCCAGATAATAATTGAATATCTATGGAATGCAATAGCTCAAACGGAGCCTGCTGCAAAACCTTAAGAACAAGGAAGGACCAACAGACTTAACACAGGCCTGAATATGACCAGGACTTGACATAAAGATAGAACATCTGGAGGTGCCTATTTTGGGGGCGGAGCGTGCGGGCGTTCTGAATGGCCGCACCAGCCTAAAGCTCCTGCTGCAGTGGGGACGGAACTCTCCCGAGGGCCACCTAATAATCTTACCAGTGCCCTAAAACTGACACCCAGAGCACTGGGAAGGACTAAAGAATGTAACGCTGTCACTCACTAGCCCTGGTAAAGACTCCAGACCTTGCATTCTGACATCGGCATAGGCCGCGGTTGAAGCCTTTTTCCAGTAAGAGCAGGGACGGAGTCCCGAAATCACATATCAGCCCGAGCCCACCCACTTACCTGCTGAGAGCACGGAGCCTTCACGGACAGCTCGGAGACCGGCATGCCATAACACCCGCTCGTTACGGATCTTCACACAGGCCCGGTAAGCTGTATCTTTTACCGCACCCACATGGCAGTCGCCATTTTTAATAGGGCATAACAACAGAGGCCTTATGACACAATAAAAGAGCCACATACAACCCTAAGCTCCGACAGCAATACCCACATCCACATCAGAAGCAATGATCTAGACAGAATTACAAGGACACTACTCATTTTATTATGTATTGTGAAAAAGCTATATGATTGTACAGATCTGATTTACTCCATTTTGCCAGAGACGCATAGACACACTGTCACGCTGCCTGATAAACATTAAAGACAGAGGTGAAAGAAAGAGGAAAAAAAGACAAGCGAAGACAAAAGTTTATTTAAGGGGCAAATTTATCTCTACCATGTCACAGCGCAGGGTCACAAAGCCTGACAAAGCCTTAAAATCCACATCTACATCGTGAGCTGTTAATTCCTTTTTTAAAAAGACAGATAGCACGAAAAAGAAAACTGATATACCACAGGCCTCTAGCGAAGATGAAGATTTATGTGATAGCCCACACGCACAGGAGCCCTTGATATTACCTTCTAACCCACATTTACATCTTAAGGAAGCACCAGTAACATTAAAAGCTATGGAGGACTTAATTGATCAAGTGAAATTATGCATTAAGGCTGAGTGTGCGGACCTAAAGAGGGACATTAATGAGCTTGGATTTAGAGTGGAGACATTGGAAGATGATAGGGAAGAAATCACTAAGGAAATGGCAGAAATGTCACACTCCATAGAGGCCCAACAATCACAAATCCTTGAATTAGAAAATAAGCTTGATGATGTTGAAAATAGGGCACGCAGAAATAACCTCCGTATACGCGGAATCCCTGAATCAATCAAAGGCGAAGATATATCAGAATATTTACAAAATTTATTTCAGTCTCTGGCAATTTCTAACCAACAAGTGATTGAACCCATACCTTTGGAAAGGGCACATAGATCTCTGCGACCAAAGCCGAACGATAATCAACCCCCAAGGGACATTATAATCTGTTTCCTGAGCTATAAGGATAGAGAGAAAATTCTCCAACTGGCTAGAACACAACCACATTTCTCTTATCTGGGTGCAAAGGTCCAAATTTTTCAGGACTTATCTACTAGAACGCTGCAACTCCGAAAGGGATTTACCACCCTCACCTCCCACCTAAGAACCCTACAGATTCCTTACAGATGGGGATTTCCCGTATCACTGCAAATTATTAAAAATGGAAAACGTCATGAGTGCAGCTCCCCAGAAAAAATTGAAGATTTTTGTAAGCTGCTGGACATTCCTATCCCGGAAACCACTACTCCTCAACCGGAGGCACGCAATCTACCACAACCAAAGCCTCAGAGACGTCTCTGGTCCGAAATAGTTGACAAGAAAAACAGAAAAAAGATATGCCCAGATCCCTCCACCTCAGTGGACAATACCTGAGCGAACCTACCCTTACTTCGAAGTCCTATCAGCAATACGGGAAAAATCTTGAACCTGATCAGAGGCCGGAGCCTCGATGGAAGAAAGACTCATCTGGAACTTATGATTCAGGCTAGCACTGGATCACAGTTGTGCAATCGTGCACCAGTTATGGAAATTATGTTTGTGCTATCCCTCACTCTTTTCTTGTTTGTTTGGAGGGTTACATACAGAAGATCTGTCTGATTGTGTCCCCTCCACGGAGGACATGACCAGCTTTGACCTGGACTAACTACGAATACCTTGAGGTCGTGAGTATAAGTAGTAAGATACAAAAACGGGACACTGTTGAATGACTAAATAATGAGCTAATTCTCATCTTGTCTGTCTGTGAGCTTAATTACCTCAGACTGTTACACTAAAATTGTTCTTCTATACCTATGTGACATCGTTAGTAACATGTCAAGATGTGTGTAAAATACTTAGATGCGCCCTCTAACAGGGCATTGGTTTATGTTAATGTTATTGGTTTCTTGTCTCCTACCCTCGGTCTGTCGGGGGAGTTCCGTCATGCTGTACTCATCCCCCTACTCAGTCCTTCTACTTTATTCCTTAATTGTTTCTACAACCTATCTCCTTCCCACTAACCTATCCCCCTTCTTTCCATTCTTTTTTCTTTCTTTCCTCCCTCCCTTCTTTTCCCTTTTCCCTTTACAGTTAAAAGAGTATCTGTTACAAGTTTTCATTTTTGTTAAAACAGTTTAGACATTCAAGTGTACTAGACAGTGAAGTATTTATCAGAGTATACATTATAACAGGGTTGGTTTTCCACATATTTATTTTTGAAAACAAAAGCACACCTCCATAAGTTTAGACGCTAACGCTAAGGGTCAAATGCCTGAACAAAGCCAGCCTAGTCAATTTCGGTTAGCCACACAAAATGTTAAGGGCTTCCTGTCCCCTCAAAAACGCTCCATAGCATTTCATGATTTCTACAGAAAAAAAGTGGACATTATCATGACACAAGAGACTCACTTCAAAAAGACCAATGAGCCCAGACTTTCGCAGTTATATTATGATCAGCACTTTCTAAGTTCTGGACCGACAAAACATAATGGAGTATGTATCTCTTTTAGGAAGGGTACCTCATTCACTCTACTAGACAAATACACTGACGCAGAAGGACGGATTTTAGTTCTGACAGGTCTTTACTATGGTAGACCCATTACACTGGCAAACATATATGCACCTATCCGTCCCAGATCTTCATTTTTCCGCAAGGTCATTAATCATATTTTGGATATCTCGAAAGGCCCAGTTTTCCTAGGCGGAGACTTTAATTTCCCAATCTGCCCCACACTAGACACCTCCACAGGCCGCTCCTATATGCAAAACTCGCAGATAAAAGCTAACTGGCAGGCCATACGTAATATACCCATGTTTGACACCTGGAGAGTGACACACCCAGCTACAAAAGACTTTACATTCTTCTCTAATCCACAACGCTCATACACACGCCTAGATTATATATTATGCGAACAACGAACACTACCCTCACTATGTGACTCTAGACTTTTTCACACTGCCTGGTCTGATCATAGTATGGTGTGCACCAATTTTTTATGGTCAGCTAAGCCACAATTTCAGCAACACTGGAGACTAAGTGACCAGATTTTCTTAGACCCATTGATCATAACTGACATAGAAGAAAAGAAGACTGAGTTCTTTACTTTTAATACCCCCTCAGCCACATCCGCAACCAATAATTGGGAAGCATATAAATGCTATATAAGGGGGGTAATAATGGGGCACACGCATAGACAACGTAAGCAAAGAGAGAGCCAACTTAATTCATTAACATCCAACTTTAACAAGTGTGAAAATTACCTAAAACAGAACCCTCAATCTCACCTTCTCCTACAGAAATCCCAACAGGCCAGAGAAGAACTTCACCAATATTTAATTAAAAATGCACATATGAAAGCCATAGCCTCCGAATCAAAATTCTTTGTTGAAAGTAATAAAACTGGGCGCCTCCTTGCTAGATCCCTGAAAAAGAAACGCTACAAAACCTTTATTGATAAAATTACAGGCCCGGATGGTACCACATTTACCACGAACACTGACATTGTCAACCAATTTGCACAATACTACTCCTCATTATATAACCTCCCCTCCCTTGACATGGAAACTAAACTAACTAAGATTAATAGCTACTTATCTAATATCCAGCTTCCAACATTACTTCAGGAAGACTGCGAGGCGTTGGATGATAGATTCACTATTCAGGAACTTATGCTGGCAATTAAAAGCCTCCCCCTGGGGAAAGCCCCGGGACCTGACGGTTTTACGCCTAAATTCTATCATCTGTTTAAAACCCTATTAGGCCCCCACTTGTTGAGCATGTACCAATCATTAGATGAAGAAGGCCAGCTAACCCCAAACCTCCTAGAAGCCACTATTTCTGTTATCCCTAAGCCAAATAAACCAGCTGATAAGGTAGCCAATTACCGCCCTATCTCCTTAATAAACATTGATATTAAATTATATGCTAAACTAATTGCCACGAGAATTAATAAATATTTACCCTCTTTGGTGCACACTGACCAAGTGGGATTTATTCCACGCAGGGAGGCCAAAGATAATACCATTCGGGTTCTGCACACTTTGCTTACCGCTTCATCTACCAAATTGCCCCTGATCTTGCTATCCACAGATGCGGAGAAGGCCTTCGACAGGGTGGACTGGGATTTTCTCTGGTCCATCCTGTCGAGGTTTGGATTCTCGCAAAAATTAATTGCTCGCATTAAAGTACTCTATTCTGGCCCTTCAGCGCGCGTTAACGCAAACAATACACTCTCACAAAAAATCCACATAAACAATGGCACACCTCAGGGATGCCCCCTATCACCTCTCCTATTCGCTCTGGCGGTGGAGGCATTAGCGGCATGAATTAGAAGCAATCCCCTTGTTCACGGAGTCACTTTTGGAGAGATATGTCAAAAATGTCTTTTATATGCTGATGACATTATATTTACAATAAGCTCTCCACTTTCATCCATCCCCACCATACTCAGAGAACTAGAAAGTTATAAATTGGTTTCCAATTTCTCTATCAATATGGAAAAATCAATGATATTACCCTTACATCTTGCAGAGGACGAGGTACAGTATATAACAAATAATACCTCCTTCCAGATAACTAGCAAAATTAGATACCTAGGGATAGACATATCTTCTAATCACACGTAATTGTTTAATCTTAATTATATACCTCTCCAAATAGAAACTAACAAATCCCTAGAGCTTTGGAGTAAACAGGGCCACCTTTCTTGGACTGGACGTATTAATACAATAAAAATGAACATCCTTCCTAAATATCTATATCTGTTCCAGGTCCTCCCACTAGATCTCCCCACTCAGTACCTAATAAAACAACAAAAAATGTTCGACTTATTCATATGGGATCATAAAAGAGCCAGGGTGGCCAGGAACACCCTGTTTTTAAAGAGAGAAGATGGAGGTTTGGGATCCCCAAATCTGATGTATTATTATAAAGCTGCACATATGGCTCGCATAGTTGCATGGAAACATTCCCCCCTAGAGAAACCCTGGATACAGATAGAAACATCTCTGGTGGGTGGCCTAAATCTGGGCGACCAGTGCTGGATCCCACACAGAAATAGACCAACAGAAATCTGGGGAAACTACTATATAGCTTCTACCCTTAAAATATGGGATAAAACCCTAACTGAAGAAAATCAGATTTCGACTCCCATTTCCCCTCTATCCCCTGTGCTCAACAACCCCTTATTGCTACAAGCACACACCTTTCCCTTACCACGTCTAGACGGTAAATCTACTAACATACCAACACACATGATACTCCAAAATGGACTCATTAGATCCCAAGCTGACATCCATCAACTTCTAGGTGCTCCTTTCCACCTATGGTTCCCATACCTACAAATTAGACATGCTATACATAACAGTGCCCATAAGGCTAATCTCGTCAGACCTCTTACCCCCTTTGAAACACTGTGCACAACTACCTCAGTCGCTAAATCCCATGTGTCCATTATATACAAACTTCTCAGAGGAACTTTCCCTAGTAAAAAACCCACATACATCATAAAATGGGAAAAAGAATTAAACATAGTAATCACAGACATCCAGTGGCAGCGAATTTTTTTAGAGACCAAAAAATCCTCCCTATCAATGGCAATGGTTGAAACAAACTACAAACTTCTTTCAAGGTGGTATCTGACCCCCCACCGCTTACGTAGCATTTTTCCTAACTCCTCCTCACTGTGTTGGAGACACTGTGGGGAAGTGGGTACTCTCTCACACATTTGGTGGTCCTGTCCCTACCTGCGTCCTTATTGGGACAGCATAAATAAACACATTGACAGGGTGTTGGGTAGACCTGTAGTACTCACACCAAGTCTGGTACTGCTGAGTGATATTCCTAAAATTACTTGTGTATATAGAAAGAAACTACTGCAATGTATGCTCAGCTGCGCTAGGCGCTTGATCCCTAGGTTTTGGAAAAAAACTGCTGTCCCCTCATACACTATGTGGGTAAAGGAAGTGAGTCATGTGCTGGAATTGGAAAAAATATATTATACATATAAAAGGAAACAGGATGCTATTGTAGATATAATTTTTATATGGGAACAGCAGACCACCTAGACCCTGAAAACAAACAAAGATAAACCCTAAAAATGTTGATGCAGCCAATTGTGTCTGATATATGTGCTTTGACATAATATGTTTCATATTTCTCCACTTGACCCAACAAAACTAGGAGTAAAATGCTTTAAATTGATATTATACTATGTTATATGACCCTAATGTAAATGCTAATGACAATGTGAGCACTGTCTGTACACTTGACGTTACACTCTTGTACACTTGTTATATGTGATTTTCAGTTTGATCTTGCTTTGAAAATAATAAAAATTATTTGATGAAAAAAAAAAAAAAGATAGAACATCTGGCACATCCGCAAGACGCTTGAGTAACAAAAAGATAATACAGAAATCTGACCCCTCAGACTACTGACTGAAATCCCTTCTCCAGACCTTCCTGGAGAAAAGACAAAATCCTAGGAATCCTGACCCTACTCCAAGAGTAGCCCTTGAATTCACACCAATAAAGGTAATTACTCCATACCCCATGGTGAATCTTTCTAGAAACAGGCTTGCGAGCCTGAAACATGATCTCAATGACCGACACAGAAAACCCACGCTTAGACAGAACTAAGCGTTCAATCTCCAAGCAATCAGCTTCAGAGAAACGAGGATCAGATGAAGGAATGTACCCTGCATAGAAGATCCTCCCTCAGAGGCAACCTCCAAGGTGGAAGAGATGACATCTTCACTAGATCTGCATGCCAGATCCTGCAAGACCATGCAGGAGCTATTAGGATTACCAATACTTTCTCCTATTTGATACAAGCAATGACTTGAAAAAGGAGAGCAAACGGAGGAAAGATATATGCCAGACTGAAAACCCAAGGAACCGCCAGAGAATCTATTAGAGTGGCCTGCGGGTCTCTTTACCCTGAACCGTATCTCCATCAGATTCAACTCCAGCCAGTTGAGGGTTAATTTGAAGAACACCTCCGGATGGAGAGACCACTACCCGGGATGAAATGGCTGTCTGCTCAGGAAAACTGCTTGCAGTGTTCACTCCTGGAATGTGTATGGCAGATAGACACCAACAATGAGCTTCTGCCCAATGAATAATCCGAGCCACCTCCTTCATGGCTAAGGAACTCTTCCTGTCCTAAACTCTTCCCTGGTGAATGATGTAAGTCACTGACAGAGGTAGTCCGGCTAGAACCGGATAAACCGAGTTTAGGACAACTGAAACTAAGCCCTCAAAACATTATAAATTGCTCTCAACTCCAAGATGATCATGATAAGAGCAGAATCCTCTTGACGACTGGTCTAGATCTACCCTCTGAGACAAATGGTCCCCGTTTCATTGACTGAGCATGCATGACTGCAAAGCTCCCAAATGGAATCGAGCAAAGGGAAAGTTGTTTATGGAAACAACCATCAGACCAATTCCATACAAAGAGCCCAAAAAAAAGACTGCAGAGAGAGTCAAGAATAAAAAAATTAAGGATTTTCTGACCTCTGTCAGAAATATTTACCTAGATAGGGAAACTATAATTGTCCCTAAGACCCTTGTAGTTGGAACACAGGAACTCTTTTTTTAGATTTGCTTCCACTGAGAAAATGAAGAAAAGACAACAAGGTCTCTGAATTAGAGATTTCTTGAAAAAAGGACGGCAACTGAAACAAAATGTCGTTCAGGAAGGGCGCCCCTGCAATTCCCCAAGACCTGAAAGAGTATTCTAGAAAGGCAAATCTCAGGAACTTGAGACAATCCCGTAGGATGGGAACATGAAGGTACACATCCTTTAGGTCTATGTTTGTCATGAACTGACCCTCTTGAGCCAAAGGAAGAATAGAATGAATAGTTTCCATCTGGAAAGACGGTACTCAGAGAAACTTGTAAAAGAAAATCCTAGGCCCTGTTCCATTACTGGAACTATTGCTCCCAGTGAGGAGGTCCTGAACCCAGTTCAAGAATGCCTCTCTATTTACCTAGAGTAGAAATATGTCCATGGGAGGAAAAGTTTAAATTCTTTTTGAAACCTTAAGATACTATGTCCATAGCCCAAGGATCTGGGACAACTTGTATCCATATCCAACCCCAGATTGGGGCAAACCCAACATGTTGACTTAGACTCAGCTGCGGGTTTCTTTGATTACTTCCCCTAGTTTCAAGACTGATAGGGTTTCCAAGAAGACTTGGACTGATCCTGCTTAAAAGAGGGAGAGGAAGACTTTCTGAAGATACTGAAAGGAACGAAAATTACTTTGACATCCATTATCTATATTCTTCTTGACTTGTGGAAGAAAAGATCTTTCCACCCAAAGAATCAGAAATTATTTCTGCCACCATGTCCAAACAAGTCTTACCCTTGTAAGGAAGCGCTAGAAGCTTGGACTTTTTGCCTTGTGGCTAGGACAAAGAAGCCAGATATCTTGGCTCCCAGTCTAATAATTTAGCATGGTGGCATCAGAAATAAAGGAATTGGCTAGATTGAAAGCCTTAATCCTGTTTAGGATCTCCACCATAAGAGTCTCTACCAAAATTGATATAGACAAGGCGTTGCACCAATAAGATTCCGCACTTGAAACAGTATCAATGCAAACTGCAAGTTGCCATTGAAGACCTTGATGAACATACATCTTCTTCAAATAAGCCTCCAGCTTTTTTCCATAGGATCCTTAAAAGAACAGCTAACCTCTATAGGAATAGTAGTTCTCTTAGCCAGAGTAGAAATAGCCCCTTCTACTTTAGGCCCCGTGCGCCATGAATCTATAATGGAGTCAGCAACAGGAAACATCTTTTAAAGACAAGAGACAGGAAAAAAGGTATCCCTGGCATTTCCCATTCCTGTGCAATAATCTCCGTTGCACGGTCAGGAACAAGAAACACTTCCACAGAGGAAGGAACATTGTAGTAACAATTAAGTTTACTAGATGTCTAGGGTTGACAACGACAGGCGTATCGGAGTCATCCAAAGTAGCCAAAACCTCCTTTAACAATACATGAAGGTGTTCAAGCTTAAATCTGATGGATACTACTTCAGCCTCAGATGAGGAAATTATACTGTCCGATTCTGAGATTTCACCCTCAGATGCTTCCGATGTATCCTCCTCATCAGACTTATGAGGAATGGAACCCGTGCAGCAGGAGATGGAACAGAAACCTTACTATCTGAATCTCTAGGGCCTAGATTTGGAGTTCGGCGGTAGCCGTCAAAACCAGCGTTAGAGGCTCCTAACGCTGGTTTTGGCCGCCCGCTGGTATTTGGAGTCAGTGATTAAAGGGTCTAACGCTCACTTTTCAGCCGCGACTTTTCCATACCGCAGATCCCCCTACGCCATTTGCGTAGCCTATCTTTTCAATGGGATCTTTCTAACGCTGGTATTTAGAGTCGTTTCTGAAGTGAGCGTTAGAGCTCTAACGACAAGATTCCAGCCGCCTGAAAATAGCAGGAGTTAAGAGCTTTCTGGCTAACGCCGGTTCATAAAGCTCTTAACTACTGTACCCTAAAGTACACTAACACCCATAAACTACCTATGTACCCCTAAACCGAGCTCCCCCCACATCGCCGCCACTCGATTAAAATTTTTAACCCCTAATCTGCCGACCGCCACCTACGTTATACTTATGTACCCCTAATCTGCTGCCCCTAACCCCGCCGACCCCTGTATTACATTTATTAACCCCTAACCTGCCCCCCACAACGTCGCCGCCAGCTACTTAAAATAATTAACCCCTAATCTTCCGACCGCAAAGCGCCGCCACCTACGTTATCCCTATGTACCCCTAATCTGCTACCCCTAACACCGCCGACCCCTATATTATATTTATTAACCCCTAATCTGTCCCCCTCAACGTCGCCGACACCTGCCTACACTTATTAACCCCTAATCTGCCGAGCGGACCTGAGCGCTACTATAATAAAGTTATTAACCCCTAATCCGCATCACTAACCCTATCATAAATAGTATTAACCCCTAATCTGCCCTCCCTAACATCGCCGACAGCTACCTTCAATTATTAACCCCTAATCTGCCGAGCGGACCTCACCGCTATTCTAATAAATGTATTAACCCCTAAAGCTAAGTCTAACCCTAACACTAACACCCCCCTAAGTTAAATATAATTTACATCTAACGAAATAAATTAACTCTTATTAAATAAATTATTCCTATTTAAAGCTAAATACTTACCTGTAAAATAAATCCTAATATAGCTACAATATAAATTATAATTATATTATAGCTATTTTAGGATTTATATTTATTTTACAGGCAACTTTGTAATTATTTTAACCAGGTACAATAGCTATTAAATAGTTAAGAACTATTTAATAGTTACCTAGTTAAAATAATAACAAATTTACCTGTAAAATAAATCCTAACCTAAGTTATAATTAAACCTAACACTACCCTATCAATAAAATAATTAAATAAACTACCTACAATTACCTACAATTAACCTAACACTACACTATCAATAAATTAATTAAACACAATTCCTACAAATAAATACAATTAAATAAACTAGCTAAAGTACAAAAAATAAAAAAGAACTAAGTTACAGAAAATAAAAAAATATTTACAAACATAAGAAAAATATTACAACAATTTTAAACTAATTACACCTACTCTAAGCCCCCTAATAAAATAACAAAGACCCCCAAAATAAAAAATTCCCTACCCTATTCTAAATTAAAAAAGTTACAAGCTCTTTTACCTTACCAGCCCTGAACAGGGCCCTTTGCGGGGCATGCCCCAAGAATTTCAGCTCTTTTGCCTGTAAAAAAAAACATACAATACCCCCCCCCCAACATTACAACCCACCACCCACATACCCCTAATCTAACCCAAACCCCCCTTAAATAAACCTAACACTAAGCCCCTGAAGATCTTCCTACCTTGTCTTCACCATCCAGGTATCACCGATCCGTCCTGGCTCCAAGATCTTCATCCAACCCAAGCGGGGGTTGGCGATCCATAATCCGGTCCAGAAGAGGCTCCAAAGTCTTCCTCCTATCCGGCAAGAAGAGGACATCCGGACCGGCAAACATCTTCTCCAAGCGGCATCTTCGATCTTCTTCCATCCGGAGCGAAGCGGCAGGATCCTGAAGACATCCAGCGCGGAACATCCATCCGGACCGACGACTGAACGACGAATGACTGTTCCTTTAAGGGACGTCATCCAAGATGGCGTCCCTCGAATTCCGATTGGCTGATAGGATTCTATCAGCCAATCGGAATTAAGGTAGGAATTTTCTGATTGACTGATGGAATCAGCCAATCAGAATCTAGTTCAATCCGATTGGCCGATCCAATCAGCCAATCAGATTGAGTTCGCATTCTATTGGCTGATCGGAACAGCCAATAGAATGCAAGCTCAATCTGATTGGCTGATTGGATCAGCCAATCGGATTGAACTTGATTCTGATTGGCTGATTCCATCAGCCAATCAGAAAATTCCTACCTTAATTCCGATTGGCTGATAGAATCCTATCAGCCAATCGGAATTCGAGGGACGCCATCTTGGATGACGTCCCTTAAAGGAACAGTCATTCGTCGTTCAGTCGTCGGTCCGGATGGATGTTCCGCGCTGGATGTCTTCAGGATCCTGCCGCTTCGCTCCGGATGGAAGAAGATCGAAGATGCCGCTTGGAGAAGATGTTTGCCGGTCCGGATGTCCTCTTCTTGCCGGATAGGAGGAAGACTTTGGAGCCTCTTCTGGACCGGATTATGGATCGCCAACCCCCGCTTGGGTTGGATGAAGATCTTGGAGCCAGGACGGATCGGTGATACCTGGATGGTGAAGACAAGGTAGGAAGATCTTCAGGGGCTTAGTGTTAGGTTTATTTAAGGGGGGTTTGGGTTAGATTAGGGGTATGTGGGTGGTGGGTTGTAATGTTGCGGGGGGGGGGGTATTGTATGTTTTTTTTTACAGGCAAAAGAGCTGAAATTCTTGGGGCATGCCCCGCAAAGGGCCCTGTTCAGGGCTGGTAAGGTAAAAGAGCTTGTAACTTTTTTAATTTAGAATAGGGTAGGGAATTTTTTATTTTGGGGGTCTTTGTTATTTTATTAGGGGGCTTAGAGTAGGTGTAATTAGTTTAAAATTGTTGTAATATTTTTCTTATGTTTGTAAATATTTTTTTATTTTCTGTAACTTAGTTCTTTTTTATTTTTTGTACTTTAGCTAGTTTATTTAATTGTATTTATTTGTAGGAATTGTGTTTAATTAATTTATTGATAGTGTAGTGTTAGGTTAATTGTAGGTAATTGTAGGTAGTTTATTTAATTATTTTATTGATAGGGTAGTGTTAGGTTTAATTATAACTTAGGTTAGGATTTATTTTACAGGTAAATTTGTTATTATTTTAACTAGGTAACTATTAAATAGTTCTTAACTATTTAATAGCTATTGTACCTGGTTAAAATAATTACAAAGTTGCCTGTAAAATAAATATTAATCCTAAAATAGCTATAATATAATTATAATTTATATTGTAGCTATATTAGGATTTATTTTACAGGTAAGTATTTAGCTTTAAATAGGAATAAGTTATTTAATAAGAGTTAATTTATTTCGTTAGATAAATATTATATTTAACTTAGGGGGGTGTTAGTGTTAGGGTTAGACTTAGCTTTAGGGGTTAATCCATTTATTAGAATAGCGGTGAGCTCCGATCGGAAGATTAGGGGTTAATAATTGAAGGTAGGTGTCGGCGATGTTAGGGAGGGCAGATTAGGGGTTAATACTATTTATGATAGGGTTAGTGAGGCGGATTAGGGGTTAATAACTTTATTATAGTAGCGCTCAGGTCCGCTCGGCAGATTAGGGGTTAATAAGTGTAGGCAGGTGTCGGCGACGTTGTGGGGGGCAGGTTAGGGGTTAATAAATATAATATAGGGGTCGGCGGTGTTAGGGGTAGCAGATTAGGGGTACATAGGGAGAACGTAGGTTGCGGCGGTTTACGGAGCAGCAGATTAGGGGTTAAAAAAAATATGCAGGGGTCAGCGATAGCGGGGGCGGCAGATTAGGGGTTAATAAGTGTAAGGGTAGGGGTGTTTAGACTCGGGGTACATGTTAGGGTGTTAGGTGCAGACGTAGGAAGTGTTTCCCCATAGGAAACAATGGGGCTGCGTTAGGAGCTGAACGCTGCTTTTTTGCAGGTGTTAGGTTTTTTTTCAGCTCAAACAGTCCCATTGTTTCCTATGGGAGAATCGTGCACGAGCACGTTTTTGAGGCCGGCCGCGTCCGTAAGCAACTCTGGTATCGAGAGTTGCATTTGCGGTAAAAATTCTCTACGCTCCTTTTTTGGAGCCTAACGCAGCATTTGTTTGAACTCTCGATACCAGAGTTAATTTTATGGTGCGGCCAGAAAAAAGCCCGCGGAGCGTTAACAGCCCTTTTACCGCCGAACTCCAAATCTAGGCCTAGGTTTCCTCTAGCGTTTTCCCTTCAACATAGGAAAAAACAGATAAAGCCGCAGATACTGCAGAAGATACCTGTGCAGCAATTTCTGCAGGCAAATACACTCCTCCAGGAGACTGAGAGGGAATGCATGGCACTATATGTGTAGCCATTAAAGGGACATTAAACCCAAAAATTGTCTTTCATGATTCAGATAGAGGATACAATTTTTAAAAAGTTTCCAATTCACTTCTATTTTCTTTAACCCATCATAGTGCCAGTCTCCCAAACCTAGAGTGCACAGTTGCACTTCAAGGCTAAGTAAATTACATAGGGTGCATGGTGAGGCTACTATTGGCTGGAAGAGCTGCCAGTCAAATACCACACTAAGAAAATCTATGACAGAGGCTGTATTAAAGCAGGTAACGGAGCCTCACAACAATGGTGTTTTATAGAAGTTGTATTCGATTCTGCACAATTTTTCAGGACCAAATATCACAGCTAGCTCTGATAGGCACACACTACTACACAGCTCAAAAGCAGAAGTAGAAATGACTATAATGCGGAAGATGTTAACTAGAATAAAACCTCCCTATTTAGGTTAACAGTGGATTGCACAAGCCTGTTAAGGATTTAATGCCTGACTTGCTGGCATGATTGGGCAGGAAAAGTTGTACATATGAATGGTCAGACTCCCTGTACATGACTGCAAAAGAAGGAGCTCTTTTGTCAAACAATCACAGCTCCCTCCCCTTCTTCTGTGTTCTTCACTCCTTTTTATTGGTGCCTAAAGTTTGTAACGAAAATGAAACGAATGACATTACTAAACATGCAAAAATTTCCTTACGGTCCAATTTTGGTCCCATTTCCATTTGTCCCCTCGGTATATCACGATGTCCCATTGAATGCACATCTTAAGTAATATACTTTGTTTTTTTGTATTGGCAGAGCCTGGAAATACACTGTGATACACAATTACAATAGGGCTTTACAGATCTGCTTGCGACTTCTTTCTTTCTATGTTTTTCTTCCCATGCTCTCATTCTCAATCAGTAGCAAATTAATTCCACTTACCTAATAGTTGCCCTTATCTAACTACGTACTAACATCATTCTCACCTTTGTAGTCCCCACCTTCTGTTTCTCATCCTCCTACCCATCTAGATTGTAAATTCTGGCTGGAATAGGACCCTCAATTCCCCCTGTATTTGTTTGTTACATTTTGTCCGGTGTCTTAAAAATATTTTATCATCGTACTTTTATATTTGTACCCACGGACAGCGCTATAGAATTTGTTTTGTCACTTTATAAATAAAAAATAATAATAATAATTCTTTTTACTCCGTAGGTTTCAAGATACCTAGCAGTTGGCCTTTATTATGCACTGTGCTAACGTATATATCATTATCCTTACACATTGTGTACCTTCTAGATAGGAGAAAGACAATAAAACATATATTGTTTTATTTGTTTCCTGAAATATTATAAATACCTACAGGTTTGTAATTAAACAATATTTGAGCAGTAAGGAATAATTGTAAAATTATAATGTTTAATGAGTAAGATATTATATAGCGGTGGAACAGCAGCTTTAATTTCAGCATAAGGCTTTACTGGAATATTTTGCAAGAGCTAATACTCATATAACCCATATTTATCAGAAAGATAAAAACACCCTATTCCTGGCAAGCATAACAAGAGGTTTTCAGCCGAAATTCACATAATACTAGACATTCTCATTGTCACCTCTTCTCATTGGCATGCACTACTCCCCTGTCTGCCTTTGCCAAAATCTTAAGACAGATAATCAATCATCAGTCACTAAGAGGTCAGTGAAGACAACCCCTTTATCTTTCAGGAAAGGAAAAAATAAGCCCTGACTCACAGGAAGTTGCAGACTTTGATATGATGCTGAATGCAAAAGCTCCAAATGCTGCAGATAAAAAGGATGTCTACTGTCCACATGCAATCTTTAATGGCCAAATCAAATTAACAACTAGTTTAAACCCCTTGACTATTAAACATAGAACTTATATAATGTGAGACGACATGAAGAGCCTGAGGCATTGCCAGATAGCCTCTGGGGAAGTTAGATCCCCAACAATAGCGGACCTAATCAACAGAGGGCCCTGGTGCAACTTTTTTGAGCCTCCGAAGGTAACTCATTAGTAAGCAATATCAATAATATACAAGCTGCTCTGTATGATGCAACATTAGTGACAATGAGGAAATCTTACTGTATGAAAATACAGAGCTCATTGGGTGATAAGGACAATTCCCAGATTGAATAGTGGACAGGCAGTACCATTTTTGTAAGTCTCTTTAAATATTTTTATATAATATATATAAATATATATCACATACACATACATAAATGATATTAATGCACCATAATTTAATAAGTCCCACCTTTAAGTTCTTCAGGGATAGAGCCTCTAATAATGCCGGTTGGAATTGGCTTGGGGCCAGCAGTGCCACTACTGCTGCTGTTGGAGCTCGTAACCTTTAAACCTGCCATGCTGCTCTGGTTTCCGGGTCCTTTCTTTCCATTTATAGGGGGTAGGGATCCTATTGGTGGGGCTTCAGGCATGGTGAGTACATCACCACCTGGGAAAAATGACAAATAAACTTTCAGAAGGCTATCGTTTGGTTGCTAAATACATTTCAGAAATAAGGAGATGCTGCTTGGAGTGACTCATTAAAGGGACATGGAACTCCCAAATTGACTGTTTATAAGAAAACACATCTAAATTTGAGAAGACATTCCTCAGGATATTAAATCCAAGGTGCATATAATTTAAAGGGATATTGCACACATTTCAGACATTTAAACATATTTAAATGATTATTTGTCTAAAAAAAATGTAAAGCAAAGCTGTTTACCTTTAAATTAAAATTAACACAGCAGTATCACATCTGTAGCTTCTATCAATGGACAACGGCACAGCTCTGCAAGACTCGCTAGAATACGTTTGCTTGACAGTATCATGCATTTTCCAAAGAACAAAACAAGTGTAATTTGAAACGCCTTCCTTTTCAATTAAAAAAAGAAAATAGTATTGTAATATAACATTTAACTGGCGTGCGCATGTGCAGGTGCGTGTTTTGTTTGAAGAGGAAAGGTCTTAGATGCTGAAAAGAAGCATTGCCCCAAGACTATGTTGACAATTTTTTGGCAGTTTTAAAGTTTTAAAATACTCTTCTAAAATGCATGATATGTTATTACACATTCCATGTCCCATTTAGTGAAAGTGCTTGAAAAAAGTGCAACATCAATGAAGAAGAAAGAAAAGAGGTCTAACTCTAAAGCTGGTAAGCAAAAGGTAATGTTAGTAAACTATGCAAGACAATACAATTAAAACATGATGCTAATATGAATTTCAGCCATATATGGTTAAAGTTAAACCTTCTAATTTTTAACAATAAAAAGCTGTGTTTTGTGTTGAACCATTTTATTTTAAAAATCCCTTTCTTTTACTATGTGCTTAAATCCTGCAAAATTGTTGTTTTCCTGTCCTACTCCAAATAAGGATTCAGCTGATAAGGAAACGAGAAGCAGGCATACATAGGTATGCTCCCACCATTGGCTGCATCCTCATCAGGTGCAGAAAGTGTTTAAAGGGACAGTATAGGCCAAAATAAACTTTCATGATTCAGATAGAGCATGTAATTTTAAACAATTTTCCAATTTACTTTTATCACCAATTTTGCTTTGTTCTCTTGGTATTCTTAGTTGAAAGTTTAACCTAGGAGGTTCATGTGCTAATTTCTTAGACCTTGAAGCCCACCTCTTTCAGATTGCATTTTAACAGTTTTTCACCACTAGAGGGTGTTAGTTCACATATTTCATATAGATAACACTGTGCTCGTGCACGTGAAGTTATCTGGGAGCAGGCACTGATTGGCTAGACTGCAAGTCTGTCAAATGAACTGAAAAAAGGGGCAGTTTGCAGAGGCTTAGATACAAGATAATAAGAGAGGTTAAAAGTGTATTATTATAACTGTGTTGGTTATGCAAAACTGGGAAATGGGTAATAAAGGGATTATCTATCTTTTAAAACAATAAAAATTCTGGTGTAGACTGTCCCTTTAACTCTTTTGGAGGAGTAAACCATAATAAAAGAAAGGGGTATGTTTACAAATGAAATGCTTTTGCTTTTAAACTAGCAATCCCCTTTAATTTTAATATCTAACCACATTTTCTATTGAACATTGACATTTTCAGGCATGACTAAAGAATAGCATTTGAGAATGTCAAAAATATGCCATATATGAATCATTTCCAAGCTACAACTAGATGTGTAGAATGATAATGTCCTAGATTCTGACAGAATTACTTTTAACTGTTTCATTACCTGTACTGGCTCAGGAGCAGAAAAGAGTAATTTGTTGGCACTGCAAGGCTTTTGCCAATTATGTGCAGAGATGAAGCAGCTGCGGGTATATTAATAATTTAGCCAGTGATAACGAGCACTACTTTTCTTTTTCTCGCAACAAATGTATAAGGCCTGAGGTTTTCACACCTAAGTATGGAGCTAATTAGATTATTAGAGTAACGAACTGTGCACCATATCGAGATTTCACAGCTCGGGTTGTCAGATTTTCAGTAGTTTCATGCTCCGTTTAGCTTGCATAAACCATATACAGCTGACAGACTGTTAGTCTATCTGTGCACTGCAAGTGTGAAAAGCTAATACTATTAGTAATATGTAAGCACCAGTCCCTCAAATTCCATCTCTGGACATACCAGGCAGAATTATTAGGCGAACTGACATATCGCTCACCAACTGCTTTATAGTCAATCTGAGTTATTTTAGCTCAAACTATGACATTGTTATAAATCAGTACTGGCGTCTCAGTGACATAACCTAGAAAGAGATGAAAGACTAAGATTTCTACAAATGACCATTGAAACAACCTTTTAAACATGTCTACGTTTGAAAGAAACACTGACATCCCTATTTCTTTATTATACACAGAAAATAATATGTTGAAACTATGTCAAATATATTTTTAAATCCCTGAAATTGGCATTTAAAAACCTAAAAGGGAGATTTTACTAAAAAAAAAATCCAACATACTAAAGAAAGAGCAGAATTTATTTACTTGTCAAACATATTTTATACCTAATGTTGACTTTTTTTTAATTTAATGTATTCTTATGCCCATGCAAATGCCCCTTTAGGGGCAATGGGTAGCTTAGGTTTTTTAGTGTTAGTTTTTTTGTATTTTGGGGGGTTTGGTGGGTGGGGAGGTTTTACTGTTAGGGGGAACTTAGGGTTTTTTTTTTAAATGTAAAAGAGCTGTTTAACTTAGGGCAATGCCCTACAAAATGCCCTTTTAAGGGCTATTGGTAGTTTAGTTTAGATTAGGGGGTGTTTTTAATTTAAGGGGCTTTTATATTTTCATAGGGATTAGGTTTAATTTTTTAATTTTTGATCATTTGGTTTATTATTTTCTGTAATGTTAGACTTGTTTATTTTTTATAATTTTAGATTAATTTAGTTTAATCTTAGTTTTTTTTAAAGTACTGTTAGGATTTTTTATTTTAATTGTAATTAAGTATTTATGTAATTTGGTGTTAATTTAGGGGGTGTTAGGTTAGGGGGCTTAGTAATTAACAGCTAGACTACGAGTTTTGAGCGCTATAGGGAAATTAACGACCGCCACAAAAGCGGCAGTATTTCACCTCCCTATAGCGCTGCTATTACAGGTTTTGAAAAAGCAGGCTTGCGCGGGCGATATGGTGGCGTTGAGCTCCATACCTCACCCAAATACAAGTGCTGCTTTGACGTGCTTGTGCACAATTTTCCCATAGACATCAATGGGGAGAGCCGGCAAAAAAAAATCATAACACTTGCAATCACGGAAACAAAAGCTCCATAACGCAGCCCCATTGATGTCTATGGGGAAAGAAAAAGTTATGTTTAAACACCCTAACATAAAAACCACGTCTAAACACCCCTAATCTGCCGCCCCTGACATTGCTGCAACCTACATAATGTTATTAACCCCTAATCTGCTGCCCTTAACATTGCCGCTACCTAAATAAAACTATTAACCCCTAATCTGCCGCTCCCGATATCGCCGCCACCTACATACAGTTATTAATCCCTAATCTGCTGCCCTTAACATTGCCGCAACCTAAATACACTTATTAACCCCTAATCTGCCGCCCTTAACATCGCCACCACCTACATTACAGTTATTAACCCCTAATCTGCCACCCCCAATGTCGCCGCCACTATATTAAAGTTATTAACCCCTAAACCTCTGGCCTCCAACATCACTAACACTAAATAAATATATTAACCCCTAAACTTGACCCTAACGTAACCCTAACCTTAAGCATAACCCTAACGTAACCCTAAGCATAACCCTAAACCCCCCTAACTTAAATATAATTAAAATAAATCTAAATAAAAATTACTATCATTACCTAAATAATTCCTATTTAAAACTAAATACATACTTACCTGTAAAATAAAACCTAAGCATGCTACAAAATAACTAATAGTTACATTGTAGCTATCTTAGGTTTTATTTTTATTTCACAGGTAAGTTTATATTTATTTTAACTAGGTTAGTAAATAGTTATTAACTATTTACTAGCTACCAAATTAAAATAAATACAAAGTTACCTGTAAAATAAAACCTAACCTGCCTTACACTAAAACCTAACATTACAATAAAATAAATTAAATTATTAAAATACAATTATCTAAATTACAAAAAAAAAATAAACACTAAATTATACAAAATAAAAAACGACATTATCAAAAATAAAAACTAATTACTCCTAATCTAATAGCCCTTAAAAGGGCCTTTTGCGGGGCATTGCCCCAAAGAAATCAGCTCTTTTACCTGTAAAAAAAAATACAAACAACCCACCACCCACCCAACCAAACCCCCCAAATAAAAACCTATCTAAATAAACTTAAGCTAACCATTGCCCTGAGAAGGGCATTTGGATGGGCATTGCCCTTAAAAGGGCATTTAGCTCTTTTACATTGCCCAAACCCTAAGCTAAAAATAAAACCCACCCAATAAACCCTTAAAAAAACACTAACCCCCGACAATCCACTTACAGTTTTCAAAGACCGGACATCCATCCTCATCCAGGCGGCAGAAGTCCTCATTGAAGCTGGCAGAAGTCTTATCCAAGCGGGCAGAAGTCCTCCTCAAAACTGGCAGAAGTCTTCATCCAAGCGGCAGATGTCTTCATCCAGACGGCATCTTCTATCTTCATCCATCCAGCGTGGGTCCATCTTCAAGACATCCGGCGCGGAGCATCCTCTTCTTCCGATCATCGCTGGAAAATGAAGTTTCCCTTTAAGTGACGTCATCCAAGATGGCGTCCCTTACATTCCGATTGGCTGATAGAATTCTATCAGCCAATAGGAATTAAAGGGGAAAAATCCTATTGGCTGATCCAATCAGCCAATAGGATTGATCTATAATCCTATTTGCTGATCCAATCAGCAAATAGGATTGAGCTCGCATTCTATTGGCTGATTGGAAAAGCCAGTAGAATGTGAGCTCAATCCTATTGGCTGATCCAATCAGCCAATAGGATTTTTTCCCCTTTAATTCCTATTGGCTGATAGAATATATTTCAGTCAATCGGAATGTAAGGGACGCCATCTTGGATGACATCACTTAAAGGGAACTTCATTTCCAGTGACAATCAGAAGAAGAGGATGCTCCGCACCGGAAGTCTTGAAGATGGACCTGCTCCGCGCCGGATGGATGAAGATAGAAGATGCTGTCTGGATGAAGACTTCTGCCGCTTGGATGAAGACTTCTGCTGGCTTCGAGGAGGACTTCTGCCCACTTGGATGAAGACTTCTGCCGCCTGGATGAGGATGGATGTCCGGTTTTCGAAAACTGTAAGTGGATCGTCGGGGTTATTGTTAGGTTTTTTAAGGGTTTATTGGGTGGGTTTTATTTTTAGCTTAGGGTTTGGGCAATGTAAAAGAGCTAAATGTCCTTTTAAGGGCAATGCCCATCCAAATGCCCTTTTCAGGGCAATGGTTAGCTTAGGTTTATTTAGATAGGTTTTTATTTGGGGGGTTTGGTTGGGTGGGTGGTGGGTTGTTTGTATTTTTTTTTACAGGTACAAGAGTTGAATTCTTTGGGGCAATGCCCCGCAAAAGGCCCTTTTGGGTGGTGGGTTTTACTGCTGGGGGGGGTTGTTTGTATTTTTTTTTACAGGTAAAAGAGCTGATTTATTTGGGGCAATGCCCAGCAAAAGG
The DNA here is from genome assembly GCF_027579735.1 of Bombina bombina. Taxonomy (NCBI): domain Eukaryota; kingdom Metazoa; phylum Chordata; class Amphibia; order Anura; family Bombinatoridae; genus Bombina; species Bombina bombina. Next base: position 547,713,607 of record NC_069499.1, read on the forward strand.
CCCTTTTAAGGGCCATTGGCAGTTTAGTGTAGGCTAGGGTTTTTTTATTTTGGGGGGCTTTTTTATTTTGATAGGACTATTAGATTAGGAGTAATTCATTTTTATTTTTGATAATTCCATTTTTTATTTTGTGTAATTTAGTGTTTATTTTTTTTTGTAATTTAGATCATTGTATTTTAATAATTTAATTTATTTTATTTTATTGTAATGTTAGGTTTTAGTGTAAGGCAGGTTAGGTTTTATTTTGCAGGTAATTTTGTATTTATTTTAATTAGGTAGCTAGTAAATAGTTAATAACTATTTACTAATTAGTCTAACTAGTTAAAATAAATACAAACTTACCTGTGAAATAAAAATAAAACCTAAGATAGCTACAATGTAACTATTAGTTATATTGTAGCTAGCTTAGGTTTTTTTTTACAGGTAAGTTTGTATTTAGTTTTAAATAGGAATTATTTAGGTAATAATTGTAAGTTTTATTTAGATTTATTTTAATTATATTTAAGTTAGGGGGTGTTAGGGTTACGTTAAGGTTAGGGTTATGCTTAGGGTTACGTTAGGGTTAGGGTTAGGTTTAGGGGTTAATATATTTATGTAGTGATGTGGGAGGCCAGAGGTTTAGGGGTTAATAGTTTAATTTAGTATATTTCGTTGTGGGGGGCTTGCGGTTTAGTGGTTAATAGGTTTATTATAGCGGCAGTGTGGGCGGACGGCAGATTAGGGGTCAATAATATTTAAATAGTGTTTGCGATGCAGGAGGGCAGTGGTTTAGGGGTTAATAGGTTTATTATAGTGGTGACGATGTCGGGGAGCAGCAGATTAGGGGTTAATAATTTTAATAGTGGAGGTGATGTCGGGAGCGGCAGATTAGGGGTTAATTATTTTATTTTAGTGTTTGCGATGCGGGAGGGCCTCGGTTTAGGGGTTAATAGTTAGTTTATGGGTGTTAGTGTACTTTGTGACAGTTTAGTTTTGAGTTTTATGTTACAGCTTTTTAGCATAAAACTCATAACTACTGACTTTAGATGGCGGTACGGATCTTGTCATTTTAGGCTGTAACGCTCACTTTTTGGCCTCACCGCAAAACTTGTAATACCAGCACTATGGAAGTCCCATTGCAAAAGGAGTTTTTTAAAAGTGCGGTACTGACGTTGCGTGACGGCCAAAAAGGTGTGTGATACACCTATACCTACAAGACTTGTAATAGCGGCGTTAGGGAAAAAGCAGCGTTATGAAGCATAATGATGCTTTTTCACTCATAACGCAAAACTCGTAATCTAGCTGTAAATGAGTTATTTGCATTGTGTGGGGGGGGAGGGGTTGGCGGTTTTGGAGTTATTAGATTAATTTGGTTAATTGTGATGTGGGGGTTTGGCAGTTTAGGGGTTAATTAGTTAATTAGTTACTTTGTGATGTGGGGGTTGGCAGTTTAGGGGTTAATACATTTATTAGGTAGTTTGCGATGTTGGGGTTGGCGGATTTAGGGGTTAATACTTTTAGTAGGTAGATTGCAATATGGGTGAATGGCGGATTAGGGGTTAATACATTTATCAGGTAGATTGCGATGTGGGTGAATGGTGGATTAGGGGTTAATAGTTTAATTAGGCATATTGCGTTGTGGGAGGTTGTTGGTTTAGGGGTTCATACTTTTATTATTAGTTGTAATGTTGGATATTGCGGATATAGGGGTTTTTACATGTTGAGTTTATTTTTGGGAGGTGGGATAGACTTTTACAGGAGATTTGACTTTTTTTTTTTTCTTAGGCGCTGGCAGTTTCTTAAGTGCCGTAAGTCACTGGCGACTCCAGAAAATGTGTATTTACGCATATTTATGGACATCACTAGTTTATCCGACTTTCGACACTTTATGAACTGCTGGCGGGGTTTATGTGATTCCCCGATGTGCAAAGTGGTATTACGGGCTGTTGCGCTGAAGCCCTGCGCTGCATATGTAATCTCGCCCATGGTCGGTCACTATTTATGGGAATGATCATTAGGGTGCATTAAAATACCTCAAAATAAAATTGGATGAAGGAAAAAAGGGTAAAGTTGTTTTTATGGTGCAAAATGTTGAAATCGTCACCATTCACAGCTTCAGCCTCTTTTCGTTTTGAATCAGAGCAATAATGCACTGAAAACTGAGAGATCTGTGAATTTTACTCTACTGGATTCCACATATTTTATTGCATGTAGCTCAAATGCTGCACAGCCAACCTGCTGTGTTTATAAAATATAAATCCTCATGTTTTTCAAACCCGTCCTCAGGCCTCCCCAGATTAGTAAACATGGTTATTTTACCTGCTCTCACCCAAGGTAATCCTGAAAATCTGGCCTGTTCGGGAGGCCTGAGGACAGGTTTGAAAATCAGTGTTTTGGATAACGGCTTATTTACTCATTATTTAAATGGCATAGTGTGTGATTGGTTGTGGTGCCACACTCAAATCAAAATGTAACATTTCTTTTTTTTTTTAAAAAGTGATTGTTGAGTTTAAATGTTTTTTTATTTTATTTAATTCTCATATTCGCCTAGATTACGAGTCTTGCGTTACCCTTAAAAAGCAGCGTTGAGGTGTCCCAACGCTGCTTTTTAACGTCCGCTGGTATTACGAGTCTGGCAGGTACAGGTGTACCGCTCACTTTGTACCGCAAATCCCCTTACGTCAATTGCGTATCCTATCTTTTTAATGGGATTACGATTGCTGGAAAAAGTGAGCGGTAGACCCTCTCCTGTCCAGACTCCTACCGCATTTAAAAGTCAGTAGTTAAGAGTTTTATGGGCTAACGTCGTAACATAAAACTCTTAATTAAAGTGCTACAAAGTACACTAAAACCCATAAACTACCTATTAACCCCTAAACTGAGCCCCCCCACATCGGAAACACTTTAATAAAAATTTTAACCCCTAATCTGCCGACCGGACATCGCCGCCACTGTAATAAAAATATTAACCCCTAAACCGCCGCACTTCAGCCTCGCAAACACTAGTTAAATTTTATTAACCCCTAATATGCCGTCCCTAACATCGCCGACACCTATCTACATTTATTCAATTACTGTTCACCTATCTACATTTATTAACCCCTAATCTGCTGCACCCAACGTCGCCGCTACTATATTAATTTTATTAACCCCTAAACCTAAGTCTAACCCTAAGTCTAACCCCCCTAACTTAAATATAATTTAAATAAAATGAAATAAAATTACTACAATTAAATAAATTAATCCTATTTAAAACTAAATACTTACCTATAAAATAAACAATAAGATAGCTACAATATAACTAATAGTTACATTGTAGCCATTTTAGGATTTATATTTATTTTACAGGCAACTTTGTATTTATTTTAACTAGGTAGAATTATTAACTATTTAATAGCTACCTAGTTAAAATAAATACAAATTTACCTGTAAAATAAATCCTAACCTAAGTTACAATTACACCTAACACTACACTATCATTAAATGAATTACATAAACTACCTACAATTAACTACAATTATATTAAATAAACTAAAGTACAAAAAACCCCCACTAAATTACAGAAAATAAAAAAATAATTACAATTTTTTTAAGCTAATTACACCTTTTCTAATCCCCCTAATAAAATAAAAAAGCCCCCCAAAATAATAAAATTCCCTACCCTACACTAAATTATAAATAGCCCTTAAAAGGGCCTTTTGCGGGGCATTTCCCCAAAGTAATCAGCTCTTTTACCTGTAAAAAAAAATACAATACCCCCCCAACATTACAACCCACCACCCACACACCCAACCCTACTCTAAAACCCACCCAATCCCCCCTTAATAAAACCTAACACTACCCCCTTGAAGATCACCCTACCTTGAGCGATCTTCACCCACCCAGGCACAAGTGGTCCTCCAGAGGGGCAGAAGTCTTCATACGATCCGGCCAAAAGAGGACATCCAGGCGGCATCTTCTATCTTCTTCCATCCGGAGTGGAGCGGGTCCATCTTGAAGACATCCGACGCGGAGCATCCTCTTCCATCCGACGGTAACTGAAGAATGAAGGTTCCTTTAAGTGATGTCATCCAAGATGGCGTCCCTTCAATTCCGATTGGCTGATAGAATTCTATCAGCCAATAGGAATTAAGGTAGGAAAAATCCTATTGCAATGTTCCAATCAGCCAATAGAATGCGAACTCAATCCTATTGGCTGATTGGATCAGCCAATAGGATTGAACTTCAATTCTATTGGCTGATTGGATCAGCCAATAGGATTGAACTTCAATTCTATTGGCTAATTGCATCAGCCAATAGGATTTTTCCTACCTTAATTCCGATTGGCTGATAGGATTCTATCAGCCAATCGGAATTGAAGGGACGCCATCTTGGATGACATCACTTAAAGGAACCTTCATTCTTCAGTTGCCGTCGGATGGAAGAGGATGCTCCGCTTCGGATGTCTTCAAGATGGGCCCGCTCCGCTCCGGATGGAAGAAGATAGAAGATGCCGCCTGGATGAAGAGTCTGGATGTCCTCTTCTGGCCGGATCGGATGAAGACTTCTGCCCCTCTGGAGGTCCACTTGTGCCCGGCTGGGTGAAAACGGCTCAAGGTAGGGTGATCTTCAAGGGGGTAGTGTTAGGTTTTATTAAGGGGGGATTGGGTGTGTTTTAGAGTAGGGTTGGGTGTGTGGGTGGTGGGTTGTAATGTTGGGGGGTATTGTATTTTTTTTACAGGTAAAAGAGCTGATTACTTTGGGGCAATGCCCCGCAAAAGGCCCTTTTAAGGGCTATTTGTAATTTAGTGTAGGGTAGGGAATTTTATTATTTCGGGGGGCTTTTTTATTTTATTAGGGGGATTAGAGTAGGTGTAATTAGCTTAAAAAATTGTAATTATTTTTTTATTTTCTGTAATTTAGTGTTGTTGTTTTTTGTACTTTAGTTTATTTTATTTAATTGAAGTTAATTGTAGGTAGTTTATGTAATTAATTTAATGATAGTGTAGTGTTAGGTGTAATTGTAACTTAGGTTAGGATTTATTTTACAGGTAAATTTGTATTTATTTTAACTAGGTAGCTATTAAAGGGACAGTCTACACCAGATTGTTTATTGTTTTAAAAGATAGATAATACCTTTATTACCCATTCCCCAGTTTTGCATAACCAACACAGTTATAATAATATACTTTTAACCTCTGTGATTATCTTGTATCTAAGCCTCTGCAACCTGCCCATTTATTTCAGTCCTTTTGACAGACTTGCAGTTTAGCCAATCACTGCTCCCAGATAACTTCACCTGCACGAGCACAGTGTTATCTATATGAAATACGTGAACTAACACCCTCTAGTGGTGAAAAACTGTTCAAATGCATTCTGAAAAAAGGTGGCCTTCAAGGTCTAAGAAATTAGCATATGAACCTCCTAGATTAAGCTTTCAACTAAGAATACCAAGAGAACAAAGCAAAATTGGTGAGAAAAGTAAATTGGAAAATTGTTAAATATTACATGCTCTATCTGAATCATGAAAGTTTATTTTGGCCTAGACTGTCCCTTTAAATAGTTAATAACTATTTAATAACTATTCTACCTAGTTAAAATAAATACAAAGTTGCCTGTAAAATAAATATAAATCCTAAAATGGCTACAATGTAACTATTAGTTATATTGTAGCTATTTTATGGTTTATTTTATAGTTAAGTATTTAGTTTTAAATAGGAATAATTTATTTAATTATAGTAAATTTATTTAGATGTATTTAAATTATATTTAAGTTAAGGGGGTTTAAGGGGTTAGGGTTACACTGAGGTTTAGGGGTTAATAAATTTATTATAGTGGCAGCGACGTTGGCGGCAGCAGATTAGGGGTTAATAAATTTAATATAGTTGCTGCGACGTGGGGGGGCAGATTAGGGGTTAATAAATAAAATGTAGGGTTCGGCGATGTTGGGGGCATCAGAATAGGGGTTCATAAGTATAATGTAGGTGGCGGCGGTGTCCGGAGCGGCACATTAGGGGTTAATAATATAATGTAGGTGGCGACGATGTCGGGGGCGGCGGATTAGGGGTTAATAAGTATAAGATTAGGGGTGTTTAGACTCGGGGTTCATGTTAGGGTGTTAGGTGTAGACATAAGTTTTATTTCCCCATAGGAAACAATGGGGCTGTGTTAGGAGCTGAACGCTGCTTTTTTGCAGGTGTTAGTTTTTTTTCAGCCAGCTCAGCCCCATTGTTTCCTATGGGGAAATCGTGCACGAGCACGTTTAGCCAGCTTACCGCTGACTTAAGCAACGCTGGTATTGAGGTGAGATGTGGAGCAAAATTTTGCTCAACGCTCACTTTTCTGAGGCTAACACCGGCTTGCAGAAAACTCGTTATACCAGCGTTGTCTTAAAGGACCAGTCAACACATTAGATTTGCATAATGAACAGATGCAAGATAACAAGACAATGCAATAGCACTTAGTTTGAACTTCAAATGAGTAGTAGATTTTTTAATAACAAATTTCAAAGTTATGTATATTTCCACTCCCCTTGTACCATGTGATAGCAATCAGCCAATCACAAATGCATATACATATAGTCTGTGAATTCTTGCACATGCTCAGTAGGATCTGGTGACTCAAAAATTGTAAATATAAAAGACTGTGCACATTTTTTTTAATGAAAGTAAATTGGAAAGTTGTTTAAAATTACATACTGTATCTGAATCCTGAAAATTTAATTTAACCTGAGTGTCCCTTTAAGTGAGCGGTGAGAAAAAAAGGCTCATTAGTACCGCACACCATTACCGACAAAAACTCGTAATCTAGCCGATTGTGTTTTCTTCAATTCAAGTTGATATATGGTGCATAAAATGTAAGTTATATACATCATTTCAAGCTTCTGAGTCATTTTGCATAAAAATGATATAATGGGATGATTTTGAAAGCTTGATGTCTCCTTTGTTAATGCCAGGTCAAATAATACAAGCACTGTATATACAGGTGAAACTCGAAAAATGAGAATATCGTGCAAAAGCTCATTAATTTCACTAATGCAACTTAAAAGGTGAAACTAATATATGAGATAGACTCATTACATGCAAAGCAAGATAGTTCAAACCGTAATTTATCATAATTGTGATGATTATGGCTTACAGCTCATGAAAACCCCAAATCCACAATCTCAGAAAATTAAAAGATTGTGAAAAGGTGCAATATTCTAGGCTCAAAGTGTCCCCCTCTAATCAGCTAATTAAGCCATAACACCTGCAAAGGGTTCCTGAGTCTTTAAATGGTCTCTCAGTCTGGTTCAGTAGGAATCACAATCATGGTAAAGACTGCTGACCTGACAGTTGTGCAGAAAACCATCATTGACACCCTCCATAAGGAGGGAAAGCCTCAAAAGGTAATTGCAAAAGAAGTTGGATGTTCCCAAAGTGCTGTATCAAAGCACATTAATAGAAAGTTATGTGAAAGGGAAAAGTGTGAAAGAAAAAGGTGCACAAGCAGCAGGGATGACCACAGCCTGGAGAGGATTGTCAGGAAAAGGCAATTCAAAAGTGTTGGGGACTTTCACAAGACCCACCACACACAGACGGATCCTGGACATGGGCTTCAAATGTCGTATTCCTCTTGTCAAGCCACTCCTGAACAACAAACAATGTCAGAAGCGAGTCCTCTTTTCTGATGAGAGCAAATTTTGCATCTCATTTGGAAACCAAGGACCCAGAGTATGGAGGAAGAATGGAGAGGCACACACTGCAAGATGCTTGAAGTCCAGTGTGAAGTTTCCACAGTCTGTGTTGATTTGGGGAGCCATGTCATCGGCTGGTGTTGGTCCACTGTGCTTCATTAAGTCCAGGGTCAACGCAGCCAGGAGATTTTTCCTTCCGCAGACGAGCTCTATGGGGATGCTGACTTCATTTTCCAGCAGGACTTGGCACCTGCCCACACTGCCAAAAGCACCAAAACCTGGTTCAATGACCGTGGGATTACTGTGCTTGATTGGCCAGCAAACTCGCCTGACCTGAACCCCATAGAGAATCTATGGGGCATTACCAAGAGAAAGATGAGAGACATGAGACCAAACAATGCAGAAGAGCTGAAGGCCGCTATTAAAGCATCCTGGTCTTCCATAACACCTCAGCAGTGCCACAGGCTGATAGCCTCCATGCCACGCCGTATTGAGGCAGTAATTGCTGCAAAAGGGGCCCAAACCAAGTACTGAGTACATACAGTATGCATGCTTATACTTTTCAAAGGTCTGATATTGTTCTATGTACAATCCTTGTTTTATTGATTGCATGTAATATTCTAATTTTCTGAGATTGTGGATTTGGGGTTTTCATGAGCTGTAAGCCATAATCATCACAATTATGACAAATCACGGCTTGAACTATCTTGCTTTGCATGTAATAAGTCTCATATATTAGTTTCACCTTTTAAGTTGCATTAGTGAAATAAATTAACTTTTGCACGATATTCTAATGTTTCGAGTTTCACCTGTACAATTGTAACAAGTTGTATTAGTTATTTACCATTCACTGAGGAAGAGCGTATTTGATAGTCTGGTGCTAGACAATTTATTTAACTCTTACAAATGCTTCAAATGATTTTGATTGTTCTTTTTTTTTCAGTAGAGCTCATATAAAATGTTTGTAAGAATTTACCTGTATGTAGCCTGTACTTATTTTAATGGAAAATATCCCAAACTTTTCTAGCTCCATAAATGTCTCTTTTTATTAAAGGATTTCCCACAAATCATTTGTGAACATTCACAATCTTTATCAAAATAATGCTTTTTATTTAACCCTTTCACTGCTACGCCTTTTTAAAACCCCAGTGCTTATCCTATTTTGAGCTTTTTTTGCTACCTAAATTTAAACCCTATTGTAAGTCAAATTTATATGAGTGACCTACACTAATTATATATTGTTTATTTTGCAGCAGCAGCAGCAGCAGCAGGCCCAGTAGATTCACAATATACCATTATTCTATTTATATTTCATGGCATGTGAAATAGCTGCATAAAAAATATGTGAAATATGTGAAATAGCTGCGTAAAAACTGTTAATTTTAGTGAATAATATTGAAAATGGCCAGGTGACCACTGCTATTACTGTGATGACCGTATTAATTGTCATCAAGGGTAGCAACTCGTTAAATAGGGGCCTATACAAACTTTTTGGGGTTATAATATAGATTAACCCTTTAAGGACACAGCTTTCAGTTTGCTCAATTGTTTTATGACGGAAAAATTCCATCATATGTCCTTAAGAGGTTAAGAGGCCTATTTATCAAAGGTCTGTCGGACCTGATCCGACAGTGCGGATCAGGTCCAACAGACATCGCTGAATGCGGAGAGCAATACGCTCTCCGTATTCAGCATTGGACCAGCAGCTCTTGTGAGCTGCTGGTGCAACGCCGCCCCCTGCAGACTCGCGGCCAATTGGCCACCAGCAGGGGTGTCAATCAACCTGATCGTACTCGATCAGGTTGAATTGGGGCGATCTCTGTCCGCCTCATCAGAGCAGGCGAACAGGTTATGGAGCAGCGGTCTTTAGACCGCTGATTCATAACTGCTGTTTCTGGCGAGCCTGCAGGCTCGCCAGAAACACGGGCCCGTTCGGAGCTTGATAAATGGGCCTTTTAGAGGCCTCGTTGTGCAGTACAGAAATCACAGTGATTGCCTGACTATACAGAAAAAAATGTATATAGTTTTTAAGAGAGGAACTTGTGTTTTATTTTTCATCTTTGTGGTACTGTAAGAGTCAGAAGCCTTTAATTTCATTCAGTTATAAAGAGATATTTAGCACTGAATGATGAAGAAGCGATTCTATAGAAGAGTGAGAAGCCTTTTATTTCATTCAGTTATAGAGAGATATCTAGCACTGAATGATGAAGAAGTGATTCTATAGAAGAGTGAGAAGCCTTTTATTTCATTCAGTTATAGAGAGATATTTAGCACTGAATGATGAAGAAGTGATTCTATAGAAGAGTGAGAAGCCTTTTATTTCATTCAGTTATAGAGAGATATTTAGCACTGAATGATGAAGAAGTGATTCTATAGAAGAGTGATAAGCCTTTTATTTCATTCAGTTATAGAGAGATATTTAGCACTGAATGATGAAGAAGTGATTCTATAGAAGAGTGAGAAGCCTTTTATTTCATTCAGTTATAAAGAGATATCTAGCACTAAATGATGAAGAAGCGATTCTATAGAAGAGTGAGAAGCCTTTTATTTCATTCAGTTATAGAGAGATATCTAGCACTGAATGATGAAGAAGTGATTCTATATGGTGCTATCCAAGGCTTGGTCTAGTCTGTTGAACAAACCTATTTGGGTATATGAGGCTTTCACCCCTCCTTGTCCTGTACTCCTCCAGTTTAGAATTGTTTTCTGTTTGCTTATAGAGAGCAGAGAGGAGCTACCTGCGGAGGGGTTGACATTCCAGTCAATATCCATCTGCAATGTTTTGATTTTTCCCTCTGGAACTGGTGCTGGATCCTGATCAGTCATCACCACTCTCTCTTTGACAACATCTTGGCGCTGTGATACATCTTTAGCGGCTTCTGAATCAGAAAATGGACAAATAGTGTAAAACTTCAAGAAGACCGGTGACATTTTGTGATGTTCTTATGTAATATACTGCAATAGTTTATCCCCTTGTAACTGAAAGTAGCTGAAATGTAATTACCAGACGATAATAGCAATTGCCTTTGGTACAATGTAATATGTCTGTACATTCTCCAAGTTTTTAGTAAACACATTTTAAAGACATGATAATTCTAATCAATAAAATCATCTGTTTCTTAATGCCATAAATAAACATGTCAATTCATATTATGTATTTATTCTAATGTAAATTTACACTTACTGTTACCTCACAGTATAGGGCAATGACAGCTTTAGATACTAGATACTACTTTTAGATACAAAATTATACTAATTACTAAAATCAGTATTTATTCCAACACAAATGCTGTATTATTATTATTATTATTATTATTATTATTATTATTATTGTCTGTAGTGTGAAGCTTAATATAAAAAAAAGTTCTTAAATGGCTTTCCTGAGCATACTACATACCAAATAAGAATTTTTAAACAAAATAGCAGTATAAAATGTTTTAAAGACCAGTTACTAATGATTACTGATAATTAATGATTTGATGAGAAAATTAAATAAAACCTTTGAATTGTGTTTTTTTCCCATGAGAAATTCTTATTACAAACCTATACGCTCACATCTAAAGAATCCTTGTTTATTTTGAAAGCTCAAATATATATATATATGAGAAAAGGTTTATGCTCAACAATAGAAAGGAACAAAAGATGAAAAAAAGGAAATAGTCTGCTCTGAAGTAAGTGATCTAAAGAGTTAGCCGAGACCTATCCAAAAGATCAGGAACAGCCCCATAAAAGACCTCATACAATAGAACTGTTTGCCCACCTTGGATCAAAACCACTAAGTACACTTTTGTAGGAGCCTTTATTGAAAAGCTTTAAGACCTAAGACGTGTCTTCTTCAGATGTCTTTTGTTATTAATTCACTCTTAAATTAATTGAGTTAGATTGCGTTATCGGCATCATAGAACGATTCAATCACGGCTTAGATTTGTCTTGTACAAAATAAAGAATCAGCATCTGGACAATCAACACTCCAGAATATTTGCTTGGCTATAAAAATATATATTTAAAAAATCAATAGCAAAAAAGGTGAGAGACTAAAACATGGCTTTGACAACTTGCAAACAGTCATGTTACTGGAAGTTGTGAGAAGTGCACAATAGTGCCAGACCCATGGTAATACCAAATACAGATAACATACTGAAATATGTTTGTACTTTAAAGAGACAGTTCAATTTAATACATTTAGGAACAAATAAAAATTATAGCATTTGGACTAAAAAAATATACCCGTTACTGATGTATGAAAACAAAATTTTGGAAATTTTCACCATGGGAATACATACATGTGCATTTTTTGTTTGTATCAAGGTGTCTTGGACAGAACTAGGAAACAAGTCATGCATGAGTGGCTGTCACCCAACCAGTGCAAAAACTAGAGATGCCCAAAACTATCATCAGAACTAAAGGTCTTTATGATCCCCTAAACCAGTGTTAGGCACATAGCAATACCCCCCACCCCCCAGCACCAAACATTCCCCTCTAGCATCAAAATGTTTTCTACAACCTCCAACTGTGTAGAAGACCCATCTGCATCTATCATTGCCAGTATCAAATTAACTCCCATGCCATGGGTGTCAGAAGGGTTGTTTGGTGCTAGGGGGTATGGTGATAAAGTGCCTTTTAGAAGTATATGTGACCTCTCATTTAAAGAGACAGTCTAGTCCAAAATAAACTTTCATGATTCAGATAGGGCATGTAACAACCTTCCAATTAAATTTGTTCTCTCAGTATTCTTAATTAAAAGCTAAACCTAGGTAGGCTCATATGCTAATTTCTTAGCCCTTGAAGGCCGCCTCTTATCTGAATGCAATTTGAAAGTTTTTCACAACTAGAGGGCATTAGTTCATGAGTGCCATATTGTGCCTATGCCCGTGGAGTTACCTAGGAGTCAGCACTGATTGACTAAAATGAAAGTCTGCCAAAAGAACTTAAAGGGCCATAATACCCAAATGTTTAAACACTTGAACGTTATGCAGCATAGCTGTAAAAAGCTGACTAGAAAAATCACCTGAACATCTCTATGTCAAAAAGAAAGATATTTTACCTCAAAAGTTTCTCAGTAGCCACATCCCATTGTAAAGGACTTCTAAGCAGCAAATCAGTATGTCTGTCCCGGGACAGCGGAAGGAGCAAGCTTTCGTGCACACTCATCTTATTTCCCTATTCAGTGTAAGGAAGTTTACAATGAAATCTCATGAGAGTTAAGTGATCTTATGAGATCACAGTAAAAGAGTTCATGACCTCAGCACTGTTGATGCTGATTGGCTGCTGTTCATTTCTTCTTCTTTTTTTTTTACCTGCAGCTGGGCGGCAGCTGAGTATAACTTTTTACACAGAACTTACTCTGCTGAGCTGAGGAAGTTGTGAGGTAAAATATCTTCCTTTTTTACACAGAGATGCTCAGGTGATATTTTCCTGTCAGCTTTTTACAGTTATACTGCATCAGCTTCAAGTGATTTAGCATATGAGTATTATGTCCCTTTAAATAAGGGGACAGTATGCAGAGGCTTAGATACAAGATAATCACAGAGGTAAAAAGTATATTAATATAACTGTTGGTTATGCAAAACTGGGGAATTGGTAATAAAGGGATTACCTATCTTTTTAATCAATAAACAATCTGGTGTTGACTGCCCCTTTAAAGAAAGCAGATTCCCATGTTTCAAGTGAATGGTCGTCTCTTTGTTTCTGAAGGGGCTGATAAGACCCTCTCTCTTGCACAGAGCAACAGCCACAGCAACAATTGAAGGACAAAGAAGGGATGTATTAAGCATTGAGAAAATAATGTGTAGGACTAACCCCCTGTGTTCCATGCCCAGAAGAGCTATATAGTTATTACAGCTGATGAGAACCCCTATTCCTGATTTAACCCATTATCAGCTTCCTCTCCTACACATACATCCATGCAATCTGAATTTTGAATTACAGCACATATATCATAATTATAATACATTTTGTTTGATTTTCCTCCTCCAACATCAGGTGGTTATGTCCAATATTATCACAACTCATAGGTAGAGATACAGAACGCATGTTACCTTTTCTATAGCGTTTCTCTTCTCTCTTTGGCATCTGGCACTGGAAGTGAACCATTAGTGGGATAATAATGAGTTCTTCTGGTGGATCCGTAGCATTAAACCTCCGCATGCGTTGTGGAGCCTCCTCTAATATTGGTGGTAAGTTTAGAGACTCATGTACCTGCGCACGAGAACATCCAATATAACATAGGTAAAAAAAATAGTATATTTTCCAGTTAAACTCTATCTTGAAGCATCTTGTATAAAACGCACAGTATTATCATGCTTTTATTTATAATTGTGTTTCAGGAAGAAAAAAAAGCTCAAAAGGAATTGCTCAAAAAGCAATAAAAATAACTGGACACTGACAATCTCCATTGTTATATAAACATCTCTAGACATTTCAAATGCAAGACACAGAAATATACTTTTCTTTTCTTTTTTTTATAAAATATTAAAAGACATTGGACTAATGGTTCAAAAATTATAATTTTACCTTGTTTTTCCTTTCCCTCCCAATTCCAAGCCCTGATGTATGTGACTGAGGGATATGGGGTAAAAACCTTCCATCTGATAGAGGTTCGTCGGTTTGATTTTTGTTAATATCTTGTATGTCTGTAAAATATAGAACATTTAGAATAATATAAAGGGTTTTTTTTATCTAGTTTCCATTGCTGTTGTAAACTGGAAGCAACAAGTATCTCCATTAAAGTATATGAAGATATTTTATGCTAGTACCAGATTACACAGTTTATAACAGGAACGGAATCCCTTCATTTAAATTTAAAAACAAAACAAAAAAAGGAAGTCCATGGTATCTTGTAAAAATTTAACACACAGTAAAAGTTTTATAAAATAAATTCTCTCTCCCTTCATCAATATTTTTAAGTTACCTAAAAACTAATGATCAAAATGCTATAAAATAGTATATTGTGAAAGTGCTAAATGTAGTTATTTGAAAAGAGAATTACCTCACATTCTGTCATGACAGGACATGAAGGTAACAGCTGACTCCTATGAACCTAGAAACCTCATACAGAGTAACCAGCACCTTCTGAATAAATAACACTTTGTAAATGCTTTCTTTAGTGCTCGTTTCAGACCTGGTTCAAATAAACATTTTTGTTTTATTTTTTAATAGATACAGGGCCGGATTACAAGTGAAACGCTAACAGTTACACGCAAGCAAAAAGGGGTTTATCGCAGCTGGGCTTGCTCAACCTCAGAGCTCTGGTTAAATGATTTGCGAAACAAAAAAGTGTCACAAAACACATCAAGAATACATTACAAAGTACAGTTACACTCATAATAACACCATCTAATAAAAAATATTTAATAGCACAAAAAAGTTATAAGGGCTCAAAGATATGAGATCTCAAGTGTTAGTAAAAAAAAGAAGGCAACAGGCTTTAGCATTGAGATACATACAGATACATGTCTAAAGATGTATATATGTATGTATACAAATATGTACAGTATATATGTGTGTACATATGTATTCATATGTGTATATATGTATTTGTTCTTATCCCCTTCGGCTATATATCGTGGAAAGGGGAGTATACCATACCCAGGGAAGACCAAAGCAAGATCACAGAGTGGCAGGAGTGGAGACTCTCCTTGAAGTGTGCGGTACTTACCTCATTGGATTGAGGTCGAAGTCTATAAGTAGAAATCCCACAAGGACTTTTTCTACAGCTATATGAACATACATTTCATTCTTATTTGAAACTTCATTTGCTAACTCCGTTTTTGATCAACTTATTGGACTTTATTTTATGTATTTATAGATATATTCCTTTCCTTTTTTTTGTATGGACTCAATTGGCATACCCCTCGCAAGCGCCTTCTCTTCTCTTGGTTCTAATGTTTTATAGTGTTAAAGTGTATGTGTTTTGGTGGGGTCCTTAACATCTTCACTTTATATATACAGGCAGCCACTTGGGTTCTATTGTATATACGATATTAAGGGGTTTTTACACTTTTTAGCTCTGGTCAATTTTCCTCTTTGTTTTATATGTATTACCCTTCTAACCAGCTTGCTGATTAGTATACCTCTAGGGATTATCACTGACTTTCACTAACACTAATCATGAGTGAATACGAGTATGGGGATTACTTTAACCCTAACACTAAACAGATCAAACTATCTGTATGTGAAGCAGAGTCAATAGTAATTGAGAACTTGAATTTAACTAATCCAAAACAGTTATTTGCAAAACTGGAAAAATTGAGTCGCAAACAGCTGTTGAATTGGCATGACAGCAATAACTTAGAGAGGTACTTAAAGGGACAGTCAAGTCCAAAAAAACTTTCATGATTTTAATAGAGAATGTAATTTTAAACAACTTTCCAATTTACTTTTATCACCAATTTTGCTTTGTTATCTTGGTATTCTTAGTTGAAAGCTAAAACTAGGAGGTTCATATGCTAATTTCTTAGACCTTGAAGACTGCCTCTAATCTGAATGCATTTTGACCACTAGAGGGCATTAGTTCATGAGTTTCATATAGATAACATTGAACTCATGCACGTGAAGTTACCCAGGAGTGAGCACTGATTGGCTAAAATAGATGTCTGTCAAAAGAACTGAAATAAGGGGGCAGTTTGCAGAAGCTTAGATACAAGGTAATCACAGAGGTAAAAAGTGTATTGCTATCACAGTGTTGGTTATGCAAAACTGGGGAATGAGTAATAAAGGGATTATCTTTCTTTTTAAACAACAAAAATTCTGGTGTTGACTGTCCCTTTAAAGTTCAATATTATACCGAAAGGTTTAAAATTAGATAAAACATCTATAATAGACAATTCGGAAGTGGAATTATTAACAGAATGGGATTCTGCTCTGGGAGAATGTTCAATAAAATGTATTAATATTCTGATTAAATTTATAAATAAAAAGTTAAAGAATTAAGAGAAGAAATTAAAGATGTAAGTGACAAATTTAATAACTTTAGGGGGATGTTTATTATCAGGAACTGGACAGAGAAAATAAAAATAAATAGAATTGGTTTGACAGTGTAGTGGAAAATAAAAAATGTAATACATTTATGAGAGATTTCTTTGATAAAAAGGATGAAACTAAAATGAATGAAGCAGGTGAGGTCTGGGCAAATATTCCAGATGCTTGTAATAAAACAGAAAATATTAACTGGTCATGTATAAACTCACCAGAGTACTCTATGGGGTAAATTTATCATAGTGCGAGCGGACATGATACGATGTAGCGTATCATGTCCGCTGCACATCGATAAATGCCGACAGCATACGCTTTCAGCATTTATCATTATGTCCCCACACATTGCACAAGCAGTTCTTGTGAACTGCTTGTGCAATGCTGCCCCCTGCAGATTTGCAGCCAATCGGTCCCTAGCAGGGGGTATTAATCAACCCGATCGTATTTGTTCAGGGTGATTTCTGTTTGCGGCCTCAGAGCAGGTGGACAAGTTATGAAGCAGCGGTCTTTAGATCGCTGCTTCATAACTTCTGTTTCCGGCGAACCTAAAGGCTTGCACAGAAACAGGGGCATCAAGCTCCATTCGGAGCTTGATAATTCAGCCCCTATGAATGAACCATATAGGAAACTACTAAGAAATACACATGGTAACTATATGGAGGGATCCAAAAATTCTACTAACAGTCAAGATAAAAGAAATTGGAGTTTAAGAGAATGGGACCATAGTATGAACAACAATAAGAATAAAAATACATATAAGAATGTAAGGGATCGAATAGACAATAGACAAAGAACAGACACTCAGAAACAGGACAGAAGGTTTTTCAATGGAAATGCCCAAGAAACAACTAGAAATAATGGGTGGAGAAACCATAATAGATCCCTTAGTACCTCACTAGGATATGAATTTAGAGACAAATTATACCCCAGGAGACACATAACACAACAGGGTGACCGCAAAAGGGGACAACACACTGGTATGAACCATCATTTTTTAGGAAGATCCAGGGAAGTAACCAAGGTGAACAGAATAGAGAGGAGACTAAATCAGGGAGGTCTGGATACCCTGAGACTAGAGCCACAGTGGAGAACAAGAGGCCAAAAAAGGCCAAACAGAGAGAATGCAGAGGAGGTAGGAAATTTAGAAAGAAAGAGAAAAAGATCAACACTAACATGGGAAACAAAGATGTAAAAATAAAAGTTTTTAATCTTTCCAACAAAACACTATCACCTAGAGAATTGGAAACATTGGAAAAAGGATTGTCCTTTGCTCCCACTATGGGTCCCAATTCCTTTCAACTATTTGTGGATTTAAATAAGTTCACTCAAAAGTTGGCCCCTTTAAAAGACATTTTGAGAAAATCTCCAGAGACAAGAAAGAGGAGAGTAATAATTGTGCAAATGGTTTACAAGAAAACTAGAGGAGGGAAAGTGAAGGAATAACAAGCAAGGTAGCATTGAACTATCATACCTCCCTAAAACCTTCTTCAACTTACTTTCCAGTACATTCCAAAGGTAGTCTTGCTACTGTATTTGCAAATCTGGTACATGAGGATTTTAATCAAATGTGTAGCACATACAAAATAAAGAAAGACAAATTGACAAAAAAAAAGAGAAACCAATTATAAAATCCTTGGAGGAAGATACAGATATAGTTATTCGTGAGGTAGACAAGGGGGGCAGTATTGTCATCCAAAATAGGACAGACTATCTATTGGAGGCCCACAATTTGCTGTATGAAGGGACTAACTATAAAAAACTTGTCAGGAGATCAGACAACCCAATTCTTGAGAGAATATAAACATTTACTAGATGATGCAATGGTCCTGAATGAGGAAGAACTAGCTTTCTTAAAAAAATGAATCTCCCACCATAGCAATTTTTTATCACCTCCCAAAGATTCATAAGAGTAGGGAGAGACCTCCAGGCAGACCGATTGTGTCTGGAATGAATTCACTTACATCCAAATTGTCTCAGTATCCTATATTATAAAAGACAAGTGTTTGTCTGAAGCCGTCATGCGCAGTACAGACAAACACTTGGCCTTAGATTCTATTCTCACGCACCTCAGCATAGCTGACAGCTGACAGATTGGGAGCGCGAGGTACACAGCATACAAGCAGCTGTGAGATAGGGAGCGCGAGCTACTCAACAGCTGTGAGGTCTGCTGCGTGAGAAGCGGCAACACGCTCCCCAGACCTCACAGCTGTTTGTGGCCGACGGGAGCGTCGCGAGGGGCATGGCCGGGCATCGCGAGGGGCGTGGCTGGGCGTCGCGAGGGTCGTGGCCGCGCGGGTGTTGCCGCGATGGGGCGTGGCCGGGCGGGGTCCCGCGAAGACAGAGCCAGAGAGGGAGCAGGAGGGGGGGGCAGAGAGCCAAAGAGAAGGGGGGGGCAGAGAGCCAAAGAGAAGGGGGGGGCAGAGAGCCAAAGAGAAGGGGGGGGGGCAGAGAGCCAAAGAGAAGGGGGGGGGCAGAGAGCCAAAGAGAAGGGGGGGCAGAGAGCCAAAGAGAAGGGGGGGCAGAGAGCCAAAGAGAAGGGGGGGCAGAGAGCCAAAGAGAAGGGGGGGGGGGCAGAGAGCCAAAGAGAAGGGGGGGGGGGCAGAGAGCCAAAGAGAAGGGGGGGGCAGAGAGCCAAAGAGAAGGGGGGGGCAGATAGCCAAAGAGAAGGGGGGGGCAGAGAGCCAAAGAGAAGGGGGGGCAGAGAGCCAAAGAGAAGGGGGGGGGGCAGAGAGCCAAAGAGAAGGGGGGGGCAGAGAGCCAAAGAGAAGGGGGGGGGCAGAGAGCCAAAGAGAAGGGGGGGGGCAGAGAGCCAAAGAGAAGGGGGGGGCAGAGAGCCAAAGAGAAGGGGGGGCAGAGAGCCAAATAGAAGGCAGGGGGGGGCAGAGAGCCAAAGAGAAGGCGGGGGGGGCAGAGAGCCAAAGAGAAGGGGGGCAGAGAGCCAAAGAGAAGGGGGGGGCAGAGAGCCAAAGAGAAGGGGGGGGCAGAGAGCCAAAGAGAAGGGGGGGCAGAGAGCCAAAGAGAAGGGGGGGGGCAGAGAGCCAAAGAGAAGGGGGGGCAGAGAGCCAAAGAGAAGGGGGGGCAGAGAGCCAAAGAGAAGGGGGGGCAGAGAGCCAAAGAGAAGGGGGGGCAGAGAGCCAAAGAGAAGGGGGGGGCAGAGAGCCAAAGAGAAGGGGGGGGAGAGAGAGCCAAAGAGAAGGGGGGGGGGGAGAGAGCCAAAGAGAAGGGGGGGAAGAGAGCCAAAGAGAAGGGGGGAGAGCCAAAGAGAAGGGGGGGGAGAGCCAAAGAGGGGGGAGAGAGAGAGCCAAAGAGGAAAAAGAGCCAAAAAGGAGAGAGAGCCAAAGAGGGGGGAGAGAGAGCCAAAGAGGGGGGGGAGAGAGCCAAAGGGGGGGGAGAGAGCTAAAGGGGGGAGAGCCGAAGAGGGGGGAGAGAGAGAGCCAAAGAGGAAAGAGAGCCAAAGAGGAGAGCAAAAGAGGGGAGAGAGACAAAGAGGGGGGAGAGAGAGCCAAAGAGGGGGGGGCAGAGCCAAAGAGGGGGGGGAGAGCCAAAGAGGGGGGGAGAGAGCCAAAGAGGGGGGGAGAGCGCCAAAGAGGGGGGAGAGAGCCAAAGAGGGGAGGGGAGAGCAAAAGAGGGGGGGGAGAGCCAAAGAGGGGGGGAGCCAAAGGGGAGGGGGGAGCCAAAGGGGAGGGGAGAGCCAAAGAGGGGGGAGAGAGAGAGCCAAAGAGGGGGGAGAGAGAGCCAAAGAGGGGGGGAGAGAGAGCCAAAGAGGGGGGAGAGAGAGCCAAAGGGGGGGGGAGCCAAAGAGGGGAGAGAGAGAGCCAAAGAGGAGAGAGAGCAAAAGAGGGGAGAGAGCCAAAGAGGGGGGGGGAGAGCCAAAGAGGGGGGGGGAGCCAAAGAGGGGGGGGAGAGCCAAAGGGGGGGAGAGCCAAAGAGGGGGGAGAGAGAGCAAAAGAAAGGATGGAGAGAGCCAAAGAGGGGAGAGAGAGAGCAAAAGAGGGGAGAGAGAGAACAAAGGAGAGGGGGGAGAGAAAGCAAAAGAGAGGGGGGAAAGAAAGCAAAAGAGAGGGGGGAAGAGAGAGCAAAAGAAAGGGGGAGAGAGCAAGGGGTGGGACCGCTGTTCTGAAAAAAATGGCCCGTGTACACGGGCTTTAGTACTAGTATTGACATATTTCTGCAACTACTAG
The DNA here is from genome assembly GCF_027579735.1 of Bombina bombina. NCBI lineage: Eukaryota > Metazoa > Chordata > Amphibia > Anura > Bombinatoridae > Bombina > Bombina bombina. The sequence goes on from NC_069499.1 coordinate 547,734,394, forward strand.
TACCTAAACTCAAATCTTATTTAAGAGACACACCAGACACTATAGAGAAATTTACAGGGGTTAAATGGAGCCCTGAATCTCTCTGGGTGACTCTAGATGTCAGTGCCTTATACACTAACATTCCACATAACAAAGGCACAGCAGCGGTAATATTTTGGCTAAAAAATCTGACTAATTTGTCTTAAATTACCCAAAAAAATTCTCCTAGAAGCCATTAAATTCACTCTAGAAAATAATTATTTTTTCTTTGAGAACAAATTTTTCCTGCAACTACATGGTACAGCAATGGGGACACAATTTGCACCCAGTTTTGCAAATCTGTACATGGGTCTGTGGGAGGAGGAGGTGATCCGGAATAATAATCCATACATCATATATATTACGAAATTGAGAAGGTAAATAGACAATATTATTTTAATCTGAGAGGGTCCGGAAAATGAGCTGAATGACTTTATAAACTCTTTGAATTCAAATGATTTTAACCTTTCATTCACCGAGAATAGAAGCAGGGAAGAAATAGAATTCCTAGATATTATCTTGTTTCATGAGAACACACACATTCAGACTAAGCTGTACAAAAAGAGACTGACAGTAATGGTTATTTACACGCCACTAGTAACCATAATCCACAGTGGATTCGCAATATCCCCTATGGGCAATTTCAATGAGTTAGGAGAAATTGCCCAAGAATGGAAGATTTTGAGAGAGAATCAGGCCTTTTAAAAGATAAATTCTTAGAGAGGGGCTATACCATGCAGGAGATTTGGAGGTAGCTCATAATCGAGCAAAAAAAATGTTTAGACATATGTTATTAAGAACAGGAAAACACAATTGTGCACACAAAACAAAGAAAGATAAACTGGACATGGTTGCTTTCATTACTACATACAATGAAGGGTCTAGTGAAATCAGACTAATTCTGAAAAAAACATTGGCACCTCCTAAGAAAAAATGATCTACTAAAAAATTCAGAAAGAACCAAAAATGATCTATCTAGAAAAAATAAAAACCTTAAAAATATTCTAGCACCCAGTTAGTTAAGGAAGAAAGCCAATCAAAATTGGCTGGGAAAAATGGCAATAGCATTTTTTAAGTGCAATCGATTAAACTGTGTTGCCTGTACATATCACTACAATGAAAATAAATCTACCAAGGAGATCAAATCAACTAATACAAACAAAATCTGTAAAATTAATGCTGCTTGTAATTGTAAAACAGATCATGTAGTTTACTTAATTGAGTGTTCGTGTGGATTACAGTATGTAGGATGTACCATAAGACCCTTCAAAAAGAGATTGGCTGAACATCTAACAAATATAAAATTGGGGGAGAAATCACACAATCTCTCTGCTCAGGTGTTCCACAATAAGGACCCAACTGGCCTGAGGCCAACTATTTTGGAGAGCATATACCCAGAAAGGAAAGAGGGAACAATAGAGAGTTGAATATAAGAAGAAGGGAGACTTACTGGATCCATAATTTGCACACATAGGTGCCATATGGACTCAATAAAGACATTGATCTAGCTGCATTTCTGGTAGAAAATTAAATCATCTGAGGATATAAATAAACACTTGCAGGGGGTTTCTACACATAAATAGATAGGAATGTAAAAACACAACGCTATGTGTAGATGCATCTATTTATTTATTTTTTCTGTATGAACATTTAGTTATAGTAGGGGTATAATTCAGTACACTATATATATTTTTTTTAGTAATTTATGAATTAGATTAATTTTTTTATGTCATTATTATTTTTAATATGAGTATACTCTCTATATACCTTGTAAACAGGATATACATTATTATTAAAAAATAGCTCAGTAGCTATTTTGACTGTAATATATCCTGAATTGAGCTAAATTATATTCATTATCAACTTAGCCCTATCAGCACAAAAGTATTGGTTATAATGGGCAAATCGAACAATGTTAGTGATAGTGAAGTATAAGTTGTATAATAACATGAATGCTCATATGATGTAATTACAAGGTACATGTATACTCTTTGTATGTGTATTACCTAATTTGGCTTTGTTGACTAAGTCGATTTAATAAGACCGCTATGTGCTTTAAAACTGAGAGAAAAATTGTCTGAAGGAACTCCGCTCGAATTACGTCATGGTCACATGACATGATGAGGACCAATAGTTATGGAGTTAGGAGGGAGGCGGGACGCTTCCTCTTTTTAAAATACTGAACTGAGCATCTTTTAACAAATCCACTGACAAAGAAGATGCTTATATGTTTAACTTTCGAAACGCGTAAGGATATTTCTAAGCACGCTGACATTCAGGATCCTGACCTGGGTGAAACTTGTTTTTAATTTTTTTTTACAACTGTGCTGTATGGATTTGAGAAGAATTTTAGCACATATACATATGTTTTATTGGGTGCTTCTGATACCTCAGGTTTTACCCTTGAGTGTAACTTTAGATTAAATATAGATTAAATACGTTTCTTTTACATACAGTGTTGCACTAGTTTGTGTTTTTCTTTCTTATCCCCTTCGGCTATATATATCATGGAAAGGGGAGTATACCATGCCCTGGGAGGATCGAAGCAAGATCATAGAGTGGAGCCTCTCCTTGAAGTGACATTTTCTACAGCTTTTTCTACAGCTATATGAACATACATTTCGTTCTTATCTGGGACTTCATTTGCTAAGTCCGTATTTGTACTTTATTTTATGTATTTATAGATATATTCCTTTTCCTTTTTTTTGTGTGGACTCTATTGGCATACCCCTCGCAAGCGCCTTCTGTTCTCGTGGTTCTAATGTTTTATTGTGCTTAAGTGTATGTGTTTTGGTGGGGTCCTTAACTTCTTCACTTTATAGATACAGGCAGCCACTTGGGTATTATTGTCTATAAGATATTAAGGGGTTTTCACACTTTTTAGGTAAATTTTCCTCTTTCTTTATATATATATATATATATATATATATATATATATATATATATATATATATATATATATATATATATATATATATATACAAAACACGGAAGTTGGCTGCACTCTCAAACTAGACTGGGTACACATCCTATGAACATGCAAAATGCACAGCCCTGGGGGCTCAACAGCACTCACAGCCAGCTGCACAGTTCCCAGAGCCCCAGGCAGTTAACCCCAGACAGGTCTGGGTGCAAAGCCCGTAGGGAAAATTAGAAAACAGATTAACACAACACACATAGGCTCCTGGCGCTCACTTGCAAGTACACAGCTAAGATTAAAAGCAAAAATGGAAGAGTTAGTTACCACATCTGGCCAAATGGGTCAAGCCCTGGAACCACGTCAAGGTGTCTCCCATCCTTGGTTCCTAATACAGCCAAACAATGAATGCTTTCAATCAAACAAACTGTGAACCACCCAAGGATACACAGACCTTATGTAATTTCCCTAGGCACATACAAAAAACTTCCATTGGCCAGATGTAGTAACTAACTCTTTTATTTTTGCTTTAAATCTTAGCTGTGTACTTGCAAGTGAGTTCCAGACTTCCTCTGTGTGTTTTTATATATATATATATATATATATATATATATATATATATATATATATATATATATATATATATATATATATATATACATATACATACAGGTAGCCCTCATTTTACGCCGGGGTTAGGTTCCTGAAGGAATGGTTGTAAATCGAAACCGTTGTAAATTGAAACCCAGTTTATAATGTAAGTCAATGGGAAGTGAGGGAATTAGGTTCCAGGCCCCTCTCAAAATTGTCATAAGTAACACCTAATACATTATTTTTAAAGCTTTGAAATGAAGACTTTACATGCTAAACAGCATTATAAACCTAATAAAATAATCACACAACACAGAATATATAATTAAACTAAGTTAAATTAACAAAAACATTTGCTAAACAGCATTATAAACCTAATAAAATAATCGCACAACACAGACTTTACTTGCATTTTTCTGCAAACAGTTCTTTCTATGCATTCCAATCTGGACTGATTTATAGACAGGAAGATCTTGTTCCTTTGAAATCTGCTCGATAGCTCAGGTCTGGTTAAACTGATTAATTTCAGCTTGCTTGGCTTGCATATCTTTGCTGCAACACAAGTGGACAGCTTCACCTACTGGCTTTTTTAATCAATGCACTGCTTCTCAATGCTTTTCAATAGCAGTCACATGACCGGAAAAAAAGGTTGTTATTCTGAAACGGTGCAAATTGAACCGTTGTAAACCGAGGGCCACCTGTATATATATATATATATATATATAAGGTAGCCCTCAGTTTATGCCGGGGTTAGGTTACAGGAGGAATGGTTGTAAATCGAAACCGCTGTAAATTGAAACCCAGTTTATAATGTAAGTCAATGGGAAGTGAAGGAGTTAGGTTCCAGGCCCCTCTCATAAGTCATAAGTAACACCTAATACATTATTTTTAAAGGGACAGTCTACCATAGAATTGTTATTGTTTTAAAAGATAGATAACCGCTTTAGTACCCATTCCCCAGTTTTGCATAACCAACAGTTATATTAATATACTTTTTTACCTCTGTGATTACCTTGTATCTAGGAACCTTCTTCCAGCCCCCTTATCACATGACTGTGACCCTTTATTATCTTTTGTCTTAAATTTAGCATTGTTTTGTGCTAAATATTAAATAACCCCCTGTGCCTGAACACAGTGTTATCTATATGGCGCACGTGTACTTTCTGTCTCTTTGTGTTGAAAAGAGATTTAAAAAGCATGTGATAAGAGGCAGCCCTCTAAGGCTTAGAAATTAGCATATGAGCCTACCTATGTTTAGTTTAAACTAAGAATACCAAGAGAAAAAAGCAAAATTGAAGATAAAAGTAAATTGGAAAGTTGATTAAAATGAATGAAAGTTTAATTTATACTAGACTGTCACTTTAAAGCCTTGAAATGAAGACTTTAAATGCTAAACAGCATTATAAACCTAATAATATAGGTTGTATCATCATCAAACTAAGTTTAATGAACAAAAACATTTGCTAACAGCACCTAATTAAATAATCACACAACAGACTGCATCATCATCAAACTAAGTTTAATGAACAAAAACTTTTTTTACTTGCATTTTTCTGCAATCAGTTCTCCGCATTGTTAGCATGTTAGATAATATTGGGTCTGCACCTATTCTATGCATTTCAATCTGCAGTGATTAATAAGCAGTTAGGCACCCTCACCTCAAGCAGCTGGACAGGAAGATAATAGGGACGTGGCTGCTAAATCTTGTTGCTCGATAGCTAATGTCTGCTCTGTGTACACAGATCAATTTCAGTCTGTTAAGTTGGATAACTTTGCTGCAAAACACGCGGACAGCTCCACCTACTGGCTATTTTAATTAGTGTACTGCTTTCCAAAGCTTTTCAATAGCAGTCACATGACTGAAAAAAAGGTTGTTATTCTGAAACGGCGCAAATTGTATACATATAAACAAATAAATACATATGTACACACATATAAACATATCTTTATTCACTATCACTACTCACAACAATTAGGATATGTTTTGTGGGTTTTACAGCCTGGGTCAAGAATAAGCTACAATCCAGGTTCTCTGCCTTGTGTGGATGCTTGACTTCTAACCTGCTGGAGTGTTTTATGCCTCCTTGCAACTATTATTCCTAGCAATGTTGGGTCTTCCTCTAGCCAACAATGAGGCTTCTTTCACACTCTTTATTACAAGAAGAAACTTCAATTACAAAGCTGTTATTCCCACTATAAGGCCTAACAGCTCTGTGTTCTAAGCAGCAAGAAGATATCTCACTGCATTTCTTGTTAGGCCTTATCTTTATGTTGGCTGTGGGTTCACCTAAAAGCTGCCATCATGCTTGGCCACTCCATGAGAAAGTAACTCTCCATTCTCTAGTTGTATTTTTCATCCCTGGTATATGCATGGGTGCTTGTCATTTGGTCTTTTGAATTCACTCTATTCAGTTGGGCTATATAGAAAGTGTTACATTAAAGGGACATTAAACACTTTGAGATGGTAATATAAAATGATAAATCATATATATAAAAACAAGTCTGCAATATATTTTTATTATTTATTTTGTCCCCTTTTCCTGGAATTCCATTCTAAAATTGTGAGCTTTTCAGTTCATGTTAGAAATGGAAGTGTAGAACACTGTTATATTCCACACAGCTATTGTCTACACACTCTAGTGACTTATTTATAACTGTCCCTAAATGGCCACAGCAGAATGGGTAACCTAAGTTACAACATGGCAGCTCCCACTGTTTTATAGACACTAAAACTTTACACTTATTTTGTCAATATTTAAACAACTAATGAAACTTAAAAAAACATCTACATGTATCTGCTACTCATAAGACTACACTATAGACTACAACCACATGTGAGTCACTCTGTATGGGAATACTTATTTATACATTATTCTGTTTTTCAATAAACCAGCTTTATTTAACATTAATATAGTCTGATACATAAACATTAGGGGCTCCATGTACTAAGCAGTCAGCGAGCTACCCGCAACAAATCTCGCGTCAAAACTCGCAAACTGATATGTACAAAGTCGTCAACTATGTTCAAACTCGCATCTTTAAAATTGCGAGCGTACTTATCCGCCAAACCTCGCTACCTCTCCATTTTTCACTGTAATTAGACACATTTGACCACCAACTCGCCAAAAACGAATGTACTAAAAAATCTATTTGTCCGCTCGCTACAATTTCCGCTCCCACCTCGTTATTTTTGCCTCGCCACCTTTTAGGTGGCGGGCAAGGTACAAAACAATAGGAAAGTCAATCTAGACGCCAGTCTAGACATATATAAAAGGCAGTAATATCAGCATTGTACAGCATAACTGGCGTCTAATTTGTCTCTCATTTCCATGTACATAAATTGCGCCAAATTTGTCGACTGTAATTAAAGAGTAATCTATATTTTAAATTTGTATTGTATAGTTGTCAATCTTTATAATTATTTTTATATTAATATTTATATATTATCAGATCCAGATGAAGCCATATCCAAATTGTAAATAAATATTACAAAAATAACGCTCTGTTATCACTCTTCAAAAAATTTTGAATAATAATAAAGTTGTTTAGATAAGTTGAACTTTTATAGGAGCAAAATTCTATTCCCGCGACTACTATGATGTTCGTGACACCTTGCATGTCACGTGTTAATAATTGGCCAGACAATTCAACTGAAAGTTAAGTACATCAGCTTAGTCGCGGCGAGCGAGGCGTCAAATTTATCAATAACCCTGACTTAAAGGGACAGTTAATTCAAATATAACACTTTCATGATTCAGGCAGAGCACTCAATTTAGAACAACTTTCCAATTTACTTCTTTATCTAATTTGCGTCATTCTCTAGATATCCTTTGTTAAAAACAATACTTAGGTGGGCTTAGGAGCAGCAATGCACTACTGGGAATTAACTGTTGATTCTTGGCTGCACATATATGCCTCTTGTCATTGTCTCACCCAATGAGGCATATGTATCAAGCTCCGAATGGAGCTTGATGCCCTGTGTTTCTGGCGAGCCTGCAGGCTCGCCAGAAACAGCAGTTATGAAGCAGCGGTCACAAAGACTGCTGCTCCATAACCTGTCCGCCTGCTCTGAGCAGGCGGACAGACATCGCCGGAAATCAACCCGATCGGGTTGATTGACACCCCCTGCTGGCGGCCGATTGGCCGCGAGTCAGCAGGGGGCGGCGTTGCACCATCAGCTCTTATGAACTGCTGGTGCAATGCTGAATACGGCAAGCGTATTGCTTGCCGTATTCAGTGAGGTCTGGCGGACCTGACTTTCAGGTCCGCCAGACTTTCATAACTAGGGGCCAATGTGTTAAGTGAGTTCCCAGTAGTGCATTGCTGCTCCTTCAACAAAAGGTATGAAGAGAATGAAGCACATTTTATAAAAGAAATAAATTAGAAAGTTGAAATGTTATGCTCTATCTGAATCATTAAAGTGTTGTTTCAAGTCCCTTTATACTTCTTACTGGATAATCAAAAGGAATCATAAAAAAGTATCAGTACAGGTCTGAGTTTACTTTGAAAACAATTTTACAAGTATTTTAAGACACATTACTTTATGATATTTAGATTTACTCAAAGAATGTATGTAAGCATTAAAATGGTGACTTTATAGTGTTACATTACCATAACAGTCCTGCCCATTAAGGGTCAGATTTATGAGTGGAGCACTAACAGTTACGTGAAAGTGATATAGGATTTATCGCGGATGTTTGTGCAAGTCAGAAGGAGCGCTCATATTACTAGTTGAAAGTAAATGTGTCACAAAAAACATAAAAAATACATTTAAAAGTACATTTACACTCACAAAAACACTATCTAATAAAATTATTTAAAAAAATTATTGTATAAAAAAAGTTATTAGGGCTTAAAGATATGAGGTCTTAGGTGTTAGAAAAAAAAGGCAGGCAAAAGGGTTTTAACATAGAGATACATTTATAGACATGTCTAAATATGTACATGTATATATATATATATATATATATATATATATATATATGTGTGTGTGTGTGTGTACATGTGTATTTATGTTTTTACAGACACATATATACACATATCAACACATAAATACATATGTATACATATATAGAAGTATATTGGAGCCCTTTTCAGTCAAGTAGATGAAAACATGTTAAAACATATTTATGTAATATTCATTTTTAATAAAGTGTTGTACTGTGTATTTACTGTAAATTTACTGTAAGTACTCTTTAAATATATATTCCTGTATATTTCTATACCTATATATGATTTTATATATATATATAGATATATCTTGTACCAAAATACCATTATATATATATACAGATGGCCCTCGGTTTACAACGGTTCAATTTACACCGTTTCAGAATAACAACCTTTTTTTCCAGTCATGTGACTGCTATTGAAAAGCATTGAGAAGCAGTGCATTTATTAAAATAGCCAGTAGGTGGAACTGTTCGCTTGTGTTGCAGCAAAGCCAAGCAAGCTGAAATTAATCAGTTTAACCAGACCTGAGCTATCGAGCAGATTTCAAAGGAACAAGATCTTCCTGTCTATAAATCAGTCCAGATTGGAATGCATAGAAAGGACTGTTTGCAGAAAAAAATGCAAATGAAGTCTGTGTTGTGTGATTGTTTTATTAGGTTTATAATGCTGTTTAGCAAATGTTTTTGTTCATTTAACTTAGTTTAATTATATATTCTGTGTTGTGTGGTTATTTTATTAGGTTTATAATGCTGTTTAGCATTTAAAGGGACAGTCTACCATAGAATTGTTATTGTTTTAAAAGATAGATAATCCCTTTATTACCCATTACCCAGTTTTGCACAACCAACACAGTTATATTAATACACCTTTTACCTCTGTGATTACCTTGTTTCTAGGAACCTTCTTCCAGCCCCCTGATCACATGACTGTGACTGTTTATTATCTATTGTCTTAAATGTAGCATTGTTTTGTGCTAAATCTTAAATAACCCCCTGTGCCTGAACACAGTGTTATCTAAATGGCCTACATGTACTTTCTGTCTCTTTGTGTTGAAAAGAGATTTAAAAAGCATGTGATAAGAGGCAGCCCTCAAAGGCTTAGAAATTAGCACATGAGCCTACCTATGTTTAGTTTAAACTAAGAATACCAAGAGAAAAAAGCAAATTTGATGATAAAAGTAAATTGGAAAGTTGATTAAAATGAAAAGTCCTATCTGAATAATGAAAGTTAAATTTATACTAGACTGTCCCTTTAAAGTCTTCATTTCAAAGCTTTAAAAATAATGTATTAGTTGTTACTTATAACAATTTTGAGAGGGGCCTGGAACCTAATTCCCTCACTTCCCATTGACTTACATTATAAACTGGGATTCAATTTACAACGGTTTCGATGTACAACCATTCCTTCTGGAACCTAACCCCAGCGTAAACTGAGGGCTACCTGTATATATATGTGTGAATAAATAGAATATATTCTGCTATGTGAAGAACATTGTAATGTGAAATACTAATATTTTTTTGTTTGCAAGCGAGTACGGTGTTAGTTTTTCCCCCCATTTTTTTTTGCTCCACTGACTTCTATGGAGTAACATGTTAATGCAGTCGCGATATTCTAACTTTGGCTTTTTGCGCACATCGGGTTAGCGCTAGAGAAAACGTTTTACTTTTAACTTGTAATACGAGCGCAGCACGAAAAAGCTTACTTCTAGCGGAGTTAGCACTTTTATTGGTGTCCACTTACTATATTTCTTTGTTCCATTAAAGCAGCCTCCGTAAAATGTTGTGTGTGGCTTTCCATGGCAAGATGTGATAATGTTCTTCCCCATAAAGATGGGCATATGTATTGGTGGCTTATCTGACAATTCAGCCCTTTCATTTGTTGTTTCATTATCAACTTGTAGCCTTTCTTGTAACTGCCCCTGCTCAAGAGAAAGATAATCACAGGTATAGACATGAAACAGAACAATCTATTTCCTTAGGTATTTTGTTCCCTAAGAAGTGATCTAGAATTATTGGGCGGAGGGGTTGAATTTGAGAGGGGGATGCAGCAGAGAGAAAGGAAAGGAGGTAAGGGAAAGGAACATAAATGTTAGTTTATGGACAGTATACTGCAAATCTGATTTTCCCTTAATTTGTTTCTAATAATTTGTTATACCAGCTGCAGAGTATAAAATGTATGAGAAATGGTTCTCTGGATTTATTTTTGTATATGAAATAGCTGGGGGGTTTCATTGAAACGAGAACCCATTAAAAAAGATTGAGCTTGCAGGGAAATCATATCTCCTTATGTTATCACTTTCTGTACACACACGTGCTTCTGTATATTATCTCTGTCTGCATATCAAAGCCAAATATTTAGGACTTGATGACCAAAAATTCGCTGACATGGAGAGAAATCACACAACATTTTTGGAAACTTTTTTTTGCATTATATTGTAACCCTGCATACCTAGATATACAGCAATCAATGTAAAATTTGCCTTTCTGGAATTATTTATGGAACCTCACAGCACTGACAAAACAACTTAGATAACCTCGCCAAAACAGAGAGATTTAGATTATCAGGCCCTTAAAGAGAACAATTGAAAATTAACATTTTATTACTTATCTCTCTTACATCCCACTGGGAGTGTGATTTCTTCTGCTGGCTATGTTTACACAGCTTTTCTATAATAAATATATAATTATAGGTACTTTTAGCATAGGCAGGGACACCACAGGCAAAAACATAATTTATGCTTACCAGATAAATTCCTTTCCTTCCGGATAGGGAGAGTCCACGGCTTCATTCCTTACTGTTGGGAAATACAACACCTGGCAAAGACACCCCAGCCAAAGGCTTAAATATCCCTCCCACTTCCTCATTACCCCTGTCATTCTGCCGAGGAAACAAGGAAAAGTAGGAGAAACATTAGGGTATAAATGCTGTCAGAAGAATAAAATAAATAATAGAGGACCGCCCATAGACAAGAAAAAAATGAGCAGGGTCCGTGGATTCTCCCTATCCGGAAGGAAAGGAATTTATCTGGTAAGCATAAATTATTTTTTCCTTCCTAAGATAGGGAGAGTCCACGGCTTCATTCCTTACTTTTGGGAAAACTATACCCAAGCTCCAGAGGATACTGAATGAATAATAGGAGGGAACAAAAAGGAAGAGACGGACCCTATTCTGAGGGCACCACAGCCTGCAAAACTTTTCTCCTGAAAGCTACTTCAGCCAAAACAAAAACATCAAACTTGTAAAATTTTGAAAAAGTATGTAAGGTGGACCAGGTAGCCGCCTTACAAATCTGATCCATAATAACTATAATAACTAGTATTTATATAGCGAGAGAAATACCTAATATTGATAATAACTGTTATACATAAATATGATAAAAATGATGAAAAAACAAACAGCGGACTCAAAAGTTATTAATAAACAGCGGACTCAAAAGTTATTAGTAAAATCTCAGAATCTTTATATTTGAAATTAATACTTTATATTTGAAATTAATACTTTGTTAAAATCAATCGATAGCAAAAGTTAAAGGTACATAGGAATACACATAAAAAATGATATACAATAACACTAAATGAACCACCGGTGGTTTAATTTAATAATAAAAAACTGGTAATATCTAAAAAAGAGGAGCTGATTTCCCTTAAGCGTAAATCAATGTGGGTAAGGCTGAAATGTCCACTTAGCAAATGATTGTCAAATATAGAAATCCAACAATAAAAAAGGATTTGATTTAAAAGGTCAAATGAGCAAAGAGACCCGTTAGTTTCTGTAGTAATTCAATGTATCCAGACAGTCAACAGGAATCCCCAATCCAAGCTGACAAGTTATGAAAGTTTAAATGATAATACCTTTTGCGCTGCAGGACAAATACCTCTGGGCAGGCTCTCTTTTAGATTCAGAGACTCACCAGACACTTCGGTCGATTCCTGTATGTAGTGACCGGGTAGCTAAGTCCCTTCTCGCAGCTTTTTTCTGTTAGCCTGTCTGCCGTGGTGCTTCGTCGGCAAACGTTTGGCGTGTGACGTCAGGTCGAGCGTCACGTGGCTGAAATCCTCCAATCAGTGTGGGGATTCCCCGCTGTCGGTATTGCTGCGGGAAATTTGAAATCCGGACAATCTCAGAGCGCTCTGATGGATAGTGGTAGTAGTTCAATGCAACTTTGAACTACTACCACTATCCATCAGAGCGCTCTGAGATTGTCCGGATTTCAAATTTCCCGCAGCAATACCGACAGCGGGGAATCCCCACACTGATTGGAGGATTTCAGCCACGTGACGCTCGACCTGACGTCACACGCCAAACGTTTGCCGACGAAGCACCACGGCAGACAGGCTAACAGAAAAAAGCTGCGAGAAGGGACTTAGCTACCCGGTCACTACATACAGGAATCGACCGAAGTGTCTGGTGAGTCTCTGAATCTAAAAGAGAGCCTGCCCAGAGGTATTTGTCCTGCAGCGCAAAAGGTATTATCATTTAAACTTTCATAACTTGTCAGCTTGGATTGGGGATTCCTGTTGACTGTCTGGATACATTGAATTACTACAGAAACTAACGGGTCTCTTTGCTCATTTGACCTTTTAAATCAAATCCTTTTTTATTGTTGGATTTCTATATTTGACAATCATTTGCTAAGTGGACATTTCAGCCTTACCCACATTGATTTACGCTTAAGGGAAATCAGCTCCTCTTTTTTAGATATTACCAGTTTTTTATTATTAAATTAAACCACCGGTGGTTCATTTAGTGTTATTGTATATCATTTTTTATGTGTATTCCTATGTACCTTTAACTTTTGCTATCGATTGATTTTAACAAAGTATTAATTTCAAATATAAAGTATTAATTTCAAATATAAAGATTCTGAGATTTTACTAATAACTTTTGAGTCCGCTGTTTATTAATAACTTTTGAGTCCGCTGTTTGTTTTTTCATCATTTTTATCATATTTATGTATAACAGTTATTATCAATATTAGGTATTTCTCTTGCCGTATCTTTAGTATATACCGTGCTGCCTTTAGCGCCACATCTATCTCTGTTTTTTTCATTTGGGTTCTCATTTAGATTGCCTCCAGAGTGCAATCTTATTTTGATGTGTGCAGGTATTTTTAGTGCTTAGAAGTTTTAATTTATTTTAATATTGTTACAGTATTTATATAGCGCCTTTCTCCCAGTGGGACTCAAAGCACTTTTTCAGCTCTCGGAATTAACCAAATCGGCAGCTGAATAGTAATAGATTCATAGAGGCCTCATTCTTAAAGGACCAAGAGGATTCCACTGCTCTAGTGTAATGAGCCATTATCCTCTCAGGAGGACGATGTCCCACTGTCTTGTAAGCTAAGCGGATGACACTCCTTAACCAAAATAGATAGGGAAGTCGAAGTAGCCTTCTGCCCCTTATGCTTCCCTGAATAGACAACAAACAAAAAGGAAGATTGCCTAAACTCCTTAGTAGCCTGAAGATAGAACTTCAAGGCGCAAACCACATCCAAATTGTGAAGTAAGCGTTCCTTCGATGAAGAAGGATTAGGACACAAGAAAGGAAACAATCTCCTGATTGATGTTGCGATCCGACACAACCTTAGGAAGAAAACCTAATTTAGTACGTAAAACTGCCTTATCTGCATGAATAATCAGATAAGGGGGCTCACATTGCAAAGCAGAGATCTCAGAAACTCTGAGCGCAGAGGCAATAGCCAATAAAAAGAGAACCTTCCAAGATAACCATTTAATGTCAACGGAATGCAGAGGCTCAAACGGAACCTGTTGCAAAACCGGAAGTACAAGATTTAGGCTCCAAGGAGGAGCCCCAGATCTAAACACAAGTCTGATCCTAATCAGAGCCGTAACAAAGGACTGCATGTCTGGAAGCTCAGCCAGTCTCTTGTTCAATAAAACCAACAGGGCCAAAATCTGTCCCCTCAGGGAACTAGCAGAAAGGCCCTTCTCCAGCCCATCCTGGAGAAAAGATAAGATCCTGGCAACCTTAACTCTGTGCCAGAAAAAACCACGCTCTACACACCAGAATAAGTTGGTCCTCCACACCTTGTGGTAGATACGCCGAGTAACTGGTTTACAAGCTTGAATAAGAGTATCAATGACACTCTCAGAAAAACCTCTCTTGGCTAAGACTAAGCATTCAATCTCCACGCAGTCAGCCTCAGAGAATCTAGATTTTGATGAACAAATGGACCTTGTAGCAGCAGGTCTCTGCGACAAGGTAATTTCCACGGAGGAGATGAGGACATCCCCACTAGATCCGCAAACCACGTCCTTCATGACCGCGATGGAGCAATCAGGATTACTGAAACCCGCTCCTGCTTGATGGGGGCCACCACTCGAGGAAGGAGAGGTAATGGAGGAAAAAGATATATGAGTTTGAACCTCCAGGGCACTGCTAGTGCATCTATTAGATCGCCTGCTGAGAAAATCCGCCTCCCAGTTGTCCACACCAAGAATGTGGATCGCTGACAGTGAACAGCTGTGGGCCTCCGCCTATTCCAGAATCTGAGATACTTTCTTCATCGCCAAGGAACTTCTCGTTACCCCCTGATGGTTGATGTAAGCCACCGAGGTTATATTGTCTGATTGGAATCTTATAAACTGTGACGAACCCAGAAGTGGCCAAGCCTTGAAGATTACCTGTAGTTCCAAAATATTGATTGGGAGGGAGAACTCATCCTGAGTCCGCAACCCCTGTGCCTTCCTGGCACCCCAAACAACTCCCCATCCGGATAGGCTTTTGTCCGTAGTCACAATCTCCCAGGATGGTCTTAAGAAGCATGTCACTCGGGACAGATGATCTGGACAGAGCCACCAAGAGAGTGATTCTCTTGACCGGCAGTCCAATACAATCTGTTGAGACAGATCTGAATGATCGCTGTTCCACTGCCTCAGCATGCACAGTTGTAAAGGTCTGAGATGGAACCTGGCAAAAGAAATGATGTCCATGCAGGACACCATGAGAACAATCACCTCCATACACTGAGCCACATAGGGACTCAAGGAGGTCCGGAGGGCAAGACATGCCGAAGTTAGCTTGCAACGTCTCTGGTCTGTTAGAAATATCCTTATGGATATGGGGTCTATTATAGTACCCTGGAATTCCACCCTGGTACGGTAAGATACATTTTTTTCCAAGTTTATCTACCATCCATGTGATCGATGAAGACTGAGAAGGGACTCCGAGAATTCTTCTGCAAGACAAAAGGATGGTGCTTGCACCAGAATATTGTCCAAGTATGGGGTTACTGCAATACCCTGAGTTCTGGTAAAGGCTAGAAGAGGCCCCAGAACCTTCATAAAGATTCTTGGAGCAGTAGCTAGGCCAAATGAAAGGGTAATGAACTGGAAGTGCTGGTCCAGGAATGCAAACCTCAGGAACTGAAAGTGTTCCCTATGTATTGGAACATGAAGGTAAGTGTCCCTCAGATCTATAGTGGTAATAAACTGGCCTTCCTGAATTAAAGGAAGGATGGACCTTATCATCTCCATCTTGAAGGAAGGACACTGAGAAATTTGTTTAAGCACTTTAGGTCCAGAATTGGGCGGAAAGTTCCCTCCTTCTTTGGGACCATGAAAAGGTTTGAATAAAACCCCAAACCTCTTTCTTTGATAGGCACCGGGACAACAACTCCTAAAGAGGATAGATCCCGAACGCACCCTAAAATGGCATCCCTCTTTTCTGGTCCGGTAGACAGATTCAAGAGAAGAAATCTGCCCCTTGGCAGATGAGATTTGAAGCCTATCTTGTATCCCTGAGATACCACCTCCAGGACCCACGGATCCTGTACGTCCTTGAACCAGGTGTCTGAAAAAAGAGACAGTCTGCCCGCTAAACAATCTGATCCCGGATCGGGGGCTGCCCCTTTCTCATACAGCTTGGATTTATTCCAGGACTGAGCCTGCTTCCAAGTACTCTTGGGTTGCTCGGGCTTGGAGGAGGATTGTTGTCGTTGGGATTTGTCAGAATGAAAGAAACGAAAATTAGAAGATTGTCATCCCTAAGACTTGTTCTTCTTATCTTGCGGTAGGATGGCACCCTTGCTTCCGGTAAACGTAGAAATAATGGAGTCCAGGCCTGGACGAAATAAAATATTTCCCTTGAGGGGAAGAGAAAAGAGTCTGGACTTTGAAGTCATATCCGCAGACCAAGACTTTAACCAGAGCACCCAGCGGGCTAGGACCGCAAAGCCAGAGGCCTTTGCATTTAGGCGAATAATTTGCATGTTCGCATCACAGATAAAAGAATTAGAAATTCTCAGAGCTTTAATTCTGTCTTGAATATTCTCGAGGGGAGACTCCACCTCAATGAGTTCCGACAAAGAGTCGCACCAGTAGGTAGCCGCTCCGGCAACCACGGCAACTGCAGCCGCCGGTTGAAACAAAAATCCTGTATGTTGAAACATCTTTCTCAGAAAGGTTTCCATTTTCTTATCCATCGGCTCTCTGAACTATCCTCAAGAGGTATAGTAGTACATTTAGCAAGCATAGAGATAGCACCATCCACCTTAGGAATGGAGCCCCACTTATCTAGTTGAGAGTCCGGGACCGGGAACAAATTTTTAAAAGTAGACGAGGGGGAAAAGGAAGAACCAATTTTTTCCCATTCATTTTTAATAATGTTTGCCATCTTAACCAGCAAAGGAAAAGTCAAAGAAACGTTCCTGTCTTCGAAAACTCTGTCTAACTTAGTTATCATAGGTTCTTCAGGCAGAATGGCCTCTGGAACCTTTAACGTAGAGAGAACCTCCCTTAATAAAAAAATGCAAGTGCTCAATTTTAAATCTAAAGTTTCTCCACAGCAGGAGGCTTAGAAACTAAGGAATCCGACCCAGCAAGTTCACCCTCTGAAGCTATATAGCTTAACTCATCATCGGATAACTGGGACATAATAGCTAAATCTGATAAATATTTAGATGACTCCGGGTCAGAAGAGCTATGTTTAACCTTTTTCTTGCGTTTGTTAGAGCGAGGTAATGCACTGAGGGCCGCAGACACCGCCGTTTGTAACTGCCTAGCAAAGTCCACAGGAAGAAGCCCCCCTCCGGATGGAGGATTAAATGTGCTACAGGGAACTGCATGTGGAGTGGATAATGTAGCAAGGGTAGTAATCTCATGGGACGCCGAGTCCTGAGAGGTAGACGGCTCAAAGGGACTATGAGCCTTAGCAGGCTTGTCTCCCTTCTTAGACTTTATAACGGTGTTAAGGCATGTAGAACATAATTGAGTGGGCGGGAAAACCACGGCCTCCTCACAATATAATGATTTAGTACAGAAGGAGTACCTTCTAACATGTCAGAGTTCACCATAACTTAGGCTATACCCACAGAAGGACACAAATAAAAACGTTTTTTATTATAGAAAACTGCACCTTTGGTCTCCCAATGGCTGGGGCACTCACCACCTCCTATACCCAGACAGTTAACAGAGGAAACGCTCTCCTCAGGTTCAAGTCTCAGCCGGAATGGAGGAAATTAACATAGACGACACCCGGTCACATGGAGTGCAAGACAGTACTTCCCCTGTTATTACAAGTACAGCAAGTAATAGGAGCTGTGTAACACTTTCAAAAATGAAAGTGAAACTTAAAAGTGAAACCTGTTTGTTCCAGCCAAAAACACACAGTTTATCAGCCCAGGAAAAAAATCACACAAAGCTGCATGTAAATAATTAATACACTGATTAATTAGCCCCAACTGTTCAATAAACCCCCTTCAGAGGATATTAACCCTGGATCCTATCAAGGTATAAAGGAGCCACACTGTGACCCTGTTATAGCATTTTATGTGTAAAAATTGAAACGATCTTACCTCCAGGATCCATACTGTGGAACAGAACACAGCCTCTCAAGTGTGACAGTCTTATAGCAGGGCTCCTGACATGAACTTGAGTGAAAGAAAGCAGGCAGTGAAAATCGTCAACACTGATTGCTTATGAGATGTTAGCAGTAGTCTGGATGGTTTCACAGAAAAACTTTCCCTGCATCTCCAGACTCTAACTTTCATCAATACTCTCACTGAGAGGTTGACATGACTACTTAAAACTCCAGTCCTATTTTGAAGGGCAGATACCCTTTTTCAGGACTCTCTAAATCTTCTGCCACTTCTCTTCCAGCTCCTAAAGTGATGAAAGGCAAAGAATGACTGGGGTAATGAGGAAGTGGGAGGGATATTTAAGTCTTTGGCGGGGGTGTCTTTGCCTCCTCTTTGTGGTCAGGTGATGTATTTCCCAACAGTAAGGAATGAAGCCGTGGACTCTCCCTATCTTAGGAAGGAAACCAGCTATTTAAAATGCCAAAATAAAGCTATTCATTTGCTGCACCTCTCTGCGAATTCTTTCCCTGGCTTTCTCTTGCCTCCAGGATTAAACACAAAATCCTCTTTCTGACATACAAAGCCCTCAACTGCACTGCTCCCCCCTACATCTCAGACCTTGTCTCCAGATACTTTCTCTCCCGTCCTCTTCGCTCTGCTCACAATCTCCTCCTCTCTTGTTACCTCCTCACATTCCCGTTTACAGGACTTCTCCAGACCAGCCCCTATCTTGTGGAACTCCCTGCCTCACTCTACAAGACTCTTCCCTAATTTTAACAGATTCAAGCGCTCCCTAAAGACTCTACTATTCAGGGATGCATACAACCTACACTAATCTTTCCTAACTCCATTGCTTTCCCCTTAAACCCCTTAGACTGTAAGTCTATGAGCCCAGCTGATTGTAGATCGCCTTCATAAGAGCCGTTTACAACAGTGCAACTCTCGGCAGGGCCCTCTACCCATTTGATCCCTATAAATGTTATCTTGTATACTGCCTATATTTATAGCACTGCAGAATCTGTTGGCGCTCTACAAATACCTGATAATAATTTGAAAATAATGTAAAACACTCCAGCAGATAAAATCCAAAAGAAAAAAGAAAAGTTAGGAAAGAGAATGAGGATATAAATATATTGTGAAACAAAGCTGGTAAGTGGGGCATGAAAAGAAAAACATCTAAGGAGAGAAAAGTAAAAGTAACAACAAATAGAAACATGAAGTATAATAAAGGAGAACTGAATATTAACTGACATTCTAAGCTTTGGGGCTGACAGATTTAGGAAAACTGGACCCATAGTCAAGAAACTTTATCACCAAAAAAATTGACTTTTATTACAATGGAATTTGGAATTTAATTAAAACTGTGTTTTGTATTTAGTATTTCCATTTTCTTTAGTTATAGAGGCCGATTTAACATGCTTTTAGACTCGCCGGAAACATAAGTTAAGAAGCAGTGGTCGTAAGACCGCTGCTTCTTAACTCGTTCACCACTTCTGAGGTGCGTATGCTGTCGACATTTAACGATGTCGGGCTAACATGATTCGATACAGAGGATCATGTCCGTCCGACATTTGTTAAATCGGCTCCATAGTCTGTTTTTAGTGAAACACACACAATTTATCATCAGCCCTTAGGCTTCTGAGCAGACACCCATACTATGAAGATGTCTTTGGGTAAGAGGAGGTCATTTGTTTAGATATATTTAAAGTAAACAATTAATTCACAATTTAGATGAGGTTGTCATTTGTAAAACATGTTCTATTTATATAGCTGATATTACCTTTTGATTGATATATCTTTCATTTCTTTTTTGGAAGTTTTCATAGAGTTCTGCTGGCTCCGGAGTAGGCCTTCTCTGAGCTACCCCATTAAAATATTGTGTAGCTGAGTCACTTTTGCTAGATTCCTGCAGGATTTTAATATCCGGGGCATCCACATCTTCAAGCTCCTCCTGTGCAAGACTATACATTCCTAAAAAACAAAAGTTCCATTAGATAGATTACAATAGATTGGGGGTTCCTCACCTAGTACTAGGCCCATATAAAACAGGGGATAACAGTCAGTCAATATAGCTGTATGATACCTTGCTATATACATAAGTGTAGCCAAAAAAGCTTTAAGGTAAATTAAACATTTTGGCAGTTTTTGGTATGAGCTCTTAAAGGAATACTATAGTCAAAAGTGTAGCCACCAATCAGCAGACGCTACCCAGGTGCTGAACCAAAAATTGGCCGATTCCTAAGCTTAAATTCTTGCAAAGAGAATGAAGAAAGTCTGTTAATAGGAGTAAATTAGAAAGTTGCTTAAAATTGCATGCTCTATCTGAATCATGAAAGTTTCATTTTGACTAGACTATCCCCGTAACAAACTGTTTTTGTTAAAAATAAATAGTTTAGTAAAAGTATTAACCCATGAATGTTAGTTACCTTGTGGATAATGCCACTGCGTACTGCAGTTTTCTATGGTTTACCAGACCTCGCAACATACTACAGAGTGGCTGCTGAGATAAAAGAGACACAGCATGTTCAATAAAAATGATAAAAATTGCTTACAACACGTTTATTTTATTTATTGCTATACAGATCCTTTGCAACGCGTTTCTAATTGCTGATATATAATGAGCGTATATGTATTAAAGTCTACTTAAATATTGTTATTTATTATTAAAATATTGATAGATAATCCCTTTATTACCCATTTGCCAGTTTTGCATAACCAACACTGTTATATTAATATACTTTTTACCTCTAATGCAGACTGTTTAAGCTCTTTGCAATCTTGCATTTTAGCTAATCAGGGCTAGCTCTTGTATAACCATTATCATTCTCCACAGGCGTGAGCACAACGTTATCTATATGGCACACATAAACTAGCACTATCTGGCTGTTGTGCAAGATTGTAAAAAGCTAAAAAAGCACTGAGATATGAGGTGGCTTTCAGGGGATTAGAAACAGGTAAATGTAGAGGTTATATAGTATATTAATATAACAATGTTATGCAAAGCTGGGGAATGGGTAGCAAAGGCATTATCTATCTTTTTAAACCATAACAAATTTTAAGTAGACTGTCCCTTTAAATACATTGGGCGAGATTACATTTGCGGCACAAACTTCAGCGTAACTGCTGAAACCTGCGTCGCCCGTAATTTCCCCTCACACATCGGGGAATCACATAAACCCAGCCGGCAGTTCATAAACTGCTGTAAGTCAGATAAACAAGCGATGTCCAGAAATGTGAGTAAATACATATTGCTGGAGTCGCCAGTGACTTACGGCAGTTTAGAAACTGCTGGCGTCTAAGATTTTTTTTTTAAAAAGTTAAATATCCTGTAAAAGTCTAACCCGCGTCCCAAAAATAAACCAGACACCTCAAAACCCTTATATCCACCATCATCGCACATCACAATTTATAATACAAGTATTAACCCCTAAACCGCCAATCCCCCACAACACAAAATGTCTAATTAAACTATTAACCCCTAATCCGCCATTCACCCACATCACAATCTACCTAATAAAAGTTTTAACCCCTTAATCTGCCAACCCCAACATTGCAAACTACCTAATAAATCTATTAACCCCTAATCCACCATTCACCCACATCGCAAATCTACCTAATAAATCTACTAACCCCTAATTAGCCATCCCCCCACAACGCATTTAACTTAATTACACTATTAACCGCTAAACCGCCAACCCACCACATTACAATAAACCTAATTAAGCTATTAACTCCTAGACCGCCAAACCCCCCACAACCCATATAACTAATTTAATTAATAAGCCCCCTAACCTAACACCCCCTAAATGAACCCCAATTGGATTCAATAAAAAAATACTAAATTACAATTACAATAAAAAACCTAACATTACTTGAAAAAAAAACACCTAAGATTAAATGAAATTAATCTAAAATTACAAAAAATAAAAAAGTCTATTACAGAAATAAAATAAACCAAATAATCAAAAATTTAAAAATGAATTCTAATCCCTATGAAAATAAAAAAGCCCCCCAAAATAAAAACACCCCCCTAATCTAAACTAAACTACCAATAGCCCTTAAAGGGGCCTATTTTAGGGCATTGCCCTAAGTTAAACAGCTCTTTTACATGTAAAAAATACTAAGTCCCCCCTAACAGTGAAACCCCCACCCACCAAACCCCCCAAAATAAAAAAAACCAACACTAAAAAAAACCTAAACTACCCATTGCCCCTAAAGGGGCATTTGTATGGGCATTTAGCTCTTTTATGCCCTTAAGAGGGCAATCAGCTCTTTTACAGCCCAAAAAAAAACCCTAATCTAAGAAAAAAAAAGTCACCCCCCCCCCAAAAAAAAGCCTAAGTATAACCCCCAAATAGGTACTCAACGTTCCTGAAGTCTGGCGGAAAAGGTCTTCTTCCAGGCAGTGAAGTCTTCTTGGAGGCAGCGACATCTTCTAGCTTCATCCAAGACCAAGGCGACACGGAGCAGAGGTGACTGCGGAACAAGACCGGCGACCACTGAGCCATCCAGCGTGGAGATCCTCTTTGTACGATCACCGTCGCACACTGGGGATTGAATGTAAGGTACCCGTTTAAAAATGGGGTACCTTGTATTACTATTGGCTGACATTTTCAAATCAGCCAATAGGATGAGAGCTACTGAAATCCTATTGGCTGTTCAAATGCCCCGTATAAATCCTTGGCTCAATATGTGATACCGACTTGCGATGCAGTTCTATGTTAGTTTATGGGAGTAAAATTAGTGGGCGACAGGTGAAATATACGCGCATCATTTATATGTGGCGCCGTATATGTGATAGCAATACCCAACTAAAATTTGGTGACGCCGGCTTTTGGGGGCAACACTGCATATGTAATTGTGCTCATAATCTTTAACTACAAAACTGCATTGCAAATGATCTGTATAGCAATAAATAAAATAATATAAGTATTTTATATCATTTTTATTTAATATATTCTGGGTCTCCTTTCTCAATTAGACAGAGATATTTTTATGCTCCTGCATTTATCTTTGCACTCTGTAGTATTTTGCGGGGTCTGATAAACCATAGAAAACTGTAGTGCAATGGTATTATCCACAAGGTAACTAACATTCATGGGTTATTACTATTACTAAAATATTTCTTTTTAACAAAAAAATTTTGTTAAGAGCTCATACTAAAACCTGCCAGAATGTTTAATATGCCTTTCAAGTTATCTACAATTATTATTATTATTACTAAACTATTTATTTTTAACCCATTTTATATATATATATATTATTTTATTTTTTTGTTTATAGCTCTTTTTAAACAATAAAAAAGTACTGTCCCTTTAACATCTTACTGTATTTAGTGCTCACATAATTTTGATGTGGTGCTTGCTAGAGTTAGCATTTACATAAGGTGTTTATATGCAAAAATTATATATGCAATGGGAAAGAATTGGTAGTAACTGATTTACCCACATTGGAGAAAACTTAAAGCGACATTAAACACTAAATAAATAATTGATTGAATTATGTATTCAGAGCAAAGATTAACCAGAGTGTAATTTGCACATGTATTTTTAAAAATTATATTAGTTGTTTCAATATTAAAAATAAAAGGGTAAAGCCTTGTCGAGATTTGCTACCTCAACATGCGCATGCTCACTTTTATATATGATTGAAAGGAATATGTAGAGTGTGATTATGTAATGAATAGCATGCGCAGATGCAGGAAGCAATTCTTGACGAGGGAACTGATTTGCTGCTTACAGTGTATGTGTTGGTAATCACACATATATACGCTACCTTGTAATTCTTCAGTATGTTTTTGCCTCCCGCAGGGGGTTCAAGGTGGTGCCCCGCTATTCATTACATAACTGCATTCCACACATTCCTTTCATACATATGTGAAGTGTGATTATGTAATTGTGAGCATGCGCATGTCAAGGTAGCTATTGTCGACAGGACACCGCCATATTATAACTTTGGTTACATTTTCTGCTGAGGCCAATTAGGAAAGGTTATAAATAGCTTACTAGAGTGTGCAACCAATGACTGTGTGGAATATAGCTGTGTCTGCACTTACATATTTAACATGAATTGGAAAGTCCACAATATTCAGAATTAAATTACAGGAAAGGAGAACAAAATAAATAATGAAAGTATATTGCAAAGTTGTCTTACTACATTTACTGTAATTAAACAAATTATATTACTATCTTAAGGTGTTTAATGTCCCTTTAAAAAGAGAGAAAGGGATATAGCCAAAGAAGAAAGTATTTTACAGTAAAATCCGAAAAAGAATACAGCATATTGCATAAAAAAGCAAGGGAGAAAAAAGGACAAATCTAAAACCAATAGGTAAAGGGGAAATTTTGAAAAAATAAATTCAATTTTGAGAAAGGATTCAACAATCAATGGACAATTGGATTCAACTACCTTGATAATTAGGTACAATGTTTGCATGGAACTCTCCCATACTTGGGATTAAAGTCTTTTTTTTTTTAGAAATGCATCTCAGAGTGTCCTTACAGGGCTCTAAAGCTACAGTCAAATTTGTATGACTAGAGTTGCCTTCCCATACATTTATGTTGACAGTTTCAAAACGAATGACAGCAATGACTTCCTCAGGTACCTGAATTGGCAAGCACATCTGTGTGAGTCCAACAAGGGAGATTAGAAGAGCTGAAGACAGGCGGGCACTGATACTTTGAGGGAACAGATGACAGGTCTGGATATCTCCTGCTGATTTCTTGCGTGATGGTTGGGAGTTGTTGAAGTTGTACTGAATCCCTGAGGCTTCCTGAAAACACGTGCAGAGTGATCAGTACAAAGCGCCCAATGAAGCTACACAAAAGGTCAAACAAGAGCGCTCTCTATGCCCTGTCATTAGGGTTACATTCTATACCCCGCTGGGCAATTTCACAAATTTTACTCCAGACCTGTAACAGACCACCAAGCCTGTAAAATAAAATATTTCCATTTCAAAAAATAAAAAACAGACAGTTGAAAAGCTGTCATTCATTAACAGACAAAGCCTGTCTGTTTGTCTTCAATGCTCTCCATCTCTTTGTCTACTTGTATTTCTACCTATGCTCTCATTCTTTGTGACTTGTAAGATCATTTTCTCTATTTTTTCTCCATTACCTGCCCATGGTAATCCATAAACATCATGGAAATATTTTATTTATTTTTTTTAACAAAATATTTTTTATTGAGGTTTCAGGAACATACATGGTATAATAAGACTCCAATATTCAAACAGCTTATTACATTCAGACCAACAAAGGTAATTGTATATCTATTAACATATAGGTTACAGTATTAAGAATTATAGTTGAATATTATATAAGTGATCCAAAGACAACATGGAAATATTTTAAATTGTACTAGATGCTAAGAAACAGCCACTTAATACAACTATTACTATATATACTATTTACAGTATCTGAGTTAAATTCATTTTTTGTGTCAGTAAAATGTTAGTTTATTGAAATAGGGATTTCAAAATGTGACTATAAAGTAGAAAAATTGAGTAGAAAATCTGAATTGTTTGTACTCAAGGGTCTATGCGCAATAAAGTATTGTGGCTCTTTACCTCTTGACCCAGTGACAAATCCAAAGTAAAACAATTAAATTAAAACAAAGTTACAGTTACTGATCTAATAGGGGACTTCCCTTGGAAATGTCCTATTAAGATCTGCTAAAACAATAATACAGATACAAGTGCAGTATCCAATACAATTTAAAAGATCACAATTAAAACACATTAAAAAAGTGCGCTAAAACAAAGTGATAGACATGTACAAGAAATACAACGAATAAATGGTAAATACAATACCAAATCAAAGGTGTCAGTTTAAGTCCCAGACAATTCATTTGCACGTTGGGATTAGTAATAAAATGGTGATTCTGGAAGCAAACAGGTGGCAATAATTAATTGATAAGGTTTCTTTAGTTACTTACACCGTAACTTGTAAAATGAAGTCCCAGTCACTCGATAGCCACTTCTAGCAATACAGACAAATCTATCCATCCTCACAGAATTCTGATCGCTTTTGTGTGTCCTGTTAGTCCGTCAGTTCTCATAAGAATAAAGACCGCTACTGACTTTTACTCTTGTATTCAAAGCATAACATAACATTTTTTATCCTCTCTTTTTTAAACTTAATGGTTTCATCCGAACTATATAAACTAGGAGCATATTATATATATGATTGTTTAATGGAATTATTTATACGAATATATAGAATTTATGCAAACATAATTTTTATATAAAATGTCAATGTTTTAAACTGTATATGTGTGAAATAGTTTTTAAGAATGTATTTAATGATTTTTTATGAATGTGATTATATATAATTAATATTGAATCTGATGGGTATATAAGTGTACTAGAAGCAGAGGTAATTTGAGCTTGAGAAAATAGGTGTTTCCGCTGAAACGCGTTGCTCATTGACACCTTAGTTCTAAGGAACACCTGACTGCAGGAGATCCTGCCCAGGAAAGTAAAAAAGATTGCTTTGAATACAAGAGTAAAAGTCAGTAGCGGTCTTTATTCTTATGAGAAATCAAGCCCCGGAGGAATGCCTATGAGAGGAGGGGCCAATGACCTCACTCTAGGCATAGGGGCATGGTTCCGTGAGCCGTTGCTCACTCATTGGTTTGCTGAGCAGGAGCGAAGACCTGTGAAGAGAAGCGTCCCTGTCTTTACTTACCATGGCGGATTTCCAGGCGATTATCGGAACGGTCCAGGAGCTGATTTCCAAGGGTGTGGAGTGGATCCGGAAGAAGCTGGCTGAAGAGGAAGACGTCAGAGCCGGAGGTGCGGTCACAGTGGGCGGTGAGGTATCCAGGCCGGTTCGTAGATCCCGCCCGTCAGAGAGGCTGAGTCCATCCACCATGAAGAGGCTGGAGTCCGGGAGCCGGAAGAGGAAGCTGGTGAAGTCGTCGGTGGCAGCAGGAGGATCTGGTCAGCGAGTGGCATTGGAGAAGAAAGGCGGAGCTGTTGGACGTCGGACCGGGACCGGAATCTTCAGCAGGCCGGATGAGTCGCGGTTTCTTCAAGGAGAGACTGCAGCAGGTAATCCTTCTTCTTTTTCAGGTGCCGGAGTCTTGCTTGGTGAAGCGGTGGTGTCGGATGAAGCAGCAATGGTGGCTGGCGAAGAGAATTTGGATGAGGAGCGCCATTATGCCTGGGGGATTTTACAGCAGGGGCTTTTCAGACAATCAGGGGGCCAAGTTGTTAATGGGCAATGTCTCAGTTGGGCGGGAAAATATCTCCGGAGGCCAAGAGATGATTACGGCCTTTGGGCCTGGTGTGTCACATACCGGAGCCATTACGACTCCTCAGGGCCTAAATGTGTGGGGCAATTTTGATGCATCTAGGCAGGACAGGCCTGTAACGGCTAATAAGCCTAGGAACATAAGAAGCAATATGGAGACTTTTACTCAGGATAGGCATATGACGGCTAATAAGCCCGGGGGTAATTTAGAACCTAGGTCAGAGGTAGGCTCTAAGGCAGCGGCAGGTGGAACAGGGAAAAAAGCAGTTGCAAAAAGGAAGCATTGCAATACAGATTTAGGAGCTGAAAACGCTGAGGTGGATGTTAGGCCAGGTAGTTCAGAAAGGTGGGAGAGTTTTAGAGAAGGTGCTAGTAGTAGGGATGAGTATTTGAGGGGTAATAAATGTATTAATAGAACAAGTGACAAGGATGGTAGGGAGGCTGCCTCTAGGCAGGTTAAAGTTTCTTTTTCCTCAGACTCTGTGCATTCTAGATACATGTCAGCAGGCCGGAGCAGTGACACTCTTCCTTCAAGGATGCAGGAAGATGCAGATTCGTTGTGGATTGATGAGCATTACAGCGACTTTAGCGAGGATGATGAACAAGCGTCTACGTCCGGACCAGTGACTACGGAACAGGTAAGGGGTTTGGAGTTTTTATCTCAGTTAATTAGGGCCTTACTTCCGGAAAGTGGTAGTTCTAGGGGTAATGTGTTAGGAGGTATGTTAGGGGTTGAAGCTGTATACAAGAAAGATATGGGGAGTATTTATTATAGGAGGGGATCCGGGGAGGACAGTGTTAGTCATAATGTTAGAGGGTTAGCTAACAGGGATTACGCATCCTGTCAGCCTCAGGTAGTCCAAGTTGAAAGAAAAAGACAAGAAGACAGTTCCAGAATTCCAGTGTCACGGCGGCGGGTGAGATCCCGTTCGCCTGTCAGCTACAGGAAAAGTCAGGATGCAGGTGAATCTTCAGTATGGGGATCCCTGGATAGGCAGTCGAGGGAGACCCAGAAGGTCTAGAACTCCTGTAAAAAGGAAATATAAAGAAAGAGAAAGCCAGAGGCAAGGCAGCGAGTCAGCACGTCAGGAAGCAAGGAATGAGACGGTCACTGCAAGGGAGACACCTGTAGTGGCCACTAACACAGGTGAGAGTACAGGTGCTGTTGCTGTTCCTGATGCGAGTGTCTCTGATGCAAGGTGTGAGTTGATGTTAAAAGGTTTGAAAAATTTAGTTTCTCAGTTGGAAAGTAGCGGTCAGTCTAGTGTTGTTGGCCCTTCTGGCCCTGTTGGGGTGTGGGTTGCTCAGAATGTGCCGTCTGGGGGTGGTCCCCCGGAGCAGGCTAGTTCTGTGATTTCAGGTAGTGCGAGCATGGTTGGGCAATCGAAAGTATCAGATCAGGCTTTTAGGTGCCCATGTTTGTGTTCTGTTGGGCCTCTGGGCATTCATTTAGCTAAAGAGGTAAAGGAAAAGATTTGGAAGAGGGAGTTTGTTGAAATATTTTCACTGCTTCCGGTTGACCAGGTATTTGATGTCAAGGATGATTCCAGAAGCGAGTCGGTTAAGAAAGAGGAGGAAGAGCATAAAAGGAAATTTAGGAAATTGCCAAAAACATTGTCCAATTGGTCAAAGGCTTTTTGTATTTTGACTAGTGTTATTGGTGAGAAGAACCCAGACCTTTGTTCTTCTTTATTTTGTTATCTTGACGAGATTGCTAGTGCTTGCCGTACCTATGGAGGGCTTGCATGGTGGAGATATGATGAGCAGTTCCATCAGCGTCTGGCGGTTCGGCCTGAAATGAGATGGGACGACAGGGATATGGGTATATGGTTGGAGCTTATGACTCCATTAAGGTCTGGTCAGCCCTTTCGAGGTCCGGGGGGAGGAAGCAATGCCCCCTCTACGGCATCATCAGCAGTGGCCTTTAGGAAAGGGCTTTGTTTTCAATTTAATGAAGGGGCCTGTAAATTTGGGACAGCTTGTAAATACAAGCACGAATGTTCCTTTTGTGGAGGAATCCATTCAAGTGCCAAATGTTTCAAGAAAGGTAGATCTTTCGCAAAAGGAGACAGTGTTGGTCAAAGCCAGGACGCCAGTGAAAGTAGAAAAGATGGCGCTTGGTTAAAATTGTACGGTAGAAGAAAGGTTAAGCAGCTTGATTCGGATATTTTGTTGAAGGGTTTTTCTGACAGTTTTTAAATCCCCTTTTCTGAGGGAATTGAATCTGTTTTTTCAGGGAACTTGAAGTCTGCATTGGATTTTCCTGAAGTGGTGGTGGAAAAAATTCAGAAGGAAATCTCTTTGGGTAGGATGGTGGGCCTGTTTTCTGTCCCTCCTTTTAAAAATTTAAGAGTTTTTCCTCTGGGTGTTGTTCCCAAGAAGGTTCCAAATCAATTTAGATTGATTCATCATTTGTCTTTCCCGAAAGGTTTTTCGGTTAATGATGGTATTAATCCGGAGTTATCTGCAGTCAGATACGCGTCTTTTGATAAGGCCTTAGATTTGGTTCGGGAAGCAGGTCCTAACGCCTTGTTGGCGAAAGTGGATATTGAGTCGGCATTCAGGCTTTTACCTGTTCACCCTTCTTGTCATCACTTATTGGGTTGTTTTGTTGATGGTTTTTATTTTGTGGACTTATGTTTACCTATGGGTTGCTCCATTTCCTGTTCTTATTTTGATAAATTTAGTTGTTTCATAGAATGGGTAGTTAAGCAGATTTTGGGATTGTCATCTGTCATTCATTATTTGGATGATTTTCTTTTTGTGGGTCCTGAAGGGCTTAATTCGTGCCAAATTCTGATGGATTCTTTTATGTTGGTAGCTAGGGATTTTGGGATCCCTGTTGCTAGTGAGAAAACTGAAGGCCCTTCTTCTGTGATTAGTTTTCTGGGCATCTGTATTGATGCTGTTTCCATGGAATGTAGACTCCCCTTGGAAAAAATTCATGATTTAGTATCTTCAATTGATGCGGCCCTTTCAAGGAAAAAACTTTCCTTAAGGGACATTCAGTCTTTAGTTGGTAAGCTGAATTTTGCATGTAAAATCATTCCGGTTGGAAGAATTTTCTGCAGACGGTTATCTTTAGCTACGGTGGGAGTTAAAATTCCCCACTTTAGGATTCGTTTGTCCGTACAAGTAAAGGAAGATTTGAGAGTTTGGAAATATTTCTTAAAGGATTTTAATGGTAAATCCTTAATTCAAGCTCCGGAGATTTTAAGTAGTGAGCTTCATTTATTCACTGATGCTTCGGGTGCGCATGGTTTTGGAGCCCTATTTGGGGAAAAATGGTGTGCTGGAGCTTGGCCTGTGTCTTGGGCGGTTGCTGGTTTAACGAAAAATCTTGTATTTCTGGAATTATTTCCGCTGGTGGTAGCTTTAAAAATTTGGGGTTCCGAATTTGTGAACAGAAAGGTGGTTTTTCATTCATATAATATGGGGGTTGTTTTTGCTATCAACCGCCTATCATCCAGTTCTAAGCCAGTGATTGGGTTGCTCAGGATGTTTGTCTTTGAATGTATGAAATACAATGTTTATTTCAGAGATCTTGACAAAGGCTTTGAAGCCGAAACGCGTAGATACCAGAGTACCTTCATACGGATTAGCAAGACACGAGAGGAGCGCTTCTAACCAAACATCACAGGAAGGGTAACCCACTTAAACCCATCTCAACTGAAATTATCCATCTGGCGGCACACTTAACTGCACTTATCATCAAACAGTTAC
This sequence comes from Bombina bombina, assembly GCF_027579735.1. Taxonomy (NCBI): domain Eukaryota; kingdom Metazoa; phylum Chordata; class Amphibia; order Anura; family Bombinatoridae; genus Bombina; species Bombina bombina. The sequence continues at coordinate 547,765,667 of NC_069499.1, forward strand.
AGTGGTAACTGTCCCACATCTTTTGCAACTGTAACATTTGACATCACAGCAATCGGATCGGTCACTGACCGACAAAGAATAAACAAAGGTAAAAGAACAGCTGACTGAAGCGGCAAAAAGATTCTACACCTGACGGATAAAAATCATCCATACTTAAGCTATCATCAGGAACCATCAACCTTCAAGGAGCTCGATCGGTCACTGACCGACAATAAAGAACAAGAAATAGAGCGGTCACGGGAACCGCACAAAGCATTCACGTCAGTGTGAACTTAACGCCAAGACAACCACGAAGAAAAAAACACCACTTGTGTTTATCTGCAGAAGGCTGATCTCCAACCACAGTAAGAATCATACAGCGGCATATATTTAACCGCCAGAGAGATCCAACGCCACAACTTACTAAGCAAGCTTAGTTACTGAAGGAAGTCAAATAGCGGCATTTATTTAACCGCACCATTCTCCAACTAAGAAAGTGTTATCAAACAGATACACTTTAAGGTACTAGATCGCACAAATATAATTTAGTGTGACAGACATCACATATACCTGCCAAAATTGTACGGTTAAATTCAAACCTAAGCAAGTAATCAGAAACTATAAATCTGAACTTTACACAAAGCATTGTTTAAACCATTGTAACAGATTTAATGTTCAAATGTATACTGGGAAAATAAGCAGCTTTTAACATTTTATTTACTTTTAAGTATTTTATATATTACCACTAGACACCGGTGTCAATATAACATTATGCAAGTATATATATATTTTTTATGATCTAATAAAACTGAATTAACTATATCCAGCATATTGGCTTTTATTTATATTTAAGGAGTATATTATTAATACCAAGTAACATAAGTGGAATATTCAAAATTTTTAGTATTTAAGGTATAGCGACAATATAACAATTAAACCCAACATACCACATGTAGGATATCATCAATTGTGCTATATAGCATTCACAGCGATACTCGCTAAACAGAGAACAATTTAATACAAATAATAGAATAACAGTTCTGACAACACTAAGCAATACCATTTTTTCATACACAGGGAATTAGCAATCGTTTGCGCCACCTATTCTCACCATAGCTCAACTGAAGCGAGTATTTCTGGGTTGAATGTGGGTACGGTTAAAAAGATTGGGAGATGGAGATCTGATTGCTTTAGGTTATATGTTAGACCAGATCTAGTTGATAAGTTATAAAGTTATAGATAATTTTTTGGCAGGTCCCCTTCACTGTTGGATCGTGGGACACTCATATATATATATTGGGCAAGGAAAGAGGCAGCAGTCAGAGAATCAGGGATGCAACTTAGCTGTTCTTCTGAGGAAATCTTAATTAAATGCTTCGGTATTAGGGGAATGAAGTGGGATCAGTTATTAGGTAAAGTTATCAGTTGGGCTAGGCTTTTTCACCCACCTGACATTTTAATCATTCATGCAGGGGGTAATGATCTTGGGTTTATGGCTCAAAAGTGCCTGATCGATATTATAAAAAGGGATATTGTTAGGTTAAAGGAGTTATTTCCTAACATGATAATAATATCGTCTGACATCGAATGCAGACTGTCTTGGAGGTCTGCTTGGGACTTTAAAAGGTTGGATTCATCTCGAAAAAAGGTTAATCGGACGATTACAAGTTTTGTGGCAAAATTGGGGGGTTTTGGTGTCAGGCATGTGGAGTTTGAAGGAGAATCCGGAAGCTGTTTCTTTTTAAAAGATGGAGTGCACCTTAACAAAATTGGTTTTTGTGAGGACGGATCGATTTCCCTGTATTGCTAGAAGTGGCGGTTGAGTGATCAGCATTCCATGATCGAGACTCCATTTTAAAAGTTACGGTGTAAGTAACTAAAGAAACCATATCAATCAATTATTGCCACCTTTATTGGGCTATTCCATTTGTTTGCTTCCAAAATCACCATTTTATTACTGATCCCAACGTGCAAATGAATCGTCTGGGACTTAAACTGACTCTTTTTTTAAACACACCTTTGATTTGGTATTGTATTTACCATGTATTCGCTGTATTTGTTGTACATATCTTTCACTTTGTTTTAGCGCACTTTTTAAAAGTGTTTTAATTATTGTGATCTATTAAATTGTATTTGATACTGCACTTTTATCTGTATTATTGTTTTAGCAGGTCTTAATAGTACATTTACAAGGGAAGTCCCCTATTAGATCAGCGCTCTGTAACTTTGTTTTAATTTACATGAAAAAAGCTATCAACAGACCCTTATTTGCAGTCATAGTTAACAATACAAAAATTTAGAAAATTAATTAAAACATTTAGCGGTCATTTCTGGAGCATCACAGACAATTTAATTCATTTTATGCCATATCTGATTTAAGAAACAACCAAAGAAAAACAAGCAAGCAAAAAAGGATTCAGATAATGAGTAATTTGAAGAACCACAAAAAAATGTAACTTTCTTGTCTACAGTTTCAATTATAGGGCTTTTCTTTGCAGGAATATAATGTAAACGAGATGTGTATTATGTTTTCCAAAATACTCTCCAAATTACTCACTGTGAAGCAGAAAAACACTGAAAAGTACTCTATTTAGTATCTTTAAGAACAGCTTTATGTGTTTTCTTATACCAGTATTATAGTCAAAGCTCATGATACAATATAAAATAATATATTTATCATATGGTAGTGCACAAGACCAACTTCCCGCCATCAAGGAACTTAATGTGAGTTCCTGTTGCACTAAATATACTTCCAGTCAGCAATAACTTGCAACCCCCTGGAAACACCACTCATTCAGATTGGTGCCAGAGATGATAGTTCTAGCACCAATCCAAAAGGCACACATTTGTTCTTTTGTCAATGAGGAAGTCCTGCTGCACAAAATGTGTCTGACTTGAAGCCCAGTATTTTTTCCACCTGATTATGACTGTGGGCAGAGATGAAGTTTGCCATTGTGCTTAAATTACACAGACATAATAATGAAAATTTGAATTTTGCAAAACATGAGCTAAATTCTATTTTCAAAGTGTTCAGTATTGTCTTTTTTGTCAACCAATAAAATACTAAAAGGATTCCTTGAGGCTTGTTTATGAAGTCTCATGGGAGTTGATAAGGTGTGAGTAGGTGATCAAATATGTGAAGGAGAAATTATTTTCACTATAACGTCAGCTATAATAACTAGCTTTACAAAACACAAAAAATCTGTAAAATAAAAATGAGACTTCAAAGTAAAGGAAGCCTATACATGGATTTGATCTTTTTTTTTTTTTTTTTTTTTTATAATTGTCCACTTCTACTCATATATTCATTATAGCAAGTGCTCTTTTACCGTGCAAGTGAGACCTTGTTATGGTAAACTAATATGTTCTAAATTAAATGCCATTTGAAAGGGCACAATGTCTAAATGATAATGTGAACTGTTCCTTTATCCTACCCCTAGAAGAATACAAGATAAAATATTAAATACTGATTATTGTGTGTCATATGAAAGAGAATACATAAAACAGACATACTGATAACGTTTATGTTCTCCACTTGCATGGGATATACATAAAAAATCTCTGCTGTGTAGCTATACTACAATTATCATCTTGTCACTTTTATCCTAAAGAATTGTTCAATGTGTCAGAGGACATCAAAGCAGTTTGACATAACCCATTTCTGGTATATTGCATATCTCACAGTCCATGTCTGTAACTTTGCATATCACACAATCCATTTCTGGCATATTGTATATCGTCCAGCATTACAGGTAGACAAAGAGGCACACATAAGTTTAAAAACAGTTGCACTATCTTCTGTTTTAAAGAACAAACACACTGTGCCCATTCTTCTAAACGTTCTGTTTATCGTGGACTGGTGAAAAACCGCAAAACAAATTAAACAAATCGAGAAAATGTATCACCATCTAATAGGGGGACATTTCTGATTCTAATAAACATAGAAGACATTCTCTGCGAATAAGATATAACTGGGATGCATAATATCGTCATTCAGAACCCACTTTTCTTTAGCTGTTCAAGATATTAGCATAAAATAAAAGCATAAAATACATTTAAATAAAGTAAAACAGGATACAACACAGTTAACAAATAATGTAACTATTGTAAAATGGTATTTTTCCATATACTTATCAATATATAAGTGAAGTGTTATTTTTTGAAAAAAGTAAGGTTGGGTTTTGGCCTAAGAGCAATGCCGGTGTCTCACAAGAGATTTCACATAGCTTACCTGCTTGGTGCAGCCTACATATTGTATTTGGATCCCAGCTCTGACAGAGACGCATTAGATACCTCTTGGGTGAATATCCAGGCCGAATCTGTCTGCTGACTTGGTTACCCTCTTCATTTAAGAAATGGAGATACGGTGCCCAGTGGAATTCAGAATCATTTTTCTAGAATAACAGAAAATAGAATTTAGACTTTATTTAAAGGGACAGTCAATGTTCTATATTTTTTGCAGTAATATAATCCTCAGGGGAAGTAAGGAATAAGGACTCTTTAAAAAGTTAACATTTGCCATTTGTATAGATGAAATTTTTGCTTTTTAAACAGGTCTTTTTGGATTGTGCCCTCAATTGTTCCCCTAGCCAATGTTTTTATTTTTTTTAACATTATCTACTGTATTCCACAATCTCTGCACTTACAGTATACTTCCTCTTACTCCAGAAAACCATTGGCTTAAATCACCCATACCCCACACTATATCTCACTATTCCTTCCAGCTTGTGATCTGGAAACATCAAATTATAACAACATATTTACCTTCCAATTAAGCATGATAGCATCAGAAACTGCCTAAACATGGGATGCACTGTTATATTTTTAAATGGTTGTAATAGATTCTCAGGCCTCTGCCCCAAACCACCCCCTTACAGAAATGCACCCCTAAAACTTTTCCTTATTTATTTGTTTGGAATATGTATACATATGAATCCTGGGAAAATCATTAAAATGCATATGTGAATTAATCAGAAGAATAAAACAGCATATATCAACCAATTAGAAGAAAGGAAAGATAATTACTTAACCAATCAGCATTTAAGAAAATAATCAATAATAAGGAGCAAATTCAGGCCAAACTCAGTGGTGAGGGTCCCTTGGCTGGAGGGAAATTAGAGGTACTAGAGAACACTGTCCAGGGTGATTTACTGCATTGGGGGTGACCAGGGAATTAGACTAATTCATGGGTATCAGATGGTGTAGACTGTGAAATGGGTACCAGTTTTACCAGATCTTTTAACATTTTAAAATCCAGTCAATGCCTGTCAATTTAACGTTCGTGATTCAGATAGAGAATGTAATTAAAAAAAGAAAACTATGCACACTTTCTGAGGCCCCAGCTCCTGTTGAGCATTTGCAAAGGTCACAGTACATACTGTATGTATGTATAGGATTCTGTGATTTGCTTATGCCTGTTATGAAATACAGGGGGGGGGGGGCGACAAATGGAAGTACATTTTACAATTTGTCTGCTGCTTATTTAAAAATCAGTGTTATTGTCTGTTTAGTATGTATTTGTTGATTATGCAATTCTACTTTATTTAACTCTCCTTTAAAATCTAGTGTTCAGTCAGGAGCATGTGCATGTTCTTATTCCAAAACTATTTATCACATGGTATATTCTGTCATGCTTTTGTTGTCATTTGAAAGGTCTATAATAGTTGAAAAATGACATGCTCTAATTTGATACGCTACTGTTTAAACGCGCAGTAGAAGTGCTGCTCTGGACCTGCAGAGCACTGCTGGTCCCAAGCAGAACTTGCTGCTGATCCAATCAGCAGCGATAGTTGCACATGTCAAATATGGAACCAGTGCTGCTAGTTAGAGCCTGTCAATTATTGACTAAATACTGCTTAAGCTAAACAATTGGTGGAATTCACATGTCAAACAAACTAGTAATAGACAGTTTTGACTTTTATGGTTCTTTGTGTATTAAAAAAAATTAAATATAGATAGATAAAGATTCCTGTAAACAGTCCACGTGCACTGCAGTGGAAGCAAGTTTGTTTGCCTCACCCAGTGATTGTTCCCTGCCAGACTAAGCAAAAAATACATTTGCCGAGCCTTGTGGGGTTTCTGTTTGCATTTGTTAGCAGACTTTGCTTAGCAATTGTAATTATAGGAGCTTAGCAACAAAGGTGTGTATGAGAGCAAGTTTTGTCTATAGCTTTGCGTAGTGTTCCTCTAGCCGTTTAGCATGTGAATTCCATTTGTGAAATGTATTACTTAAGAAAACAATGTTGACAATGTTCTGCCTTACTTAAATTGCAGCTGATGAATTAAAATAGTATTTGTATGTAAGCAATATTTTCTTTATATATTGGGCCAGATTATGAGTGGAGCGCAAATTTGCGCTTTTGAGAGCACAATATTTGCGTTACACTCAGTAATACCAGCACACGCAAATGTGCGCTGGTATTACAAGTTGAGCACAATGCAACAGCAACCTCATGTTCACATTGCATGAAAGCATTGCGCTCATGAGAGTGCCCTTCCCTAGGCTCCAATGGGAGCCTCGTTCTGATGCAGATATACACGGCACAGAACCTAGCGCAGTGAAGAGGGTAAGTCGCGCAGTGTTGGGCAACAAAGTTTAAATATATATGTATATGAATATATACATATATATTTATGTGTTTATATGTGTATATACAAATATTAACACATAAATAAATATATATATATATATATATATATATATATATATATACTATATATATATGTAAAAGGCACTTTTCAGTGCCATTTTTTTCCAAACCTCCCACTCCCAACTTTAGCCCCAAAATGCTGCCTAGTGCAGTAATTTTATTACAAAATATAGACGTTGCCATCTTTATTTTTTAATAAAATACACTAGACAGTATTTTGGGGGCATTTGGGGCAGATTTATAAAATTAACCAGAGGTTTGACCTCTGGTTAATTTCATAAGTGCTAATTGCTACTGCAAGCTTGCTGTAGCAATAACCAGCCACTTATAATGGCTGGTTAATTATCGCGTGCCTGCAAAAGGGCAATAATTTAGCTCTCCACTTGTAATCTGTCCCAAAGGCTTTATGCCAAAATCTATATTTTATCCGACCAGAAGCAGGGGTTCAGTTTTATAAATTTTTCATAGATGGGTAGAGGAGGATCTGTTAGAATTAACCAAGAGGGAAGAGAACAGGAGGAATAATTTGAGTCCACAGGAACAGGCAGGTTTAAAAAAACTGAAGGTGAGAGATAACATTATTTTAAAACAATCAGACAAGGGAGGCACCATTGTAGTACTGGATAGGGATTAATAAAATTAAAGAGGCAATGAGGCAACTCACTGATACAGGGATATATGTGACACTCCCGAGGGACCCTACAAGATTTTTTTCAATTGGAATTAAAGGAAACAATGAATAATTGACCAGTGAACCTTTAAATATTTATATATTGAGGAACCTGTGATTCCAATTTTGTATAATTTACCCAAGGTCCGCAAGTTAATTATTGATGTTCAAAGTTAACCAATAATTTCAGGTATCGGCTCTCTCTTTGAGAATCTGTCTAATTCGACAGAATCCTTGTTACAACCCTGTTACAACCTCTAGTATGGAAGCTCCCCTCTTTCCTAAAAAACACTAAACATCTTTTGAATCTGACCAATGATTTCATGTGGCTTACTGTTGATCTTGTAGGATTATATTCAGCTATCAAGACTTTTGGTTATATGATGGATTATTTTAGTGACCTGAGCAGTACTATATATCCTGAAGGTTTTGAATTTTTTATTGACCCACAATTATTTCAGATTTGACCAACAGTTTTATTTTCAGAAACATGGGACAGCTATGGGGGCCAAATTTGCCCCCGCTTAAGCCAACCTCTTTATGAGTTGGTGGGAGCTGTCCCACGTTTATTCAGATAATAATCCATTCTGTGGAAAACTGATTGGATATAAAAGATATATCGATGATTTGCTTTTCATCTCGTCTGGTTCAGAAGAAGATAGTAAAAAGTTTGTGAATTATTTCAATAACAATAAATTGGGATTACAGTTTACCTACAACTATCATAAGACAACTATGCCCTATTTAAATGTAACACTATAAGGGGATAGTACCTCTAGAAAGATTTTGAATAGTCTGTACACTAAACCCATATCAGCACCATATCAACGCCCTGCACCATGCCAAAAGCTGCCACCCTAAACATATGCATTATGGAGTGGCCAAAGTGCAATTTTTACACATCAAGCGTAATTGTCCCATGGGTGATGCATTTTTTGAAGAGAGTAGGATATTTACTGACAATGTTGAGAGCAATTGGCTACCCTGAGAAACCGATTCTGAGAGCCTTTAACGAGGTTAGGAATATGAGCAGGGATGAAACATTATTACCAGCACAACACCATAGACATAAAGGTAAAAGCAAGCCATTAACTTTCACAACTAAATACAGTAATCAATATCATGCTGTTCGTAAAGTGATACAAAATAACCATCCAGCTTTAAGGGCTGATGAACATCTGAAAGATGTTATCAAGGGGGGATGTAATTTTGTATCACGACGTAATGTAACTATTGGCAATTTAATATCTTCAAGCGGAAAGAAAGAAAAAGGATAATAGTGGGCTCCATTGTAAAGGACATATATTTACATATATATATATATATATATATATTTATATATATATATATATATATATGTGTGTGTGTGTGCATCTCTATATAAAGCCCTGACACCTGAGCCCTTATAACGTGTGATGCATTTCTTTTTTTAAATAATTTTTATTAGACAGTGGTATTATGAGTGTAACTGTACTGTACAAGCTATTTTTGTTGTGCTTTGTGCAACTTTTTAAGTGAGCATAATAGTTAAGTAGAGCTCTGAAGTCGTGCTATACTGACATGCGTTAAAATCAATTGTGCTCAAGCAACCAATTTATTTTTAACTTGTAATAAGATCTCTATTTCCGATGTGTGCAAAGAGCTGCAATAAACCCCTTTTCGCTTGCGTGCTACTGTTAGCGCTCTATTTGTAATCTAGCCCAAAATGTTTAATTGCATGTATATGTAAAAAAAAACAAAAAACATTGCAATATACCTGCATTATTTGTGTTGTCCTTATTCTACAATACATGAACACTCCACCACCTCTGAGGTTGCAGATTGAAATCATCCCGAATACACTCGCTCAGGGTGATTGACAGGCCTGCATTACACACTCAAGCGAGTGTGTAATAGTACATACGGGCAGTTGAGTTGAGAACTTTGTCCTCATGGCAGTTAGTACATGAGGCCCATAGTTGTTTTTGACCTTTTAAAACCTAATTTTTACCTGTTTTGAGCAGATTCCTGGATGTTCGTATAGCTTTTTTATATTATTATTTTTTTTAAATGTTTGTGTACGCTAATAAACATAATCATCTCCTGGTTTTCTTAAAAATAGCTTGGATAACATTTAAATATAAGAAATAGTATAGTAACCATCAGAAATAGTATATTTTTACTCTATAATATCCTAAATTTGACACACGTACACAACTTAAATATTGTATCTGAATACAATTATTCAATTAACAATTATAATTGGTTAGTGAAGAAACCTCCCCCTAAACATATTAGGCAGTAATTATCAATAAATAATTCATTATTTTTCACGTTTTTTATTCACGTTGGCATCTATATAACTTGCTTCTGTAAAAGTCTGCAGAAATCCTCAAAATACACCTTGAAAAATCTGCAATGCAACTATTCTTGTACTTTTTGTGTTTGACTAGAGTTTCCTATAATATCCTTCACATCATTTGCTAATTTAAACAGTGGCTGTTCTAATGAATTTGAAAGCCTTAGGAAAGTATAAAAAAAATATTAACCAAGCTGCCATATAATGTTTTTCATGTAAATTCTAATGGATTAAAATGGGACTATAATTAAAAGAAGTGATCTACAATGGCTGCTGTCTATAATGATTCAGAAAATGCCCACCACAGAAAGTCCCATGGAAAGGGGCTATGTTTCTACCATTGAGAGAAAGAGAAACAGATACATTTGTTACTAGACAATAACGTTTAATACATTTTTTTTTTAAGGTAAACTATACCTAAATAATAAAAGTTTCATTTTGACTAAATAAATCTTATACTTAGCCTTATACTTTCCTAACATATACATCTGTTTAAGTGACAACTCTTGTTTTTATGGTGGAATGTTTTGTGTCTTTATATTATATAAACCATTTAACATCACTTTTATTATGCCTGCTATACTTGTTCATATATTAGATGCCTCAGGGCTTTCATAGTCACTTAAAAAGTTAAATATTCACTTAAAAATGTGAGGCATTCTATATGTCATGTACACATGTGGTGAATACAGTGGTTCATTCTAGTCTTGGATATGTAACACCATACTGTGAATTGTTTGTTATCATTTGAATTCCTCATTATATATATATATATTTAAAATGAAATAGATACTTAGTTGAACACTAGAAACCATTTTACATTGATCATCTGTGATTGTTTTCAATTAGAAGAATATGTATGTTTTTTGTGAAAAAAAATTATAAATGTTATTTGTCTTATAAATATTTTGTCTTTGTCTAATTCTTCTTTTGCAGCTCTTTGCCGCACATAGCGCTAAGATTTTTTGCTGTTAAAGTGATGGTAAATCCTAGCGTTTTTCAAATGCTAGGACTTACAAGTGTATAAGTAAAGGGGACTTTCAGTTATGAAAGCGTATAAAAAACTTCATGCTGAAAGCACCTTTATTTGCCTGTGTGTTTATGCTGAGCTGAGCTCCTACGGCTGCCCGCAGCAAAACACTATTTTTTCAAAAATGTGACGTTTCCACCTCTTAGCCAAAAGCTGTGGTAGCCAATCAGCATTATGCCATATGGCTAGCATGCTATTGGCTTAGAGGTGGAAAAAGTTGCTTCATTGAGAAACTAGCGATTTGCCGGGGGTGGCCGGAGGTGCTCACCTTGGCATAAATGCGCAGGCAAATAAAGGTACTTTTAGCATAAAGTTTTTTTATACTTTTTGACTGAAAGTCCCCTTTATTTATAGCACTGGCAAATCCTAGAGTTTAAAAAATGCTAGGGTTTACCATAACTTTAACTATATTGCATGTAAACATGTAGGACAAGATTACAAGTGGCACGGTATTATTTTTTTTTGCATAAGCAAAAACTCCGTAAGGATTTTCATTTTTGCACTGGTCGGGTTGCGTTTGCATTAGAAGTTAAAAAAAAAACGTTAACCCAAATAGCGTGAAAAACCTAGCTTACGTTTTTGCGTGTGTGTGCATGTTTCCCCCATAGAGTTCAATGTAGAAAACAAAGTGGAAAAAAACTAACACCCGTGATCACGCAAACTCCATCGCATTTTCGCATTCCCCATAAAAGTCAATGGAGAAAAAAACACCCATTGCCCAAATAACATATAGCATATTCGCATTAGCAAATGTCAAATATGTACAGTAAATACATAGTTAAAATCTTTATTAAATATGAATATTGCGTAAATATGTTTTTATCTGCTTAATGGCAAAGGGATATTATGTACTTATATATATATTTATATATGTGTACATATATATAAATGTTTTTATATGTGTATAAATGACTGCAAATACATATATACACATATAAATACATTAATAAATGTACACATATATAAATATATATATATATATATATATATATATATATATATATATATATATATATATATATATATATATATATACAAATACAACTCCAATCTTTAAACCCTTATAACTTTTTTGTGCAATATTTTTTTTTAAATATTTTTTTATCAGACAGTGTTAATATAAGTGCAACTGTACTTTGTAATGTATTTTTTAAGCATTTTGTGCAACTTTTTTGTTTTGGAAAACAATTAATCACAGCTCTGAGATCGGGGTAAGGATTGAAGCTTTAAGGGTGATTTGCTCCACTTGTAATATCAACAAAATGAAAATGGCAAAACCATTTGCGCCTCACTTGTAATCTGGCTCGTACTGTGCAACAATTTAAAGGGTAACTGGATATGTTTTCTCTTTTTTTTTACTCTCTGTTATAAAACATTGCTTTTTCATTCAGCGTTTCTCTACATATTTATTGTTAAGTGAAAACACTAATGTTTGCGACATAACTATTTCACTGATTGCCTTTTAGTACATCTGCTTCTTTGCGTTGATAGAGGTGCCTGCTAGTGAAACAGTCCAGGAGGGTTGTCAAGACAGAAACATGTTTAAGCAGTCCAATCTGTCAACCAATGGTTTCTGTTATACTTTACTCTGTGCACAGTCACTGAGCAGTTTAACATACAAAAAATAATAGTCACAGGCGTGGGTCACTTTGCATCACTTTAGTCAAAATATGAAGTCAACCATTACCATATACTTAAAATAATATAGAGAGTATAAAATCATAGAAAAATGTAGACATAACAAGAAGGCTTCTAAAGCATTTTTGTTTGGGGGGGGGGGGGGGTCTGAATAAATAAGACCTTTGTATGTTGTTAAAATAAATTCATATTGTGGAACCGTACCTGTAAAATAAGATATTTTAAATATGTGTCTATTCTTATCAGCAATAAATTACTCACAACTCAGTTGGAGTTGAAAATCGGTGAGCAATTTTCTATTGGACTATTGAAAATAAGAGAATGGGTGACGTATTGGGTGGGCGGATCGGAGCGGCCATTTCTAACGGTCATATTATAACTTTTCATTGAGCATAACTCGGGATGTGTACAAGACTCGATACAGTTGCAGGGGTGAGCAAAATACATTGTGACATTATCTAACAGATGGATTGCGGTTGTTCTAAGTGTAGACTGTCCCTTTAACAGACATTTCTGAAATAAATAACATTATTTATGTCCATGTTTAAATGATGAAAAGGGACAATGTGGGACAAAAAAGGAAGACTGGAGTGCAAGGCGAGGTGGCGGCGAGGAGAAAGGATTCGTCAGAACTTGAATAAACAGTAGTAAGTACAGATGTTAAACCTGTATGAGAGAGTGAGGGTGTGGATGGAAGATTGATTGTGCTGGTGGGTTTTGCAATAGGTCAGGTGGGTAAAGACATGTAGGATGTGATTATTCCTTAGATGATGACTGAACAAGAACTTTACACAGGTAGGATATATCTGAATGTGTATTGCAGGAAGGTTTCAGCGCCAGCGGTGGCACACAGTGCATTTGCAGGGAGTGTATGGGCAGCAGTTCATGTGTATGTTAAAAGTTATGACTTTAGCAGTGATAACTGTAACAGATGATTTTTTGCAAACGCATGTATAATATTAAAATATTTCTTATTCTGGAGATAATAAATGCCAAATTCTTGGCACTAAAAAATTGGCCCCAGTGCTCAAAAAACATACCCTTATTTAGGCTGTGTATAAGTGTATTTCAGTTTTGAATAGAATATTTTTTTAATATAATTGTATTAGCAAAAATGCTTCTAGTAGAATTATTACTGAAATTGGGTGCATGGGGCGCATGCAGTATTATTACTTTTGTCCCTGAAACAATAGTAATGACTGGATCAGTGGTAGTTTCTACTCAGGACAAGCAGTGCTTTAACTATGTGTTAAACACATACGGCTAGATTACGAGTTTTGCGTTATGAGTGAAAAAGCCTCATAACGCTGCTTTTTCACTACCGCTGCTATTACGAGTCTTGTAGGTATAGCTGTACCGCACACTTTTTTGGCCGTAACGCAATGTAAAAAAAAAAGTCCTTTTTCAATGGGACTTCCACAGCGCTGGTATTAGGAGTTTGCCTCTCCGGCCAAAAAGTGAGCGGTACAGCCCATAACTACAAGATCCGTATCGTCAACTGAAAGTCAGTAGTTATGGGTTTTATGTTACAAAGCTGTAACATAAAACTCATAACTAAAGTGTTACAAAGTACACTAACACCCATAAACTACCTATTAACCCCTAAACCGAGGCCCTCCCGCATAGGAAACACTAAAATAAATTTATTAACCCCTAATCTGCCGTTCCGGACATCGCCGCCACTATAAAAAACATATTAACCCCTAAACCGCCGCACTCCCACATCGTAAACACTAGTTAAATATTATTAACCCCTAATCTGCTGCCCCCAATGTCACCGCTACTATACTAAAGTAAGGCAAGGAGTAAGGCAACAGCCGAAACCGGTCAGCCTTTGTTCATCAGTTTGTTGGTTCAAACTTTTCCTTTTTGTGTGTTCTTACCCTGGGTTAATATACCCTTTGTATTTCAATAAAATTTATAATTTTTATCACTTTACCTGGTGCTCCTGTTATACATTTTTTTAAAGTTATTAACCCCTAAACCTCTGGCCTTCCACATCACTAACACTAAATAAATATATTAACCCCTAAACCTAACCCTAAGTCTAACCCTAACCCTAACACCCCTAACTTTAATATAATTAAAATAAATCTAAATGGGGGCGTAGCTAGCCATCAAGGGAGCAGGACGTGTTTCTGTGAAGCTCCTGGCCTTATACATTATATTGCAGCTCTTATTCCTATAAATTAACACCTAGAGATTCAAGGCTTATATACTAGAGAGAAGAGCAGTATCTACTGAGCTGAGGGACAGATGAAGACATAAAGATTCTGAGCAGACCCGACTTTTCTATGGGTAGACAACCACGCGGCTCTACATATTGGTGACTGCAGAGTCTAACACCACCGCAGTTTATATATGATAGTAGCCTGTTGAACGAGCATCTCTACTGCCAAAAAAAAAAAGCAACATAACGAGTGATAACGAATTCTTGGGGGCAGCGATAAGGAGATTCACAGAATCAATATAGATCAGATCCCTATCTAATATGGCGGCGATCTTACAGTCTTTGCAACAATTAGAGGCTAAAATGGACTATCTCTTCCTCTCACTGCATAGAGAACTTAATCCTCAGCAGCGCCCTATAGGAGAGGAGTTTGGACCCAGCTTAAGGGATGTACAGCGCATAGATCATATCCCAGCCACCTCCTCCTTATCTCCATTGCAAAAGCCTGGTGCTAAAAGTGACTTTGACCGCTCACTAACGGTCTCTCACCAACACACCTCACTTGATGACAGTGCGTCTCTGCAGCACACAGCCATAGTGGAGAGACCAGGCGCTTACTTCAGTGCTAAGAACAGACCTGTGAGGACAGAGGATGCGGCTGACTGCGCAGACCATAGCGCTCGCAGAGGAGCCTTTGATTTTCTCCCAGCTGCCGGGACCATTGCCCCAGGGACCGGACAAACCGCACTCCCGGATATTGCCCCAGAGGAAGCCTCTCACCTACAGGAGGGGAGCTCTAATGATGGCAGATCACGGAGACCTTTGGAGATACCTCTTTGCAGCGGAGTGTGGTTAGTCTGCCTTCTGCTACAGGACACTACAGGCACAACACCTATGATAGGCCCCTCTCAAGCCCAGAACATGGCAATTGCTCTCCCCCACACTGACCTCCCTAACTCTGGCACTGGGCCACAATGTGAACTGCTTCTACGGGATTCCATGCAAGACCGGAGGAGATTGGGAGTTGGCTGAGACAGAGAGGCAAGCAGGTCCACATATATCAGACGGTTTAGTTCGCTAAGACAAAAGCTCAGTCCATGACTTTTATAACATTACTACCTGCCCTCTTTTTGGCCACCACAGTTATAATGTTTGTTTGTTGGGATGACTGTTACACACACGGTGGCATATTGGAACTAAAGGATAATGAAGCCACACTTGTTATTGTTTGTATCTCATATGGTGGAACGTTTGTCATGCCAGCTCTATAATAACATAGATAAGTTTTATGTATTGTTAGGGTTCTCTTCTATCACTGTTTAACAAATGTTATATACAATATCCTTTATCTGTGCCTCAGTTGCTATGCTGGAACTGAAAGCTAGGTTTTACTATATTAACTTACAGTTTTATGCATGTTCAGTTGGCATGTAGGTTTTGATACCAGTACATTGGTATTAACTAACTGTTAGTTCTAACACCCTCGATATGCTGAGATTTTAACTTTTATTACACATAATTATTAGGGTCTGATGATATTACCTAAATGAAACTAACACTATATCCAGTGGGAGATCTATGCATATATATATACTGTATATATACACCCTCTACCTGATATGGTAAAACACCTAAATTATACTCACAATTTATTATCCTGCTGTTTCGCCATTAGGTATATTAGTGAGTTTCTATATGTCCTATCTTTAGCCGCTCAATTAATGTTCAATGTAATTCAGGGTTTTAATTTATTGTTTGGTGTATGCTAAAAGTTCTATTCTTATCCCTGTTTTGTTTGAAGCCAGGCAAGGAAAATGTTAGATGCTAACCTATTTTAATTTTCCTTAAGATCTACATTAGCAGTTCATAAAGCTATGTGCAAATAGGCTGCAATCATTTTACATTAACCCATCCCCCTATATCTAATTTCTTCAGGACACTAAACTTAGAGATCCCAAGGATTACAAATTCATATCACTCCTCTGCAATATTTGTTATAATATGTGTGAGTCCTATTTTGGTGGGATCGAGTTTTATGATAAAGTTTTTCTGGTGTGTGATGGATATTCTGCTTAGCTATAAAGACTGCTGAGATGACATTGTTTAGCTTATATTGGGGCTCTATGTTGTCTTAACTTGGGATGATTGACACTTCCCTTATAGAATTCTCTGTCTACTTTTAAGCTAGAGTCTCTTTTTCACTATACTTTGGAAGACAGCTGGAACCTTCCTAGTACTTTTGACCTCAGGACATTATATGACTTTGCTACACGGTATGATACTGGTTAAATTTCATCCCTTGACTAAAACTAGTATGGTATTCCTCACCAGTGTACCTCTCAAATAGGACATCCTTTCAGTAGTTGTTTGCTCATTAGTTATCTTTCATAAGAGTACAGCCTTGACGTGAATGATTACCCATTTATCTGCTCACCTACCTCTCAGACCTTAGTGTTAAGGTTAATCGCACATCGGTATCTAGTTTATATAGTAGCATATAGTGCTCTAAGTAACATTTGCCATAGTAATATTTCTCAGCGCCCACCGTGAGCCTGCATCTTATATAACTCTTACAAGGCGGCTTTCCTTTTGAGATCCCCCTATATCATACCAACATGTTTTTGATGTCTGCCTGAGGATTATACATTAAGATACCAAGTTACCCAGGCTTTAACTCTAAATGAAACTAAACCTTCTAACAGTCTCGTTCCCATTACTAAATTGACATTCTAGATGGCTCCCCCCCCCCCATTCCATTCCATTCCACTCCCTTCTATCCCCCCCCCCTTTTCTAACACGAGCGGCTCTTGTCCGCTGAACTCTTTTTTTTCTCTTTTCTAGACCACTCTGGTCTGTAAGCGTCCAAACGAATACTGTCCCACACCTGCCTTAACCCTATTAGAATAGATAAACCAAAAAATCCTCTACCTGGTAAGACGTGGGCTTCATCTATTAGATATCTAATATAAAAATGAGGTTCCATAATTTCATGCATACACACATATTCTATTATTGACATCCTTGTTCTATCTGGTTAACTCTAACAGTCTCATATGCCCCTTTTCTGCTGTTATTATTTAAGGGGGTTATGATTACGAGACATGGAGGTATTTTACATGACTATTGTACACGTTTCTCTCCAAAGGCATACAGTATTTAACCCAAAACTCGCTATTTCTTTACTCTTTGACCACGTCTATATTACAGAGATGTTTCTTTCAGAAGTAAGCTATTATTGTTACTGGATATGAATATGTTAATTTGTAACTGAATATGTTATGTAACTTTTATTATAACCTCAATAAAAAATTTATTAAAAAAAAAAAATCTAAATAAAGCCTACTATTAATAACTAAATGATTCCTATTTAAAACTAAATACTTTCCTGTAAAATAAACGCTAAGCAAGCTACAATATAATTAATAGTTACATTGTAGCTATCTTAGGTTCTATTTTTATTTCACAAGCAAGTTTGTGTTTATTTTAACTAGGTAGACTAGTTAGTAAATAGTTATTAAAGTTAAGTTAGTTAAAATAAATACAAAGTTACCTGTAAAATAAAACCTAATCTGTCTTACAGTTAAACCTAACCTTACAGTAAAATTAAATCAATTAAATTAACCAAATACATTTATCTAAATTACAAAAAATAATAAACACTAAATTACACAAAATAAAAAAGAAATGATCAAATATTGAAACTAATTACACCTAATCTAATAGCCCTATCAAAATAAAAAAAGCCCCCCCCCAAAATAAAAAAAAACCTAGCCTACAATAAACTGCCAATGGCCCTTAAAAGGGCCTTTTGCAGGGCATTGCCCCAAAAAAATCAGCTCTTTTACCTGTAATAAAAAAATACAAACAACCCCCCAACAGTAAAACCCACCACCCACACAACCAACCCCCTCCCCCCAAAAAAAATACTACCTAAAAAACCTAAGCTCCCCATTGCTGAAAAGGGCATTTGGATGGGCATTGCTCTTAAAGGGGCATTTAGCTCTTTTACATTGCCCAAAGTCCCTAATCTAAAAATAAAACCTACCCAATAAACCATTAAAAAAAAAACTAACACTAACCCCCAAAGATCCACTTACAGTTTTTGAAGACCGGACATCCATCCAGGAGAAGTCTTCATCCAAGCGGCAAGAAGTCCTCAATGAAGCCGGGAGAAGTCTTCATCCAAGCGACAAAAAGTCGTCCTCCAGGCGGGCAGAAGTCTTCATCCAGACGGCATCTTCTATCTTCATCCTTCGGACGCGGAGCGGCTCCATCTTCAAGACATCCGGCGCGGAGCATCCTCTTCTTTCGATGGTTCTTGAAGAATGAAGGTTCCTATAAATGACATCATCCAAGATGGCGTCCCTTGAATTCCGATTGGCTGATAGAATTCTATCATCCAATCGGAATTAAAGGGTAAAAAATCCTATTGCCTGATGCAATCAGCCAATAGGATTGAGCTTTAATCCTATTGGCTGATCCAATCAGTTGATAGGATTGAGCTAGCATTCTATTGGCTGTTCCAACTGAATTCTATCAGCCAATCGGAATTCAAGGGATGCCATCTTGGATGACATCATTTAAAGGAACCTTCAAAAACCTAAGATAGCTACAATGTAACTATTAGTTATATTGTAGCTAGCTTAGGTTTTATTTTACAGGAACATATTTAGTCTTAAATAGGAATTATTTAGTTATTTAGATGTATTTTAATTATATTAAAGTTAGGGGTGTTAGGGTTAGGTTTAGGGGTTAATATATTTATTTAGTGTTAGTGATGTGGGAGGCCAGAGGTTTAGGGGTTAATAACTTTAGTATAGTGGCAGCGGCGACGTTGAGGGCGGCAGATTAGGGGTTAATAAGTGTAGGTAGGTGGCGGCTACGTTGGGGGCGGCAGATTAGGGGTTAATAAGTGTACTGTAGGTGGCTGCGATGTTGGGGGCGGCAGATTAGGGGTTAATAAGTGTAATGTGAGTGTCAGCGATGTCGGGGGCAGCAGATTAGGGGTGTTTAGACTCGGGTTTATGTTAGGGTGTTAGGTTTAAACATACATTTTCTTTCCCCATAGGAATCAATGGGACTGTGTTACGGAGCTTTACACTCCATTATTGCAGGTGTTAGGCTTTTTTTTAGCCGGCTCTCCCATTGATGTCTATGGAGAAATCGTTTACAAGCACGTAAAACCAGCTCAAAGCAGCGCTGGTATTTGTGTGCCGTATGGAGCTCAACGCTGCCATATTGCCCGCTAACGTTGGGTTTTTGCAAACCTGTAATAGCAGCGCTATTAAAGGTGAGCGGTAGAAATAACTTGCAAGTTATTACCGAGCCACTCATAACGCAAAACTTGTAATCTGGCCGATTGCTTTGTAGTATCCCTAGTAATAGAATTACATGCTCTAAAGAATTGGAGCATAATAACTAATAATGGTCACACATACCAGAAGAAAAAAAATCTTTATAATCATTATACAACAAAAAGAAACCTTGTACAGGATTGCTATTTCTTCCTACACTAGAAACCATATCAAATAAGGAACAGCAAAACACAATGAACTATTTATTTCAACTAAATACCATTTGAAAGCATTTGAAAAAAATATTGTTACAACAGCAAATCTGATCAAATGTATAATATAGCTGCAAGATATGCACTGAAAGTTTAGAGAACAAGAGAACATTATGGGCTAGATTATGAATGGAGCGTGACTAATAGAGCAGGGTGCGTTATCTATTGCGCTGCCTTACACAAAGAATAATGCACAATTTAGTGTTTTTTTAAGACCCAAAGTAATCTAATATTATTATTAATAGTATAACACAGAATTCCACTTCTTGTGCACAATTCGCACAAGTGATATCTAACATTATTAACTGCACAACCCCATAAAAGTCTATTATGTGAGGGATTTAGCTTACCCACATGCAGATGTTAGTGCGCTTTAAACTATTGCTCGGGCAGTAAGAAATATCTTTTGAAAAATAGAAGCGAGATTATTTGTGCACAATGTTTGTGCTCCACTTGTAATCTAGACCTATGTTTGTTTAAAGATGAGTGCTAGTACAAAAAGCTATGATTCAAAGGTGGAAGTCGAAGATACAGTAGTAATGTGCAAATTGTGTTGTTTAGAGCAATGTTTCCTAAAGGACCATTAAACTCAAAATTTCAACAGCGCATATAACGTTTCACTGTTTATAGTGAAACATTATTGCAATATACATTCATTATTTATTTTGATTTTTTGCTGTAAAATGCATATGAAATTTTTACTTATTCCCCTTTCTCCCAGGGAGGCTTGGGTTAATAGTTTTAGCTAATTTATCTGTGAACTTTTGATCACCAACTCACATTCTCTGTATTCATTTGTTCTTTTAAGGTGTATTATCAGTTTTGCATTAAAGGAACACAGTCAAAATTAAACTTTCATTAGTCAGATAGAGTGCACAATTTTAAACTATTTTCTAATTTACTTCCATTAACAAAATGTGCACAGTCTATTTGTATTTACACTTTTTGAGTCCTACTGAGCATGTGCAAGAATTCACAGTATATACGTATATGCATTTGTGATTGGCTAATGGCTGTCACATGATACAAAGGGAGTGGAAATAGACATAACTTTGAAATTTGACAGAAAAAAATCTACAATTCATTTAAGGTTCAGACATAGGGGTCGATTTATCAAGCTGCGACAGACAGGGTTGCACATATGCACCCCTGTCCACTGTAGCTCGCCTCTGGCGGGCTAAATTCTGCTGCCGGAATTCAACAGTGCACAGTAGCGCTATTTTGCGCTCGTGTGCAATCCCGCCCCTGCCAGCGCACAGCCAATCACGCGTGGGCAGGAGCTGTCAATCTCCCCAGTCGTACGAGACCGGGGAGATTGAAATTTGCCACCTAAGAGGTGGCAAAAGGTTAGTGAAGCAGCAGTCTAATGACCGCTGCTTGTTAAACACAGACTGCAGGTTCTCTTGTGAGAACCTGAAGTTGTAGGGGGCGAAGCCTGCTGAAGGCTTTGATAAATCGACCCCTAAGGGGTCGATTTATCAAAGGCTTCGCAAGCCTTTCGACCCACTACGGCTGCAGGTTCTCACAATCAGACCGCTGCTTCCCTAATCTTTCGCCACCTCTAAAGTGGTGTAATTCAATCTCCGTGGTCTAGTCTGACCGGGGGGATTGACAGCTGAGGCGAACAGGGGCGCACATACTCAGGCTGAATTCCCCTGTGCTATCCCACCCCCTGCCCGCGCACAGCCAAACACGCGCGGGCAGGGGGTGGGATAGCACAGGGGAATTCAGCCTGAGTATGTGCGCCCCTGTTCGCCTCAGCTTGATAAAGCTCCCCCTAAGGGCTATTGTATTGCCTTGTTATCATGCATTAGTTGTATGCAAATCTATTGTATTTACTGATTTTTTACCAATCATGAAAGGAAAAGCATTCCTTGCAATAGCAGTGGGCATATGTGGTATTTTATGTGTGAATATTATTGTGTTTATATTAATATTTATATCTTTAGCTATTAGATGGAAATTTTAAAGGAATATGTGTCTGTTTTAAATGTATAGAAAAGTCAAAAATGAAATGTGCATGTAAATTAAAATTATAAGCAGTTTTGCAATATACTTCCATTAGCAAAAATGTTTCTAGTAAAGGATATACAGGTAGCCCTCAGTTTACGCCGGGGTTAGGTTCCTGAAGGAATGGTTGTAAATCGAAACCGTTGTAAATTAAAACCCAGTTTATAATATAAGTCAATGGGAAGTGAGCGAGATAGGTTCCAGGCCCCGCTCAAAATTGTCACACCTAATTCATTATTTTTAAAGCTTTGAAATAAAGATTTGAAATGCTAAACAGCATTATAAACCTAATAAAATAATCACACAACACAGAATATATAATTAAACTATGTTAAATTAACAAAAACATTTGCTAAACAGCATTATAAACCTAATAAAATAATCACACAACACAGACTTCACTTGCATTTTTCTGCAAACAGTTATTTCTATGCATTCCAATCTGGACTGATTTACAGACAGGAAGATCTTGTTCCTTTGAAATCTGCTCAATAGCTCAGGTCTGGTTAAACTGATTAATTTCAGCTTGCTTGGCTTTGCTGCAACACAAGCGGACAACTCCATCTACTGGCTATTTTAATAAATGCACTGCTTCTCAATGCTTTTCAATAGCAGTCACATGACTGGAAAAAAAGGTTGTTATTCTGAAACGGTGTAAATTGAACCGTTGTAAAACGAGGGCCACCTGTAACTGTTTTCATGTGGTATATGCACATATCCTGTGAGGGCCTATGCACCAGTATTCAAACAAAATACCTTCTCAGAGAATTAGCAGTAGCTTGTATGACACAAATGACGTTTTCAGAAACAATACACCCCACTGCCAGCTCTCCGAGAAGCTGTGGTCTCTTTAATACCGGTGCACAGGCCTTTACAGGATATGTGAGTATGCTGCAGAAAAACAGTAATAACTTTTATTAGAAGCGTTTTTGCAAATGGAAATATATTGCAAAAATGCTTATATCTCAAATTGAAATGCACCCATGCACAATTCATTTCTGACCTTCTATCCCTTTAATATATGTTAAAGGGACAGTCTACTCCAATATTATTATTGTTTAAAAAGAATAATCCCTTTATTACCCATTCCCAAGATTTGCATAACCAGCAGTGTTATATTAATATACTTTTTACCTCTGTGATTACCTTGTATCTAAGCCTCTGCAGACTGACCCCTTATTTCAGTTCTTTTGACAGACTTTCATATTAGCGAATCAGTGCTAACTCCTAGGTAACTCCACGGGCGTGAGCACAATGTTATCTATATGGCACATGTGAACTAATGCCCTCTAGCTGTTGAAAACTGTCAAATGCATTCAGATAAGAGGTGACCTTCAATGGCTTATACATTAGCATATGAGCCTACCTAGGTTTAGCTTTGAACTAAGAATACCAAGAGAACAAAGCAAAATTGATGATAAAAGTAAATTGGAAAGTTGTTTAAAATGACATGCCCTATCTAAATCATGAAAGTTTAATTCTGACTAGACTGTCCCTTTAAATAAATTATTATTAAGTAACAAAGCTGAATCAATGCTAAACCACCATTAGGGAATAGAAGAAGGAAGGCTACCCCAGTCTCATATGTACAAACAGTTCATACTTTATCCGTGTATTAGTCTGTGATTAGTTAGCAAGGGTTTTCGTTGTGGGGGACAGGGAAATCAGTGAAAAGAAATAACATAAAACAATATGCTCATTTGACAAAATAAGGCTGCAATATGAAGGTACACTATCATCCAGCTTACACTTTGTGTTTTAAAGCCCCTTTATTTCTAGTCCTCGTGTAGCCAAAAGGCGACATTTTAAAGGGACAATGTAATTAGCCAAGCAGCTGATAAGAGTTGATTGTATTCAGAGCACCTAGAGTTGCACCATCAAATGGGCAGGTCTCTCTCCCTCACACATCCACCACTGGGAAGTTAAAGGGACAGTCAAGTAAAAATTAAACTTTCATGATTCAGATAAAGCACACAATTTTAAACAACTTTCCATTTCACTTTCATTATCTAAATGTACACAGTCTTTTTATATGCACACTTAAGGAGGCACCAGCTCCTACTGAGCATGTGCAAGATTTACAGGATATACGTGTCGGTATTTAACATTGCACAAGCATTTTACAAGAAATGTTTGTGCAATGCCGCCCCCTGCAGGCCTCTAGCAGGGGGTGTCAATCACCCTGATCGGAACGGATTGGGATGATTGCAGTCCGCCACCTAAAAGGTGGCAGACAAGTTAAGGAGCAGCGGTCTTAGGACTGCTGCATCTGCTGCTAAGTAAATATACCCCACTGTCTCTTCTGAATTTATGTAGGTAATGTGGTACTTGAAGACTGGAAAAGATATATGAATCTTATAGGAGTAAGGTTATATGTAGAAATAGATCAAAATACAGTAAAAAAAAAAAGTGCTTGGAGTATAGATAGTCTGGCATAATATTTTTAGTTAGGTAGAATAAACAGACAATTTCAGTTTAGTGTTTCTTACCTACAGTGCTTATATGTGTGGTTATATAATATAATATACTGACTATATGTACAGTACATACTATTATTTTATAATAGTCAAACTTTTTTTATTGATTTTTAAAATGTTATTTTGGTCCAGACTTTATATAATAGTCTGCAGTATCTGTTGGCGCTCTACAAATAACTGATGATAATAATAATAATAATAATATAATCCAGCATATTTAGTATACTGATATATAAAATAAAAGCCATACTTTTTTATAGTAAATTGAAAAAAATGGTGATAAGCTTTCAAGCAAATTCCCCTTGGAGTAAAAAAATTGTGCAGTTTATGGGGTATCATTTACTTCTTATATTAGGCACCTCTTACCATTTTGGTTAGCGCTGTGGAACCTGTTGGCGCTCTACAAGTAACTGATAATTTTCATTTCAGTTCATTCATTTCGGTCTGAAGGAGCAGTATGACATTGCGGTCTGCTGTCCCAGTGCTTCCTGTGGTGATTGGACCTTTAGCTTACCGAGATGTCTGGACACTTTCCCCAGGGCCCAGCTTATAAAACCCAGATCTTGTGTCTACTAAACACAGCCCTCATTCTATGAGTCTGCCCTTCACTCCCATCATGCACAGCTTGTGCGCCTCACCCTCAGTTTGACAGATCACAGAACATTCTGCTTAAGATCAATACTACAGCAACATGAAGCAGGTATATGTATAAACCACTTTCTATACACATCACTTGCATTTTAAAGAAATTCCATATGTTTGCTAAAAGCCTTCTTTTTTTTTTTGTAAAGGCAGCAGGGTTATCAATAAGCACTCACTTGTTAAACTAGTGCATAGTTATTTCTTTATATTTTAAATATTTTTGGAATTAAACGACACACTTAGCCTTTTAAAAGTCTGAAACGTAAATGGAACATAAAAAAGGCATTTTACGGTAATTTTAATAATGTTTACCTAGCTACTTCAGGTTCTCTGTTTTATGTATTTAAGCAGATTTTCAGGGGGGAAATGATATATCTGTGTACCTATGTGCATTCACAAGACAAGAGCAGCACATAAAGGGCCAGATTACGAGTGGAGCGCTAACCCGACAAGCACAAAAAGCTAAAGTTAGAATATCGCACGTATTCATCCATCTGTAAATACATATATAAACATAAAAATACATACATAACACCTGAGACCTCATATCTTTGAGCCCTTATAAATATTGTGTGCACTACTTTTATAAATAATTTTTATTAGATGGTGTTATTATGAGTGTAACTGTACCTTGCATTATATTTTTGTGCAAAACAGTTAACCAGACCTCTGAAGTTGTGGAAATCATTTTAGCGTAATCATGATTGCGCTCAAGCGATAGCCTTTACTTTCAACTTGTAATACCAGCAGTAAGCCCAATGAGCGCAAACACCCACGATAAACCCCTTATCCCTCAGGCGCAATCGTTTGTGCTCCACTCGTAACCTGGCTCTAAATTGGGGCCTGGTTTATTAAACTTTAGATAAGGAGCCACTCAAAAGCTTGAGACACAAAATACATGTTCTAAAGAAGTAGCGGGCACCCAGCTTCTTATGAGACTTCTTACACAATCCCTACTGTACTCAAAAACACATGGGATGGGATGTCCTTAGAAACACATATATTCCATTTTATCTAATGCAACACCAGCTGTAACTCTCTAGTACTTTAGCAACCGTAAAAGCAAAATGAAACTGTTATAATTCATATAGAACTTACAAGAAATGTAAACAACTTTCCAGTTTACTTCTATAATGAAATTAGCTTTGTTCTCTTGGTATCATTTGTTGAGAACCATACCTAGGTAGACTCAGGAGCAGACACACATTACTGGGAGCTAGCTGCTGTTTGGTGGCTGCACATTTATGCCTTTTGCCATTGGCTCACCTGATTTAGTCAGTTAGCTCTCAGTACCCCCTTGAGGGGCTTAAAAACATAGGTATAGACAAATAGTAATGCAATGAGAAAAACTTCTGATGCATTAGAGCATTTTCCCATTGTTGCTTTATGTCCCCAGAAGTGCATATTGTGTCCCAGCTGTGCTTTTTTTAGTTATTTGTTTAGAAGGTTGTGTGACTCGCTGGTACATTGTCTCATTAAACACATTTTTTGTTGTTGTTATGAATATAATTTTAACTAAACATAAAAAAATCACAATTGGCCTGACAACTGTTGCAAGAAAAATGTGATATTTGGTCATAACAGAGTGCAATTGTAAAGTTTCCATATAAGAAAACATGTCGAGCTCAACTCACTTGAAATGAAAGGGTTAATTAGATGAACAGTATATTCTTAAAGGACCAGTAAATACAGTAGATTTGCATAATCAACCAAGACAATGCAACAGAACTTCAAATGAGTAATATTTTTTTCCTTGCAAATTTTAGTTCTATCTATTTCCACTCCTCATGTATCATGTGACAGCCATCAGCCAATCACAAATGCATATACGTATATTCTGTGAATTCTTACACATGCTCAGTAGGAGCTGGTGACTCAAAAAGTGTAAATATAAAAAGACTGTGCACATTTTGCTAATGGAAGTAAATTGTAAAGTTGTTTAAAATTGCACGCTCTATCTGAATCATGAAAGTTTATTTTTGACTTGAGTGTCCCTTTAAGTAATATAAGGTTTGTTCATTTTCAGAGGAACCATTTTCCTGTCAAACAGATTCAATCATAATGTTCATCTAAAGTTTAGTATATGAAGGGAGAAGGGTGAAAGAAGAGGTTTGGGGACTTGTGGAAAAAGTGAATATTTAATGGAGTTTTAATGTTATCTATAATTATGAAAATCTATTTTGCTGATATTTATTTTACCTGTTTTCTACCATAGGATAGAATGGCACCAGTTAGATCTCGAAGTGTGTTGAGCTCAAGTCTGAACTTTCCATTCCTCTTTCGATGACCTTTCCTATCCTGTGACCTATACCATGCAGGTAACGCCAGATCCTCAGAGAACAGGACCAGAGCTCCCTTCCTGGTACTAAAGGTTTTGTGTGTGGGGAGTTCCCAGCAGCCATGGGAGGAACATTCCCTTCTGAGAAATCGTCTGGTGTTGAAAATTTGATAAGATCTCCAGTTGAAGTAATCCTAAAACATATAAAAAATACATATTTCAGCAACAAAGTTAAGATAGATAAGTAAAAGTTAAAGTAGTCGGAACGTCAAAATGACCCTTGCATGAGTCAGATAGAGCTTGTCATTTTAAGACACTTCTGTTTTCAATTTTACTTTGTTCTCTTGGTATCCATTGTTTAAAAATAATATTTAAATATACACACTACTGGGAGCTTGCTGGTGATTAGTGACTATACACGTGTCTCTTGTCATTTGTTCACAATATGTTTTCATCTAGCTCTCAGTTGCGCATTGCTGTTCTGGAACTGACTATAACTATGTGTTTAATTCCTTTGCAGCAGTTAAACATACAGTTATATATCGGCAATAGTGCAATAATTAAATGCTGTAACATAGAGCATTTATTGTTGCATTTGTATAGCCCTTTAAGACATTTTACAACAAATAAAATGGTAAGGCTAGAAACTCTAAATCTTTAATATGTGTTTCTTTGATGAGTCTTAACTGCTGGGTATATGGCTCTGTGCCATACGTAGGATGTACCAAGACATTTTTTTTAATCTTTTTGGATTATGGTAGTGTGAGTTTTTGGATGCAAAAAAGAAGATTGTGGCTGCTTCTCAACATGATTTACATCAAGGGCGGTTGCAACAAGATGCATTAAATATACATTTAATGAAAGCCCAGCTAGAGGTTTTTTTGTTTGTTTGTTTGTTTCTTTGTTAAAGGACAATTAAATACAGTAGAACCGCATAATCAACAAGTGCATAATCAAAAGACAACACAATAGCACTTACTCAATTTTAAATGAGTAGTAGATTTTTTGACAAATTAAAGGATTTATTTCAATTTTGCCGTCCCTCTGTATCATGTGACAAAAACAGCAGAAGTCCACAGCACCAAATAAAGAGGAATATTCTTGTCTTTATGTCTTTTATTTTCTTTAGCTTACAAAAAGCAAGAAGGCACACAGCAACAACAAAAGCAAAGTTTCGGGTTATTCACCCTTAATCATGCTTTTTGTAAGCTAAAGAAAATAAAAGACATAAAGACAAGAATATTCCTCTTTATTTGGTGCTGTGGACTTCTGCTGTTTTGGTTACACTGAGAGGCGTTTGCAGTGGCCTTCAACCACTTGCACCAGGTATTGTGCTGTTTTTCTATACTGGACTGTATCATGTGACAGCCATCAGCCAATCATAGATTGATATAAGATGTGAACTTCTGCACATGCTCATTACTAGCTGGTGCGTCAGAAAGTGTGCACATAAAAAGACTGTGAACAATTTTATAATGGAAGTAAATTGTAAAGTCTATTAAAACTGCATGCTCTGTCTGAATCATGATAGTTTCATTTTAACTTTAGTGTCCTTTTAACCATAAGAGTGAGCAGGTACTGCGGCAGTCCTACCAGGAGACAATAAAGAGAGGGGTTAAGCACATTATAAATTTCACTGTAACAACAGTACTGCAGGTATCACTATATTGGAGCCATAGGGGCCGAATTATCAAGCTCCGAATGGAAGGCTCGCCGGAAACAGAAGTTATGAAGCAGAGGTCTAAAGACCGATGCTCCATAACTTGTCCGCTTGCTCTGAGGCGGCGGACAAAAATCAACCTGATCAAATACGATCGGGTTGATTGACACCCCCTGCTAGCGGCTGATTGGCCGCGAATCTACAGGGGGCGGTATTGGACAAGCAGTTCTGGTGAACTGCTTGTGCAATGATAAATGCCAACAGCGTATGCTGTCGGCATTTATCGATGTGCAGCGGACATGATACGCTACATCGTATCATGTCCGCTCGCACTTTGATAAATATGCCCCATAGTGATTAGCTTTAATTGGGGTTGAAGGCAAGGTCACTGGGTTCGTAGCCAGATAAGTTAGTGTTAAAAAAGTTGGGGGTGAGATTTGTCGCAGTTAACGGGGGTTAAACTCTGGGTACTGTACTAAATCATTATCAATTAACTACTTAGACTACTTTGTGGCTGGTATGTGTACTTCGTGCTATGTCAAAGTTGTAGTAATGAGCATTGCAACAGCTATAGCAACAGGTATGCAATTGTGTTGCTTTTATTGTTTAGCGGATCCCATAGAAAGTAATAGATGTCGCCATTTCATGCAAGCTGTCATAATTGTGGCTGCAACCTACTTAAAGGGACAGTAAACGCTTTTATATTGCAGTATAAAATGCTTAATTAGGCACAGTAAAACAATATTGCAATACACATTTGTTATTTATGTTGTCCCCTTTTCCTCTCATTTAATTCTGAAAATTTGGGATTTTCCAGTCCTGACAATTTAAAAAAGAGCACATGACAGGCAATCTAGATTTTGTTAACACAGTGACTTTGACAATCCCTGTCATCTCCAAACTCAAGTCAAGATCAGATCCTCCAAATAAGGAAAGTCATGGGTGGAGTCTGACCATTTAAATAATCTGGTGATATGTTAACCTATTGGAAGACTGACAATGTGTTTACTGTTCCTTTAATTGTTAAAGGGACAGTCTACTCCAAAAATGTTGCTGTTTAGAAATTTAGACAATCCCTTTATTACCTAATCCCCAGTTTTGCATAACCAACACAGTTATAATAATATGCTTTTTACTTCTGTGATTACCTTGTATCTAAGCCTCTGCAGACTGCCTCCTTATCTCAGTGCTATTTACAGACTTGCATTTTATCCAATTAGTGCTAACTCGTGAATAACTCCACAGGAGTGAGCACAATGTTATCTATATGGCACACATGAACGAGCAGTGTCTTGCTGTGAAAAGCTATAAAAATGCACTGAGATAAAGGTGGCCTGCAGGGGCTCAGAAAAAAAGGCTATCTATCTTTTTAAACAATAAACATTTTGGAGTATACTGTCCCTTTAACAGAGACTTAATCACACACAATCCGAAATCTATAGACACAAGATTGTCACAAAGAGTTTAGCTCTGGGTAGAATTGTGGCAAAAGTGAGTTCTATCTGTGTTTCAACAAAAAAGATGAGAGGACCACTAAACGCAGTGCAATAACATCATCAGTAAATGCAATTATAAGAAAATACAAAAGCACTTAGCTTGAATTTCAAATGAATAGTAGATTTCTTTCTGACAAATCTTAAAGTTAGTTGTATTTTTCCTACCACTGCATCATGTGACAGCTATCAACCAATCACAAAATGCATATACATATTTTCTGTACATTCTTGCACATATTAGTAGGAACTGGTGCCTCAGAAAGATTTTACACATTTAGATAATGGAAGTGAATTTAAAATGATGTGCTCTATCTTAATCATTAAAGTTTAATTTTAAATTTAGTGATCCTTTAAATACACTTTTAAAAGTAAGCCATAGCCAGATATTGATAAACTAAAGATCAAAAGAGCTTAAAATATCTGAGTCAAAATGCTGCAGTTCCCTGGCCCCAGATCTTAAACATCAATATTATAGGCCTCTGACCCCAAAGCTTTTAATGCTATTACTGGCCATATATCACACCTATATAGCATGCAAACATAATCAAAGGTTTACTTCCCATAAGGATCTGATTATTACAGTCTGACTTAAATTACAATAATCCGTGTTATCTCTGGCTGGAACCTACTCATTCGACAAGTAGAAAAGGTCAAGATTTTTTATTTTTTTTGTGGAGACTGGCAATCTGCTTTGAAAATGACTTGGCTATTGATTTGAGTGTTGATGAATATTATATCTCGTACCCTGTAGTCTGTGGGCCAAAGTGCACCCAGGCAGATATCTCAAGTGCTTGAGGAGATCAGTAGAGCTTTTAGACACAAATCCCTGACAACAAATGTGATGTGTTTATCATCTCATTAATCATACGTTGTACATGCTGATAAAAAAGAAGGGCCAACAAGATCCTTCTGTCTCCAGGAATATAAGAAACTTCAGTCTATTTTTAGGAGTGTGACTTCCACAATTTCCAAGCATGGATGGCAAAGCCTTTCCAAATGTATGTACTTATCAAAGTCATTTGTCAAACGTTACCTTAATATTGCAATACAAAGGGCTAGATTACAAGTGGAGCGCAAAAATATTAGCACTATTGTGTATTAATACGGCTTGAGTGTAACCAATAGCGCTTCTATTTTTGTGATCCCATGTTAATTGTTAATAGCTTGAACAATAGTCTGCATGTCATAT
This sequence comes from Bombina bombina, assembly GCF_027579735.1. Classification (NCBI taxonomy): domain Eukaryota; kingdom Metazoa; phylum Chordata; class Amphibia; order Anura; family Bombinatoridae; genus Bombina; species Bombina bombina. The sequence continues at coordinate 547,797,460 of NC_069499.1, forward strand.
AGAGCAGGTGTGCTTATTCCCTCCAAGGGAGTGTGTAGTAAAATTTGTAACGGATATTGCTCGAGTGCTAAGACGATGGTGTGCAAGTAGTGGAGTTCTTCATGTGCTATATTATTAAAGGAATAGAAGGTCAACATTGAAACGTGCATTGGTGCATTTCAACTTTAAATAGAGGCATTTTTGCAATATATTATACTATACAATTAAAGGGATAGAAAGGTCAACATTGAAATGTGCAGGGTGCAGGGAAGCATTTTTGCAATAAACCTCCATTAACAAAAGTGTTAGTGCTAGTAAAAGTAATTACTGGTTTTCCGCTGCATATGCACATATGCTGTGAGGGCTTGTGCACCAGTATTTAAATACCACACCTTCTCATAGAGTCAGCAGCTTGAATACTGGCGCACAGGCCCTCACAGCCTATGTACGTATGCCACTGAAAAAAGTAATAACTTTTATTAGAAGCATTTTTTGTTAATGGAAGTAGATATAAGATTGAAATGTACCCATTCACACTTCAGTTGTGACCTTTCTATCCCTTTTAATAATAATAATAATGGTTTACTTCCGGTCTTAAAATTGGCTACTTTCAACAGTGCTAGTTTTGATTACGCTTAAGCACAACACGTAACTTACCACTTGTAAAATAAGTGCAATGAGGGCACTAATAGTGATGCCTACGCTATTCATTTAAAGTATAGAGCATGCTAAAAAGATGGCAAACTTCAAAACAACTGAGATATTTGCTAAGAAAATGACAATGGATAGCTGTGTTGAGTCTAGTAAAAAAATCTAGATTGGTTCCTCCAAATAAGGCAAGTGGTGGCTGGAGTTTGGCTATTGAAAACCAAATGCAATTATATGAAATTACAAGATGTATTATTACACTTGTTTAAAGGCCCATTACAGTCAAAAAATTGAATGTAATTTTATGACTATTGACACTATACTACTGTGTGTTTAACCCACACGAAGTGGTTAAACATACAGTGGAAATACTGCTAGGGACTCGCAGAGTTGCATGACTAGTGCTGATTGGATCAGCTGCAGTTTCCGCTCTGGACCATCAGTGCTCTGTAATTAGAGGATATCATTTGTGACTATAATGGCCTTTTAACCTCTGGAGTGTGGTTATATATATATATATTTCAGGGGCAGAACTACCATTGGTGCAGCAGGTCCAACTTTTTATGTACAGGTGCATCCTATCTATCTATCTATCTATCTATCTATCTATCTATCTATCTGTCTGTCTGTCTGTCTGTCTGTCTGTCTGTCTGTCTGTCTGTCTGTCTGTCTGTCTGTCTGTCTGTCTGTCTGTCTTTCTATCTATCTATCTATCTATCTATCTATCTGTCTGTCTGTCTTTCTTTCTTTCTATCTATCTATCTATCTATCATCAGCAATAGATTAAGGTTCCCTAGCATGACTTTGCAGAGGTTAAATACATAACTGAAAAAATATTTTATTATTGTATTAACATATAATATTAATGCTGAATTTAATAATAATTAATCAAATTAAAAAAACACAATATCATCCATAATAAGTAAAGTTTTAAAGGACATAACATTGTCTAATGCAGTAGAGCATTATATGATTCCACTACTGCTTGTACAGAACTATAGGGGTGATTCCCCTGCAGTGGGTTTTGGTGGATAACAATTTCTGAACTTCAGCCAGTATTGTCAGTGTGTTTTTCCAATCCCAAAATGCTTCTGCTGTCAATGACTCTTGAACTTGAACTTGTTATCTCCCGAAAACAACACAAAACCGCAATTTGCCTTTTTAGTCTCCAGATTTCCAAAAAAACAAATGGATAATTAATGAGAAACAAAATTGCATAAGTTTAGCAATTACATCATAGTCTGAAGGGGCTGTATGTTGGCTGATCTCCTTTTAATAGTGTAGTGATGTTAACATTTGACATGTGTGAAGTTAACCCGCTGTGCTCTGAAACATAGAGAAATGTGTGTCTGTCTCTTTAAATCCATATGGTTAGCATATGTGTTTGTTGGGTTATTGTTTTTGTTATTTTTTTTGTATCAAACTTTAAATGACTGAGCAGGTAGCATTTGTTGTTGTTTTGTGATGTTGCTCCCTAACGTCATCCAGTATAGCGGAGATAATGCCAATGTGTTTTCCATTCACAAAACCAATGATTCATTCTAAAACTTTTTGGGTTATTCATTAATAATTAAAAAAATGCTGTCCTGGTTTATCAAGCCCCTTTAGCTGTTGCATTTGATATGTGAATATTAATCCCATAAATGTGCTTTATTTTGGATTGTGATTTGCCTTAAAAGGGGCATTCAGTCAAAATGTAAAAGCACATATATAAATTATACCTTTGAATAGAAACATATTTCCCGTATACATGTACAGGGAGTGCAGAATTATTAGGCAAGTTGTATTTTTGAGGATTAATTTTATTATTGAACAACAACCATGTTCTCAATGAACCCAAAAAACTCATTAATATCAAAGCTGAATAGTTTTGGAAGTAGTTTTTAGTTTGTTTTTAGTTATAGCTATTTTAGGGGGATATCTGTGTGTGCAGGTGACTATTACTGTGCATAATTATTAGGCAACTTAACAAAAAACAAATATATACCCATTTCAATTATTTATTTTTACCAGTGAAACCAATATAACATCTCAACATTCACAAATATACATTTCTGACATTCAAAAACAAAACAAAAACAAATCAGTGACCAATATAGCCACCTTGTTCACCATCAACATTGCGTGCAGCAGCAACCACAGCCTCCCAGACACTGTTCAGAGAGGTGTACTGTTTTCCCTCCTTGTAAATCTCACATTTGATGATGGACCACAGGTTCTCAATGGGGTTCAGATCAGGTGAACAAGGAGGCCATGTCATTAGATTTTCTTCTTTTATACCCTTTCTTGCCAGCCACGCTGTGGAGTACTTGGACACGTGTGATGGAGCATTGTCCTGCATGAAAATCATGTTTTTCTTGAAGGATGCAGACTTCTTCCTGTACCACTGCTTGAAGAAGGTGTCTTCCAGAAACTGGCAGTAGGACTGGGAGTTGAGCTTGACTCCATCCTCAACCCAAAAAGGCCCCACAAGCTCATCTTTGATGATACCAGCCCAAACCAGTACTCCACCTCCACCTTGCTGGCGTCTGAGTCGGACTGGAGCTCTCTGCCCTTTACCAATCCAGCCACGGGCCCATCCATCTGGCCCATCAAGACTCACTCTCATTTCATCAGTCCATAAAACCTTAGAAAAATCAGTCTTGAGATATTTCTTGGCCCAGTCTTGACGTTTCAGCTTGTGTGTCTTGTTCAGTGGTGGTCGTCTTTCAGCCTTTCTTACCTTGGCCATGTCTCTGAGTATTGCACACCTTTTGGGCACTCCAGTGATGTTGCAGCTCTGAAATATGGCCAAACTGGTGGCAAGTGGCATCTTGGCAGCTGCACGCTTGACTTTTCTCAGTTCATGGGCAGTTATTTTGCGCCTTGGTTTTTCCACACGCTTCTTGCGACCCTGTTGACTATTTTGAATGAAACGCTTGATTGTTCGATGATCACGCTTCAGAAGCTTTGCAATTTTAAGAGTGCTGCATCCCTCTGCAAGATATCTCACTATTTTTGACTTTTCTGAGCCTGTCAAGTCCTTCTTTTGACCCATTTTGCCAAAGGAAAGGAAGTTGCCTAATAATTATGCACACCTGATATAGGGTGTTGATGTCATTAGACCACACCCCTTCTCATTACAGAGATGCACATCACCTAATATGCTTAATTGGTAGTAGGCTTTCGAGCCTATACAGCTTGGAGTAAGACAACATGCATAAAGAGGATGATGTGGTCAAAATACTCATTTGCCTAATAATTCTGCACTCCCTGTATTGGCAAAAATGATTCTAGTAAATGTTATCACTGTTTTAATGTTAAAAAAAAAATTCTGCACGTGCATGTGAAGCATAGCTAGATATTCTCAGCGCACCAGCGTTTTAAATACTGCAGCTGCTCAGAGCGCCATTGGGGTTGTATTATGTCAGCAATTAAAAAATTGAGGGCTAGATTAAAAGTGGCGCACAAACAATTGTGCTAGTATTATTGCCATTGTTTAGGTCCCCTTTCCATTGTGCTGATATAACAAGTTGAGCGCAACCGTGATTTCGCTAGCGCAATCTTGATCTACATGAGTATCTGTACCGCAATCTCAGAGAAGTGGTTAACTGTTTTCCAAAAATGAAAAGTTGCACAAATCACTTTAAAAATACATTACAAAGTACAGTTACACTCATAATAACACTAATAAAAATTATTTTATAAAATAAAAAAAGATATGAGATCTCGGTTGTTAGAAAAAAAAGCTGCATAAGGGCTTTTACATTGAGATACATACATATACATTGCTAAATATTGATATGTATGTATATATATATATATGTCTATATATGTGTATATATGTATATACAGACACATATACACATATAAACACATAAATATATAAGTACACATATATAGACATAGTGTATATATAAGTGCATTGGAGCCCTTTGCAGTTAAGTAGATGAAAACTTCTAAAACCATATTTATGCAATATTCATATTTAATAAAGGTTTTAACTATTATTATTATTATTATCATTTATTTGTATAGCGCCGCGCTGGGTACAATGATAGGGGTATACAATGACAAAGATTTGTGATAAAATACAAAACATAACAAAACAAAACAAATCTAGTACAGGAGGAAGAGGGCCCTGCTCCGGAGAGCTCACAGTCTATAGGTTTAGGGTGCAGAGACATAAGGTTGGGGTAGCTTGTTACATCGGTTGTAGTTGCAGTAGTGAGTCAGGCAGTTCATGTATTAGTTTGGTTCGGATGCGGGATGGAGGAGAGATGGTAAGCCTCTCTGTATAGGTGGGTTTTCAAGGATAGTCTGAAGCTATACAAGGTTGGAGACAGTCTAATGGAGTGGGGTAGAGAGTTCCAGAGGACAGGAGCAGCACGTGCAAAGTTTTGGAGGCGGGAGTGGGACGTAGAGATAACAGGAGTGTAGAGACGTAGTTCAGAGGTTGATCAAAGAAGACGGGACGGGGAATATTTCACGATGAGAGAGGAAATATAGTTGGGAGTTAGACTGTTTAGTGCTTTGTAGGTTAGGGCTAATACTTTAAATTGTATTCTGGAGTGTATGGGGAGCCAGTATAGAGACTGGCAGAGCGTAGCAGTTGATGTAGATAGTCGACTTAGGTGGATGAGTCTAGCAGAAGCATTCATAATAGAATGGAGGGAGGAGAGGCGGTGTTTTGGAAGGCCATTTAGGAGTAGATTGCAATAATCAATGCGTGACAAAATGAGGTAATGAATAAGTATTTTTGTAGTTTTTTGAGTAAGGAAGGGACGAATTCTGGAAATGTTGCGTAGGTGTGAACGGCAGGATTTGGTAAGCGCTTGTATATGTGGGTTGAATGTGAGTTCTGAGTCTAGTGTGACCCCAAGGCAGCAGACCTGGGGTGAGGTGTTGAGAATAGAGTCTCCAACCATCAGAGAAATGTCAGGTGTCTGATGTCTCGAAGAGGGGGGGATAAGAAGCAGCTCAGTTTTGGACAGATTGAGTTGGAGGTAGTGTGAAGACATCCAAGAGAAAATTGCAGAGAGGCAGTCAGAAATCTGGTTGAGTAAAGAGGGAGAGATATCAGGAGAGGAAAGATAGATTTGGGTATCATCAGCATATAGGTGGTACTGGAATCCAAAGGAGGCTATAAGTTTTCCAAGGCAGGATGTATAAAGAGAGAAAAGCAAGGGGCCCAAGACAGAGCCTTGCGGTACTCCAACTGAGAGAGGCATAAGATCACAAGATATGTTTTTAAAGGAAACTGAAAACGAGCGGTTTGAAAGATATGATGCAAACCAGGAGAGGGCTGTGTCACGGATGCCAAATGAATGTAGTATTTTTAGGAGGAGAGGATGGTTAACTGTGTCAAAGGCAGCAGACAGGTCAAGAAGAATTAGTAAGGAGTAATGGCTTTTTGCTTTAGGTGATAACAGGTCATTTGTTACTTTAGCAAGAGCGGTTTCTGTTGAGTGTTTAGGGTGTAAACCAGATTGTAGTCAATCAAGTAAGGAGTTAGTTGTGAGAAATTGAGTTAGCCAATTATAGACTAGTCTTTCCAATAATTTTGAAGCAAAGGGAAGTAAGAAGACCGGTCGATAGTTAGAAGGCGTGGAGGGGTCAAGCGAGGGTTGTGAGATGAGCCAAGGATAGGAGTGCAGAGGCTTCTTCCTCTGTTACAGGAGGGTAGTAGCATAGATTTTTGTTAATAGAAGTGGTGGGTAGGATTGCTGGGTTTGCGGGGTGCGAGGTGCAGATCTCTTTTCTAATTGTGTCAATTTTATTTTTGAAGTGATCAGCAATAATTTGAGCAGTGAGGTTGGTAGTGGGCGGGGGGCAGGCGGACGTAGAAGGGAGTTAAAGGTTGAGAACAGTTTTCTGGGGTTGGATGCGTGAGATGACACAAGGGAGGAGAAATAGACTTGTTTGGCCAGGCTGAGCGCAGAGTTGTAGGACTTAAGGGTGAATTTATATTGTTGGAAATCAGCACAGGTGTGTGATTTCCTCCACTGCCGTTCAGCAGCCCGTGAGCATCGCTGAAGATATCTGGTTAACTAAGTATTTACTGTAAATATTTCACATTCCAATGTTCTGTACATAGAGAAATATGTTTTAATTATCCTCTATATATATCTGTACATATCTATACCTATATATAATCATGTGTGTATATATACATATATATATATATATATATATATATATATATATATATATATATGTATAAATATATATATATATTTGTTAAATGAACCATCAGATATATGTAGAAATATTTAATTATGAATAAATAGAACATATTCCGTTATGTAAAGAACACTGGAAAATTAAATATTCCTATATTCATGTCAGGTTAGAGCTATATGCTATGTTGTTTGTTTGATAGTGAGGTGTTTTTTTCCAACTTTTTTTCTCTCCATTGACTGCTATGGGGAATGTGAATATGCCATAGTGTTTGCACGATAGTGGGGTGTTAAGTTACGGGTGAATGCATAAATGCAACCTGATTTTTGGATTTCAACTTTATTATTATTTTGGTTACCACTTGTATTCTAGCCCTGAGTCATTACCAGATGGTACAATCACCTTAGGCTCTTTGAGCAAGTGCTGTGTTTAAAAAGCTGATGCAGGGAGCATATTTAAATATACTTTTGGAACAGCTATAGCTTTTGTTAAAAGCATTTTGCTAATACAGGTATACCTCACTTTACAGCGCTTCACTTTACAGCGATTCACTAATACAGCGCTTTGTGGAGCTGAAGTTCAACCTCCAAGGATTTTGAAACAGTGCTATAATCATCGTGAGATTGTGAGAAAAGTGACTGGCACCATTTTCTTATGCGCAGTTCACTCTGTTTACAGCACTACAGTGCAATCTGTGTCTCAGTGTTATAGTCTGGCAAATTTTACTACAGTCATTGTCACTATTTTACAGGTACAGTATTTATTGAATACTAATTGAATACTGTGCTCTGCGAGTGTTAAACTAAACATATCACTATTGCACCCCTAATATATGTTAGTTCAAACATGTTTTAAAGTTTTTAAACACACTGGCAACTGAAAAGAAAGCTAAAACGGCCTTGTTTCACTTTAAGGCGCTTTTCACTTTACAGCGAGGCTCCGGTCCCTAACCCGCTGTATGAGCGGGGTATACCTGTATATGTATATTACAAAAATGTTTTTATTCAAAACTGAAATGCATCCATGTGGACTCCAATTTTGGTTGGAATGTTCCTTTAAGCCTCTTTAAAGTGAATGTAAAGTTTGATGATTCAGTGCCCGATTTTTTAAAATCCTATTAAAAACAAGGGCACTTTCATTCATCAAACTTTACATTTCACTTGTTTTGTTAAAATACTTACCTTTTAATCTTGAAAGCCGCTCCAGCGATTCCCCCTCCTGCCGCTTATCACTTCATACCTCAGCAATGACGAATACGGCATCCTGCAATCACAGCTTCCCCCCCAGGGGAATCATTGTCTGAGGCAACAGGTGATTGGAGGAAGCCAGATTTGTCATTTTTGACATATGAAGAGACTTGCGATGGGCGGGGGAAGCGCTGGAGCGGCTTTTTTACAAAACAAGTGAAATGTAAAGTTTGATGAATGAAAGTGCCCCTGTTTTTAATAGGGGTTTTAAAAACCGGGCACTGATTCATCAAACTTGACATTCACTTTAACTATGTTTTTATATAGGAGTTAGATTTGCGGAATTGCTTTCTAGCATTGATAGTAACAACATAAAAAATGTGACTGTTTAAGCAAAATAATTAAACAAATATATATATTATTATTTTTTTCCTGAAAATACATCTTTGCTGGCACACCAAAAATAAGTTGTGTGTAATAGTCACATGATACTGCAACTCCCTTCTACCTCTCATGCCGCAAGCTTATACTGTTATAGGATGATTTGTAGTAAATAAAACAGATTGCAAGTTATTTTACATCAGTATATTCTTTAAATGGTAACTTTGCTTTTTCTACAGTTTACATCTCAGTGATTGAGAGAAAACTACTGCTGTATCCTTGTATGTTTCTTACCTCAGGTTCATAGTGAATCTCTATCTTCTCCTGAGTAGTTTTGACCAGCTGTGCATTCCCACGGCTTAACAGGGAAAGGGCTGACATCTTTCATGGCAGAAGTTCCCCTCAGTTGTATCTACTAATTCCCCAGAACAAACAGTGGTGACATATCGTGTTCCAACAATAAACTGAAGTCAGCCCTTTTTGGGCTTCCTGCAAAGCATTTAATAGCACCAAGGGTAAGAAATCATAAGCTGCATTGATGAAATTAATGCCTGATGGCTTCTCATGTAGAATACAAAGTGGGTCTTCAACATATAATCCCTAGATGTGTCCCTGATTCTGCCTCAGCCTGCTCGTTTCTCTTGCTTACACCCAGCTTTTGTTGTCTTTCCTTCACTGGTTGCTAACCTGCACCATTTGAACATTTTTGAAACTCCTCATTGTTAAAAGAGGCTGTTTCTATTGTTGCCTTGGCAGCAAATAGAGGAATTAAAATCCCTGAGGGACAGTATGAAAATGCACTGGAGGAATTGTATATAAATGACAGTTATTAGGAACATTTTATGTTATATTTATAAGAAATAAGGTAAGCATATGTGTATTTTAACAGCTTAATAAATATATTTTTTCTTTTACTCAGTCATATTAAAGGGATATTAAACTCCAACACTTTCCTTTGTGATTCAGACAGAGAATACAATTTTAAAAAGTTTCCATTTAACTTCTAGTATCAAATTTGCTTTGTGCCAATGGCGTTTCAACAAAATATACCAAGAGAATGAAGAAAAATTTGATAATAGAAGTAAATTAGAAAGTTATTAAAAATTGCATGCTCTTTCTAAATAATGAAGGAAAAATTCTGTTTCATGTCCTTTTAACTCCTTAATGACCGACGTACCATGTACGTCACATGGTCTCACTTGAGCACTAACACCATGGTGCTCATGGGTTAGTGCTCATACTACAAGTTGAATGTAAAAATGTTACAGGCGAGCGAAACCTGAGGACTTCCGATATTGCAATAGAATTAACTTCTTCTACTCACAGACGCACTGATAACCAAAACCTAACAGTTATTGCTTGTGTGCTAACCCAAAGCCATATTAAACCCACAGTACTATACCCAAACATTTTCTTCTATGTTAAGAATATTGAAATGTAAAATATTCATAACGCGCTTCGGGTTTCGCGCTGTAGGTCTAAAGCATTGTCAAGGTTGGCGCACATGAAGTATTAGTTATCTTAAGGCACGTTATGTAAATATTAAATATAAAATATTAACAAATTATTAATAACTAGTACTAAAGCCCGTGTACACGGGCCATTTTTTGCAGTACAGCGGTCCCACCCCTTGCTCTCACCCCCTCTCTATTGCTCTCTCTCCCCCTCTCTTTTGCTTTCTCTCCCCCCTCTCCTTTGCACTCTACCCTCTTTTGCTCTCTCTCTCTCCCCTTTTTTGGCTCTCTCTGCCCCCTCTTTTGTTCTCTCCCCCCTCTTTGGCTCTCTCCCCCCTCTTTGGCTCTCTCTCCCCCCTCTTTGGCTCTCTCTCCCCCTTCTTTGGCTCTCTCTCCCCCCCTCTTTTGTTCTCTCCCCCCTCTTTGGCTCTCTCTCCCCCCTCTTTGGCTCTCTCTGCCCCCTCTTTTGTTTTCTCCCCCCTCTTTGTCTCTCTCTTCCCCCTCTTTGGCTCTCTCCCCCCTCTTTGGCTCTCTCTGCCCCCTCTTTTGTTCTCTCCCCCTCTTTTGCTCTCTCTCTCCCCTCTTTGGCTCTCTCCCCCCTTTCTTTTGCTCTCTCTGACCCTCTTTTGTTCTCTCCCCCCTCTTTGGCTCTCTCTCCCCACTCTTTGGCTCTCTCTGCCCCCTCATTGGCTCTCTCTGCCCCCTGTTTGGCTCTCTTCCCCCCTCTTTTGTTCTCTCCCCCCTCTTTGGCTCTCCCCCCCCCCCTCTATTTGTCTCTCTCCCCCCTCTTTGTCTCTCTCTCACCATTCTTCGGCTCTCTCTGCCCCATCTTTTGTTCTCTCCCCCCTCTATTTGGCTCTCTCTGCCCCCTCTTTTGTTCTCTCCCCCCTCTATTTGGCTCTCTCCCCCATATATTTGGCTCTCTCCCCCCTTCTTTGGCCCTTCTCCCCCCTTCTTTGGGCCTTCTCCCCCCTCTCTTGCTCCCTCTCTTGCCACGCCCCCTCACGGCGACACCCGCACGGCCACGCCCAATCGCGGTGACACCCCCACGACCACGCCCATTGCGGTGACACCCGCCCAGCCACGCCCCCATCGCGGCACTACATGGGAGGTGAGGTGAGTGACAGCTTGCATTGTCAAGGTTGGCGCACATGAAGTATTAGTTATCTTAAGGCACGTTATGTAAATATTAAATATAAAATATTAACAAATTATTAATAACTAGTACTAAAGCCCGTGTACACGGGCCATTTTTTGCAGTACAGCGGTCCCACCCCTTGCTCTCACCCCCTCTCTATTGCTCTCTCTCCCCCTCTCTTTTGCTTTCTCTCCCCCCTCTCCTTTGCACTCTACCCTCTTTTGCTCTCTCTCTCTCCCCTTTTTTGGCTCTCTCTGCCCCCCTCTTTTGTTCTCTCCCCCCTCTTTGGCTCTCTCCCCCCTCTTTGGCTCTCTCTCCCCCCTCTTTGGCTCTCTCTCCCCCCTCTTTGGCTCTCTCTCCCCCCCTCTTTTGTTCTCTCCCCCCTCTTTGTCTCTCTCTCCCCCCTCTTTGGCTCTCTCTGCCCCCTCTTTTGTTCTCTCCCCCCTCTTTGGCTCTCTCTCCCCCCTCTTTGGCTCTCTCCCCCCTCTTTGGCTCTCTCTGCCCCCTCTTTTGTTCTCTCCCCCTCTTTTGCTCTCTCTCTCCCCTCTTTGGCTCTCTCCCCCCTTTCTTTTGCTCTCTCTGCCCCCTCTTTTGTTCTCTCCCCCCTCTTTGGCTCTCTCTCCCCACTCTTTGGCTCTCTCTGCCCCCTCATTGGCTCTCTCTGCCCCCTGTTTGGCTCTCTTCCCAGCCTCTTTTGTTCTCTCCCCCCTCTTTGGCTCTCCCCCCCCCTCTATTTTCTCTCTCCCCCCTCTTTGGCTCTCTCTCACCATTCTTTGGCTCTCTCTGCCCCATCTTTTGTTCTCTCCCCCCTCTATTTGGCTCTCTCTGCCCCCTCTTTTGTTCTCTCCCCCCTCTATTTGGCTCTCTCCCCCATATATTTGGCTCTCTCCCCCCTTCTTTGGCCCTTCTCCCCCCTTCTTTGGGCCTTCTCCCCCCTCTCTTGCTCCCTCTCTTGCCACGCCCCCATCGTGGCACCCCGCCCGGCCACGCCCCCTCACGGCGACACCCGCACGGCCACGCCCAATCGCGGTGACACCCCCACGACCACGCCCATCGCGGTGACACCCGCCCGGCCACGCCCCCATCGTGGCACTACATGGGAGGTGAGGTGAGTGACAGCTTGCCTCGCGCTCCCCAGACCTCACAGCTGTTCAGCTTGTATGCTGTGTACCTCGCGCACGCCCGCTGTCACTCACCCCCCATGTAGCGCGCGGACGCTTCTCACAGCTGTTACTGGCCTCGCTGTACCTCGCGCACGCCCGCTGTCACATGGGAGCGCGGCCGCTTCTCACAGCTGTTACTGGCCTCGCTCCAAGCCGACACTGATCAAGGCCAGGTATGTTTGTCACGTGCAGTCTCTACTGCACATGACTGCATCTGACAAACATACTTGGCCAATTATTATATAGGATTATTTTAGTTACTGAAAAATATACATATATATATTTTAATGTTTTTTTAGAATTTTTAAGAACATCTATAATAATTATTTACTTTAATTATTATTATGTTTCAATATTGGATATTTAATAAATACATAACGCACCTTAACATAACTCATTTCGGGTTAGCTCATATGAGGAATTTGTGTACTCCTATCGGGTTTATGTGTGCACCAATAACACAAGTTATATTAAGGTGTGTTATGTATTTATTAAGTATAAAATATTGAAAAATATTAATAACTAATGTAAATAATTATTATACTGTAGATGTTCTTAAACAATCTTAATAAAAATAATTTTAATATATAAGTATATTTTTCAGTAACTACAGGGAGTGCAGAATTATTAGGCAAATGAGTATTTTGACCACATCATCCTCTTTATGCATGTTGTCTTACTCCAAGCTGTATAGGCTCGAAAGCCTACTACCAATTAAGCATATTAGGTGATGTGCATCTCTGTAATGAGAAGGGGTGTGGTCTAATGACATCAACACCCTATATCAGGTGTGCATAATTATTAGGCAACTTCCTTTCCTTTGGCAAAATGGGTCAAAAGAAGGACTTGACAGGCACAGAAAAGTCAAAAATAGTGAGATATCTTGCAGAGGGATGCAGCACTCTTAAAATTGCAAAGCTTCTGAAGCGCGATCATCGAACAATCAAGCGTTTCATTCAAAATAGTCAACAGGGTCGCAAGAAGCGTGTGGAAAAACCAAGGCGCAAAATAACTGCCCATGAACTGAGAAAAGTCAAGCGTGCAGCTGCCAAGATGCCACTTGCCACCAGTTTGGCCATATTTCAGAGCTGCAACATCACTGGAGTGCCCAAAAGCACAAGGTGTGCAATACTCAGAGACATGGCCAAGGTAAGAAAGGCTGAAAGACGACCACCACTGAACAAGACACACAAGCTGAAACGTCAAGACTGGGCCAAGAAATATCTCAAGACTGATTTTTCTAAGGTTTTATGGACTGATGAAATGAGAGTGAGTCTTGATGGGCCAGATGGATGGGCCCGTGGCTGGATTGGTAAAGGGCAGAGAGCTCCAGTCCGACTCAGACGCCAGCAAGGTGGAGGTGGAGTACTGGTTTGGGCTGGTATCATCAAAGATGAGCTTGTGGGGCCTTTTCGGGTTGAGGATGGAGTCAAGCTCAACTCCCAGTCCTACTGCCAGTTTCTGGAAGACACCTTCTTCAAGCAGTGGTACAGGAAGAAGTCTGCATCCTTCAAGAAAAACATGATTTTCATGCAGGACAATGCTCCATCACACGCGTCCAAGTACTCCACAGCGTGGCTGGCAAGAAAGGGTATAAAAGAAGAAAATCTAATGACATGGCCTCCTTGTTCATCTGATCTGAACCCCATTGAGAACCTGTGGTCCATCATCAAATGTGAGATTTACAAGGAGGGAAAACAGTACACCTCTCTGAACAGTGTCTGGGAGGCTGTGGTTGCTGCTGCACGCAATGTTGATGGTGAACAGATCAAAACACTGACAGAATCCATGGATGGCAGGCTTTTGAGTGTCCTTGCAAAGAAAGGTGGCTATATTGGTCACTGATTTGTTTTTGTTTTGTTTTTGAATGTCAGAAATGTATATTTGTGAATGTTGAGATGTTATATTGGTTTCACTGGTAAAAATAAATAATTGAAATGGGTATATATTTGTTTTTTGTTAAGTTGCCTAATAATTATGCACAGTAATAGTCACCTGCACACACAGATATCCCCCTAAAATAGCTATAACTAAAAACAAACTAAAAACTACTTCCAAAACTATTCAGCTTTGATATTAATGAGTTTTTTGGGTTCATTGAGAACATGGTTGTTGTTCAATAATAAAATTAATCCTCAAAAATACAACTTGCCTAATAATTCTGCACTCCCTGTATAATTATTCATAATTATTATTCATATTTTTCAATCATTTATATTTACATAACGAACTTTAAGATAACTAATTCTTCATGTGCAAAAACAAATGTGATGGTGCACAAAAAAGGATAAAGTCCCAGGTAATCACGGTGGTAATGCTCAGCAGGTGAACCTCATGGGAAAAAAGAAGAAACACATATAGTGAAGTTCTGTGGTTATGTGAAATTTACAACAGAACCTAGAAAAGGTACTCACATTGTCTAGAGCTTCAAAATCAAGCTCTAGATATATAGGCACCGGAAGCTCCTAATAGGAGGCAAGGCAAAGAAGGATGTTCCAGCTCCAAAGGATGAATCAGAAGTGGCTAAAAAGTATAACAAATTTATTAAAAACAAGTTACAAGGCATATAATGAGACTGTCCCAATAATAGACTACTACAAACAAAAGACTGTGTGTATCATAATGTCCAATGAATGCTCTGTTAGTCCAGTAAGGAACAAGGCTCCGCCCCTTTTGTGACGTCAATACTCCAACGATCGTTTCACCAATCACGGCTTGGCTTTTTCAAGGATGCATATGCTGTCAGCATTTAGCGATGTTAGGCAGACATGATCCGCTACGACATTTGCTAAATCTACCCCCATGTGTTTAACCCTTGCAAAGTAATTAAAGTCCTCTCCAGAGCAGCAATACATTTCTGGGACCTAGATGAATATATATGGTCAGTAGTGGACCTACTCAACAGAGGGCTCTTGTGCAAATATTTTTTTGGGCCCCCAAAGGTAACTCAGTAGTAATAAATATTAACAATAAACATGTTGCTCTGTAGAATGATTTTGAGGATAGATAAATAGATGGAGCTGCTACCTTACATAATAAAAGGCTACCCTTATTTAAGGTTGTACACATTCTGCATACGCCTATGTATAGACTGGTTGATATGGGCCCCCACAGCATTTGGGCCCTGGTGCCACAGCACATGTTGTACCAATGGTAGGTCTGCCCCTGCATCTGGTGAGCCAGTGATAAGAGGCAAATGTGTGCAGCCACCTAGCTAGCTCTCAAGTGTGCATTTCTGCTCCTGAGCCTACCTACATATTCTTTTCAACAAAAGAAGCTAACAAAGTAAATTTGATAACAAACGTAAACTGAAAAGTCCTTAAAATTGCATGTTCTGTAAGTTTAATTTTTACTATCATGGACCTTTAAGTAGGTGTAGATTTGCAAATAATGGGGTCAATCACAATCCTTTAAAAAGAATTATCAAATGTTTTTTTCTAAAAAATGACTCAGTAGTTAGTGGAAAATATTTTAGGCAACAGTTTCCACAACAAAATGTCAGACAGTTCTGGGTCTCTGGCTGTGCATTGTGCTGAGGTGGCTCTGGTGGTGTCTGTAAGGTCCTAAGCAAGAGTGGGGCAACCAGTATGGGCTTCTAAAAGGCAGTGCTGTAATTGTAACATTTACATTGGAACCAGAACACAACTGCTCCCATCCATTGTGTGTGTGTGTGTGTGTGGGTGGGAAGTGAATTAAAGGGACACCAAAGTTATAAAAAGAGAAAACTTTTAAAACATTGCACTGAGTAGTGCATATTCACATACCTCCCAACATTTCCTTGTGTCTTTGTTTGATTAGAAGGTAAGGGAGACTTGTGAGCACCTACAGAGCCATGACTGGTGGGCCAGAGCCATGGTTGTGCTGTAGAGTTGGGTGGACTCTTAGTGCAAAACTTTATTTTTAAGTGACAAACTAGGAAATACATTAAAAAAAAAGGAGAGCGTGCTCAGTGCTTAAGAGTCTGTCAATGGAGTGGGTAATATGGCTTGTAACTCAAAAAAGCTAAAAAAAAAAAAAAAAAAAAGTGCAGATACTTTGTGAACTAAATACAAAATCAGTGTTTTCAGAAGCCTACCACTCCCCTGAGCAAAACTCAGTCAAGAGGCCCATTAATATGTGTAAAATACCTCAAATAAATTCTGATTTTTAATGCAACACATTTTTTAAGGCAATCTGCTGAGACGGCACAGAACTTAAGCGCAGCAATGGCAGCAGTTTGTAAATACATATGTATATGCTTATATACATATATATTTGTATATATATATATATATATATATATTAACACATAAATAGCAAATAAGTATATACATATATATTTGTGCATATATACATATTAACACATACATAGCAAATAAGTATATACATATATATTTGTGTATATATACACATTAACACATACATAGCAAATAAGTATATACATATATATTTATGTGTATATATACATATTAACACATAAATAGTGAATAAGTATATACAAATATATTTACAGGAAACACACAGTTCCCATAGACTGCAATATAAAGGCACTTTTCTGTGCCTTTTTTTTCTCTAACATTTTTTATTAAAAAATACCTCCTGACAACGCTATGCACTTTCTATAAAAAATTATTCCAAAATCTGTAGATCAGTACCTTTCAGTGAGTGTGTTGTAGCACATCAGTACCTATAGCAAAAAGGAGTTTGTTTGTCGGCACCACTTAAAGTGATAAAACACATTTTATTATAATTCAATAAAAAATCATACAAAATCATACAAAAGAACTCTGCATCACTGTAAAATAACTGTAAAATAAAAAATGCCATATCAGAGACTAACTAAACATATCACAGTAAGTTTCCCTGTGAAAGTGGAATGTTTATTTATTTATTTATTTATTTATTTATATGTTTTACTAATTGTGCCGGTCTGGGATTTAGCTGTAATGACACATGTGTCTCATTATAAAGCTAGTGGTCCTTACAATAACTTAATGTGACCTATTGTTTATAAGTTAATAATATTCATAAATACCATTCATATGATCCTGTTCGCACACTTGTCAGTAATAGTATAGAACCCATGGGCTGAGATAGGTCATTTAAAAATAAATACAAATTATATATATATATATATATATATATATATATATATATATATATATATATATATATATATATATATATATATATATATATTCCATGTTTCAAGTTAGCTTAGATGTGGACTAGACAGATAAGGGGAAGTGAATACTTGGATAGCTGGAGAGGAGGGTCACTGGTCCAAGCAGAGAGTAGAACTAAAGTAAAACAGACTACAATCATGCACTTAAATGACTAAACACGTCTATAATCCAGGAAGCATTAACAAGAGATGAGTCAAGTTAAAAAATACTGGAGAACATTGAGGGAAAATACAGGAGGACATTTAGAAAAAAAAGGGAAAAGAGAATGGTACAGGCTCCAGAGATTGTGCTGCCTGGATCAGAGAAAAAAATGACATCCCCAGTAGTAACATTACTACCTACTAGCCTGGCCGCTGATCTTACTAAGCCTGTTTACCTGCATGCAATCAATGCTTATGCACAGGACCTACTTGTTCCCATGGTTGAGCCGGGCCTGCTTCTAAAATTTGGTAATACAACAATAGTGACACTAAATATGGGGTAAGTGCAAAAATATATGATTTTATACAGTATATATATATATATATATATATATATATATATGTGTGTGTGTGTGTGTGTGTGTGATAAAGAGAGGGAAAAAGAAAGGGGATTAGGAATATTCAGGAAGGCGCAACACTCTGAGTAGAGGACCCTAAATTTGGGAGTCCTGGGATGGGTTAGTTCAAAAAACCGAGTTGACTGAAATAGAACAACTGGTTAATATATACACTAGGGATGCCAAATGATTAAAATACTGTAATTCAGAAAAAAGGTGATTATAGTTGTTATTATGTATCACTCTTATAAGCTGTTATTTAGTGGATAACAAAGGGTATCAAGAATCAATGTATACAATATACACAATGAACTAATTTGAATGTAATTAATAGTGTTGTTCTAGTCGGATGACTAGTGTAGTGCCCGCTGGATTGTATGTGACAAGTTATGTGCACACAGACATATAACAAAATGCAGCCACCTAAAATGCAAGAGTATTCAAATATTAGCAAAAATCACTATGCTGGATACTTTAAATATTATGATAGCCTGAACATGCCATAAATAATGATAATAATATTAATAGGAAAGGATGAATAACAATCTGTATCGCAACAGAAAAAGCCCTATAAAAGTTCAAAATTCAAGTCCAATATTGGAAGAAAGCTTCTATGGCTGTAGATGGATGCAAATAATGCAAAATGGTTAAGCAAATCTAGCAATGAATCGACGTTCCACAACGAACCCGTTGGGAGTATACTTACACTCCGTTACCTCAATCTCATGAGGTAAGTGCCGCGCAGTGTATAGGTAGTTCTTCCTCCCGGTGTCTGTGGTACAGTGGAGCGGTGTCCTCTTTCGATCCAGAGATCTCTTTAGCACTCTCTCTCGAATTAGGCTCAATCATGTAAGAGAAAGGACATACAATAGTGCAACATTGTATGGAAATATCACACTTTTTATTGATTAACAATTGTGCGCTTACATCAAGTGACCTCAATAGTATGAGGTAATTAAAAGCATTGATAAAATATTTTTTGTCCTTTAACTCCTAAGCAAATACTGATGGAATCTGGTAAAATCTGTATTCAATACGGTAAAAAAAGGAACCTGACGCGTTTCGAAGGGATATAGAACTTTTGTGCCCTTCTTCCTCAGAGGTATTTACCGAATGTGACATTTGCTGCGTATAAATACACTAAAAAGCCGGGGCGGCGGCACGCCCCCTTTCGTTAATGAGTGTAGCGATTGGTCTCTAAAAATCACATGCCGGATAGTTTGTGCTATTGGTTTAAGGTCCGGTTGTGAGTGTGTCATGTGGTACTTCATTGATGCCATTGGATCTCAATATTGTATACACTGTTTCTATAGAAACATCGAAAACTACAAATAGAGACTGATCATATAGAAAACTAAAAGTTAGATTTTATTCGAGTGTGTTTAATATCATCATTTATTAGTAAAATGACTGAGTAGTTGGAGCTTATTTCAAGTTAGTGTCTATACTATATTAAGTGTATATCGAAGGTAATCCAAAATGAATGTATATTACCGATGTGAAAGTTTGGTGTAGTTGTACCTAAAAAGAAAGAATTTTTTACTGCAATGATAAAATAATAAAAAGGAAATAATTATTTTCCCCTTTTTTTTGGTTTCAGTGTCTAAATATTAATCTCCATAGTAGGGCATCGCCTTATTACTAAATATAATCGTAGGCTATATGAATTATATATATATGGAATATTCCTTTTAGGTAATAGTAGATAAATAGATAAATTGAATATAAATCGGCCTTACAAAAAAAAGTACCGGGAAATGGAGGGTTACACAATTGATGTATCCAAAAATACATCCAGAAACGTGCCAAATTTATGATTAATTAAAAAGAATAATAAATGGGTACTCAAATAAATATTATACACACGATATCTCCCTCTTGAATAAAAAATTTTTTTTCCATAAGAAGTGGGTAAATGATTAAAAGGTGTATAAAATGGGAAATTGAGTGTATAAACTAGAATAAAATTAGATAAATAAATAAATAATTTGATTCTAGAGGACTATTAGGCTATATTCATTCGTTAACAACTATAGATGTTCTTAGGTATTAGGACTAGATAGATAGTGATATCTTGAAATAGATCCTATAGTTAGAATAAAAAATAATGAATAATAATTAAAATTAGTTGAAAATTGTAAAAAAAAAAAAAAAAACTTATTCAGATATGGAAATTTGATCATAAAAGTCCAAAATGGATGTATATTAAATATTGTTATTAATGGCATAGTTATTATTATTGCTATTAATGGCTGAAATATAAATTGAAATTTCAGTGATAAGTTACTAAGCTGGAATTTTAAAAATTATATATATGTGTGTGTGTGTGTGTGTGTGTGTGTAAAGGATTCTATGATATAACCTCTATCCTCTCTATATTAAGGAAGTATTTTTTAGACCCTGAACAATTTCTTGGTTATTTAAATTCTTCTGTAGATATGGTCTCCAGGCCTGAACACAATATTCAAAATGCAGCCTAAGATTCTCTATAAAGTACTAATACCTCTTCCTATACAAACAAGCATCCTATTAGCCTCACCTGTTGCACTACTATGATAATTCTCCAACTTCAAATAATCTGAAATAATGAGTCCTGTTTCCTTTTTGTCAGTGTCAGTCAAGCTCCTTTAAGTCTATAATTAACCTTTGGGTTTTTGCATCCTAAAAACATAAACACTTTGTAGTATTACATTTTAGATCCCACTGATTTATCCAATCCTCCCACTCATTTGATCTACCACTCCTGGAACATCAAACCTGGTTAACTTTTTTTTTTGTACTGTATCATCTTCAAACAGACACATTGCATCAGTGTTATGCTAAAACTAAGCATGCAAATTTTACGAATGATTTAGCAAATTTTAAACATTTTAAAAGAAACAATTTTTTCGGCCTCTCACATTAGCTTTTTTCTTTTTTTTTTGGCTGAATGTAACTTCTGTTGAAATTTTTAATTGCGAAGGTCATATTTCTTTCATGTAAGTGGCAAGAGTCCATGAGCTAGTGACGTATGGGATATACATTCCTACCAGGAGGGGGCAAAGTTTCCCAGACCTCAAAATGCCTATAAATACACCTCCCACCTCACTCATACCTTAGTTTTACAAACTTTGCCTCCTTGTGGAGGTGGTGAAGCAAGATGTGCTTGATTTTCTTCTGTGATAGGCGCTTATAAGCATTTTGAAGCCCAGTTCCTCTCAAAGTACAGTGTTTGTCTGAGGGATGTGAAGGGAGTATTGCCTAACGATGCCATGTTTTCACCTATGGGAAATCTTTTCTAAGGCTCTCTGTAATCAGTCACAGAGATTCATCTGTTGCCTCTCTTTAAGGATCGACATTATACTCCTATACCATTACCTCTACTGATTTTTCAGTACTGGTTTGGCTGTCTGCTATATGTGGATGGGTGTCTTATGGTAAGTATGTATCATTTGTTAAGATACTCTCAGCTATGTTTTGCACTTTATTTTAGAAAGTTTTAAATGTATATTGTATATATTTTCCATGAGTCAGGTCTGTGTATTTCCCTACTGCAGTTTTACAGTTTCAGCATGGAAATTATATTTATGGGAGTTTTTTAGACTTACCTTGGGTTCCTTAGTGAGTTGTAACTTGGAGTCTGTTTTTAAAATTTTCGTGAGTTTAGGCCTGCTATGACGCAGAATGTTACTTATTATTGTGACATTTTTGTTGTAAAAATTTTTTGCGCGAAGTCGCGCCTGTAGTGACACGATTTGCGTCATTTCTTGCAATTTTCTTGTTGTGAGTTTTTTTGGCGCTAAGTCACGTCTGTTATGACGCAAGTCGCGTCATTTCAAGTGTTTAACTTTGGCACCAAAAGTTTCTTTCTGCATTTGTGACATTTTTGGTGCCAAAATTTGTTATATTAAGTCTCTCCCTCTTTTGCTCTCTGCTCTCATTTGATTCTTAGAGGGTTAGGTTGCTTGCTTTTGATTATTACCTTAATTTATCATAAGCATTTTTTCCCATTCCTGAAACTGTTACTTTGAGGAAATTTAATATTTTGTTTAAATATTATTTTTTATTTTTTGTTAAATTTTTGCAAGACGTCTAAGACTGATCCTGCCGCTGATGTTACTGAAGGAACTAAGCTGCCTAAACACAAATCTACCAAAGCTAAGTGTGTATGTTGTAAATTAGCTGAACTTTCTTCTTCAGCTCAATTATGTGGCACTTGTTATGAAAAATTATTTCATGCTGATAATGTTTCTATAAGTACAAATACATCTACTGTTAAACCTTCACAGTCTAATATACATGATATTCCTGTAGATATAAAAGATTATATTGCTGCAGTCATAGAGAAGGCTATGACTGCTATTCCGCCTTCAAATAAACGTAAAAGGTCTCTCCTAAACTCTCATAAATCTGATGAAGCTTGTATTGACCGACAGCATACTGAAGTATCTTCTGCTGATGAGGATTTCCCTAGCTCAGAGGATCCTACTTCAGAGACTGAAATTGATAAATCTACCTTTCTTTTTAAGATTGAATTTATTTGTTCTTTATTAAAGGAAGTATTGTTTACTTTTGGTGTTGAGGAATTCTGTTTTTAAAACTTCTGATATTACTCCTGAGGTTTTTCCTATTCCAGTTCACAACAGTGGCAAAGGTCAATCATCAAGGAGGGACTCGCAGTCCGTCAGCAATAAAGGAAGTATCTCGGATACTTTCTTAGGCGGAATTCAACTCTTATCAAATATCTGCAATTCCTATCCCAGGTGTAGACAATTAGGAAGCAGATTATCTCAGCCGTCAGACTTTACATCCAGGGGAGTGGTCTCTCCATCCAGATGTGTTTTTTTATCTTGTACAGATGTGGGGTCTTCCAGAAATAGATCTGAAGGCCTCTCTTCTAAACAAGAAGCTTCCCAGATACCTTTCCAGGTCCAGGGATCCGCAGGCGGAGATGGTGGATGCCATAGCAGTTCCTTGATTTTACCAACCTGCTTATATTTTTCCGCCTCTGGCTCTTCTTCCAAGGGTGATCTCCAAGATCATAATGGAACAATCTCATGTGTTTCTAATAGCACCAGCATGGCCTCACAGGTTTTAGTATGCGGATCTTGTCCGGATGTCCAGTTGCCAGCCTTGGCCACTTCCTTTAAGGCCAGACCTTCTGTCTCAAGGGCCGTTTTTCCATCAGGATTTCAAATCTCTAAATTTGAAGGCATGGAAATTGAACGCTTAGTGCTTAGTCATAGAGGTTTCTCTGACTCAGTGATTAGCACATTGATACAGGCTCGTAAGTCCTATATTTCATGGTGTTTCCTAGGATTTTACAGTTTCTTCAGGATGGTTTAGATAAGGGTTTGTCTGCAAATACTTTGAAAGGACAAATTTCTGCTCTTTCTGTTTTATTTCATAGAAAGATTGCTAAACTTCCTGACATTCACTGTTTTGTTCAGGCTTTGATTTGTATCAAACCTGTTATTAAATCTATTTCTCCTCCTTGGAGTCTCAATTTGGTTTTGAAGATTTTACAGGCTCCTCCTTTTGAGCCTATGCATTCTCTGGATATTAAATTAGTTTCTTGGAAAGTGTTATTTATTTTGGCTATCTCTTCTGCTAGAAGAGTTTCTGAATTGTCTGCTCTCTCTTGTGAGTCTCCTTATCTGATTTTCCATCAAGATAAAGCTGTTTTGCGGACTTCATTTAAATTTTTGCCTAAAGTTGAAAATTCTAACAACATCAATAGGGAAATTGTTGTTCCTTCCTTGTGTCCTAAATCCTAAGAATACTTCTGAAAGGTCTTTACATTCTTTGGATGTGGTAAGAGCTTTGAAATATTATGTAGAGGCTACTAAAGACTTCTAGTCTATTTGTTATTTTTTCTGGCCCCAGGAAAGGTCAGAAAGCAACTTGGTCTTCTTTGCATACTTTTACTAAATTTTACCATTTTGATGTGTTTGCTTCCTCGGAAGCCGCCTTTGGTAGAAAGGTTCTTCAGGCAGTTGTCTCAATTTGACTCTAATGCCTTTGATTTGAGGTTTTTTTACATTTTTTAAAGAAAACTTAATTTTTTTGTATTTAATTTCTCAGCGGATTTAGCTGTTGTTATTTTATCCCTCCCTCTCTAGTGACTCGTGGATTTCCACATCTTGGGTATTATATCCCATACGTCACTAGCTCATGGACTCTTGCCACTTACATGAAAGAAAACATAATTTATGTAAGAACTTACCTGATAAATTCATTTATTTCATAATGGCAAGAGTCCATGAGACCAACCATATTTTTTGTGGTTATGATTTTTTGTATAAAGCACTTTATTTTTTCCAGGTCATCTTTTTGTATGCTTTTTACTCCTTTTTTTACACCTCACTTCTTGGCTACACAATCAACTAAGGTATGAGTGAGGTAGGAGGTGTATGCATAAAGGCATTTTGAGGTTTGGGAAACTTTGTCCCCTCCTGGTAGGAATGTATATCCCATACGTCATTAGCTCATGGACTCTTGCCACTATGAAAGAAATGAATTTATCAGGTAAGTTCTTACATAAATTATGGGGTTTTTTTACATGCACACTACGGTTGGAAAGACAGTATACTCTGTACAGGACCGGCTCAAGATATTGTGTTGCCTGGGTCTGAGAATGCAATGACGCCCCCCCCAGTAGTTACTTTACTGATAAGCATATCAACCTACTAGCCTGTGCACTGACCTTACTAAGCCTGCCTATCTGCATGCAATCAATGCTTATGCACAATTACGCAATAAGTGTGAAGGTAGTTAGGTAAGAGATGCAATTGTCCCACCTTGAATGTCGCCGCTGACTGGTTCTCTGTGTCTTTATGCATGATGAGGCTATGCTGCTGGGAGCCTGTGACTTCCTCCATGGAGACAGAGGACAGGAGTGGTCTGGGTCTGACAGTGACTGACTCAAGTGCTGCCCCTTGTCAAGCGATGCCTAGGTCTGTTGGACCCACTTGGTCCCATGGTTGCACCGGCCTTACCACACGCTGCAGGAGATTTACTAACAGACATTATGCTGCATATGCCACATAAATGTAACTAAGAATAATAAAATGGATTAATTACTTCTTACATTCCACATACAAATTTGAAAAAACAAACAACCTTTTTTATGATTCGGATAGAGAATTCATTTTTAAGCAAAATAAGCTTTCCAATTTACTTCTATCATTAATTTTCTTTCATTCTTTTGGTATTCTTTATTGAAGAAGAATAAATGCACTACTGAGAGCTAGATGACCACAGTCATTAAGCCAATGACAAGAGGCCTATATGTGCAGCCAATCATCAGCTAACTCCCAGCTCCTGAGACAAACTAGGTATGCTTTTCAACAAAGGATACAAAGATAATGAAGCAAATTCAATTACATGAGTAAAATGAAATGTTTAAAATTGTATGCTTTATCTAAATCATGAAAGAAAATGTTTGGGTTTTATATCCCTTTAAGGATATTTCTGACTAGAAAGGTAAACCCAAAGTCCTGGACAAAATCATGTTAAAAAAACATCCAATCAAAAAGGGGTCCATGGTATTAACCTATATGATACACATTAGAATACATACTTTGTTATCTACACATTTGGTAAATCTATCAATGAAAATGTTACTAGTCTCATGCAGCTTTTTTTTTTTTATGGACATAAGGAGTATTACAAATGGGGCATGATTTGCGTAGGACAATGTATAATTTGAGGTTTATTCAATGTGCAACAATCAACACACTCCACTTAGTGAGTTCAGTAAGCAATTAGCCAGTCTTGACATAAAAAATTAGGCGACAGGATGCTTCAAGCTAAAACTGCTTTATTCAGTCATCTTATGATTGCATTCAAGAGCCAACAAGGGTTAACATCTAAAGGCTAGATTATGAGTGGAGTGCTATTTATTGCTCCCTCCTGTGAGTTAACTGCACTCGACTGGCTATTTGCGTGCGTTGGGTAGTGCGCATATTTCAAGTTGAAAGTAAAAAGTAACCCGATGTGAGCAAAGAGCCGAAGTTAGAATATCACAACTTTGTTAACGTACTCCCCATAGACTTCAGTGGAGTGGAAAAAGTGGAAAAAAACACCCAAAAAGTCACATAAACCTAGTCACATTTAACCAAGTGCGCTAACCCGGTATGAAATATGGATATTTCATATTCCAATGTTCTTGACATGGAAGAATATCTACAGTATCTTACAAAAGTGAGTACACCCCTCACATTTTTGTAAATATTTTATTATATCTTTTCATGGGACAACGGGACAACACTAATTTGGGGATGCTCCACAGAGGCTCAATAGGGTTTAGGTCTGAAGACATGCTTGGCCAGTCCTTTACCTTTACCCTCAGCTCCTTTAGCAAGGCAGTGGTCGTCTTGGAGATGTGTTTGGGGTTGTTATCATATTGGAATACTGCCCTGCGGCCCAGTCTCCGAAGGGAGGGGATCATGCTCTGCTTCAGTATGTCACAGTACATGTTGGCATTCATGGTTCCCTCAATGAACTGTAGCTCCCCAGTGCCAGCAGCACTCATACAGGCCCAGACCATGACACTCCCACCACCATGCTTGACTGTAGGCAATACACACTTGTCTTTCTACTCCTCACCTGATTGCCGCCACACACGCTTGACACCATCTTAACCAAATAAGTTTATCTTGGTCTCATCGGACCACAGGACATGGTTCCAGTAATCCATGTCCTTAGTCTGCTTGTATTCAGCAAACTGTTTGCAGGCTTTCTTGTGCATTATCTTTAGAAGAGGCTTCCTACTGGGTCGGCAGCCATGCAGACCAATATGATGCAGTGTGCGGCGTATGGTCTGAGCACTGACAGGCTGACCCCCTGCCCCTTCAACCTCTGCAGCAATGCTAGCAGCACTCATATGTCTATTTCCCAAAGACAACCTCTGGATATGACGCTGAGCATGTGCACTCAACTTCTTTGGACCATGGCGAGACCGGTTCTGAGTGGAACCTGTCCTGTGATACTGCTGTATGTTCTTGCCCACCGTGCTGCAGCTCAGTTTCAGGGTCTTGGCAATCTTTTTATGGCCTAGACCGTCTTTATGTAGAGCAACAATTCTTTTTTTCAGATCCTCAGATAGTTCTTTGCCATGAGGTGCCATGTTGAGCTTCGAGGGACCAGTATGAGAGAGTGTGAGAGCGATAACACCAAATTGAACACATCTGCTTCACTTTCAGATCTGAGACCTTGTAACACTAACGAGTCACATGACACCGGGGAGGGAAAATGGCTAATTGGGCCCAATTTGGACATTTCCACTTAGGGGTGTACTCACTTGTGTTGCCAACGGTTTAGACATTAATGGCTGTGTGTTGAATTATTTTGAGGGGGCAGCAAATTTACACTGTTATACAGGCTGAACACTCACTACTTTACATTGTAGCAAAGTGTCATTTCTTCACTGTTGTCACATGAAAAGATATAATAAAATATTTACAAAAAATGTGAGGGGTGTACTCACTTTTGTGAGATACTGTATGTATATATGATGTATTTTTGGTTAACTAAATATCTATACCTATATATATGTAGATGATTATATATAGCTATAGATATATACATACAGTATATAGGAATATTTATGTAAAAATACATAGAACATATTCCCCTATGTGAAGAACATTGGAATGTGAAATATTTTCAGTAAATACACAGTTAAATACTTTATTAAATATGAATATTGCATAAGTATGATTTTCCATGTTTTCAGCTACTTGACTGCAAAGGGCTCCAATGCACTTATATATATGTTTATATATGTGTAGTACTACATATGTGTTTATATGTGTATATATGTCTGTAAATACATATATACACACATAAATACATATGTACACACATATAAACACACACACACATTTTTATATATATATATATATATATATATATATATATATATATATATATATATATATATATATATATATATATATATTTATATACACATACATATTTATATTTAGACGTGTGTGCCTTTTTTTCCGTACAACTGAGATCAATATTTCTTTGAGCTCTTATACC
Organism: Bombina bombina; assembly: GCF_027579735.1. Classification (NCBI taxonomy): domain Eukaryota; kingdom Metazoa; phylum Chordata; class Amphibia; order Anura; family Bombinatoridae; genus Bombina; species Bombina bombina. Next base: position 547,825,301 of record NC_069499.1, read on the forward strand.
TTTATTATGCAATTTTTTTAAAATAATTTTTATTAGACGGTTTTGTTGTGAGCGTAACTGTACTTTTAAAGGGACACTCAAGTCAAAATAAACTTTTATGATTCAGAAAGAGCGTGCGGTTTTAAGACACTTTCCAATTTATTTCCGTTATCACATTTTTCACAGTCTTTTTATATTCACACTTTCTGGGGAACAAGATCCTACTGAGCATGTACAAAAGTTCACAGGGTATACCCAAACTAGTCTGTGATTGGCGGATGTCTGCCACATGTACAGGGGGCCGGAAAATGGGAGGAAAAATAAATTTGTCAGGAAAAAATCTACTGCTTATTTAAAATTCAGACTATTACATTGTCTTTCTATTATGTACTTGTTAATAATGTAATTCTACTGTATTGAGTGGTCGTTTAAGTATTTTTAATGTTTTTGTGCAACTTTTTATTTAAGCGTAACTGTTAACCAGAGCTCTGAAGTCGCTCTATACCGATGCGCATTAAATTACTTTCAACTTGCAATACGCAAACTAATTCCTACAAGCACAAACACCTGAAATATACCCCTTATTGCTCGCGAGCAACAGTTAGCACATTACATGTAATCTGTCCCTAAGTTGTTTAGTGCAAAATAACTGCACTTCATCCGACTGTTAAACCATCACACTTCTTTTTTTGAAAGTCTTGAGTATTTATATTTCTATAATTGAGATTCCTACCAAAGAGAAACCACAATCAAACACTGCCATGGAAGCTAAACCAAATCAAAGTCCACATTTTGGGAGGAATAATTTTCCTCTGTAATCTCAAATCATTATTTACAACTTGCTCTGGACTGTCTCAGGTTTAATTGAGAGGGGGAGTGAAACCTCATTACTTGTTGCAACAAAGTATACTTAAGGTAGTGACATGTCTAAAGGATAAACTTATCCTGGGATCAAAGTGTACTAACAGAATTGGCATGCATAATGATTAATTATACTTCTACATACAGAGCAAACCAGTGGCAGTGAAACATTTTAGGATTCTCTACAAAAGTGCAAATACCGGTCTAAAGATCACTGTGTTTTAGAACAAAAGTGAGCTAGTTACACTCGCATGTTAATGGATAGGTCCCTGTGAGGAGCAGTGTGTACTAAATACAGTGTCATGTTTAAAGGGACAGTCTACTTGAAAATGTTATTGTTTAAAAAGAAAGACAATACCTTTATTACCCATTCCCCTGTTTTGCATAACCAACACTCTTATATTAATATACTTTTTAACTCTGTGATTACCTTGTATCTAAGACTCTGCAGACTGCCCCCTTATCTCAGTGCTTTTTACAAACGTGCATTTCAGACAATGGGGCATATTTATCAAAGCGTCAACTGAAAATACAATTATATTCCGCATAGTATTTGTCGCGAGATTAATCCGCCCGAGTTATTAAAGCGTCAAAATCAGCAAATGTTGAAATTTGTGATGTAATATACGATCCCGCGATCTCAATCCAACGCAGATCGATGCAAGTTGAAAACAGTGGTATTCGAGCGGAATTCTGTTTATTCGCCCTCCTAATCGACACTATTTGAACCTCTCATTAAGTTATCAAAAATTCTACATTTATGCTCGCGTCTTTTCCGACTCAGCGTACCTAGTTTTTAATCCGACACCCTTAAGGTCGCGGATGCCATATAACTCAATAGGAGTCTGAAAACACAGAAAGCTTATGTTCGATGCTGCATCGATATAGAGATAAAAATGAAATACACAACATAATATGGCTAACTTAATTTTTATTTTTTGGAAAAATCTATGTGCACCATGTTTAAGCCATGTAATACAAGTCACACTCTCCACTTCGCGTCAAATTTGACTCAACACTTTTTGCACCAATTATGACGCAAACTCCTAAACAACCCACACACTAGTGAATTTTTCCACCACTTTTGATTGGAATATGCATAATCACATGATTTATGACATCAGCCAATCTGATTCAAATACACATTATAAACTATCACTAACCAATCAAATTTCTCGATACTTGTGCCATTGATCGCTCATCAGAACTTGTAAGTGCCATTTGTTACATTGTGTATTATACTTTGAAAGTATGTATATGTGAAATTAGTATTAAAGATAAACAGTTATGCTGACATTAGGACACACTGTGTATTATTTTAGACAAGGATTTTAAAATTCGAATTGATGTTTGATTCAATATAATCTTAAGCTGAAAGCTCAAAGGGATAGCCCACCTAACATTAAACTGTCATGATTCAGATACAGCAGAAATTAAAATCACCTCTTTACTGGCATGCTATTTTCAGTGTATTTCTTCCTTCTCTTGAATTTCTTTTTCAGTAAGAAATGTCATCTTATATGCCAGCCCATTTTATAACACCTGTGTAGGGGTGGTTTTTAAAAATAGATTGCAATCAGGAGGAGTTAGACATGTGCAGAGAGAAAACTGTCCCAGCTCTTAAAATATTTTTTTAATTGCAAATAAATACATATGTTACCCTGATTACATGTTATATTCGCAATTATTCCTGCTCAGAATAATAATAATACATTTACAATATATACATATAGTGGTATAAATAAACACAGAGATATGACAGACAACATTGTTTAGAACAAAAAAAGGAACTTTAGGACATGTAAATATGTTTGCAAAAGATTTCTGACATAACACACACATATATATACAAGTATGTCCAAGGTAATATGTACAAATTCTAGCATTAATAATATTTTAAAAAATAAATATGACTTCTAGAAATACAAAAACACATTCATTTATGTGAAAGTATCATATAACAAATACATATTAAAAACACTTTCTATGAGATATTGTTTGTTGAGGTATAAATCAATCTATTTCTTGGACATTAACAGATGAAAAATAAAAGATTAGCTTTAGAGAAATGTGCTTGTTCATGGACAGTAATGAAATGGTATAAATAAAGTTGGGAAAAACCTGAATAACCACGATATCGATGACTGTTAGTTAACACCAGTCCGATACTCTTCGCACAGTACTTGACGCAAGTGTTTTTGACGGCTTTTTGATATATAAGGGTATCGTATATAGATCCGCTGCAGCGATGTCTGGCAAGTGTATTGACGCCGGCGAATGCAACATAGTTGACGCTTTGATAAATAGGGCAAATTGGTTTTACTTATAGCGCTTGTGTATAGGGTGACCTGTGGCTCCTGTCTAAAGCGGATCCCCAAAAAAGTCTGCGGTGTATGCTGTAGTATAAATAGATAATAAGATAGGAGCGCCAAAGGAGGCAAGGCCAAAGGTTAAGGGAATAGATGGTATAATGTAGTCAATAAAATTAGAATTAGAATTAGAATTAATCCTCTAAGATGGTGGACCACAAAGATTGTGTTAGTCCTACCTAATGTTTTAGTAAATTCGTTAAAAGCGTGGAGTCCAAGCGTCTAGCGCTTTGGATTGGGGGTTAGTGTTTATATGTACTGTGAAGGCATATATAGGTGCAGGACAATTAATATTATAGTGGATAATTGCTATATATGGTAATACTAAATGACACAGAACATACGTCTTCCAAATAAAATATCACAGTTTAATACAGTTGTATACAATTTAATACAAGTTACATAAGAAAATATGGATCCATAACAGTGTAAAAAATTAAAAACAATGTGGCGGTAAAAATTCTAAAATAATTAGAAATGGTTTAAGTCTATCTAACAAGATTCCCACGTATGTGAGGGGGAGGGCAAACGAAGGTACAGCTGTACAGCATATGTTAAATATTCTAATAGAATGGCAATATAGATATGGCGGTTAAAAAATGGCGGTAAAAAATATATATGATAATAATACACAAATGATCAAATGAAAATCCACAAATGTACAAATAAACAAATAATGATCAGATGATAGTCCAAAAATGGGCAAATGTGTGATTAGAAGAAATGTGATCTCTAAACAGAAGTGAAAGCAGTCCAAATTAGTGTGAAGTGGTTCAATCCGTGAAAGAACACAAAAAGATGCAATAAAATAAAGTCCACAAAAATATTCCAAAGTGTATAATCCTTTTTGAAAAACGTGATGTCTCAAAAAGACAATAAAAAATAATATCCAAAATATAAAAATATCCAAAATATAAAAATATATATGTGACTGGTGTGTGCACAAACTGGTGAACGTGATCACTGAAAAACCAAAAATTGTTAAACTTCAAAAAGCCTGTAGTTCTTATTAAAGTGCACAATGATATAAAAATCAAAAAATATAATGCAAAAATTAGAACAAAAATAGAAAAAATATATGAAAAAAGAACTTGGGGATTCCTCAAAACCTGTAAACAAAAAATAACAACATAGTGTGTTATTGTAATAAGCAATAATTGAAATAATGCTCATCATATACTTGTCAACGCGTTTCGGCCTGCAGTAGAGGCCTTTCTCAAGACTAACATATGGTGTAGGTGAGCACCAACCTTTATACCTTCTTTCTATCCAATCATAATCTTCCACAAATTGCGCCGAAATTTTTGCGCCAAAATTTTGGCGCCAAATAATTGTTCTTCCGGGATTGTGACCCGGTAGTGTTACCCCTGAAGTGTCTTATGGACTTTACTATTGTAGTTTGCCCAAATTGAGTAATATAGTAATAAAGTCCTATTTGGTGCTCCTAAAGCTTTTATGTGTGACCATTACTTGCATTGTCTCAGTGTAACACATTTTCGTTTAGGAGTCTAAACCGTTAGTAGGTGTGTTTGCACCGGATGTGGTATTACGTAACACCGGAAGTCAGGGAATCGTACACTTCCGGTTCGGTCGTGAGACCTTTTGTTGTGTTTAGACCTAGGTCATATTACATTAAAGCGGAAGTGGGGATTTACATACTTCCGTTTTGGTTATTAGACCTTTACTGTTAGTTTCTTCCGGGTAATAATAAGTGTGATGAGAGCAGGATGTGATGTCGCTGGCGTGTGGGCGGGGCTTGGGTCCGGTGTCTGTGTCGCAGTTAGTTTAGTACAATTAACCTGACTAGATGTGTATTGTTATGCTCTGCAATAAAATAGAGTTGTACCATCATTGCTGTGTCCTGCATATGTCCTGCATCTCATGACATGGTGTCAGAAGTTCTGGACTGCGCTTCTGTTCCTGATCGATTGCAATGTCAAAGTTTACCCCACCTGAGCCTTTTGACTTTTCTCAGCCTGCAGCTTGGCCCACATGGCGTCAGCGGTTTCAGCGCTTCAGGATTGCATCCAAACTGAACAAGGAGAGTGGTGAAGTACAAGTTAATTCTCTTTTATATTCTATGGGGAAAGATGTAGAGCCAGAGTTCAATGCTTTTACTTTCCAAGAAGGGGACGAAGTTAACTTTGATATAGTTATGGATAAACTCAGTGCCCACTTTGTGCCCAAAAGAAATGTGATTCATGAGAGAGCTTGTTTTCACAAACGTAATCAGCGTGTGGGAGAATCTGTGGAGTCATTTGTGCGCAGCCTGTATGAATTAGCTGAATTCTGTGAGTTTGGTGTTGCTAAAGAAGAGCAAATCAGAGACAGAATAGTTATTGGAATTGCAGATGCTGAAGTCTCCCTGAAGCTGCAGTTAGAGCCTGATTTAACGTTAGACGGGGCTATTAGGATGGCCCGCCAGAGTGAACTGGTGAAAAAGCAAAGTGCTGATCTGAGGTCTGAGAGTATTGTGGATGAAGTGCAACAGTCTAGGAAAATTACTAGTGAAAGGCACAGTGTGAGCGGTAGATCAAAAGTACTGGAAAGGCCTAGAAGTGGATGGGCGCAACATGGCCGATGCACACGGTGCTACCGGGCTCATGATCAGAGTGCTATATGCCCGGCCAGAGATAAAAGATGCAGAAAATGTAACAGAATAGGCCATTTTGAAGTGGTGTGTAAAACTGAATACATTAAGGAGATGCAGGTGGACAGTGACCAGGAGGGTCAGGAAGTGTCTTTTGTGGGGTCTGTTGTGGAACGGACAAGCTCAGAGGAAGATTGGAAAGTTACTTTTACTGTAATGGGAGCCAAAGTTGATTTTAAGATTGACACAGGAGCAGATATCACTGTAATGTCGTTTGCTGAATTTATGAAACTGCCTCGACAGCCCCAGCTGGCGAAGGTTACTACAAATGTTCATAGTCCTGGTGGCCGCATTGATTGTGTGGGGAAATTTCTTGCCAGCTGTGAGTACAAACAAAGGAAGTTCACCATGTGGGTGCATGTGATCCGAGGTCAGTGTGTTAACAGTTTATTGAGCAGGAAAGCAGCCTGTGACTTGGGCCTCGTGGCCAGAGTGAATGAGATCTCTGAAGATATGTTTGGCGAGTTGGGCCTACTGAGCTGCAAACCTGTCCGTATAGCACTTAAAAGTGACGCAGTCCCGTACAGTATTTCTACTCCTCGTAGAATTCCGTTCCCGCTCATGCCTCAAGTGGAGAAAGAGCTCATGCGCATGAAGTCTATGGGGGTTATTGAAGAGGTTGTTGAAGCAACTGATTGGTGTGCCCCCATTGTTCCAGTTGCAAAGAAAAACGGAAAGGTGCGCATCTGTGTGGACCTGAAAAGGTTGAATGAGGCAGTGAAGAGGGAGAGATTTGTGCTGCCGACGTTGGAAGATATAGCCCCGAAGTTGGCTGGGGCGAAGTTCTTTTCCACATTAGACGCTTCTAGCGGCTTTTGGCAGATCCCCCTGGATCCAAAGTGCCGCAAACTGACTACCTTTATCACTCCGGTAGGTCGGTTCTGCTTCTGCAGACTTCCCTTTGGGATATCCTCCGCTCCTGAGATCTTTCAAAGGGAAATGAGTTCTCTCCTGAGTGGCCACGTGGGCACAGCAGTCGTCATGGACGACATTCTAGTGTATGGGTCTACAGTGGAGGAGCATGATCAGCGTTTGAGTTGTGTGCTGCAGGCTATCAAAGAGTCTGGGCTGAAGCTGAATAAAGAAAAATGTCATTTTAGGAAAACTGAATTATGCTACTTTGGGCATATCATCAACGGGGATGGCATCAAGCCGGACCCCGAGAAAATTCAGGCTATCGAGCAGATGAAAAGCCCTTCTGATGTACATGAGCTGAGACAGATATTGGGCCTTGTAAATTACGTGGGCAAGTTTCTTCCAGATTTATCTACAGTTTTGCACCCTATCACAGAGTTGCTTAAGAAAGATGTTGCCTGGGTCTGGGGACCCTCACAAGAAAAAGCGTTCCTGCATGCTAAGTCCCTGCTGGGGTCTGCCCCAGTGCTGGGGTTCTACGACCCTTCAAAAAAGACTGTGGTTAGTGCTGATGCAAGCAGTTATGGGTTGGGGGCTGCACTCCTGCAGCTGAATGACAACAAACTACAGCCCATCGCCTACTGTTCCCGCACACTGACGGCTGCGGAGTCAAAATACGCTCAAATTGAGAAAGAGTGCCTGGCTGCAGTTTGGGCCTGTGAGCGCTTTCAGCGTTATCTAGTGGGTTTGGAGAAATTTAGTCTGGAAACTGACCACAAACCGCTAGTCCCTCTTATCAATTCTTATGACATCGACAAAACACCCTTGAGATGCCAGAGACTTTTAATGAGACTGCTCAGGTTCAATGTTCAGGCAGTGCATGTGCCGGGGAAGCAGCTGGTTGTGGCAGATACACTGTCCAGGCTCCCGCTGGCTGCTGCTGAAGAATCCTCCACAGAGTCGGATGTAAAAGTGTATGTTGATTCAGTTCTGGCCTCTAAGTCCATTTCTTCAAGGAAACTGGAAGAGATAAAGAAAGAGACATATTTGGACACAGATCTGCAAGAAGTTATAAGGTACATAAGAGATGGCTGGCCCGAGAGCCGGGCAGCCTGGATGTCTTTAAATGCTTACCAGCCAGAGAGGTCGCAGCTCACGGAGCTGGAGGGGTTGGTGCTGTTCCAAGACCGTATTGTAATTCCTGTCAGCATGAGGAAGGAGATGTTAAACAGGATTCACGATGGCCACTTAGGCATTACAAAGTGCAGAGAAAGAGCAGCTACAGCTGTGTGGTGGCCTGGGATCAGCTCCGACATTGCAAATCACGTGTCTAAATGTGCCTTTTGCCGGGAACGCCGGCCTACTCAGAGAAGGGAGCCCTTAATGTCTACTCCGCTGCCTGCGGGGCCGTGGCAGAAAATAGCTGCTGATTTGTGCGAACTGCACGGGAAAAAGTTTCTTGTGGTTATCGACTACTATTCCAGGTATTTGGAAATAGCACCCCTGAATGATATCACAAGTCAGGCCGTTATCATTCGCCTGAAGAGCTTGTTCGCCCGCTGGGGCATTCCAATGGAGCTGGTGAGTGACAATGGCATGCAGTTCGCTTCTACAGAGTTCAGTGCTTTCAGCAGAGAATATGATTTTGTACATTCCACGTCAAGTCCACATTATCCGCAGGCCAACGGAATGGCTGAAAGGGCAGTTCAAACAACAAAATTCATTCTAAAGCAATCTGAACCGTACCTAGCCCTCTTGTCATACAGGGCGACACCCATTCAAGCCACCGGGTTTAGCCCGGCACAGCTGATGCTAGGACGCCAGATTCGCACCACTTTACCCTCAGTGGGTGTCTTCAAGCCGCCTGGCCCTGTTCCTCGGGACGAAGTCCTTAGGAGGGATGAAGAGGCCAAAAAGGGTTATCGTTTCTTCTACGACAGGAGACATTCTGTCAGGCCTTTACAGGAACTGAAAGCGGGCCAAAGTGTCAGAATTAAACTGGATGATGAGAAGAAATGGAAGACGCCTGCTACGGTAGTGGGCCGCTCTCCAGAACCAAGGTCTTACACAGTCCTTACAGAGGGAGGGACGGTTACACGCCGTAACCGAAGACATCTTCAGCCTGTACCTGAGAGTCTGGAACCGGATACCTCAGTACCACCGCCGGTGGGATCCCCTGTTCTAAGGGAGGTGCCTTCCCCTCAGCAAGATCATAGTGGGGATATATCTTTGCCTCCAGCAGACTCTTGTTCACCATCTTCTGTATCAGAGGACAGTTCATGCAAAGTTACATCAAGCGGAAGAGTGGTGAGGCTTCCGGCCCGATACAGGGACTGACTTTAGCTAGAACAGTGACCGGAAGTATGGGCAGAATAATCCCATGGTCACTGTGGACTAGGGTAGTCTACCCCGATGTCCAAGTCAGGATGTAATTTATTTGTTCATGTTTTCTAATCTATCTGTTTTTATAATGTTCTAAAACAAAATGTTGTTGTATACCCTGTTGGTGTACCTTGTTATTTAATATATGCGAATGTATGCTTTGCCTTTGAAAAAGGGGAAGATGTGATGAGAGCAGGATGTGATGTCGCTGGCGTGTGGGCGGGGCTTGGGTCCGGTGTCTGTGTCGCAGTTAGTTTAGTACAATTAACCTGACTAGATGTGTATTGTTATGCTCTGCAATAAAATAGAGTTGTACCATCATTGCTGTGTCCTGCATATGTCCTGCATCTCATGACAATAAGTTTAATGTTTTATTTTATGTTTTGAGACTTTGATTGATTAGAAAATCAATTATAGGTTATATTGCCATTATGTGGCTAAATCTAACCTTAACTCCATAATTGGAGAGAAGAATTTTTTGGAAGGTGTTCTGTATTTCTATGGCGTACAAAATTCCTTTAGACTTATAGGAATTCTGCCTGCACCTACATGCCTTAAAATCACATATTTAAAATGTCACGTATTTAAAATAAAAAATTTTATCATATAAAGTCACATATTTAAAATAATATGTTTGATCATAAAAATACTATGGTGTATAGTATTTGGGTTTAGTTTAAGCATAAGCCCAACCTATGTAGTAGGAGGTGGAGCGAAAAGTTGTTAGATGATGGAGAATTAGGTCGTTAGTGTGCTGGGTGAGGATTGGAAGATTGGGTTGTATGTTATTAAACACATGGTCAGGTGTCTAATAAATATTTCGATCTAAAGATTGTGGTTCTGTGTGTGGAGATCTACCATACTATTCCTGTATGAGACTTTCTGATATTACCGGAGCTATGCAGTAAAGATTGTGGTTCTATGTGTGGAGATCTACCATACTATTCCTGTATGGGACTTTCTGATATTACCGGAGCTATGCAGTAAGTGTAGGTGTGTTGAATTGGATACTAATGTGGCCTGTGTTACTATAGGCTAAACAGCATAGTATCACATGTCCTGTGTGTAATGGTTATCTAAAAATTATTGCGGAAACAGTGGAGTAAATTGTCTGATTCGGTCCCTCATGTTTGCTTTTTTTGGAGGAGTAAATTATCTGATTCGGTCCCTCATGTTTGCTTTCTTTATTTAGAGGGGGACTTCCATCAGACCTTGGGGGGATGTCTTTTTCTTTTTGTGTTGTTATTACTTTAGACTTAGTAGATGGGGGCTTTTTGAAGTTTAACAATTTTTGGTTTTTCAGTGATCACGTTCACCAGTTTGTGCACACACCAGTCACATATATATTTTTATATTTTGGATATTTTTATATTTTGGATATTATTTTTTATTGTCTTTTTGAGACATCACGTTTTTCAAAAAGGATTATACACTTTAAATTGTATACAACTGTATTAAACTGTGATATTTTATTTGGAAGACGTATGTTCTGTGTCATTTAGTATTACCATATATAGCAATTCTCCACTATAATATTAATTGTCCTGCACCTATATATGCCTTCACAGTACATATAAACACTAACCCCCAATCCAAAGCGCTAGACGCTTGGACTCCACGCTTTTAACGAATTTACTAAAACATTAGGTAGGACTAACACAATCTTTGTGGTCCACCATCTTAGAGGATTAATTCTAATTCTAATTCTAATTTTATTGACTACATTATACCATCTATTACCTTAACCTTTGGCCTTGCCTCCTTTGGCGCTCCTATCTTATTAGCTTTGATAAATAGGCCCCAATTAGTGCTGACTTATAAATAACTCCACTGGACTGAGCACAGTGTTATCCATATGGCACACATGAACTAGTACTGTATAGCTATGAAAAGCTAATAAAATGCACTGCGATAAGAGGTGGCATTCAATGGTTTAGAAATCTGCATATGAGCCTACCTAGGTTTAGTTTTCAAGAAAGAATACCAAGAGAACAAAGATGATTTGATGGTAAAATTAAATTGGAAAGATGTTTAAAATGGCATTCCCTGCTAACTTCGAAGGTCCAGCTATTTTCCATTTTAAAAGTTTTCTGTGTCCCTATATATCCTTGTTGAAGGTTGCTGCAAAGTTTTTTTATTCTATTTATCTTATTAAGAGCTTAGAGAAATTTTACTGCGTATGTATAACCCTAGCTTTAAATTGGTGCTCTCATAGTACCCATTGAAATTTTTTTTTAGGTGAAAACATACTTGATATATTTTATGTCTCATACTTAAACTAACACCTCCCACCTCCCCATTAAACCTACCCTTTATTCTGTCCTTAAAAAACCTTGTGGTCTCAAAATGTAATGGTATATATATCTATTGGCATGGGCTCATCGAATGTAACTTTTCCTAGTAAACCGCCTTTACTCCAGACGTATAATAGTTCAATATTTTAGTTCCTGCAATCCACCGCAATTAAACCACCCCCCCCCCCCACACACGCGTAATAAGCCTCCTATATTGGGAGGACTACATATGCGGCTTGTCTTGCCTATGCCGCAACCTCACTACTCCCTTAGTATTTACTCTTACATAGTACCATAGAGCTGAATCTATCTACCCTACTTAGATCAGCAGGACTGATCAACATTACTTGCCAACTAAGTCTCCAATCTTAAAACATCTCTCAGTTGCCTCCTTTGAGGCCACTGAGGTCAAAAAAGAGCTCCTAAGTGTCTCTATGTGCTAGTTTGAAGGCTTCGCTATAGATTCTATTTATAACTAAGGGAGTTTATTTTTTATTTTATCTCATATATTATATTATATTCAATACATTATATTATATTCTGTACTTTATCAGTTCCAAGGAAGATGATATTTACTCGCTCATAATAAGAAAAACTGAGGTTGATTTAATGTTACTTTGCTATATCTGCGGTATTGCAGTATGAACGCCTCGCAATGTTATGTATTACAGTGACTCTGTTGACTGTTACCATTTGTTTTATGCTGGCTGTGTATGTGGCGATTTTGCACTGTTTTTATTTTCCAACCTCAATAAAAAAAAAAAATTAAAAAAAAAATGGCATGCCCTATCTGAATCATGAAGTTTCATTTTGACTTTACTGTCCCTTTAAGGTAAATGTCACTGGCTCCCATTCCAAAATGTCTCAATACATACACAAAAACATTGTATAGCAGCTTTGGCGTTTTTTCCCCCAGCAATTATAAAGTTATTCCAATGTAAAGGTGAGATAATGTTGAAAATTAATTGAGGACCTTTTTTACCCATTATCTTTTCCTATGCTTTCTTACGGCTAGATATAGAGTTTTGTCGGTAACGACCCGCGTAGCTAACGCTGGCTTTTTTCTGGCCGTACCTTTAAAATAACTCTGGTATTGAGAGTCCACAGAATGGCTGCGTTAGGCTCCAAAAAAGGAGCGTATAGCATATTTAACGCCACTTCAACTCTCGATACCAGAGTTGCTTACGGACACGGCCAGCCTCAAAAACGTGCTCGTGCACGATTCCCCCATAGAAAACAATGGGGCTGTTTGAGCTGAAAAGAAACCTAACACCTGCAAAAAAGCCGCGTTCAGCTCCTAACGCAGCCCCATTGTTGTCTATGGGGAAACACTTCCTACGTCTGCACCTAACACCCTAACATGTACCCCGAGTCTAAACACCCCTAACCTTACACTTATTAACCCCTATTCTGCCGCCCCCACTATCGCTGACCCCTGCATATTATTTTTAACCCCTAATCTGCCGCTCCGTAAACCGCCGCTACTTACATTATCCCTATGTACCCCTAATCTGCTGCCCCTAACACCGCCGACCCCTATATTATATTTATTAACCCCTAATCTGCCCCCCACAACGTCGCCTCCACCTGCCTACACTTATTAAACCCTAATCTGCCGACCGCACCGCACCGCTTTTATAATAAAGTTATTAACCCCTAATCCGCCTCACTAACCCTATAATAAATAGTATTAACCCCTAATCTGCCCTCCCTAACATCGCCCGACACCTAACTTCAAACATTAACCCCTTATCTGCCGACTGGAGCTCACCGCTATTCTAATAAATGTATTAACCCCTAAAGCTAAGTCTAACCCTAACACTAACACCCCCCTAAATTAAATATAATTTTAATCTAACGAAATTAATTAACTCTTATTAAATAAATTATTCCTATTTAAAGCTAAATACTTACCTGTAAAATAAATCCTAATATAGCTACAATATAAATTATAATTATATTATAGCTATTTTAGGATTTATATTTATTTTACAGGTAACTTTGTATTTATTTTAACCAGGTACAATAGCTATTAAATAGTTAAGAACTATTTAATAGCTAAAATAGTTAAAATAATTACAAATTTACCTGTAAACTAAATCCTAACCTAAGTTACAATTAAACCTAAAACTACAGTATCAATAAATTAATTAAATAAAATACCTATAATTATCTACAATTAAACCTAACACTACACTATCAATAAATCAATTAAATACAATTCCTACAAATAAATACAATTAAATAAACTAACTAAAGTACAAAAAATAAAAAAGAACTAAGTTACAAAAAATAAAAAAATATTTACAAACATAAGAAAAATATTACAACAATTTTAAACTAATTACACCTACTCTAAGCCCCCTAATAAAATAACAAAGCCCCCCCAAAATAAAAAAATGCCCTACCCTATTCTAAATTACAAAAGTTCAAAGTTCTTTTACCTTACCAGCCCTGAACAGGGCCCTTTGCGGGGCATGCCCCAAGAAATTCAGCTCTTTGCCTGTAAAAAAAACACATACAATACCCCCCCAACATTACAACCCACCACCCACATACCCCTAATCTAACCCAAACCCTCCTTAAATAAACCTAACACTAAGCCCCTGAAGATCTTCCTACCTTATCTTCACCATACCAGGTTCACCAATCGATCCAGAAGAGCTCCTCCGATGTCCTGATCCAAGCCCAAGCAGGGGGCTGAAGATGTCCATGATCCGGATGAAGTCTTCATCCAAGCGGGAACTGAAGAGGTCCATGATCCGGCTGAAGTCATCATCCAAGCGGGAGCTGAAGAGGTCCATGATCCGGCTGAAGCCTTCTATCAACGGCATCTTCAATCTTCTTTCTTCCGGATCCATCTTGTAGACCTCCGATGCGGAACATCCTGCTGGCCCGACGGACTACCGACGAATGAAGGCTCCTTTAAGGGACGTCATCCAAGATGGCGTCCCTCGAATTCCGATTGGCTGATAGGATTCTATCAGCCAATCGGAATTAAGGTAGGAAAATTCTGATTGGCTGATGGAATCAGCCAATCAGAATCAAGTTCAATCCGATTGGCTGATCCGATCAGCCAATCAGATTGAGCTCGCATTCTATTGGCTGTTCCGATCAACCAATAGAATGCGAGCTCAATCTGATTGGCTGATCGGATCGGCCAATCGGATTGAACTTGATTCTGATTGGCTGATTCCATCAGCCAATCAGAATTTTCCTACCTTAATTCTGATTGGCTGATAGAATCCTATCAGCCAATCGGAATTCGAGGGACGCCATCTTGGATGACGTCCCTTAAAGGAGCCTTCATTCGTCGGTAGTCCGTCGGGCCAGCAGGATGTTCCGCGTCGGAGGTCTACAAGATGGATCCGGAAGAAAGAAGATTGAAGATGCCGTTGATAGAAGACTTCAGCCGGATCATGGACCTCTTCAGCTCCCGCTTGGATGATGACTTCAGCCGGATCATGGACCTCTTCAGTTCCCGCTTGGATGAAGACTTCAGCCGGATCATGGACATCTTCAGCCCCCTGCTTGGGCTTGGATCAGGACATCGGAGGAGCTCTTCTGGATCGATCGGTGAACCTGGTATGGTGAAGATAAGGTAGGAAGATCTTCAGGGGCTTAGTGTTAGGTTTATTTAAGGGGGGTTTGGGTTAGATTAGGGGTATAAGGGTGGTGGGTTGTAATGTTGGGGGGGGTATTGTATGTGTTTTTTTTACAGGCAAAAGAGCTGAATTCTTTGGGGCATGCCCTGCAAAGGGCCCTGTTCAGGGCTGGTAAGGTAAAAGAGCTTTGAACTTTAGTAATTTAGAATAGGGTAGGGCATTTTTTTATTTTGGGGGTCTTTGTTATTTTATTAGGGGGCTTAGAGTAGGTGTAATTAGTTTAAAATTGTTGTAATATTTTTCTGATGTTTGTAAATATTTTTTTATTTTTTGTAACTTAGTTCTTTTTTATTTTTTGTACTTTAGTTAGTTTATTTCATTGTATTTATTTGTAGATATTGTATTTAATTAATGTATTGATAGTGTAGTGTTAGGTTTAATTGTAGGTAATTGTAGGTATTTTATTTAATTAATTTATTGATAGTGTAGTGTTAGGTTTAATTGTAACTTAGGTTAGGATTTATTTTACAGGTAATTTTGTAATTATTTTAACTATTTTAGCTATTGTACCTGGTTAAAATAAATACAAAGTTACCTGTAAAATAAATATAAATCCTAAAATAGCTATAATATAATTATAATTTATATTGTAGCTATATTAGGATTTATTTTACAGGTAAGTATTTAGCTTTAAATAGGAATAATTTATTTAATAAGAGTTAATTTATTTCGTTAGATTTAAATTATATTTAACTTAGGGGGGTGTTAGTGTTAGGGTTAGACTTAGTTTTAGGGGTTAATAAATTTATTAGAATAGCGGTGAGCTCCGGTCAGCAGATTAGGGGTTAATGTTTGAAGTTAGGTGTCGGCGATGTTAGGGAGGGCAGATTAGGGGTTAATACTATTTATTATAGGGTTAGTGAGGCGGATTAGGGGTTAATAACTTTATTATAATAGCGGTGCGGTCCGCTCGGCAGATTAGGGGTTAATAAGTGTAGGCAGGTGGAGGCGACGTTGTGGGGGGCAGATTAGGGGTTAATAAATATAATATAGGGGTCGGCGGTGTTAGGGGCAGCAGATTAGGGGTACATAAGTATAATGTAGCTAGCGGCGGCGTGCGGACGGCAGATTAGGGGTTAATAAGTGTAGGTAGCTGGCGGCGACGTTGTGGGGGGCAGATTATGGGTTAATAAATATAATATAGGGGTTGGCGGTGTTAGGGGCAGCAGATTAGGGGTACATAAGGATAACGTAGGTGGCGGTCGGCAGATTAGGGGTTAATAAAATTTAATCGAGTGTCGGCGATGTGGGGGGGCCTCGGTTTAGGGGTACATAGGTAGTTTATGGGTGTTAGTGTACTTTAGGGCACAGTAGTTAAGAGCTTTATGAACCGGCGTTAGCCCAGAAAGCTCTTAACTACTGACTTTTTTCTGCGGCTGGAGTTTTGTCGTTAGAATTCTAACGCTCACTTCAGCCACGACTCTAAATACCGGAGTTAGAAAGATCCCATTGAAAAGATAGGATATGCAATTGACGTAAGGGGATCTGCGGTATGGAAAAGTCGCGGCTGAAAAGTGAGCGTTAGACCCTTTTTTGACTGACTCCAAATACCGGCGGTAGCCTAAAACCAGCGTTAGGAGCCTCTAACGCTGGTTTTCACGGCTACCGCCAAACTCCAAATCTAGGCCTTAGTGTGCAGCCTTGCCATAAACATCTATAGTTGCATGAGGTGCATAGATAAGTATATCTCTAGCCATCATTGCATATGTTACAGTGGACTGTTCTCTAGACTGATATTTTTTAGTTTTATTGAGTTTGTTCTGTAAGAATTCAAAGGCAGTTTTGTGCTTCTGCTTTCACAGTGGAACCTGTTCTATGCACCTAGAAATGAACAGTTGCGAGATAGATGCCATTTATTACAATGGAGAGTGGCTCATAGGGGCATTATCTTTATAGTGGGCACGCATGTTTGTGAAAAATTAAGTATCGGAAATTAGGCCTTTGTGATCAGTCAAACAGGACTGGCACATGTTAAGTGTAGAGCCATTTTTCTCCAACTATGAAAAAAGTGCCACCAATAAACAATCAAAATGGCTGTGTGTGATTGTATCAGCATCAAAATGGTCTCATCTGCTGCTGTTAACATGAAGACTAATATCAAATGATAGTTCAATATCAATATTAATTAATAACAAGGTGTGCAATTAATAGTTTCATGTAATTTTGATGTTTAAAATGCCAATTTTTCATTGCAATAATAAATTAACATTTAGAATATCATATTTGTATTCAAAAACTGTTATTTGAACTTTATATATATATATATATATATATATATATATATATATATATATATATATATATATATATATATATATATATATATAAAAATCATATAAGAATGTCCATAATGGTCCAGTGGGTAGCAAGTAAAGAAAACACTGGGCCCCATGTACTAAAAGGCGTGCAGACAGCTTCTCAAGTTGGGAATCAGTCCGCACGCCTTTGCTGCATACAGGCAGTGGATCTGTTCATCCGCTGGCCCTTATGCATCATTACACACTCTGCTTAGTGTGTAATGCCTGCCCCTTCTCTCAGAGGGCGGGCACAGTCACACAGTAACTGGCAACTGCTATTGCTATGCTGCTAACACAGTGAAGAATAACAACGAATTGAGCCTCTGAGCAGGGTGCAATATGTTTAAAAACGCCCTTTCACTTCTCTCCCCCTGAGGATGCTGGTTGGCTAGAAAATTTCACAGGCTTCCACTGACAGGCTTAGAGAAACTGTCAATCTATTCTGCTGATCCTTCCTAGTTTGCAGTCATTGGATAATGCAGGCTTGCATCATAAAAACAGCATACACTAACCAAAAATTTTTTTCGTTTTTGGTCAGTTTACTTTTCGGTAAAGCAAGGAAAATAACAAAAATGCAATTTTCGTTATTTTCTTTGATTCTTCCGGAAACAAATGCACGTGTCTAGTATGTAATGTGTATCATTGTCACTCTGATGTAACTTCTTAGCTTAGCTCTAATGGTCTCATTATGATGTTTGAATTCCCTTATTACATATATGCTTCTGAAAACAGTTTTGTAAAATCTCTTAGCAAAGATAAATCAAGAATTATTCCCAAAAATTTAATTCTGAGGGAATCAGACTGTTCCTATATACCAGTCCTTGTCATTGTGCTTTTCTCAGTATAAACTGGATCAGTGAAATTCCCTATAATGTTATCCTAGTTAAAACATCTGACAGATCCTAGGGAAAGTAATGGGATGTGGCTAGGCTGAAATAAAAAACTACAAACTAGAAATTAACGTTTCACACAGGAATTTTAGATAATCTGCATAGATCAGATTTTGCACGTATAACTCTATGATAACTGAATTCCATGATGAAAATTACTGACCAGATGTACAGTATCTCACAAAATTGAGTACACCCCTCACATTTTTGTAAATATTTTATTATATCTTTTCATGTGACAACACTGAAGAAATGACACTTTGGTACAATGCAAAGTAGTGAGTGTACAGCCTATATAACAGTGTAAATTTGCTGTCCCCTCAAAATAACTCAACACACAGCCATTAATGTCTAAACCGTTGGCAACAAAAGTGAGTACACCTCTAAGTTGAAATGTCCAAATTGGGCCCAATTAGCCATTTTCCCTCCCTGGTGTCATGTGACTCATTAGTGTTACAAGGTCTCAGGTGTAAATGGGGAGCAGGTGTGTTAAATTTGGTGTTATCGCTCTCACACTTTCTCATACTGGTCACAGGAAGTTCAACATGACACCTCATGGCAAAGAACTCTCTGAGGATCTGAAAAAAAGAATTGTTGCTCTACATAAAGATGGCCTAGGCTATAAGAAGATTGCCAAGACCCTGAAACTGAGCTGCAGCACGTGGGCAAGACCATACAGTGGTTTCACAGGACAGGTTCTATTCAAAACAGGCCATGGTCGACCAAAGAAGTTGAGTGCATGTGCTCTGCGTCATATCCAGAGGTTGTCTTTGGGAAATAGACGTATGAGTGCTGCCAGCATTATTGCAGAGGTTGAAGGGTTTGGGGTCAGCCTGTCAGTGCTCAGACCATAAGCCACATACTGCATCAAATTGGTGCATGGCTGTCATCCCAGAAGGAAGCTTCTTCTAAAGATGATGCACAAGAAAGCCCACAAACAATTTGCTGAATACAAGCAGACTAAGGACATGGATTACTGGAACCATGTCCTGTGGTCCGATGAGACCAAGATAAACTTATTAAGTTCAGATTGTGTCAAGCGTGTCTGGCAGCAACCAGGTGAGAAGTACAAAGACAGGTGTGTCTTGCCTACAGTCAAGCATGGTGGTGGGAGTGTCATGGTCTGGGCCTGCATGAGTGCTGCCGGCACTCGGGAGCTACAGTTCATTGAGGGAACCATGAATGCCAACATATACTGTGACATGCTGAAGCAGAGCATGATCCCCTTTCTTCGTAGACTGGGCCACAGGACAGTATTCCAACATGATAACGACACCTCCAAGATGACCACTGGCTTGCTAAAGAAGCTGAGGGTAAAAGTGATGGACTGGCCAAGCATGTCTCCAGACCTAAACCCTATTGAGCATCTGTGGGGCATCCTCAAATGAAAGGTGGGGGAGTGCAAGTTCTCTAACATCCAGCTCCATGATGTCGTCATGGAGGAGTGGAAGAGGACTCCAGTAGCAGCCTATGAAGGTCTGGTGAACTCCATGCCCAAGAGGGTTAAGGAAGTGCTGGAAAATAATGGTGGCCACACAAAATATTGACACTTTGGGCCCAATTGGGACATTTCCACTTAGGGGTGTACTCACTTTTGTTGCCAACGGTTTAGACATTAATGGTTGTGTGTTGAGTTATTTTGAGGGGACATCAACTATAACGAGTCACATGACACCGGTGAGGGAAAATGGCTAATTGGGCTCAATTTGGACATTTCCGCTTAGGGGTGTACTCACTTTTGTTGCCAATGGTTTAGACATTAATGGCTGTATGTTGAATTATTTTGAGGGGGCAGCAAATTTACACTGTTATACAGGCTGTACACTCACTACTTTACATTGTAGCAAAGTGTCATTTCTTCAGTGTTGTCACATGAAAATATATAATAAGATATTTACAAAAATGTGAGGGGTGTGCTCACTTTTGTGAGATACTGTATACCATCTTGTTTTGTATTTTCCTGTTCAATACAGGACAAAACTGCCCCTTGAGTTGGAATAGAATCCGTGACTTTGATAAAAAGTTTCTGTATGCTGTTAGAACTGAACAAATAACTTAAATGTCTAAAAGTTTTTGCGGAAAATTACTTACCCTATAGTCAAGGAGGATGATCTTCCTGGAGTCATTCTGAAGTAATAAATGACTCCAGGCTAGACATTAGAACTCATCCTAAAGTATGCCCACAGGCCGAAATATTGAAATTAGATGACTTTGGAGGCATTCACTGGTTGTTCATTGCTTATGAAGTAATCAGTGTAAGGTAATCCGCTAAACATTCAGAATTCTTTACCTTAGCTGATGACTTTATAAGCCTGATAATGTGCAAATGACTTCTAAAGTAGTTTGATGATCATCAAATGACTCCAGGATGGTCTCTAAAGTAATCCTGTTTGTCTTTAAATATGTCTGTATTTTTGGGGCATTTCTGTGGTATTCTAATCCATTATAATTAGGGTTGCACCGATACCATTTTTTTATGACCGAGTACAAGTACCGATACTTGTTTTCAAATACTCGCCGATACCAATTACCGATACTTTTTTTTTAATGTCATGTGACAGTTTACCAAGCACAATACAGACTAATTATTTAATATTCCTTCTTTATAATTATAAAGGACTGTAATTCAAAAGACATTATGAAATAATAAAAATTTTATTTGTCACAAAGTTCACTGAACATGTTTATAAATAAAAAATATTACAATAAAATATTACATTTAAAGGGGTTATGCAATTGGGTTGTAGGGCTGTTATATAACATCAATCTGACATAGAGGTTCGACTCTAAGTTGAACAGTCTTTCACTTTCCACCATACTGCATGGGGCAGAAAGATATTTTTGGGCCATTTTAGCCAGAGCTGGAAATCTGTTTATTAACTGCCCAGTACTTCAGGGGTTTGTCTGAAGGAGGTACAGTGATCTCTCCTACAATAATACAAATAACAGCAATTTGTATTGGCAGAACAGTAGTAAACAATTTTTAGTTTAGTCTCCACTTAAGTTTAAAATGAAATGGGAACATACAGTTTGAAAAAAACACCACAAGATAGCATATGGGTAGGAAGTAGAGGTATCGGTTTAAGTATCGGTGCATTTGCACGAGTACAAGTATTCATGCAAATACTTGGTATCAGTACCGATACCGATACTAGTAATAATAATTATAATCATGACATTTGTAAGTCAGTTCCACCACTTAAGTTTCAAAAGAGATAAATTTAAAAAAAAAACAAAGTAAACAATTGAAAACTATAAGAAATTAGCTTCTCTCAGGAATGTAGCAGGCTTTTTTCAGACCTACAGGGATGCAAAATGTTCCCAGGCAATGACAACTATATGAATATTGATGCTGACTGCCTTGTGTACTTTAAATGCAGTTTTTTTCACTTTAATATTACTATTAGTTCATGAAATATGAGTAAATAAAACTCTAATATCATTTTGAAGCAGTGTTTAATTATCATCCAAACACTGAATGAACAGTTAATGACATCGAAAACATATTTCCTGCATGCCTGTTTTTTTATAATGAGATCTCATCCCGCAATAAAGGGCTAGATTACGAGTGGAGTGGTAATTACCACTCCTGCTCTCACACTAACGCCGTTCGACTTCTGCTATTTGCGCGAGTTGGGTAGCGCACGTATTACAAGTTTAAAGTAACTATTCTTTGCTTGCGCGCTATCCCAATGAGCACAAGTTACAATGTTGCAACCGTGTTAATGTACTCTCCTATTGACTTCAATGGAGAGAGAAAAGTGTGGCAAAAAAAACATACTCAAGTGTAAACCTAATCGCCATAAGCCCCCTACTCTAATAACCCCTAACCCACTGCATAGCCCACTGCGAATTCCCCACTACACTATTAACCACTAACCCTGCACATAGCCCACCGTAAACTAACCCACTACACTATTTGCCCTCAAACTGACACAACCCCCATCGCAAACTGTCCCACTGCCACAATCCCCATTGCAAAGTAACCCACTGTTAGGTTTGTTAATTTTAAGGTAAGGTTAGGTTTTTTATTTTAAAGGTAAGGTTAGTTTTTTTTTACTTTTTAGGTAGGTTTTTTTTAAAGTTATTTTTAGGTTGTTGTTGTTGTTGTTTTTTACAGGTAAGGTTAGACATATTTTAGTGTGCTATACACTGGATACTGGGTTACCATAACTGAGAATCTCTGCTTTAATTTCCATTTTATCAAAAGATTAAATGAATTAATACTGTAAGAGCAGTAACAATAATAGCCACTCATGCTTATACTTGGTGTTTGTTTAGTGCATAATGCATATAGACTTCTGTCACTAAGTAACAAATATTCTTCACCTTGTGTATACACGTCTAGAATTTGTTTGCTTTCTACTGGATTTTACACATTCTTACAAAATATTTAAAGTACTGGAACATCTACATTTTCTACCCCGATTTTAAAAGAAAATGATAAAATAGAGGATGAATATATATTTAAAGGCACATTCTAATATATAATGATATGCTATAATTTGTTTGAGTATATCATTTTTAGATTACATTTCTTATCACAATCTCAGACTGCACCAGTAAGGTTTATAGTGTTATATGAAAAAAAAAAAATAATAATAATAATGTATATATTTATTCGTTCTTGAGTCTAGAACAGCAAAGTACATCCAGAGCTTCAAATGAGATGGTTGTATATGAAATGAAAACAAAACTTTAATCTCATAATCTTAATATATTTTATTTAAAATAAAAATAGATTGGGTACATCAGACATGTAGCAGAGGAAACATTTGGAGAACCACAGCTCTAGAGCAACCATAATAAACATAAAATCTAATATTTCAGAGTATGATATAAAATATTTTGAACACAATTTGGGTGTTTTTTGTTTTCCCTATCAATGCCTTTCCAACCCCTTAAAGGGGCATAATACTCATATGCTAAATCACTTAAAAGTGATACAGTATAGCTGTAAAAAGTTGACATGAAAATATCCCCTTAACATCTCTATGTAAAAAGGGAAGATATTTGACCTCAAAATTTCTTCAGCTCACTAAAGTAAGTGTTCTGTAAACAGCTAGAGCTGTTGTAAAGCTGCAAGTTGAAACAAAGAAAAGAAAACACAATAGCCGATCAGCATCAGCAGTGCTGAGCTCATGCATTGCTTTGCTGTGATCTCATGAGATTTCACTTAAATCTCATGAGATTTCACAGTAAACGTTCTTAAACTGAATAGGAAAATAACATAACTGTGCCTGCACATGCTAGATGCACACTCCCTTGGAAGTCCTGGGACTACAGTCTCTTTACAGTGGGATGTGAATACTTTTTTTACATAGAGATGTTCAGGTGATAATTTCTAGTCAACGTTTTACAGCTATGCTGCATTACATTCATCACTTTCAATCACAAGTGCTTCAACATTTGGGTATCAAGTCCATTTAATAGAGTTAGTAGGCCTGATTGAGATTTCTAGGCGATAAATTGAAAACAATAAATAAATCTGGATTTCCTGAATTCAAATTTGGGAAATGTAAAAAAACACAAGAAAAACAAACTTTTGTAGGCTCTTCATAGACTATCACAAGACAAAAAAATAAACAATGTTATTCATGAACTGATACATTATTACTGAGTATTTGTATGCATGATAAACTTTCTTTTATATTTATAATAAACTCATAAACGTGTGGAATTACCCCTTTTATAATTTTTTATTTTTTTTTATTGGCTAAACCTTAAATTGCAATCACGATTGAGCATTCAGATGATCATTTTCTATATCTGAACATGTTCCATTGTTTAAAAATGTGATGAGAATTATTTTATCAATTTCATAAAATATGACATGACTGTGCTTGCTAATATGTGAAATGAGCATTCTAGAGCTATACAGTAGAAAAGCCAAACTCAAAGTGAATATATCTTCTGCCCAACAGACCAAAATGGGCCTTCAAGAGGGTAAAGCTGTTGAATTAGGTAAATAAAAAATATATATATATGGAAAATCAAGCTAAGTTTAAGATTCAAAAGCCAGTGCAGCTAATTACTTGTTATTTATTATACTTCTATTTTTTATAATGCAGTAAACATTGGCACAAAACATGAAAGTGAGCAATGTTATTGTTTATTTATTATCGGTCTTGGAAAACAATCTGCAGGACTTAAATGCTGTATTTATTTCTAATAACTAATTGGGGAAAGCTTTAAAAGGAATTACTAAATAAATGGTAAGTGACTGCACAGGCAAAGCAAAATAAAAATATACCGCAAGTACATCTATTTAACTATTTCTTTATTTTATACATAATTCTTTATTTAAATACAAGGAGATAAGCTTGCCCAGAGGGCAGTCTATGTTTAAAAAATCCAAACCCCCAAGCTAATTTTAATCACAATAAAAAATATAAAATTACAGAAAAAAATAAACAAAGCTATCCAAAATAAAAAATGTAAACCTAATCTAAAACCCCTAGCCCTTAAAAGGGCCTTTTGTGGGGGGCATGGCTAGGATGTGGCGATGACTGGTCGCAAATTATGAAGCTCCCAGGATGATCCAGATAATCCGCTGATTATTATAAAAGCTTTATCTCATCATAACTTGAATTCGGAAGATTTCACTACATCATAATTCGCTGACTCCGATAATACCAAGATTGTTCTGGCTACTATTACCTGGGTCCTGATATAGCCTGTTGTGCACTTAGGTGGCGCCCTACTCCAGTGTTTCAACACCTCACCCCCCCCCCCCCGGTCACCTGGGTAAAAGCTGCTCTTGATCTGCTTATAAATTTGATCTGCTTTCTTGCTACGATTGTAGTCTGTTGTGCTAATTTACCCCTACGAAAACCTCCCCAGCCGTTGACCTAACTCTAAGATAGCCGTGCGCACCAATTGGAGATGCAGTCTAAAGAGGATTTCCATAAAAAAGTACAGCACCTACTGGAAAAACTAGGGAGACAGATCGAAGAGACATTCAGCAACCTCTCAACTTTCCTACAGCCAGCACTTCAGGAGCAAGCTAACCAACCACTCTCATTGCGAGAGCACTTACCCCAGGCTTTGAGGGATACAGAGAAAGGCCTTGTTCCACCTATTGAAGCTGTGAGACACAGAGCTCCTGAATATGATTGACCTCAGGTGTGTGCAGCCGACTCCCCGGGGCTTACTAGGTATCAATCACTGCTAAAGCCAATTGTACACACAGTGGGTCAGACGGGTCAATGCAACTGGAGCGCAAGAAAATGGCGACCCATTGAACTCGTCCTGCCGCTGGCTGGAACTTCCAAATCTGTACTACTGGACTCTGGGTCAGACTCAGTGAACGAGTATCCCAGGTTATTCCTTGCTAAGATGAAGAGGTCTGATACAGTGCTCCAGATAGCGAAGGTGGCTGCCTTTTGTTCAGCCCATAGCCAACATGTCACGACGGAGGTACAGCATTGTTTTGGGCTACATAAGATCTCTCACTCCCTTCCGAAAATGGGTGTGGGCTGTTTTTGTTTTTTTTTGTAAACTGAGCGGGGGCTATTTCGAGATCTCTTTTGCTTCTACTCAGAACATGCAGAATAATACTCCATAGCAAAAGTTAGAGGAGAGCTATTGAACTGGAACCAATTTCGAGTGAGCAGCTTTTTTTTTTTTAGATTCACAAATAGTCTCATAAATCAGTAACACTACTGACATAATTGTTATATACTGTTATATCATCCCTTTCTTAGTATGTAATGCTATCTCATCGATTTATGTTAGGTCCATATATCTGTTTGTTATTGCTTGGATATCTAGAGTTGAGATGTTCACCTGTTTGTCTTATTATTTATATTTGGGCGCTACAAACCTTTATATTTTGTTATAGCTCTCCTAATCTATAACTAAGCATTGTACTAGCTGGCTGGTATACAGCACCCTCTCTGGGTCAAGACCATTGATATTATACAAGTTTTTTCTGCACATAAGCCACAAATTAGGAATTTGAATTTGCCCCTATCATTTTGGTATACAGACAGGTCAAGTTTATTCATTCTCTAGAATCCCTCAATGTACAGACTCTGAGAAATCTGAGACCTTGAATTATAGTTTACCTCCTCACTAGTAGATGCTTCCTCTTCTAGATATACCCATTAAAAGTCACTGATAGTCATATTCAATTGAGATCTCATAGTGGTATTCCTCTGAAAATAAAGTAAAACAGAAGAAGGCGCCACAATAGTGTACATCAGTGTGACAATGGATCGCACACGCAAATAAGAATCGTACTTACAAGATGAACAGCACTTGATAAGTGCCACAAAAGCCTCCTGGACCTTTAACAGCTGTCCAGATAGCTGTCCTCCCGCAAAGCAGCAACTCTCCCACTGGTAGATTACAGCAAGGATTCCCGTGCTCACTTATCTTTTAACCCCTCCAAGGAGTTAGCGGTGCTTGTATATTAGGTGTCGGCTGCACGACTCCCGTAAAGCAGCAACTCTCCCACTGGTAGAATATAACGAGGATTCCCGTGCTCGCTTGTCTTTTAACCCCTCCAAGGAGTAAGTGGTGCTTGTATATTAGGTGTCAGCTGCACTACTGCAGACCGGAGTAGAGGCAGCTCTACAGGTTATCATCCAATGGGATATACAATGAAAAGTTCGTAATAGCCGTGAAATTCAATGTTAAAAAGTAAAATTTATTTAAAACAAATCAAGTATAACATACACAACGTGTTTCCCGGTCACACAGTGCAGCCGACACCTAATATACAAGCACCGCTAACTCCTCGGAGGGGTTAAAAGATAAGTGAGCACGGGAATCCTTGCTGTAATCTACCAGTGGGAGAGTTGCTGCTTTGCGGGAGGACAGCTATCTGGACAGCTGTTAAAGGTCCAGGAGGCTTTTGTGGCACTTATCAAGTGCTGTTCATCTTGTAAGTACGATTCTTATTTGCGTGTGCGATCCATTGTCACACTGATGTACACTATTGTGGCGCCTTTTTCTTTTTTACTTTATTTTTAGATTTGCCATTCTTGAACTGCCGTCAAGTTTTTGAAAGAAGTTTTGCAGCCGTGGGATTGACTCATCAGAGACATTTATTTGTGGACTCAAGGTTATATCCCTGCATTATATTTATAAGCGATACTAATCATTGGGCCTGCCCAGTATGCCATGTATGGGTGAATGATCCAACTAGCCATTTATATTGCACTGACTTTTCACTATTGAATTAATATATTTGACACTGGTATTGTTGTCACTACGACAAATATTATATATACATTTTTTTTGTCATATATAGCAGACCAGATTGTGACAGGATAATTTTGCTATTATCACTTATTGATTAATAGAGTTTATTTGGGTATATGATATATATTTTTTAGGCGCATCTGACTCATATATACACTCTTTGGTATTCCTCTGACCCTGCCGCTAGTTTATACTCCCATTTTACAGGTTAACGGCTTTGTGAGGTCCCAAAGAAATTAGCTCAGCTATACTTATAGAATCCTTCAATATGCCACAACCATTAGGTTACTAAGGGATACTGGGGTTTTTCATCATACAACATATTGTAACTATTGCACATAAGGCTGTAATCAACCACTCACATATATTTAAATAGCCGGTTCTAACCTTGCTAATATATATTATTGCAGAGTATCTGTATATTTTGTTTTTATGTACCATGCCCAAGAGTGGCTTCATATCAATCTAGTTTACCTCCATTGCAATAAGCTATTATACATAGGTCCAAGAGTGACCTTTTAATAATCAGGGAGGTACATTTAATTAAACAAAAAAAAGAGGATTCAGTTTTATATGTTCGGTTTGTAATGCTGACAAATCTGTCACTCTTACTTTTGTCTATACTGACATTCCGTTGTATGTATATTTTTGGAAAATAAACATACATTTCTAGCCGTATCAAAAGTTTGTAACTTTCCATTTTGGATTCCTGAGTCATAATGTTTATACATTCCAGGTACAATGTCTTTATTTGGTCACATGATCGGTGTTTGCCTATACGTGTACAAATCTGTACGGATATAGTGTCCGCTCATCTTATTTTTGTAATTTTGAAAGAACATATATACATTTTGTATTTTTCACTATGTTGTTACTTATAAAAACCTCAATAAAAAAAAATGATGATTTAAAAAAGAAAGGGCCGTTTGTAGGGCATTGACCTAAGTTAAACAGCTCTTTTACTTACAAAAATTACCAATTATCGCTTAACAGTAAAACCCCCCCACCCAACCAACCCCCTCAAAATAAAAAAACATAAACTACCCAGTGCCCCTAAAGGGGCATTTGTATGGCCATTGCCCTTAAAAGGGCATTCAGCTCTTTTACAGCCCATTAAATCCCTAGTTTTAAAAAAATAAAAATAAAAAAATTTAAAAAAATCCTAAAACTAAGCTCCAAATAGGTACTTATCGTTCCTGAAGTCTGGCAGAGAAGGTCTTCTTATGCGCTAATGCGCAGAACCGGAGCGCCGGTTCTCAGTGGTGGTGATCCTCAGCGTCGTGGAGGCTCCTCTTCATCCGATCTCCGGCGTACACTGAAAATTGAATGCAAGGTACCGCATTCAATTTGGGTAACTTGCATTTCGCAAGGAATTGGCGACCCATTGAACTCGTCCTGCTGCCGGCTGGAACTTCCGAATCTGTAATACTGGACGGGTATCCCAGGTTATTCCTTGCTAAGAAAAATCAAAGAGGTCTGATACAGTGCTCCAGATATCGAAGGTGGCTGCCTTTTGTTCAGCCCATAACTAACATGTCACAATGGAGGTACAGCATTGTTTTGGGCTACATAAGATATCTCACTCCCTACCTCCGCTCTGTGCCGCCATCGCTCCAGATGAAGATAGAAGATTATGGAGCCGCCTGGAAGAAGACCTTCTCCGCCGGACTTCAGGAACGGTGAGTACCTATTTGGGGCTTAGTTTTAGGATTATTTTTTTTTAAGATTAGGGATTTAATGGGCTGTAAAAGAGCTGATTTCCCTATTAAGAGCAGTAAAAGAGATGAATGTCCTTTTAAGGGCAATGCCCATACTAATGCCCCTTTAAGGGCAATGGATAGTTTAGATTTCTTTTAGTGTTAGGTTTTTATTTTGGTGGGTTTGGTGAGTGGGGTGTTTTTACTGTTAGGGGGTCTTATTTTTTTTTCTTAAACATAAAAGAGCTGTTTAATTTAGGGCAATGCCCTACAAAGGGCCCTTTTAAGGGATATTGGTAATTTAGTTTAGATTAGGGGGTATTTTTATTTTGGGGGGCTTTTTTATTTTCATAGGGATTAGGTTTAATTTTTTTTTTTTATATATATAATTTTGCTTATTTTTTTCTGTCATTTTAGAGTTTTTTTTATTTTTTTTAAATTTTAGATTATTTTTTTGTAATTTAATGTTAGGTTTTATTTAAGTGTAACTTAGTATTGGGGTTAATTTAGGGGGTGTTAGGTTAGGGGGCTTAGTAATTAAATTAGTTATTTGCGTTGTGGGGGTTGGCGGTTTAGGAGTTAATAGGTTAATTAGGTTTATTGCAATGTGGGGGTTTGTCGGTGTAGGGGTTAATATGTTAATTAGGTTTATTGCGATGTGGGGGGTTGGTGGTTTAGGGGTTAATATTTTAATTATGTTATTTGCAAATTAGGGGTTAATTACTTTATTATTTGGTGATGTTGGCGGTATCGGTGTTTGTTAATACTTTGTGCGGGAGGTTACTTTTTTGTTATACTTTGTGCGGGCGGTTAGGTTTTTTTTATTTCTTGTGGGCAGTTATGTGTTTTTTCGTTGCTTCGTGCGGGTGGTTGCGTGTTTTCTTTTTTTTTTAAGGCTTCTTTTGCCTACGCTGCATACAGGTGGATTCTGAAAATGGCAGGGTGGTGAAAGATTATTTCACCACGCTGCCATTTTCGGAATCCACCGGGATGCAGCTTTGCTGCATCCAGGTGGATTCTTTTGGCTGCCTCGCGCAACCAACATTCCTTTGAGGATGCGTGTGCAACTGGCGACACAGACGGACGTGTTACAAACGCGATTATAGTATAGATAACAGTTTAATTGATCAATTAACTAATTTATTTTACAAAATTATTTATGTAAATCTGTTAATAGTTTAATTAATAAATTTCTCTGCTATGATTTTCAGCTGCTGGATAATCTACCCCATTGTTTCTCAACCACGGTCCTCAAGTACCGCCAACAGGCCAGGTTATCATTATAGCTGAACCAGTGCACAGGTGAAATAATCAGCAGATGGGTGACAACAGGTTAGTTACCATGGTTACTGATCAGCTAATTATTTCACCTGTGCACTGGTTCAGCTATAATGAAAACCTGGCATGTTGGGGGTACTTGAGAAGCGCGATTGAGAAACACTTATCTACCCTATATTCACTATAATGTAGAATATGTTGCCGCTGAAAATCTTAGCTATGTTATTTTTCGGTGATATAAAAATAAATAAATAATAATGATTCCTACACAATGATATGAGTTGGATCCGAAAACCTCAAAAATATAAATGACAAAGTAAAATGCAGAAACACCAAATTCAGCTATAAAAAAATAACAAATATTGATAAAATACACCTTCAAATACTTCTGAAAACTAAATTTTGACACAAAATACTTAAATACACAAGAAGAGAAAAAGCAGTGTAACAATTATCAGCTATTAATTATCTGAGAAGGTGCGAGGCTTTGAAATGTGGGCGTGCTTAGAATGCGGATTAGACAGGACAGTATAAACCCAAGACAATCCAAAACCATCCACTTGTTTTATAAACTACAAAAGTCAATAAATTACCACAAAACTTTGAAGTTTGGTGACTTAGTTACACTGTGTAATTGCCAAACGAATATTTTAATATTATAATTTATATGTTGATAATAAGCTTCTAAATTGTTTTATAGTATCTGACAGTGGAAATCAGGAGTGCATAAGGAATAAAGCAATTATTTAGCTGTCATCTATATGAATAGTAATTTATCACAGATCACCATATTACTGCACAGGTCCTTAGTTATATCCCTTCTGAAAGCTCAGGTCTTTAGTTATAGCCCATCTGACTGCTCAGGTCCTTAGTTTTATCCCAACTGACTGCTCGGGTCTTTAGTTATATCCCATCGGACTGTTTAGGTCCTTAGTTATATCCCATCTGACTGTGCAGGTCCTTAGTTATATTCCATCTGACTGTTCAGGTATTTAGTTATATTCCATCTGACTGCTCCGGTCTTTAGTTATATCCCATCGGACTGCTCATGTCTTTAGTTATATCCCATCGGACTGCTCAGGTCTTTAGTTATATCCCATCTGACTGCTCAGGTTCTTAGTTATATCCCATCTGACTGTTCAGGTCCTTAGTTATATCCCAACTGACTGCTCAGGTCTTTAGTTATATCCCATCGGACTGCTCAGGTCTTTAGTTATATCCCATCTGACTGCTCAGGTCCTTAGTTATATCCCATCTGACTGCTCAGATCCTTAGTTATTTCCCCTCTGACTCTTCAGTTCCTTAGTTATATCCCATCCTAACTGCTCAGGTCCTTAGTTATATCCCATCTGACTGTGCAGGTCCTTAGTTATATTCCATCTGACTGTTCAGGTATTTAGTTATATTCCATCTGACTGCTCCGGTCTTTAGTTATATCCCATCGGACTGCTCATGTCTTTAGTTATATCCCATCGGACTGCTCAGGTCTTTAGTTATATCCCATCTGACTGCTCAGGTTCTTAGTTATATCCCATCTGACTGTTCAGGTCCTTAGTTATATCCCAACTGACTGCTCAGGTCTTTAGTTATATCCCATCGGACTGCTCAGGTCTTTAGTTATATCCCATCTGACTGCTCAGGTCCTTAGTTATATCCCATCTGACTGCTCAGATCCTTAGTTATTTCCCCTCTGACTCTTCAGTTCCTTAGTTATATCCCATCCTAACTGCTCAGGTCCTTAGTTATATCCCATCTGACTGCTCAGGTCCTTAGTTATTTCCCATCTGACTGCTCAGGTCTTTAGTTATATCCCATCTGACTGCTCAGGTCTTTAGTTATATCCCATCAGACTCTTCAGGTCCTTAGTTATATCCCATTCTTACTGCTCAGGTCCTTAGTTATATACCATCTGACTGCCCAGGTCCTTAGTTATATCCCATCTGACTGCTCGGGTCTTTAGTTATATCCCATCTGACTGCTCAGGTCATTAGTTATATCCCAACTGACTGCTCAGTTCTTTAGTTATATCCCATCGCACTGCTCAGGTCTTTAGTTATATCCCATCGGACTGCTCAGGTCTTTAGTTATATCCCATCGGACTGCTCAGGTCTTTAGTTATATCCCATCTCACTGCTCAAGTTAGTTATATGCCATCTGACTGCTCAGGTCCTTAGTTATTTCCCATCTGACTCTTCAGGTCCTTAGTTATATCCCATTCTAACTGCTCAGATCCTTAGTTATATCCCATCTGACTGCTCAGGTCCTTAGTTTTATCCACACTGACTGCTCGGGTCTTTAGTTATATCCCATCGGACTGTTTAGGTCCTTAGTTATATCCCATCTGACTGTGCAGGTCCTTAGTTATATTTCATCTGACTGTTCAGGTATTTAGTTATATTCCATCTGACTGCTCCGGTCTTTAGTTATATCCCATCGGACTGCTCATGTCTTTAGTTATATCCCATCGGACTGCTCAGGTCTTTAGTTATATCCCATCTGACTGCTCAGGTTCTTAGTTATATCCCATCTGACTGTTCAGGTCCTTAGTTATATCCCAACTGACTGCTCAGGTCTTTAGTTATATCCCATCGGACTGCTCAGGTCTTTAGTTATATCCCATCTGACTGCTCAGGTTCTTAGTTATATCCCATCTGACTGCTCAGGTCCTTAGTTATTTCCCCTCTGACTCTTCAGTTCCTTAGTTATATCCCATCCTAACTGCTCAGGTCCTTAGTTATATCCCATCTGACTGCTCAGGTCCTTAGTTATTTCCCATCTGACTGCTCAGGTCTTTAGTTATATCCCATCTGACTGCTCAGGTCTTTAGTTATATCCCATCAGACTCTTCAGGTCCTTAGTTATATCCCATTCTTACTGCTCAGGTCCTTAGTTATATACCATCTGACTGCCCAGGTTCTTAGTTATATCCCATCTGACTGCTCGGGTCTTTAGTTATATCCCATCTGACTGCTCAGGTCATTAGTTATATCCCAACTGACTGCTCAGTTCTTTAGTTATATCCCATCGCACTGCTCAGGTCTTTAGTTATATCCCATCGGACTGCTCAGGTCTTTAGTTATATCCCATCTCACTGCTCAAGTTAGTTATATGCCATCTGACTGCTCAGGTCCTTAGTTATTTCCCATCTGACTCTACAGGTCCTTAGTTATATCCCATTCTAACTGCTCAGATCCTTAGTTATATCCCATCTGACTGCTCAGGTCCTTAGTTATTTCCCATCTGACTGTTCAGGTCCTTAGTCATATCCCATCTGACTGCTCAGGTCCTTAGTTATTTCCCATCTGACTGTTCAGGTCCTTAGTTATATCCCATCTGACTGCTCAGGTTCTTAGTTATATCACATCTGACTGCTCAGGTCCTTAGTTATTTTCCATCCTGACTGCTCATGTCCTTAGTTATATCCCATCCTGACTGCTCAGGTCCTTAGTTATTTTCCATCTGATTGTTCAGGTCCTTAGTTATATCCCATCTGACTGCTCAGGTCTTTAGTTATATCCCATCTGACTGCTCAGGTTCTTAGTTATATCCCATCTGATTTTGCAGGTCCTTAGTTATATCCCATCTGACTGCTCAGGTTCTTAGTTATATCACATCTGACTGCTCAGGTCCTTAGTTATTTTCCATCCTGACTGCTCATGTCCTTAGTTATATCCCAACCTGACTGCTCAGGTCCTTAGTTATTTTCCATCTGATTGTTCAGGTCCTTAGTTATATCCCAACTGACTGCTCGGGTCTTTAGTTATATCCCATCTGACTGCTCAGGTCTTTAGTTATATCCCATCTGACTGTTCAGGTCCTTAGTTATATCCCACCTGACTGTTCAAATCCTATGTTACATCCCATCTGACTGCTCAGGGCCTTAGTTATATACCATCTGACTGCTCAGGTTTTTAGTTATATCCCATCTGATTGTTCAGGTCCTTAGTTATATCCCATCTGACTGCTCAGGTCCTTAGTTA
Organism: Bombina bombina; assembly: GCF_027579735.1. Classification (NCBI taxonomy): domain Eukaryota; kingdom Metazoa; phylum Chordata; class Amphibia; order Anura; family Bombinatoridae; genus Bombina; species Bombina bombina. The sequence continues at coordinate 547,859,708 of NC_069499.1, forward strand.
TATTCCATTTGATTGTTCAGGTCCTTAGTTATATTCCAACTGACTGCTCAGGCCTTTAGTTATATCCCATCTGACTGCTCAGGTCCTTAGTTATATCCCAACTGACTGCTCAGGTATTTAGTTATATCCCATCTGACTGTTCAGATCCTTAGTTATATCCTATCTGACTGTTCAGGTCCATAGTTATATACCATCTGACTGCTAAGGTCTTTAGTTATATCCCATCTGACTGCTCAGGTCATTAGTTATATCCCATCTGACTGCTCAGGTCATTAGTTATATCCCAACTGACTGCTCAAGTCTTTAGTTATATCCTACCTGACTCTTCAGGTCTTTAGTTATATCCCATCTGACTGTTTAGGTCTTTAGTTATATCCCATCTGACTGGTCAGGTTCTTAGTTATATCCCATCTGACTGTTCAGGTCCTTAGTCATATCCCATCTGATTGCTCAGGTCCTAAGTTATTTCCCATCTGACTGTTCAGGTCCTTAGTTATATCCCATCTGACTGCTCAGGTTCTTAGTTATATCCCATCTGATTTTGCAGGACCTTGAAATGCTTCTTACGAAGCCACTCCTTCATTGCCCGGGTGGTGTGTTTGGGATCATTGTCATGCTGAAAGACCCAGCCACGTTTCATCTTCAATGCCCTTGCTGATGGAAGGAGGTTTGCACTCAAAATCTCACGATACATGGCCCCATTCATTCTTTCATGTACACGGATCAGTCGTCCTGTTCCCTTTGCAGAGAAACAGCCCCAAAGCATGATGTTGCCACCCCCATGCTTCACAGTAGGTATGGTGTTATTTGGTTGCAACTTAGCATTCTCTCTTCTCCAAACACGACGAGTTGTGTTTCTACCAAACAGTTCTACTTTGGTTTCATCTGACCATATGACATTCTCCCAATCTGCTTCTGGATAATCCAAATGCTCGCTAGCATACTTCAGATGGACCCGGACATGTGCTGGCTTAAGCAGGGGGATACGTCTGGCACTGCAGGATCTTAGTCCCTGGCGGCGTAGTGTGTTACTGATGGTAGCCTTTGTTACGTTGGTCCCAGCTCTCTGCAGGTCATTCACTAGGTCCCCCGGTGAGGTTCTGGGATGTTTGCTCACCGTTCTTGTGATCATTTTGACCCCACGGGGTGAGATCTTGCGTGGAGCCCCAGATCAAGGGAAATTATCAGTGGTCTTGCATGTCTTCCATTTTCTAATTATTGCTCCCACAGTTGATTTCTTCACACCAAGCTGCTTGCCTATTGCAGATTCAGACTTCCCAGCCTGGGGCAGGTCTACCATTTTGTTTCTGGTGTCCTTCGACAGCTCTTTGTGGTTGTGGACAGGTGTCTTTTATACTGATAACAAGTTCAAACAGGTTCCATTAATACAGGTAATGAGTGGAGGACAGAGGAGCCTCTTAAAGAAGAAAATACAGGTCTGTGAGAGCCAGAAATCTTGCTTATTTGTAGGTTACCAAATACTTATTTTCCACCATAATATGCAAATAAATTATTTCCAAATCAGACAATGTGATTGTCTGGATTTGTTTCCACATTTTGTCTCTCATAGTTGAGGTATACCTATGATTAAAATTACAGGCTTCTCTCATCTTCTTAAGTGGGAGAACTTGCACAATTGGTGGCTCACTAAATACTTTTTTGCCCCACTGTATATCCTACCTGACTCTTCAGGTCTTTAGTTATATCCCATCTGACTGTTCCGGTCCTTAGTTATATCCCATCTGACTGTACAGGTTCTTAGTTATATCCCATCTGACTGTTCAGGTCTTTAGTTATATCCCATCTGACTGTAGAGGTTCTTAGTTATATCCCATCTGACTGCTCAGGTCTTTAGTTATATCCAATCTAGGTAAATAGTAGAAACAAGAGAGGTGCCTGTGTGTACCAATAATACAATGTAGATGTCGCAGTAATAGACCCTAACCAGGGTACTCACATTTGTTGAGAGCACTCAGACAGTGCTATTAGACACGGGCTGGATGTTTTACAGCAACCCAGCTTACTGTTCTTCTGACTGGAAAAAGGAAATCCCAGTATCTGGAAGGGTAGAAAAGACAGAAGAGGCGCCTGTGTGTGCCAGTGATATAACAGAGTAATCAAGATATGCAAACCCTAATCAGGGTACTCACATTTTCGAGGAGCACTCAGACAGTGCTATTAGATGCAGGCTGGATAGTTGGCAGCAACCCAGCTTACTGTTCACCTTGAAGGCCAAAGTACTGGAAACACTGGAAAACTGGCACCCCAATATTACAGAAAAGAGGTCCTTAGTTATATCCCAACTGACAGCTCAGATCTTTAGTTATATCCCATCGGACTGCTGAGGTCCTTAGTTATATCCCATCCTCCACTTCTTCATCTAACTGAACTAATTAATTAATATTTTTTTTATTATTGGATAAATTACACGTTTAATGCATCTCTAAATTCTTACTGAAAAAGTTATACAATCTATGATTTATACTTCTATGAACAAACTTTCACAGTCAGATGAATACCTTAATTAATGTATCTCTTCTTCTTAAGTTAAAACTGCTAAATTATCTTGCTATTTCTGCTGTTAAAAAAAATCTAATTTTTATACATGTCTGCCTAGATCAGACAACCAATTTCCTATAAGTACAGAAACAAAGTTACTTTCTCCCTGAGGCTCAGAGAGATTACTAATGAGCTGTTAAGGACAAAGTTTGCTTCCTGTGGAGCCAGTATCTACTTCAGTAACTTTTAAAAATTAGTCCTTTGGACAAAAGTGAGGTACATAAATCCACAAATTTGGATTTATCTTCAGATGAAGAGGAATAGTCTGATTTGGATTAGTCTGACAAGCCCCATAAAATAAAAACATAAACAAGTTTATAAACATTTATAACCAACCTCTTCATTTTTAAATATTTGGGCCCTTCCCCCCCCCCCCCCCTTATTTTTAATATTTTTGATGAACCTCTCGAAATAGCTTTAAAGGGACATTAAATACCTTGTGGTTTTTTTTCTAGAGAGCCCAAAAAGCTAAATCTGTAAACTAAGTTTTAAAAATGCTGCCTAATACCAAAATAATATACTTACTTTAGGACTGGGAAACTGCCTCCATGATCACTAGCCTGAAGAAACGGCGTGGTTAACGCTGAGAAACGCGTAGCAAGTTTTTACTGATTTTAATTGCAACACTTGTAATTATTAATGCATGTTATTGCCACTTTAATATATAAAGCCTTTTTTTATATATAAAAAACGTTGTATCTGGAGTCTCCTGCTTTTTGGATCTGCTGTTTGCACTGTTCACTGGGGATAAAGAACTTTTTGACTGGCTGATATGTGTACTGGGACACCATAATATTCCCAGTAAACGCTACATGCACTATCGTGTGCGCTACAAGTCAAGTAGACTTACCTGATAACTGTGTATGCTCACCTTGTTCCTGAAGTTGTGTCTGCTGTACCTATCTGGTATCCTGTGACAGTCTCACTCTCTGCTGCATAATTCAAGCCTTAGTGTCCACTGGACTTTGTTACTATAACCTACTTAAGTATTCTGAACTTGGTATTGGACGTTTGTTTTCTGCATTGGGCCTATGTTTAAACTTGCTGTTTCTGAGATCTTCAATTTAAGCTACCAACTGTTCGTTTGCTTTTCATTCTGTAAAGCTTTTAAAAGACTCTTGTTGTTCAGTGTATCTGTTCCTAGATTCTGAGTTCCACACACCCTAACCTCTCGACCAATAGGAGCCATGCAATCCAAGGGTGTATGATGGAAGTAGTATGGTTTAGTGTCACACTTCTAATAATTCCTGCCAGACCATACTTACTTGTTCAGAGAGTTGGGATTGGCTGGTTTACCCAATCATTCCATCTACTATTCATTTCTCTCTTCTATCCCCCTTTTTTTCTTCTCTTAATTCTCTACCTGAGGTATTTTTAATAATAATTTAATTTGGTTGCTGCTGACTTGGAGACATGAGTTCAACACTTCTTGTCTTTTCTGATTCTTCTCCCTTCTTGTTCTAGTTCTTCTCTCTTGTTCTTCATAGAAGTTTATCTCTTTTGATATGTAATATTTCACATACGTTTAAGAAATACCATGTTCATTTTTATTATTCTATTATGTTTCTTTTTTATTATATAAATTTGTTTCGATACTCAGTTTGCTAGTTTGTGGACTTGCAGAACTCCCTATTTAAACCCTAAAAAACAAAAATTGCCCAAACAACCTATTTGATTTGACGCATTTACAGGTTACAACATTTGGATTTGGCTTTTCTGAGCAGGGGAGGAAGTACAATTTTTTACAAAAGCAAGAGGTGCTCGTTTAAGAAATGTACTAAAAGGGATCATTTTAGGGAAGGCAGAAGTAAAACTTTGCTAATACACAGATGAGCTCCTATATGCTGAAAGAATCTCAGTTCAGTTTTGGAATTGGTTGATGACTTCATATTTTTTCTGGATACAAAGCAAATAGAAGGAAGACCAACTTTATGGTTAAATAACACTAAGAACTCAATAAAAACCCATTTTAAAGAAGAAAAGAATTCTAAGGTTTACTTATGTATCAAAATATCATTATCACAGTATGGTACGACCTGAATTATATCTCAGTGATTAAAAGGTTTTAAAAGAGAAGAATCTCTACCTATCTAATTAACTGATAGAATTAATTTAATCAAAATGATCATTTTAAAATATTTATATTTGAAGCAAATTATCCCTTTGCCTTTACTTTTAAGAAAAAAGATTAGTCAAATTAACACAAGCATATTACATGCAATTTGAAAAGACTTTGAAATTTACTTCTGTTGTCAAATTGACTTTGGGCCCTTCTTGAAAGCATATACCTTAGGAGCAGCAATGCATTACTGAGAGTTAGCTGGTGATTTGTAATATGCAAACAACTGTGCAATAATATAATGTTCTTGTACATTACAGTTTATTTGTTTTACAATTTTATGTCCCTTTAAGAAACTCTGCAGATAGAAAAATAATTTGGAACTATTGCTGTCTAATGCAAAACTGTATAATCTAACAAGCTGCTTTGGGATAAAGTGTATTCAAATGGATTTTGGACTGTGACATTTTGTATTATTAGAAAGTGAAGAAAGCCTGGTTGAACCATTTTTGATAAACACAATCCCACATATTAAAACAAAAAACAAAAATGCCGTCATTGATCAACAGAATGCACATTGAGTCCCAATACTGGCTAGGCAAAAGATGTATGATCGTTTACACATTAAAGGGACTTTAAACACTTGTCATTAGTGTTTTGTTTGTTTTTTATTCATAATGTTTCTTTATTTTTTTTAAATGCAAATCGCTATTTCTTTTTATTATAGGTTTATTTATTTTTTTATTTTTTTAAATTTACTTCACTTTCTGACCGCTCTGTGCCGACATGGCTGAAAGTTATGTTGAGAAACCCGGAAGTCTCTGCTTATTGCTGTGAGCGCGCACGCATGTAGACACTAGACAGCACAGCATAACTAAAACTACTGCTGCTATAAGTTTGCAGCGATTATCTTAGTTTTTTCCCTAAATAATATCCGTTTTGAACTGGCCTCAGCTATAGCTAACACCCTTGTAAGCTAATAATTTATTATAATAATAATAATAATAATAATAATAATAATTAACTCTATTTTGCAATAATCCTTGTACTACGAGTGAAAGAGGGATCGCCCAACACACTGCTCATGTAGATAGCTGCTGTCTCATAAATATACTCTGTTTTCTTTTACCCCTCTGTTATCTCTCCAAGCTCCCGGAGTCCCGCTCAAGCTTTACCTTCTGAGCTTATTGCAAATCTTATGCAGCTCACGCTCTCTATGTGAATGTGATGTGACAGCATCAGTGGTTTGTTTGTTTAGTAGGCATTCCGAAGATCCTAAAAGATAGCGTAGTGAATGCTTTATTTGTTTTTTGTTTTTACGAGTATGGATCGGTCAGCCATAGCGGGGTAGTTATCAAGCCGTCAACCTCAAATACGCTGGAATTCCGCAGCGTATTTGTGGCGAGGCTGATTCGCCTTAGTTATCAAGCCCTAGATACCGGCAAAAGTAGAATTTTGTGACGCAAGCTCAGTCCGACACAGATCGATTCTTACGTCACTCCAGATGTTCCGCACACAAGTGCGGCACAATCTGACTACTTTTGCTAGTTATCAAAAAACTAGCAGGTACGCTCGGCACTTTTCTGGCCCAGCGTACCTGGTTTTCAATCCGCCGCCCTGGAGGTGGCGGATCCCATAGGAATCAATGGGAGTCTGACCATAGCGAAAGTTCATGTTCGCTGCTGCCAGACATCCCATTGATTCCTCTGGGAGATGTCTGCACCTAACACCCTAACATGTACCCCAAGTCTAAACACCCCTAATCTGCCCCCCCTACACCGCCGCAACTAAATAACTGTATTACCCCCTAAACCGCCGCTCCCGGAGCCCACCGCCACTATAATAAACATGTTAACCCCTAAACCGCCGCTCCCTGACCCCGCCGCAACTATAATATATGTATTAACCCCTAAACCGCCGCTCCCAGACCCCGCCGCCACCTACATGATACCTATTAACCCCTATCCTGCCCCCCCTATACCGCCGCCCTCTATAATAAAGTTATTAACCCCTATCCTGCCGATCCCGGACCTCGCCGCAACTAAATAAATAGTTTAACCCCTAAACCGCCGCTCCCGGACCCCGCCGCAACCTATATTAAACTTATTAACCCCTAATCTGCCCCCCCCCTACACCGTCGCCACCTATATTAAATTTATTAACCCCTATCCTGCCCCCCCCTACACCGCCGCCACTGTAATAAAATTATTAACCCCTAAACCTAAGTCTAACACTAACCCTAACACCCCCCTAACTTAAATATTAAATAAATCTAAATAATATTTCTATTATTAACTAAATTAATCCTATTTAAAACTAAATACTTACCTATAAAATAAACCCTAATATAGCTACAATATAAATAATAATTATATTGTAGCTATCTTAGGATTTATTTTTATTTTACAGGCAAATTTCAATTTATTTTAACTAGGTACAATAGCTATTAAATAGTTATTAACTATTTAATAGCTACCTAGCTAAAATAAAGAGAAATTTACCTGTAAAATAAATCCTAACCTAAGTTACAATTACACCTAACACTACACTATACTTTAACAAATTATTCCTATTTAAAACTAAATACTTACATGTAAAATAAACCCTAAGATAGCTACAATGTAATTAATAATTACATTGTAGCTATTTTAGGATTTATATTTATTTTACAGGTAACTTTGTATTTATTTTAGCTAGTTAGAATAGTTATTAAATAGTTATTAACTATTTAATAACTACCTAGCTAAAAGAAATACAAAATTACCTGTAAAATAAATCCTAACCTAAGTTACAATTAAACCTAACACTACACTATCATTAAATTAATTAAATAAATTAACTACAAATAACTATAATTAAATACAATTACATAAACTAACTAAAGTACAAAAAATAAAAAAAGCTAAGTTACAAAAAATAAAAAAAATAAGTTACAAACATTTAAAAAATATTACAACAATTTTAAGCTACTTACACCTAATCTAAGCCCCCTAATAAAATAACAAAGCCCCCCAAAATAAAAAAATGCCCTACCCTATTCTAAATTAAAAAAAGTTCAAAGCTCTTTTACCTTACCAGCCCTTAAAAGGGCCTTTTGCGGGGCATGCCCCAAAGAAAACTGCTCTTTTGCCTGTTAAAGAAAAATACAACCCCCCCAACATTAAAACCCACCACCCACATACCCCTAATCTAACCCAAACCCCCTTAAATAAACCTAACACTACCCCCCTGAAGATCATCCTACCTTGAGTTGTCTTCAGCCAGCCGACCCACCGATGGAACCGAAGAGGAGATCCGGAGCGGCAGAAGTGATCCTCCAAGGGGCGCTGAAGAAGTCTTCCACCCGATGAAGTCATCATCCAGGCGGCGCTGAAGAAGTCTTCCATCCGGGCGATGTCATCTTCCAAGCGGGGTCTTCAATCTTCTTCTTCAGGATCCATCTTTTTATTTTTTGTACTTTAGTTAGTTTATGTAATTGTATTTAATTGTAGTTATTTGTAGTTAATTTATTTTAATTAATTTAATGATAGTGTAGTGTTAGGTTTAATTGTAACTTAGGTTAGGATTTATTTTACAGGTAATTTTGTATTTCTTTTAGCTACGTAGTTATTAAATAGTTAATAACTAGTTAATAACTATTCTAACTAGCTAAAATAAATACAAAGTTACCTGTAAAATAAATATAAATCCTAAAATAGCTACAATGTAATTATTAATTACATTGTAGCTATCTTAGGGTTTATTTTACAGGTAAGTATTTAGCTTTAAATAGGAATAATTTATTAAAGTATAGTGTAGTGTTAGGTGTAATTGTAACTTAGGTTAGGATTTATTTTACAGGGAAATTTCTCTTTATTTTAGCTAGGTAGCTATTAAATAGTTAATAACTATTTAATAGCTATTGTACCTAGTTAAAATAAATTGAAATTTGCCTGTAAAATAAAAATAAATCCTAAGATAGCTACAATATAATTATTATTTATATTGTAGCTATATTAGGGTTTATTTTATAGGTAAGTATTTAGTTTTAAATAGGATTAATTTAGTTAATAATAGAAATATTATTTAGATTTATTTAATTCATATTTAAGTTAGGGGGGTGTTAGTGTTAGACTTAGGTTTAGGGGTTAATAATTTTATTACAGTGGCGGCGGTGTAGGGGGGGGCAGGATAGGGGTTAATAAATTTAATATAGGTGGCGACGGTGTAGGGGGGGCAGATTAGGGGTTAATAAGTTTAATATAGGTTGCGGCGGGGTCCGGGAGCGGCGGTTTAGGGGTTAAACTATTTATTTAGTTGCGGCGAGGTCCGGGATTGGCAGGATAGGGTTAATAACTTTATTATAGAGGGCGGTGGTATAGGGGGGGCAGGATAGGGGTTAATAGGTATCATGTAGGTGGCGGCGGGGTCTGGGAGCGGCGGTTTAGGGGTTAATACATATATTATATTTGCGGCGGGGTCAGGGAGCGGCGGTTTAGGGGTTAACATGTTTATTTTAGTGACGTGGGCTCCGGGAGCGGCGGTTTAGGGGGTAATACAGGTATTTAGTTGCGTGGTGTAGGGGGGCAGATTAGGGGTGTTTAGACTCGGGGTACATGTTAGGGTGTTAGGTGCAGACATCTCCCATAGAAATCAATGGGATGTCTGGCAGCAGCGAACATGAACTTTCGCTATGGTCAGACTCCCATTGATTCCTATGGGATCCACCACCTCCAGGGCGGCGGATTGAAAACCAGGTACGCTGGGCCGGAAAAGTGCAGAGTGTACCTGCTAGTTTTTTAATAACTAGCAAAAGTAGTCAGATTGTGCCGCACTTGTGTGCGGAACATCTGTAGTGACATAAGAATCGATCTGTTTCGGACTGAGTCCAGCGGATCGAAGCTTACGTCACAAAATTCTACTTTTGCCGGTATCTAGGGCTTGATAACTAAGGCGAATCAGCCTCGCCACAAATACGCTGCGGAATTCCAGCGTATTTGAGGTTGACGGCTTGATAACTACCCCCCTATGGCTGAGCGCTCCATACTCGTAAAAAAAAACAAATAAAGCATTCACTACGCTATCTTTTAGGATCTTCGGAATGCCTACTAATAAACAAACCACTGATGCTGTCACATCACATTCACATAGAGAGCGTGAGCTGTATAAGATTTGCAATAAACTCAGAAAAGGTAAAGCTTGAGCGGGACTCCGGGAGCTTGGAGAGATAACAGAGGGGTAAAAGAAAACAGAGTATATTTATGAGACAGCAGCTGTCTCCCTGACCAGTGTGTTGGGCGATCCCTCTTTCACTCGTAGTGCAAGGATTATTGCAAAATAGAGTAACACAGCTGTCATTCACTGAAAACGGCTGCCTTTGACAACTAAATCTATGAAGCTCGTTCACAAAGTTAATGAGAACGAGCTTCATAGAAGCGGCTAAGACTTTGCTTTCTTTGTATGCGCATGCGCGGAAGTAAAGAAGGGAGTGCACATTGAGTCTGCATATTATCCCATACAACGTGCGTTACAACATGGCGGCTACCACCGCATTCAGTAGGCGGTGGTTTAGTGGTAAAATTCAAAATAAAAGATAATTGAGCAGAAGCAAGATACAAATATGGAGAAACACATAATGTTTAAAACAAAATGATTAAAAAAAATAATAATTAAATGAAAACAGAAGGTGTTTAGGGTCCCTTTAAGGGCCAGATTATAAGTGGAGTGCAAAAGTTTGTGCGTAAGCGATATTGGGTTTTCGCGTTTGTTTGTGTGCAGGTTAAATTGCGCTGGTAAAGGCGATCGTTTGAGCACAAATCAAGTTAACGCTCGTCGGGTTAGCGTGTCCTCAGAGCTCTGGTTAACTGTTTTGCGAAACAAAAAAGATTACAATGTACAGTTACACTCATAATAACACTGTCTAATAAAATTATTTATAAAAAAATATTGTACACAAAAGTTATAAGGGCTCAAAGATATGAGGTGTCAGGTGTTAGAAAAAAAGGCAGACAAAGGGCTTTACTATTGTGATTCATTCAGATACATCTCTAAAGATCTATATGTATGTATTTATAAATTTCCATGTATGTGTACATATGTATTTATATGTGTGTATATGTATATATATATATGTATATATATACATACATACATATAAGTGCATTGGAGCCCTTTGCAGTTAAAGGGATACTGAACCAATTTTTTCTTTCTTTCATGATTCAGGTAGAGCATGCAATTTTAAAGGACCAGTCAACACAGTAGATTTGCATAATCAACAAATGCAAGATAACAAGACAATGCAATAGCACTTTGTCTGAACTTCACATAAGTAGTAGATTTTTTTTCTGACAATTTTAAAAGTTATGTGTTTTTCCACTCCCCTGTACCATGTGACAGCCATCAGCCAATCACAAATGCATACACGTACCATGTGACAGCTATCAGCCATTCACAAATGCATACACACTTATTCTTGCACATGCTCAGTAGGAGCTGGTGACTCAAAAAGTTTAAATATAAAAAGACTGTGCACATTTAGTTAATGGAAGTAAATTGGAAAGTTGTTTAAAATGATATGTTCTAGCTGAATCAAGACAATTTAATTTTGATTGAGTGTTCCTTTAAGCAACTTTCTAATTTACTCCTATTATCAATTTTTCTTCATCCTCTTGGTATCTTTATTTGAAAAAGCAGAAATGTAAGCTTAGACATTAAAACATATAAGGGACTATATACACCTGATGCTCAATTTATCTGGATCGCCAGAACATAGATACCCCACTGTACTTTCGAACCAAGCTGCATTATAGCCATTTGACTACAGTCTAAATCCATGGTAGATACCAAGGTGACAGTCCCAAACGTAGTTAAAAAAGCCGTACAACTACAGCAAAATATGACATCGTTTTGGGACTTATAAAAAGTACCACTTATAAATTTCTAAAAGTTTCATATATGCTTTGATCACATTTGTTTATTGCTAACACTATGAGCGGTGTATACATTTACTTACAGGGATATGAAACTGATTTCCCCCCCATTGTTTTAAAGTATGAGTCAAGTATTAAAAATTAAGAATTACCTTCTATTATGTTATCCATTTGCTGCAATTTAATGTGTAAAATCAATCGATTTCTAAACCCCCCATAGGACTCATGATGTAAGTCCTATCACAGGTAGTACAATCATGAGCATGCATGGACCCTGCAAATGCGCATTGAGAGGCTGTGAGGTAATTGCCTATGTCACCCTCATTGAAAGGCTGTTTATATCTGCATGTGCTAATGAGTGAACGCTAGGCTCATAAATATGCTAAAGCTAATCAGGCATTGCCTATAGAGAAATTTTTGGGTTCATGATTTTAAATGGACTTAGCCTTCTTTGAAAGGCTGTTGTTTGCAAAGAAATATGTGAAGTTGAAAGTTTTTTTTTCTTATTAAAAGTGGGATTTACTTGCATTATGACAAGGTGATTTCACCGACCCCTATTCAGGACACCTCAGATCCAAATTCGGTACGCCTCATAAATGTTGAAGAGATGTTAAAAAAAATGTTGAAAATGTTTAATTTATACAGGCATGTTAAAATTATTTTTAGAATAACCAAAGAAAAATGAGACTTTTATGGCACTACTTGTATTGTGTCAGTATTCCCAGACAGAATTCCCAGTGTGGTGTTCAATGGGAGAAATTAAATAATGTATGGGATAGGAACAGGGTGCTGTACATGAAAAGAGGTTACTTAGAGAAAAGGACCAATCGCCGTGGCGAAAGGAAAAGAATGTACCTGGGTAGCACTCCCCACATACTGTACGGAGAGACCACTATATACTAGTCAAAGAAAGCCCCAAATAAGGGCGAGTGTTTAAAACTTAACTTTTAATATGACAAGTAAAAGTATTAAATATAAATTAAAAACACAGTTGTGGACCATAAGACGGACAAGGTAAGTTACTAAGGTGGAGGACACCAGAAAGTATTGCTTCTTTATAAAGATGTAATACTGTTAGATTCAGGATGTGTGTGTGACTTATGGTGCTTGACCACCCCCTCAGCGGTGAGGATGTTGGTGGTGTACTTTATTAGAAAATTCAAGGTACTATCAAGTAACCTGTTAATTACTCTGACCCCCCTTTTTTTTTATATTCACCCAATTATGATCTTGGGAGGCAGGATCAGAGGGATTAAATTATTACTAATCATAAATAGTAACTGGTCTTGAAGTTCAAATGGACTGAGAGCTGGGATAACTAGTTAAACTAGAATTAGGCTGTGGTATAACTGGAAAAGAGTTTCCAAGTGACCGTCAAACTGAAAGTAGATCTAATATTAAAGGTCACCTAGGGACACCTATATTCATATGTTACTGGATTGACAAGGGGTTGTACAATCAAAACAGAGGGTGTGTGTGTGATGCAACACTTACTATTTGGTCAACTATGGATATATATCCTGTAGGTCAGTTGCAAATAGTGTTTACCACATCCTCAAATAGCAGGTTATGCGTGATACGTGTGCATACCCCTGTTTGCAGGATCAAACAATAATCAGGGTTGTATTGTGGTCAAATACTGTCTAACCCCAGATTATGGATAAGATGCCACACTATTTTAGGTTTGCTTAATAGTAAGGTGAATCATTAAATGGATTGGTCGGGAAAGTGACTTATCCTCTATATAGCTAGGTAATAGGGTTTAGAAAAATACTGTGTAACCACTTGGGAAAATAGGTACCCTTATTGATACTAGCATTGCAGCATGATGCCTGTATTTAATACTGTATAAGCGGATACATACGGATGGTAAGCCCAGCTGTTTATAAGACAGAAGCCTTATATAGAAAATATCTGATCTTGTGTCCCCAGTGATAGGTGGAGCATATACTTAGGCCTAGATTTAGAGTTGGGCGGTAGCCGTCAAAACCAGCGTTAGAGGCTCCTAACACTGGTTTTTACCGCCCGCTGGTATTTGGAGTCAGTCAGGAAAGGGTCTAACGCTCACTTTGCAGCCGCGACTTTTCCATACCGCAGATCCCCCTACGCCATTTGCGTATCCTATCTTTTCAATGGGATCTTCCTAACGCCGGTATTTAGAGTCTTGGCTGAAGTGAGCGTTAGAAATCTAACGACAAAACTCCAGCCGCAGAAAAAAGTCAGTAGTTAAGAGCTTTCTGGGCTAACGCCGGTTTATAAAGCTCTTAACTACTGTGCTCTAAAGTACACTAACACCCATAAACTACCTATGTACCCCTAAACCGAGGTTTCCCCACATCGCCGCCACTCTATTACATTTTTTTAACCCCTAATCTGCCGCTCCGTACACCGCCGCAACCTACGTTATCCCTATGAACCCCTAATCTGCTGCCCCTAACACCGCCGACCCCTATATTATATTTATTAACCCCTAATTATATTGTAGCTATTTTAGGATTAATTTTTATTTTACAGGCAAATTTGTATTTATTTTAACCAGGTACAATTGCTATTAAATAGTTAATAACTATTTAATAGCTACCTAGTTAAAATAATTACAAAATTACCTGTAAAATAAATCCTAACCTAAGTTACAATTAAACCTAACACTACACTATCAATAAATAAATTAAATAAAATACCTACAATTATCTACAATTAAACCTAACACTACACTATCAATAAATTAATTAAATACAATACCTACAAATAAATACAATGAAATAAACTAACTAAAGTACAAAAAATAAAAAAGAACTAAGTTACAAAAAATAAAAAAATATTTACAAACATTAGAAAAATATTACAACAATTTTAAACTAATTACACCTACTCTAAGCCCCCTAATAAAATAAAAAAATGCCCTACCCTATTCTAAAATTAAAATAGAAAAGTTCTTTTACCTTACCAGTCCTTAAAAGGGCCCTTTGCAGGGCATGCCCCAAAGAATTCAGCTCTTTTGCCTGTAAAAAAAACATACAATACCCCCCCCCAACATTACAACCCACCACCCACATACCCCTAATCTAACCCAAACCACCCTTAAATAAACCTAACACTAAGCCCCTGAAGATCTTCCTACCTTGTCTTCACCTCGCCGGGTTCACCGATCCGTCCACCGAAGTCTTGATCCAAGCCTCCGAAGTCTTGATCCAAGCCCAAGCGGGGGCTGAAGAGTGACGTCCATCCTCCGGCTGAAGTCTTGATCCAAGCGGGCAGAAGAGGACATCCGGACCGGCAAACATCTTCATCCAAGCCGCATCTTCTATGTTCTTCAATCCGATGACGACCGGCTGATCTTCAAGACCTCCAGCGCGGATCCATCCATCTTCACCGACGACTTCCCGACGGATGACGGTTCCTTTAAAGGGACGTCATCCAAGATGGCATCCCTCGAATTCCGATTGGCTGATAGGATTCTATCAGCCAATCGGAATTAAGGTAGGAAAATTCTGATTGGCTGATGGAATCAGCCAATCAGATTCAAGTTAATCAGGGACGAGACAACTCGAGGGTGTGACGGTAATGTCGTCACTTGTGAGTATCAGGACCGTGTCAAGAGAAAATAATTGACAGCTTTACCGAGAGGATCAAATCATATGTGTTATAAATATGTGGCCAAAAGATTTACATTTTATACTACCCCCTATTGAAACAGGAACAGTCCGTTAGAACATTGAAGGAAAGCGGGTGCTTGAAAAATCCAGTGTGTTTTGCTTATTACAAATTGTAGTTTGTGAATGGTGATATCCAGAGTGATTATATTGTAAAATGGAAAAGAACAACAATTCATGCGATCGTAATGGGTGATGATTACAGGGATAATTTGATTATCTTCATTGACAATCAGAGTGCTCGTATCCTGAGTGTTTCAGAGTGACAAAAAACAAAAAGACTGGTTATCAGATATTAACTAGGCACACAAGGGGGAAAAAAAGGGAATGACCAAAATAAACATGTGAAAAAAATTGTGATCAGGAAGACCCAAAAGTGCAATACATGTGAATAGAGGTGTAGTGCCAGTGTTTACATTTACCTGAACATAAGAGGAGCAAACTGATATAGCTTGATAAAATTGGCCAGAATTTTAAAATATTTTGGTGTTGATCAAATGATAGATAACTTGTTAACTAGGTCAAATGCCACTATATAATTGTGATTCTCTCTCACTAGCTATACTCTCCAAAAAGATTTTTAAGGGGGAGTGTGGGTTATAGGTGGTCCCAAATCTCAGAGTTAATCTTAGTCCAAACATTATAGTTAAAAATGGGGATTCATAGGAAGCAATAATAGTTATTTTGCTCGTTTAACCCCTTAGGCTGGACACAATCTAAGAGATAAATCCATCTGCACTCTGCTCTTAGAAGAGCAGTTTCTAAGTCGTCCCCCCCCCCCCCTGATTCCTAGGGATATTTTTTCTACTCCTTGGCATTTGAGATTGCCGGGCTTGGAACGGTGCCATTTGAGGAAATGAGATGCCACTGAAGTAATAGCTTTGCCATCTTCCAGATCTTTACTGGCATTTTTGATATTCCTGATGTGCTCCTGTAATCTAGTACAGTATTGGGGAGTGCTACCCAGGTACATTCTTTTCCTTTCGCCACGGTGATTGGTCCGTTTCCCCATGTTAAAATTATTTACTTACAATGAAAGACAATAATAAAAACTATTGCTAAAATAAAACTGTAATCCCCTGCCTCTGTGTGTCAGCCCATGCTGTAACTAATTACATATTTTATTTAAGTTAAAGGATACTGAGATATTAACACAAACTTAGTTTATTTATCTTACTCATGTTAATGGTTTTGTACACAGATTGCCATATTTCCTGCTCTGCATGACTTGAAAATAATTTATGACATTTAGTATGCAGGCAGCTGATTCTGTGGACAGTGAAGTTGGTTGTTGTCATTCAAACACTGGGACAAGTTACAGGAAACCTATTTTTGCAAATTCAGGACAATTTGGGACAGCATAGTTTAACCCTTTACAAAATGAGGGATAGACTGACCAAATTCAGGGCTGTTCCCAAAAAATAGACTTGTCACCTTAATTATGGTTTTATTTAATATGCAATACTTTACCATTATCAGTTTGGGAAACATTTTAACCACCCTCTAATTGGCTGCACTATTAAACTGTGATCACAGAGTAACGAGCTGTGCAGCCACATCATAGGACCTGCAGTATGGGCACCCTTGGAAATACAAGTGCCCCTTCTTTTCCAAATACATTTAATCTTGGGGAAGGAGAGTTTTATTTTAAAACCTAACATTTCCAATTCTCCTCACATTTGTAGAGTGATGCTAAATGTGATGGGCATTTTTTTTAAATGTAATGATATTTCAAAAGAAGCTCTGGGGATAGTGGGGGTACTGAATGAATATAGTAAAAGTTTGGTTACCTGTTAATGGAGAAAAATAAAAGAAATGGGTTAAGGGTGGTGGGATAAACTAAAGAATTATGAAGGGAAAAAGACAGTGAAGGATTAACCACTTCTATAAAAAAAATATGTTTAATTATAAGCAGTTTATTGCTAATAACTAAGTATCAGGATTTGGAGTTAGATGAGGTCTTCTGTAATATGGCTGAATAGAGTTCTACATATACAAGGGCTATACTAATAGGTCATTAGGGAACTTGGGTATTTAAAAAATAATATAAAATTATGTTAACCTTAATTAAAGTGGCCAGTGTCATGTGTGGCTTCTGGTTCTATGATAGAAGGAGTATGTAAATGCACTAGGGTATTTTTAAGGGGTATTAAACTTACCACATGGAATCTTGGTTTTTATTAGTTATTTAGTTATATAAATGTATGTTAATCTAGGTGTAACTAAAGATACATTCTAATTAAAGTAGCTATGACGGTTTGTGGCTCTCAGTTCTATGCTAGAAAGATGGTATTGCGCTAGAGTATTTTTTACGGGGTGCTAACCCACCTTATATACATTTAGTTTTAAAGGAGAGTCGGTGGTCTATCTCTCCTCCAGTTTTGTTGTTTCTTAACTTGGAGTGTTATTTAATTTATTGAAGTATAATCAGTTTTGTAAAATGCCTACTCTATTTTTGTATACTATGTGTATGCCATTTTACCAAAAGAGCACTAGAATGGAAAATATTCATATGTCATGCTGAATGTAGCGCTCTTGAATAAACATAATCAAGTTAACACACAAGTATCTGTGTTTTTTTCAGTTTGCGCACTATATTGAAGTCTATTAGAGAATATTTTAACGTGGTCGTGATATTCGTAGGATCAACGCTTAGTGTGCGTAGGGTTTTCACTTTCAGTGTATGTATTTGTAAATGGATTATTGGTATGCTGTTAAGGAAAAGAATAAACTGCTACAACTGTAAGTAATCAAATATTTTTCCTCAGTCATTATCTACTGAAAGCCACGATGCAGTTCATTTTATTCTAATTATAAAATGTTCTAAGTCAGGAGTATTACTGAAAGAAAGTGTGAGATAAACTAAACATGCACCAGCAAACAAAGTGTTAACTCCAGGTTGTAGCCTCCCCAGTCCTCACATGAGTTGTATTTTTATGCTCCCAGAGAGGTCTCTACAAGGCATCTGCTCCCTTGGAAACAGCTTACACTGGATCAATCAAAGCCTTTTCTTCTAAAGAGAGTTCCAGCTGGGAAACCTTCCACCACTTCTAATCATTGCATCTTAACCAGGACAAGAGGGCGCAGCTGGAATTAACCTATTAGCTGCTGAAGGGTGAGCTACTTTAAAGCATTGTTTCAGAAACATTTTAATTAAACTATTTTTTAACTGTTTTAGAAACTGAGTGCCCACTTGTATTACACTCCTAGGTACTGGAGAGTGTCCTTACTCTGTATTTACTAAAGGATATTTTGCTTAGCTTGGACATAAACTCACCATCAGGTGTGGATTGTCAGATGCACAAACATATTCAGTTATGCTCATTCATACACATTATAGTTTATTAAAGGGACAGTCAAGTAAAAATTTTAGAGATCTTTCTAAAGTACTTCTGTTATCAAATTTGCTTTGTGCTCTTGGTGTGCTTTGCTGAAAGGAAGACTCAGGAGCAGCAATGTGCTGCATGCTGGGAGCTAGCTGAACACATCTGGTCAGCCATTGACAAGAGGTATATATATATATATATATATATATGTGCAGCCACCCATCACCAGCTAGCTCCTATTAGTGCATTACTGCTCCTGAGAATACCTAGGTATCTTTTTCAACAAGAAAACAATGCAAAATTGTTAATAGAAGTGAAATTGAAATGTGTATAATCTGAATCCTAAAGTTTTCATTTTTTACTGTACGTCCCCTTTAATGGGATAATCTACTTTAAATTTGTTTTTAATTTGTTCCCAATGATCAATTTTACCTGCTGGAGTGTATTAAATTGCTTACAAATAACTGATTTTTACTGATGATTTCTCAACCTAAAAACCTATACTGGAAATTGCAGTACTTAAAGGGACATTATACACTCATTTTTTCTTTGCATAAATGTTTTGTAGATGATCTATTTATATAGCCCATAAAGTTTTTGTTTAAAAAAAAAAGTATAGTTGTTCTTATTTTTAGATAACATTGCTCTGATTTTCAGACTCCTAACCAAGCCCCAAAGTTTAATGAGAATACAGTCAACTACCTACTCAAGCTTGCTAATGTTTGTGTAAAGGGTCTTTTCATATGCAAAAGAAGGGGGAAGGAGCCGTTTCTTATTTCCCAATTGCAGCGGGCTTTCCAGCTACCTTTTCAACAGAGCTAAACTGAGAGCTTCTAAGTAAGTTTTTAAACAGTTTTATACTGGATTTTTATATCAGTATCTGTGCATCTTATTCTTTATAGTAGTGTCTATTACATGCAGTTATATGACAGTGAGTGTATACTGTCCCTTTAAGTATTGGCTAAACAAATGCTATGTAAACATGAGCCATCAGAAGAAATTACACTCCCAGTGGGGGGAATACATAATAAAATATACATTTTCAATTATCCTTTCTAAGTATTGAGCTTTGGTATTCATATAGAGATAAAATAAATTAAGCATTTGTGTGTGTGTATACTGAGTGATAAGGACATCTGATCTCCATGCAAACTCAGCCTATTGTAAAGGGTTATGGTTTGAAAGAGCAAAACTAGCTAATTTCTATACAAAATAAACCCGAAGGAATAATGTTCGATATGTTTTATACTTTGCAGCTGATCTAACAAGTCACTGAAAAATTTGAAATGAGCAGTAGAATATTTTCGGGCAAATTTTAAAGTGAATTCAAATTTACTTCCCCCTGTATCATGTGGCAGCCATCAGCCAATAATAAAATGCATGTACTTATGCACTGTGCACTTTTTGCACATACTCAGTAGGAGGAAGAGCCTCAGAAAGTGTTTATTTTTTTTTTTTAAATTGCATGCTTTATCTGGATCATGACACTTTAATTTGGCTTTATTGGCCCTTTAAGGGGAAACCAATTTTACATTACACTGTCCCTTTATCTCTGATGAGAAAACTGATAGTAAGGCTACCTGTAATGAACATATGTATGAAGAAATACCATTTAAATATGTTTTTCCTCATTCACCTAGCCTACCAGACTGAGGTATTAGTACTGCTGTTGAGTACACTATGGGGCCGATTTACCATTGTGCAAGCGGACATGATCCGCTGTAGTGGATACGCTGTCTGCATTTATCATTGCACAGGCATTTCTAGTGAAATGCTTGTGCAATGCTGCCTCCTGCACATTTGCAGCCAATCGGCTGCTAGCAGGGAGTGTCAATCAACCCGATCATAGGGTCAATCAACCCTCAGAGGTGGCGGACGAGTTAAGGAGCAGCCGTCTTAAGACCGCTGCTTCTTAACTACTGTTTCCGGCGAGCCTAAAGGCTTGCGCAGAAACAGCTGCATATGGCTCAATATGGGGCTTAATAAAACAGCCCCCATATATCGTTTGTCCATGTTTTGTGCTGTAGTCTATTTTTGTTGGGGACTACAAGTGTCATGCGTTTGTCATGAGTATAAATTCATCCTCTTGCATTCTGCATTTATTCCCACACAAGTAAATCTTTTTTCTTTTACGTTTCTCATACTTACAATAAATTGAGTGTTAGAGGTGGGTGAGGGACCTGCAGGAGCCTCCAGCAGAAGTTGGGGGATGGATACAAAAGGATAGCTGAAAATTACAACCTGTCTGTTCATATATTTGAGTGTATTTGTGTTGAATTAGCTTTAAGTTTAAAAATATAGATGGCTTTTTATTGTTGCACTGTGTGTGAAGTAGCACTGGTATACTTGATTAATACTGGTCCTCTGGAATATCTTTGGTATCATCTGTATATTTTTGGCGATTATTGTATAAAAGTTACTGCACTCCATGTCTTTTATAAAGCAAGACATGCTCTGTAATAGGTGCTAGTAACCCTTATGCAACTTTATTATTTGACAGTTGTTACCTTTATACTGTTTTGTTATTGTTTTTCTTTTGTTTAATTTTTCTGACTTTCATACTTCATTGCAGGGCTCTTCAAACATTTTTCGTAAAGGACCAGTCAACACAGAACATAACCAAAACCAAAATAAATGTACAATTGCATAGCTGATATAATGCATAATGTATATGAGTACTCAAATGAAAAACATTGAATGTAAAATTAAGAGGAAAAACTTGCTTTTATCCTTTCTCTATTAAAAATGGCTCTGTGGCTTCCCTGCCCACGTCTAGAGGAGGATAGGCTTACTGTGACTGACAACTTCTTGCAGGCTATCGGCTGTTAGCTAATTTCCATTATTTTTTTCAATGTGCGCATACAGGCACTAACGAGACCTACAGCGCACGTGACCCCCCCCCCCCCCTCCCGGCCACCGTCACTTTTACAGGAATTCAAAGTAAGATATTGAACATAAGGCACAGGGAGACCAAACGCCCTCCAATGTCTCCACTCACAAGGTTTATAAATGAGCTGTACAGAGCATAATATATGTCAGATGAATAACAGAGCTTCAGGCCTGTTTGTGGATCCCTATATAACCTGTATATTCTTTAAAGTTTTTTCAAATTTATGGTATGCCCAGGGACAAATGTCTCTTTAGGAAAGGTAGGCAGTAGGATTCCATTTTTTTCCAGTTGATATCTGTCTAGCAATAAACAAACCGCAAATAAAAGTTCCTGCTCTAACTGAGAGGTTGACAGCCACACACACGCTCTGGGGCCCATTTATCAAGCTCCGTATGGAGCTTGAAGGGCTGTGTTTCTGGCGAGCCTTCAGACTCGCCAGAAACATCAGTTGTGAAGCAGAGGTCTAAAGACCGCTGCTCCATAACCTGTCCGCCTGCTCTGAGGAGGCGGACAGAGATTACGTACGTGAAATCAACCCGATCTAATACGATCGGGTTGTTCTCCGCATTCAGCAATGTCTGTCGGACATGATCTGCCTGTAGCCCCAAGACCCACCATTGGAAAGGTAATTGCCTAACCTTTCCAACAGTGTAAGTCTTGGGGGTCTGGAAAAAAAAACTTAAAAAAATCTTAGCACGCAGGTGAGAAAGTGCTTAGCACTCAAACGGTTAAAAAAAGCAAGAAATTCAGTCACAGACCAATCATAGCCCTTTTTTAAAGCTTGAGACGTTTTGGTATTAAAAACAATTGCAGCAAACAAGGTATTACTAAAATAAAGCATTCTAAAATTCACTTAATATATTACATTCCTTTAAGACTGAAGATAAATGTTGTAATTACAAGTTGTTTACTGTCTCATTTATTCCCATTAGTCACATGTCTACTGCAAACATCCAAAAGAGATGGCACTCTGAAAAGGTTGTTGTTTTTTGTTTTTTATGATGGCCATTATTTCCAGTTAGAATTCAGTTTAAAGGGACAGTAAAGTCAAAACTAAACTTTCATGATTCAGATAGGGCATGCAATTTTAAACAACTTTCCAATTTACTTTTTTCATCAAATTTGCTTTGTTCCCTTGGTGGTATTTTTGAAAAGCTAAACCTAGCTTGGCTCAAACTGATTTCTAAACCGTTGAAAACCGCCTCTTAGCTCAGAGCATTATGAAAGTTTTTCACAGTTAGACAGTGTTAGTTCATGTGTGTCATATAGATAACATTGTGCTCACACCCATGAAGTTATTTAGGAGTCTTCACTGATTGACTACACTGCATGTCTGTCAAAAGCACTTAGATAAGGAGGCTATCTGCAGAGGCTTAGATACAAGGTAATCACAGAGGTAAAAAGTATATTAATACAACTGTGTTGGTTATGCAAAAACAAGGAATGGGTAATAAAGGGATTATCTATCTTTTTACATAAGAAAAATATTGGTGTAGACTGTCCCTTTAAATTTTAATGAAGTTCTGTTTAAAATGTAATTTTCAAAGCTGTGTAATTGAAACAAAAACTAGTAGTAACTATAAAACTGCCACATTTCAATTAAATTGGTCAAGCTGTTTTAAAGTTATTTAATGGAGAAAAAAGTGCTGTTTGTCAGACAAATTACAATGACTTATAATTGGGATATTTTATTAAGTACTACAGCTGACATGGCTAATTATATGTTCATGAAACTCAAAGT
Source organism: Bombina bombina (assembly GCF_027579735.1). Classification (NCBI taxonomy): domain Eukaryota; kingdom Metazoa; phylum Chordata; class Amphibia; order Anura; family Bombinatoridae; genus Bombina; species Bombina bombina. Next base: position 547,882,844 of record NC_069499.1, read on the forward strand.
GAGGGTAAATCCAATTGTATAACAAACGCTAGGATTTACCATCACTAAAAATATACAATTTCTGTTATGGTCTCCTAAAAAAGACATTAAACTCACCCTGTGAGGAAAGTATATCGCTAACTCAGCCCCTCCAGCCACCCATTGCACAGCAATCTTCCCCAGTGAGGTGAAGTTTCCACCTCTAGAGCAATAGCCGTGCTAGGATGTCAGTTGACACGCATGGCTATTGGTTTAGAGGTGGAAACGTCACCTCATCGAAGAAAGCATTGTGCTGTGGGCGGCCGGAAGTGCTGAGTTAGCAATATATATTTTCCTCACAAATAGTTTAATGCAGATTTTTAGGAAACGATGACAGAAACTAATGTTTATTTTTAGTGGTGGTAAATTCAAGCGTTTGTTATATGCTTGGGTTTACCATCACTTTACATGCTATCTTTGACTTGATCCAATGACCTTTGGTAGTTTGAAGTTTATAACTTATTATTTTGAAGTTATTTTTATTTTTTTGCAGCAATCCCAGTGCAGTACTTTTGTGCAGTTATATCGCCACCTGACATGCTCAGTAGAGTGCTCCTTTAGCACATTACCAACCAAGCTGCAGTGCAGAAGTCTGCCAGCAGGGGGAGCCTGCAGTAAGCAATCAACATCATCAGGAAATTAAAAAAAGTTTGGTTACATTTAAAAAAAAATTATATATATATTTTCTAAAATGTATATGTATATTATGTTTGTTTGTTTTAATTTACTAGTGAAAAACAAGGAAATGAATTGCCTAAAAACGTATATAAAAGCCAGAGTTTTGGGTTTTCTATCAAACGTTTAAAAGCAAGGAAATTTCAAATTTAAACTGCCCCCAATCCCCCTTTGAGATCTTTACATGACATCATCAATGACATCACAGATGAAATTATTGATTTCATCATCATTGACATCACTAGTGAAATTTATGTGTGTGTACGTTTTGTAACAGCTTTGGTGATGGCAAAAGAGAAATGTGTTAGTGTGGTGTTGAAGGGTGAGCAGGAGTTACTGTAAATGAGAGGAAGTGTAGGCTGTGTGCAAGGGAGAGGGGGAAAAAGGTTATGGATAAGCAAGGGCTGAGGCTGTGTGTAACAGACAGTGAGGAGAGCACTGTGTGTGAGAGGAATAAGATGGTGTAATCAACGTGATAAATCCCAACTATCAATAGGGGGCGCACAGAATAGCCAAAGCAACTATATAGAGTTAAAATTAAACATACTAACAGATATAAATGCTATCAAAATGGTCTAAAAGTATAAATCAAAGATAAGTATATGTGATAGTGAAAACCAGCTACAATCTAACAAGTCTAATAGTCCTAGAAGTTGGTTTCAAAGAAGATAAATCACTAAAAGGCATTCCAATTCTTCGTATCACATCCCCAATAGGACAAGGCAGCTCTCTCCTCATACTTGCAGTGTTGAACTTCTAAAATAAAACATTAAAAAGAGAGGCAACGCATGTGTGTATCACTCAAGGACAGTCGTATATATGATCAAACAAATGCAGGGTACTCACATTTGATATGAGAACCCTATAGTGCTATATGGCGCAATGCTGGTACTCTACGGCACACCAGCTGGCTGTGCTCCAGTAGTCAGAAACATAAGAACACCGGTCTCCACTGTTGTGTCACTTGACATATACTTGAAAAATACTATAGGTCCGTTTTAAATCAAATATTAAAGGGACAGTATACTGTAAAATAGTTTTTCCCTTAATGTGTTTACAATTGCTTTTTTTACCAACTGCAGAGTAAAAAATATATGAAAATTAGATTTTTAAGATAAATAGAAAACAGCTTCATACAAAAACAAATAACCAGTATAAGAGCTATAAATAAAGGTACTTTTTGCATCAGTCTGTAATGATCTGGCATCTGACTTCATATGGAACCAGAGCACTGATCGTGCTCCGGTTCTATATGCGGGCAGATGCCATGAGCTCAGGAACTCCAGCTCTCGGTTGTAACTTTACAGCCGGGACTGCTGGAGCTTCCTGCAGCTCCAACGTATATATACACGTCATGCAGTATCATAGGCAAAGTACTGCATGACATATATATAAGTGGTTTTAGGTTAAGGGGTTAAACTGCTTCCGTATTTCCTTGACTACTTGTCATTTTTATGTGACTTTATAAATACTTGTGACTTTATATGTGATTCTAGGTACTCAGACAATTTGATTTTGTGTGTCTCTTGATTTAAGTATGTTTCCCTTGATATTCTCCTTCCCTGTTTTTTTTTCTGTATGTTGACTCTTGGTTTGTTTAGGTTTTCCCTGAAACATTACTTTGACATTTTGGGTTAATATCTGTCTGAGCGGTTTTGACCTTGACTGTTTGACAATGTACCCTCTACTCCACTATAGAACGAACATCCAGAAACACAACTATGCAATACAACACCAGTTCTTCCTCCAAAACTTTCACTAAAAACTTACAAAACTATCATTGGCCCTTAAAGAGATATTAAACAGTCTGATTGCTTAAAGTAATAGAAACCATTGCAATATGTATTATTCATCTATTTAGCTCTTTCCCGCTATTTGGACGTTTCATGCCATCCTAACTGCGCTGGGCTTTAGCGCCATTGGGGCGGCATGGAACACCCTAGCTGTTTGGCTGTCCTGAAGCTATAGCAACTTGGTAAATGGGATTGCGGGCTGGAGGGTGTGTCTAGCGTCATAGGCACCCCCGAGCTGATCCCATCATTGAAATCACGCAATTGCATGAACAATTGTGTGATTTCAATTTGTTTACATCAGAAATTAGTTCTGATGTAGACAGACAATTTAGTCCAGGCGGGAAAGGGTTAAATGGATTTTACTATTTAATTCTTTTTACACTACATTTGAGCTTTGTGTCACAGCCCTACATGGAGGAGGCGGCCTTTGCAGGAAGCTTTATCTTAGCCTGATGTCATAAAACCTCTAGGCTAGTGAATAGACTCGATAACAGGGAGTCAGATTTGCTCATGCCGAGAACTAAATAAAAAATTCTTAGTGTAGCCCTGTGTCCCCAGTGTGATGAGTAGAGGAATTCCATGCTCATTTTGCAAGTAAACAAGTAAGCTATTTGCTGTTTTGTTTACACAATGTATTTTTTTTTATATATTTACATTGTTTTTACATTTGTTTGTTTTTTACTAAAGGAGCACTGTTTAACATCCCTTTAAATAAGCAAATAAAAGCCGGTCAAACAAAAAAATCATTTCATATAATTGTACTGTGAAAAACCTTATAAAATTATTTCCTTTTAACTAAACTGTGATGAAAGTTCCCAAGCTCAATAAAAAAGCCACATAAACAGATTATGCTTTTTACAAGAAAGAGTAATGATTAATAGAAAGCATTTCAAAATCAGTCAGCAAGTAAAACTTTAAAAATAAGAATTTCTTCCATTCTATGTGATTTAGAGGAGGTCGGCATAAATAACAAAAATATTTCATTGAATATAAAGTTGTAGATTTTTTTTTTTAATTTTGGAGCGTTGAAGAAAAAAAATGCCATTCATAGTGTAAACAAACGCAATATAACACTGTTGTTAATTAAGACCTGTCAAATACCTAGATCACTTAAAAAAATACATTTATATACAAATGCCAAATCTAAATGTTATTACATACAAAAGCCATATCCAGAGAGAAGTTAATCATTTCCAGCAGGAATATGTTTATCGTAGACTCATTATCTGATCATTATTTACTCACAATTTATATAATAGATGGCACCTTTACACTTTAGCCAAACCTAATCTGTCCTTACAACTATTTAGAATTTTAGTTTAAAGGGATATTGTACGCTGGATTTTTTTATTGCATAAATGTTTTGTAGATGATCCATGTTTAGCCTATCTAGGAGTGTTTTTGTAACAACCTATAGTTTTGCTTATTTTTTAATAATACTGTGCTGTTTTTCAGACTCCTAACCAAGCCCCCAAAGTATCAGATGTAGACTAAATTCTACAGATTCCTGTTTGTGTAATGGGTATTTTTATATGCAGGGGAGGGTCTGCCAGGGCCGGATTGGCCTACCAGGATACTTCCCTGTGGGCTGCAGCAGCTGGGGCTGGAAAGCTACAATTTAAAGGGGTGATTAATGGATGCAATTGGGGTGTAGGGTGCCTAAGTAACATAAATCTGACATTTTTATTTAATACAAAGTAATATAATTTAATTCTGAAAAAAATATTAGGGAAGGAGTGTCCCAGTAATCCCCTTTGAGAACAATGGGGCATGTGCATTCTACCGACTCAACGGAAAATAAGGCTGGTCTTCATATTTTTCCAGAGCTGCTTTTTATTCCCAATCCGGCCCTGGGGTCTGCTCTTCCTGCATTTTAAGCCCCTTTCAATGTGTGTCCCAGCCTAACCTCACCAACAATGCTAAACTGGGAGCTTCTAAGTAAGTTTGTAAAAGATTTTATACTGGATTTTTATATGAGTATCTGTTCATATTTTTCTTTATAGTGGTATATATTACAAGTAGTTATGTGAAAATTGGTGTATACTGTCTCTTTAAAGTTAACACCATTTATACAATTCTATTAATATTTTAAAACTACCAACATATGACTTTCTACAGACTTCTGAATAAAGGTTTTCTAGACTGTACCTAAGGTTGAGAAAATATTAACGCTACATACAAGTGCAAAATGCTGTTATATGTAAGAGAATTTAATTAATCTATTATTGCTTGCAAATAACTGCAATGTACTACTGGGAGTTAGCTGAACACACCTGGTGACCCAATGATAAGACAGATGTGTGTAGCCACTAATCACACTAACTCCCAGTAGTGCATTGCAGCTGCAAAGAATATGTACGTAAATACACTAATTCAACAAAGGATACTAAAAGTACAAAGTTAATTTATAATAGAATTACATTAAAAAGTACAGTATATTAGAATGACAATTTATCTGAATCATCTGAATTTAATGTATTTCATAGGAATGTCTACAAACTATTTACATAGTTTATAGAAAGTGAGATGAATCTAGTACCAATAAGAGGTGTTCTCTAAATTGAGACCTTTATTATGTAGTAAAAGAAAAACAAACAAAAATATTACACTCAGTTTTTCTGTTTGATTAAAAAAAGAGGGCATTTGAAAAAAGGTATTTATTTTTATGCTTTTAGACAATATATTTTTCTGAATAAACCAGCATTTTCTTTTCTGGCTTGTGGAAATGTGTTTATAGTTACCAATATGGCTTCGGGAGACGTTCCTATCAGCTAGAGAGCAATAGCAGAATCAGATGAACATGAGGACGAGTAATATTAGTTTCAATTCAGCTTTGTTTTTAAACATTTGATTCTTAATTCCTGTTCTTTTGTGTGTACGACAGAATTGTTTTGAGTTCAATGTCCCTTTAAATTCAGCATTACAGCCTTTTAGTACAAATCTCTTCAATGAAAGTGCTGCAAATGTTTCTTGTAAAACTGCTAGTGCTATAAAACTAATTGTGATGACTTTCCCTCCTGCTAGCTGTCTGCGCTGTTCTTATGCAAACAGCAATAGCCACTTTAATTGCATCTTTAATCTTATTAAAATGTGTTTGAATTTGAAGTACCCAAAAAGGATTAAAAAAGAAATACTGATTTTTCAAGCACTATAGTCTCATTCCTTTTGGTTTGTGTAGTAGGTACAGACACTAAAAATATTACCCTGCCATGCCTAGAATGCTACTCACTGGTTTCCAGAAAACATTGTTGGGTCCTTGTCAAAGGATAAAATAATAATGATAAAAAATACAGTTCTATAATACATTACTATTTATTTGTGTATTTTATAGTTTGAAATGCCACACCAGAGGTTCCTACTACTTAAAAAGAAGAGTCTTTTGATAAATGCACAGAATAATTCCTCAGGCTTCCAGCAAACACCTGTGGCTATAAATCAAACAACTGCAGAGGGAGGGAAAAAGGGAAGTAAATATGAGATGTATTCAGCACTCCCCCCTTGAGGGACCGAGATACATTCTTCTGCTGTCAATCACCACTAGAATAGAGCATTTATTTAGTTTTCTGCTGCTGTGGAATTCAGCCATTGTACAGAACCCAAGCTCTTTGTTAGTGTGGAGTTATTTAAATAGCCAATGTAAACAACAATGAGCACTGCAGAGAGGCTGAATATAGTCAGATTCTTTCAAAACAAAGTTTTAAATCATACATGAAAAAGGAATAAACAAAATATAAAAATAAACAACATTAGAAACTTGAAACTGCAAAAATGCTGTAATTACACTGTTGCTTGCATATAACTGTGTTGAAACCCTCTAAAGAGATTAAACACATAAATAAAAGGAACAGCAAGATCAAAGCATCCCTGAATAGTAGAGTTTTTAGGGAGTGCTTGAAGCTGTTAAAACTAGGGGAGAGTCTTATGGAGCGAGGCAGGGAATTCCACAAGATGGGGGCCAGTCTGGAGACGTCCTGTAAACAGGAATGTGAGTAAGTAACAAGAGAGGAGGAGAGGAGGAGATCCTGAGCTGATCGAAGGGGACGGGAGGGAGAGTATCTAGAGACAAGTTTCTGAGATGTAATGGGGAGCAGTGCAGTTGAGAGCTTTATATGTCAGGGTGATAATTTTATGTTTAATCCTAGAGGCAAGAGGAAGCCAGTGAAGGGATTGGCAGAGAGGTGCAGCAGATGAAGAGCGACGAGTAAGGAAGATGAGCCTGGCAGAGGCATTCATAATGGATTGTAAAGGAGCTATGCGGCAGCTAGGTAGACCAGAGGGGACGGAGTTGCAGTAGTCGAGGCAGGAAAGGATGAGAGAGTGGATTAAAATCTTGGTTGTATCTTGTGTAAGAAAATGTCTAATTTTAGCGATGTTTTTAAGGTGGAAGCGGCAGGCTATAGCCAAGGACTGAATGTGAGGAGTGAAGGAAAGATCTGAGTCAAGTGTGACCCCAAGACATTGGGCGTGTGGGGTAGGGGTAATGATGGAATTATCAATAGCTATATAAATTTTGGGGGTGGAGACATTGGATGAAGGGGGGAAAAAAATAAGGAGTTCAGTTTTGGAGAGACTTAGCTTAAGGTAGTGAGAGGACATCCAAGATGAGATGTGAGAAAGACAGTTAGTGACACGGGTTAGAAGGAAGGAGGTAGGTCTGGTGCAGAGAGGTAGATTTGGGTGTCATCGGCATACAAATGGTATTGAAACCCATGGGAATTTATTAAGGAACCTAGTGATGACATGTAGATTGAAAAGAGAAGGGGACCAAGGACAGAGCCTTGAGGTACCCCAACAGAAAGGGGGCAGAGGATGCTCTGGAGAAGGTATAGGGCAAAGTCTTTAAATCCAATGCTCTAACCGAGCCATGAAAGTTTACATTTGAAAATCTGCTAATAATTAAGCCAGCAGCTGAAAATTGTCCTTATTTGTCACCTACCACTGTTTGGTAATACATGGATCACACACAACCATCAGACTTAGGGCCAGATTACAAGTGGAGCACTATTTAATGTTCCTGCGTCAAATGCGCTTTAAGTAAGCTTTTTGTGCATGTCGGGTTGCACTCGTCTTACAAGTTGAAAGTAAACGTTTTTTTCTTGCATGCTAACCAGACGAGCAAAAAAAAGCCGAACTTACAATATTGCGTGCATAACCATGCGATAACCTATTCCCCCATAGTATTCAATGGAACAAAAACAAGTAGGGGGAAAAACTAACACCCTACTCATGCATGAACCGGATCCCATATTCTCAAGTGCGCTGACCAGACATGAAAATATTAATATTTTACATTCCAACGTTCTGCACATAGCATATTATGTTCTATTTAGTCATAAATACATATTTCTACATATATCTGATAGTATTTTGTTACTTTATATTTATACCTATTTTTATAGATGATTATATATAGCTATAGATATATATGTATAGGAATATCTATTTATAAATACATGGAACATATTCTGCTATGTGAAATATAGTAAAAACATAGATAAAACCTTTATTAAATATGAATACTGCATAAATATGTTTTTTCATCATTCATACAAAGGGCTCCAATGCAGTGCACTTATCTATATGTGTACATAATGTATTTATAAGAGTATGTTTGTAAATACACAAAATTATATATATACTTTTTACACAGAACTTACTCTGCTGAGCTGAGGAAATTGTGAGCCCTATGCGATAACGGCACAAATGCATTAAAGGAGAAAATGCGCAATTAGCGTAAGGATGAACTCTGGCATAATTGATAGATCAGAACATGTTTGAGAAACTGAGAACCTGAGGGACATAACTCGAAGTACCATACTCCTGCGAGTCACTTAGACTCCAATCCTCACTGACGTTTCTACCGGACAAAGATCATACATACAGTTACAGAGAAGGACCTTTGGAGGGGGAAACAAATTCTTTTCCCGGACCCACACGTCTGAGACATCACTATCAGCTGTTACCAAAGACAGGACACCTAATACTCCTTACATGATCATACCTTACCTCATATGATTGGGGTAGAATCCAGTAAGGAGACATCTTTTCACTCATTATTATATACAGGGAGTGCAGAATTATTAGGCAAATGAGTATTTTGACCACATCATCCTCTTTATGCGTGTTGTCTTACTCCAAGCTATATAGGCTCTAAAGCCTACTACCAATTAAGCATATTAGGTGATGTGCATCTCTGTAATGAGAAGGGGTGTGGTCTAATGACATCAACACCCTATATCAGGTATGCATAATTATTAGGCAACTTCCTTTCCTTTGGCAAAATGGGTCAAAAGAAAGACTTGACAGGCTCAGAAAAGTAAAAAATAGTGAGATATCTTGAAGAGGGATGCAGCACTCTTAAAATTGCAAAGCTTCTGAAGCGTGATCATCGAACAATCAAGCGTTTCATTCAAAATAGTCAACAGGGTCGCAAGAAGCGTGTGGAAAAACCAAGGCGCAAAATAACTGCCCATGAACTGAGAAAAGTCAAGCGTGCAGCTGCTAAGATGCCACTTGCCACCAGTTTGGCCATATTTCAGAGCTGCAACATCACTGGAGTGCCCAAAAGCACAAGGTGTGCAATACTCAGAGACATGGCCAAGGTAAGAAAGGCTGAAAGACGACCACCACTGAACAAGACACACAAGCTGAAACGTCAAGACTGGGTCAAGAAATATCTCAAGGCTGATTTTTCTAAGGTTTTATGGACTGATGAAATCAGAGTGAGTCTTGATGGGCCAGATGGATGGGCCCGTGGCTTGATTGGTAAAGGGCAGAGAGCTCCAGTCCGACTCAGACACCAGCAAGGTGGAGGTGAAGTACTGGTTTGAGCTGTTATCATCAAAGATGAGCTTGTGGGGCCTTTTCGGGTTGAGGATGGAGTCAAGCTCAACTCCCAGTCCTACTGCCAGTTTCTGGAAGACACCTTCTTCAAGCAGTGGTACAGGAAGAAGTCTGCATCCTTCAAGAAAAACATGATTTTCATGCAGGACAATGCTCCATCACACGCGTCCAAGTACTCCACAGCGTGGCTGGCAAGAAAGGGTATAAAAGAAGAAAATCTAATGACATGGCCTCCTTGTTCACCTGATCTGAACCCCATTGAGAACCTGTGGTCCATCATCAAATGTGAGATTTACAAGGAGGGAAAACAGTACACCTCTCTGAACAGTGTCTGGGAGGCTGTGGTTGCTGCTGCACGCAATGTTGATGGTGAACAGATCAAAACACTGACAGAATCCATGGATGGCAGGCTTTTGAGTGTCCTTGCAAAGAAAGGTGGCTATATTGGTCACTGATTTGTTTTTGTTTTGTATTTGAATGTCAGAAATGTATATTTGTGAATGTTGAGATGTTATATTGGTTTCACTGGTAAAAATAAATAATTGAAATGGGTATATATTTGTTTTTTGTTAAGTTGCCTAATAATTATGCACAGTAATAGTCACCTGCACACACAGATAACCCCCTAAAATAGCTATAACTAAAAACAAACTAAAAACGACTTCCAAAACTATTCAGCTTTGATATTAATGAGTTTTTTGGGTTCATTGAGAACATGGTTGTTGTTCAATAATAAAATTAATCCTCAAAAATACAACTTGCCTAATAATTCTGCACTCCCTGTATATATATATATATATATATTAGAACTCTATTAAGAATATATATCCAATCGTGCTGTGAATAATACTGCAAAAGACTTTATAACCATAATTATTCTGTGCTCACTCTCTATCCTGAGTTTTCATATCTATTGTATTTTGTTGTGCTGAACTACCAAAGATTTGTTCTCTTTATTTTATATATATATATATATATATATATATATACACACACACACACATTTAGACATGTATATATGTCAACGTTAAAACCCTTTGCCTGCCTTTTTTTTTTTAAGCCTCATATCTTTAAGCACTAACTATTTTTGTTCTATATTTTTTTAAATGATTTTTATTATATATAGTGTTGAGTGTAAATGTACTTTGTAATGTATTTTTGATGTGTTATGTTACACTTTTTTTGTTTTGCGAAACAGTTAACCAGAGCTCTGAGGTCGCTCTAACCTGATGCACGTTAAACGGATATAAAACAATTGTTTTCCTTTCATGATTTAGATATAACATGCAATTTTAAGCAACTTTCTTATTTCCTTCTATTATTAAGATACCAAGAAAACAAAGAAAAATTGATAATAGGGGGCCAATTTATCAAGGGCCGAACGGCACTTGATGCCTCTTGATGCACTTGAGCCCTGAAGGCTCGCCGGAAACAGCATCTATGAAGCAGCGGTCTTAAGACCACTGCTCCATAACTGGTCTGCTGCCTCTGAGGCTGCAGTCTGCAATCCGCCTGAGCCTATACAATCGGGCTGATTGACACCCCTGCTAGTTTATCTGCAGGGAGCGGCATTGCACAAGAACTGCTTGTGCAATGATAAATGCCGACAGCATATGCTGTCGGGATTCATCAATATCTGTCGGACATAATCTGCTGAGCGGATCATGATGAACAGACCGATGATAAATCGCCCCCTTGGAGTAAATTATAAGGTTGCTTAAAAATACATGCTCTATCTGAACCATGAGAGAGAAAAATTTGGGTTTCACATCCCTTTAACTTAAATTGCACTCAAGCAATCGTGTTTACTTTCAACTTGTAATACAAGTAAAAAACATGACACATGCAAACAGTCGTGATAAACCCCTTATCAATGGCGCGCAACTATTAACGCTCCACTCGTAATCTGGCCCTTAGTGATTGGTTTTACTTAATATAAACTGCAACATGTATTAATAATTTTAAAATACTTTTACCTTTTATTTCTTTTCTTTTAACTTAAAGGGACAGTTTAGTCAAAAATAAACATTCATGATTCAGATAGGGCATATAATTTTAAACAACTTTCCAATTTACTTTTATCATCAATGTTGCTTTCTTCTCTTGGTATTCTTAGTTGGAAGCTACACTTAGGCAGGCTCATATGCTAATTTCTTAGCCTGTGAAGGCTGCCTTTTATTTGAATGCATTTTGACATTTTTTCACAACTAGAGGGCGTTAGTTCATGTGTGCCATATAGAAAGCATTGAGCTCACGCACGTAGTTACCTAGGCGTCAGCACTGATTGGCTAAAATGCAAGTCTGTCAAAAGAACTGAAAAAAGGGGGCAGTCTGCAGCCAAGGAAATGAGGAGGTAAAAAGTGTATTAATATAACTGTTGGTTATACAAAACCGAGGAATGGGTAATAAAAGGATTATCAATCTTTTTAAACAATACACATTCTAGTGTAGATTGTCCCTTTAATATGTGCAGGATAAATTACTTCTTGTCACAGCCCCACAAGGGGCTGGTGTCTCAAAATTTAAAAAAAAAAAAAAAAGGCAACTTCATGTCATACATCTTCTAAAGCAAAATTAGCTGGCTTAGTGTTCAGTGAATAGTAGAGAAACCAGAAGACAGTTTCATGCCCATGCTCAGAAGAGGCTGAATGCAACTTACATTTTCAGCACGTCAGCTCACATTTCTCACTATAGGCAGTGGCTACACTAAGAATCGCTAAGTGCTCATTTTGCAATAAACGAAGCATGTTGCTTGCTGGTTTTTAACACAATCTGCTTCTTATTATGTATACTTTGATTTAACATTTATTTCAATAGAGGATCACAGTTTAATTTAAAGTCATAGAGAATGCAATTTTACATTACTGGACCCCTCCCCCCTTCTTTTGCACAATACACCACTAGTATCACTGCTGAACACACAGCTGAAGTCCTGCTCATGCTAGTAGCTTTTAAAGCATGACTTTAGCTGAGTTAATCTCTTTGCAATTAAAGTATGTCAGTTTTGTATTGCTAACTGTAGGTAAGGAAAACGGTAGGTATCATACCTGAGCATAGCTTGTTTTTTATCATACCTCATAAAAACATTTTTGCAGAATGTTGCATAATTAAGAATAGAAACACACCCACAAACATTCGTAAAAAATAAATTAAAATTACATGTATTACAAATCACTGATAATGTCTACATTTGCATTCCAAACTAAGTTGTGTCAGAAAACAATGTTGTACTGCTGTCATGTTTCATTTCAGAATCAAACTCTGCAAGAATGTTCTAGCCCAACCCAAACCAACCAATTTTTTTTTACCGATTAAGAGGATATGCAACCATTCCTACAAATATTAACATATTACATCAGGAGTCTGAAAATCAGAGCAATGTTATTTAAAAATAAGCAAAACTATACATTAAAAAAAACACACACACACACTTTATGGGCTATATAAAAATAGCTTATCTACAAAACATGTATGCAAATAAAAAAATGTGTATAATGTCCTTTTAAAGGGACACTCAAGTCAAAAATTAAACTTTCATTATTCAGATAGAGCAGCAATTTTAAACAATTAACTTCCATTAACAAAATGTGCACAATCTTTTTATATTTAAACTTTTTGTGTTCATGTGTAAGAATTCACAGTATATACGTATATGCATATGTGATTGGCCGATTGCTGTCACATGGTACAGGGGGAGTGGAAATAGACATAACTTTTAAAATTGTCAGAAAAAAAGCCACTACTCATTTGAAGTTCAGACTAAGTTCTATTGCATTGTCTTGTTATCTTGCATTTGTTGTTTATGAAAGTTTACTGGTCCTTTAACAGTACTGCCAAATCTCTTCCTAGCAGTACATAGTTTTTAAAGACTAATGATCGAGGATTCCATCCCCCTCTAAGTCTATTATCTTACTGATTAGGAATGCAAACATACAAGCAACCCATCTATGCTTACAGGATATCAAACTGTTGCCCAGCATTTATTGAGTCAATGTTTTACTGGTGATAGCTAATATGTAACTAATGGGTAAACTGTGCCTTTAGTAGCAAGCAAGCAAAAAGAAGCTATACATTTTATAGGTTAAATATAAAATAAAAAGTGAAACTATTATGAACCTCTTAAAGGGATATGAAATACAAATTTTTCTCTTATGATTCAGATAATGCATATGATTTTAAACAACTTTCTAAATTTACTTCTATTATCAATTTTTTACATTCCTTTGGTATCTTTTGTTGAAAACCAGGGACATATGCTTAGGAGCCAGCCCATTTCTGGAGCACTAAATAGCAGCAGTTTTACAAGATTATCAATTTGCAAGAGCACTAGATGGCAGCATTATTTCATGCCATGTAGTTCTCCAGAGGCCTGCGTAGGTATCTTGTCAACAATGAATATCATGATGGGAATTAAGCAAATTTGATAAGTGAATTGGAAACTTTTTTTTTTTTAATGGTATTCTCTGTCTGAATCACAAAATAAATGTTTTGGGTTTCATATACCTTAAAGGGACATTAAACACTTTGAGATGGTTATATAAAATGATAAATTGTATATAATAAAACAACTCTGCAATATACTTTCATTATTTATTTTCTCCTCTTTTCCTGTAATTCCATCTGAAATTGTGAGCTTTTCAGTTCCTGTTACAAATGGAAGTCCAGAACAGTTAAATCCAGCACAACCATTGACTGCACACTCTAGTGACCGATTTATAACTGACCCTAATTGGCCACAGCAGAGAAGGTAACACAAGTTACAACATGGCAGCTCCCAGTGTTTTATAGACACTAAAACTTTACACTTATTTTTTTCACTTTGTAAACAACTAATGAAACTTTAAAAAATACATCTACATGTTACTCATGGACTAATCTGTTCTTTGAATGCATCATTCTATCTAGCATGTATTTAGTGTTTAATGTCCCTTTAAAGGATCAAATGGCAGTTAGAAAAAAAAATATGTTAAGGGACAGTATACACCCATTTTCATATAACTGCATGTAATACACACTACTATAAAGAATAAGATGTACAGATACTGATATAAACATCCAGTATAAAACAGTTTAAAAAAAAAAAACTTACTTAGAAGCTCTCAGTTTAGCTCTGTTGAAAAGGTAGCTGGAAAGCCCACTGCAAGTGGGAAATAAGACACCCCCCTCCCCTTCTTTTGCATATGAAAAGACCCTTTACACAAACAGGAGCAAGCTGGAGTAGGTATCTGACAGTATTCACATAAAACTTTGGGGCTTGGTTAGGAGTCAGAAAATCAGAGCAGTTATTTAAAAATAACCAAAACTATGCTTAAAAAAAAAAAAAAAAAAAAAATTATGGGCTATATAAAATAGATCTACAAAACATTTATGCAAAGAAAAAAAAATGTGTATAATGTCTAGAGCTGCAACAACTAATCGGCATAATCGATTATGAAAATAGTTGTCAACGAATCACATAATCGATTAGTTGATTTGCAATTAGTTGGTCTGTGCACAGCACCAGTTGCTTTACTCCGATGAGCTCCTGCACATGGTATTGTGTTTTATAGTTATGCTCTTAGCCTAAAGGACATCTACAGATATTTTACTTTTCACTTTTTCAGGACACTATATAAGTTTTTTTTAAGATTACAACTACTCCTGTCTTATGTGCAACCCAGAAATAAAATAGGAGTCATAATTTGGATTGTTTATATAAAATCAGGTGATTTGGGACTGTGCTTTGCATAATATAGTGCTGAGCTTGTTATTTATACCTAGCTCTAGATTGATTTGTTATATGAATTTATTTGCTTTTTTTTTTTTTTTTTTTTAGAGGATTGCTTGCTATTGCTGATATATGTACTCTATAGATAAATGTGTAAGGCTGTGTCCTTTTACTGATATATAGTCTTTAGCCCTTTTGTCTTTTTTTTAATATTTTTAATTAATTGGAATATGTACCAAATTTAACCGCTGTAAGTATATATCTGTTATTTTAAGAGTGGACTAGATATTTTCCCCTAACCTTATAGCTTGTTGTTTACCATTGCATATAGATATTCAAGATATTGTTATGCCAGAATGAAGACCAGGTTTACTTTGTTAAGAGGCCTCTTGCATTGGTGGAGAGCTAACAAAGATAAATAGCCCTCCTTGGTGATATTGGCAAAACCCTACCTATGCATCTCAGGCACCTCAACACCATTTGAGTGCCTCTTCTCTGCTGCAGGCAAAATAGCTGCAAAAAAAAAAGAGAGCCAGCCTCAGCCCGATGCATGTGGTTATGTTTGCATTTCAATGCAAAGTTTCTGAAAGAGTGAATAACAGAATGTTATAAATAGTGATAGTCTAGCTCTTACTAGTTCTACCTCTTTTCAAACAGTTTGTGGTTTTGTTTTGCTTAAATATAAAACTGTTCTGCACCTTAAAAAAAATGGACCAACAGTTGTGTTAAGGTAAAGTTTTAGTCTGAACTTAATATTTATAACACTCAGTATATGGGAGTTTATTTTAAATATAGGGAAAAAATAGTTTATTTTTATCCGATTAATCGATTATGAAAATAATAGTTAGTTGCAGCCCTAATAATGTCCCTTTAATAACAAACATAGAATTTGGTCATCCAGCTCTAGAGTGAGTGTGTGTGTGTGTGTGTGTATATATATACACAAACGCTTTTTTTTTTTTTTTAGCAATTTCTAATAGTCTTTGGAGGATCAGTAAAAAGTTATATGTTGTAACATGCTCTTTAAAATGCTCCTTTCATGATAGATAGTAAAATAACTGATGTACTTTCATTATACAGTATGCCTGCAATTTACCACAGAAATTTTTATTTTACTTTGACTTCTGATAACTAACCCTGCTACATGCTGAACGAATGCTTGGACAGTACAGAAGATCATTGACATCTCTATTGCACAAGAAACTTTTTCAAGAATCATTAAAAAATAAAAAAAAAGGGTCACTGCTCTGCAAAAAACAAATTAAATTTTAATTATGCAAAGCTGTGCTTAAAGGGCCACTAAACCCAAAATCTTTCTTTCATGATTCAGATAGAGAATAGAAATTTAAACATTACAATTTACTTCTATTATTTATTTTGCTTCATTTTTTTAGATATCCTTAATTGAAGAAAAAGCAATGCACATGGTGAGCCAAACACGAGTCTATGTGCAGCAACCAATCAGCAGCTGCTGAGCATATCTAGATATGCTTTTCAGCAAAGAATATCAAGAGAATAAAACAAACTAGATAATAGAAGTAAATTAGAAAGATGTTTAAAATTGCATTCTCTTTCTAAATCATAAAAGAGAAAATGTGGGTGTCATGTCCCTTTAATTTTTTTTTTAATGTGTATACAAAACTTTAATAATATTAAATCCGGCTCTGAAAGGAGCAGAATGCAGCCATCTTTTTCCACATTTGTTAGCACCTGAAGAGGACAGATCTATAAACAAATAAAATTTAAAATGTAGTGTCCCTTTAACATTGTAATGCAGCATAGATTTAACTGCTAATAAATGTGTGACTGGGCTGCTGCTGTTTTAGATAAAAATTTAAACAGAAATAATGCCACCCCCACATATTGTTTAACAGTCAGGGAAACCAAATTACATACATATATATATATATATATATATATATATATATATATATATATATATATATATATATACATACATACACACACACACTAAAATTTTCCAGAAATCAGTTTCCCCATTTTACAAATAATTTTCAATATTGCCTGAGGGGACATTACATACATACTTTTCAAATATTTTCACTTCCTATTTTAACCCTAATTAAAAAAAAAAAAAAAAAAAGTGTTAAGAGCTTCAAGAACAAAGCTTTTCAGCAGCGCATTAGCAAACCTACCAAGAGCCAATGGTAGTTGGGAGAAACATGCACACAGATCTCATAGGTCATTTAAAAGCACTGGTTTGTTATATTCCCTAGCAATAACTACAAGTTTCTAAAAAGTTATATTAAAAATTATACACACAAAAAGCTTTTAACAATAAAAATTAGCCTATACATTTAGCAGAACCACCCATACCCGTCCTCTCCTCATCAAAATAAAGTGAATTCCCTAAAACAATTAATCTAGACAGCAATCTGTATGGACAATAATAGACCTACTCTGTAATTCACTAAAACCAGCAGAGTATGTTAACTGTGCTGAATTAAAGGGGACCTAAACAGCTACCCCTTTTATTTACATGATATATTCAGGAAATAGTTTACTATGTGCCTGTTGAAACATTAAAAGGGACATAAAACAAGTTGGAATAGAGACAAAATATTATATGTACTTTACCTGCAAATTTATACTGCAGTTCTTTACCATTAACCCTTTATTTTTAGTTTCTGAATTGTAAAGCTCTAACTCCCCCCCCCCCCCACACACACACACAATTCCTTTTATGGCTGTATCTATGTTTGGTAAAATGCAAACATGAATAGGGATTATCTGCTATTTTAAACTATTTAAATCAAACTATTTTAAATGAATAAGCCCTTTTAGGATATGCAGAGATCTCAACCTGTTTTATGGCACTTTAAGAACCATAAGCAGAAAAACCATCTAGGAGGTGTAGAAGTTTTTCCCCAAGTAACAATTGTGCTGAATATTTGCAGTCTATCGTCTTTAGTTCCATAACATTCAATACATGCTTTGTATAGTGTTTATAATGTTCTCATTGGGAGATAAATTATTTTAAAAAGCTGAATAAAACTGTTCTTAACAGGTTTAAGAAAATAATGCAAGAAACTAATACCTAAAAAGTAGGCTTTATTTAGTGATCTGTACACAAGATAGTGAGGCTTGAGGGCCATGTATGTCAAAGTAGAAACATATAAATACATATATAATATAATCTTCGTACAAAAAAAAGGTACAGTTATTTACAAAAATATATAAACAATGTAGTCTTCATTTGCTGATAGTTTGTCATGCATGTTAAAAAAAATATATATAAAATAGATTTAGTGTAATACATAGTCTTTCTGACTTTCAAAATAACCATTATGCAGCAATTTCTGTATTCCACTGGGGGGGGACCTTTAAAAACGTATTTACGCAAACTACAAAAATGTAAGACAGATTGTGCATTTATTAAAGATGTTCAGTCCATTAACCTGCAATATTTTATTATATACAGTGTACCTGTTACAGGTCATAATTGGATGTTTAAAAAAAAAAAAAAAAAAAAAAAAAAAAAAAAAAAGGGGGGTATATGGTTCTGCCGTACATTAAAAATGCTAATACGTAGTTAGGTAAAAAGAATGAAATGTAAACATCAAAATTAGTGTTTGACGTATGTATCCTCTATACTGCTCAAGTGATTTAACAGTTTGTTGCCGACCCTTCAGTTATATTAGTGCTATAGAAACGGGTTTAATTTAATTTTTTTATTAATACCACTCAATTCGGGTAAATAATGTTTTGAATACTGCATTAACCAGCTTTGGTTGGTGTGAAGGAATTTAACACAGTATGGCCTTGCTATATAAAAAATGGAGGATGAAACCTTTGACAAAATGTCTGCATATTGAGTATTGCAAAAAATGCAGGCAGCTTAGAGAGAAAATAAAATAAGAGCTAATTACGAGCAGCTTTAACATTCCTCAAAACATTTCGTTAGCTGGATTGTGCCCAATTCATTCTGTTCACTGAAAACGAAATGCTTTATATTTGTAATCTGCATATTATAGAAATCAGAAGATGCATAGGAACAAAAAACTAAATATTTGTGTAAATGTAATTATGCAGTAATAAAAATACCTTAGACAAATCAGTATGTGGTAGTTTCAACCAAATGGCTGTATTTGCCCAGCTGCTGGGTAGATGTGGTCTAATTCACATGTTCTTTAATTAACTGCCTGCATGGTGCTTAAGGAACCCAGTTTACAAACTACCTGCAAGCTTTGATCTACTGGATAAACACACAAGGGGAGAGAAAAAGAAAAATCATACTTCTAACAGCTGAGTAAATGACAAAACCAAGAATCTCCCCATAAATCTACATTTTTGCAGTATGACTGTACTTATGATATTAAAATATGCTCTTCTCAGTATGGAAATGTACCAGCTGCATAACTTAGGCACTGTGAAAATGCATTACAGATGTCCAAGATTGAGGCTAAGTCAACAACTTTCTACACTCCAAGGAACCAATATGTATTGTTTACATTTAATGAGTAGGTTATTCAGAACATTGGAATGTTCATGCAGTGTACTCTTCAGTGAATAGTATATATGGAACAAGGGAAAGCAAGTGTGTTCTCTAACTGCTAAGTTCTTACCATAGAAACAAAGCTTTCTCCCTTATGGATTAGTTTCATTTATAAAATGCATTCTATAGACCCTGATCACATTTTAAAACCATGTTAAAGAGTAGCTCAAATTACATTTATAGTTCCAAAATGTTCTCAATCCTTAAAAAAAAAAAAAAAACAGGCCATTTAAAATCATTTATATCATGGGCCAACAAAATGTTCATTTGTGCATAAAAGTCTTATAGCCAGCCCAAGATATCAACCAAAACACAAAAACACTTGTTGCATTAAAAGTATTTGTAAAACCATATACTGTCCAGCTGATTAGTGTCACTCCAGCCCTTATCCACTTCGGGCCACAAACTCTTTATACAGCAGTCTCTCCTTTACCCCCGTGGCCGAGTCTGTGATAGAACCTACGCCAGGACTGCAAGGTTTTGCCTGACCAGATCCAGAAGCTGGATGTGATGCCCACAATCATTGTCATGAGGTACTTTATCATGAACACTGTGAAGTCCGGGCTCATGGGAGCCATGTGGTGTTGTCCTTGTGGGCAGGGAATGGCAAAGCTTTTACATGTCTGCATGAGCCATGTCTTTTCCCACGTTTCCCTAAAAGCTTGCTCGTAAAAGTAACATGCCAGAACTATGGTGGCCGGCACAGTGTACAACACACTGAATACTCCAATACGCACCATTAGCTTCTCCAACTTCTCAGTCTTGGTGCCATCGTGCTTCATGATAGTGCGGATCCTAAAGAGTGACACGAACCCAGCCAGCAGGAATGAGGTGCCGATAAACAAGTAGACAAACAGGGGTGCCAGCACGAAGCCCCGCAGTGATGCCACACTCTGAATGCCAACGTAGCAAACCCCACTAAGGGTGTCCCCATCCACTTGCCCAAGTGCCAGGATGGTAATGGTCTTCACGGCAGGTACTGCCCAGGCTGCAAGGTGAAAGTATTGAGAGTTCGCCTCGATGGCTTCATGGCCCCATTTCATGCCGGCCGCCAGGAACCAGGTGAGGGAGAGAATAACCCACCAGATGGAGCTTGCCATGCCAAAGAAGTAGAGGATCATGAAGAGGATGGTGCACCCCTCTTTCTTGGTGCCCTGCGCCACCGTGCGGTAACTGTCCTCTGCAAAGCGCTCCGCGCACACAACCTTCTCCTCCAGCAGGAAGCCGGCAGCGTAGGCCACGGCTACCATGAAGTAGCAACCAGACAGGAAGATGATGGGCCGCTCTGGGTAGCTGAAGCGGCGCATATCAACCAGGTAGGTAAGTACGGTGAACAGCGTGGAGATTGCACACAGCAGAGCCCAGATACCAACCCACAGTCGGGCGAAGCGCACTTCTTCCTCCTTGAAATACATAAGTCCATTGGGCAGGCCGGGCTCGCATGGGGCACCGCAGTCTTTCTCTCCCATGAAACGGTATCCGAGGTAGGGAGGCACTTTGAGCTGTCGCGGGCAGGTGAAGGGTTTAGGGGCCGGAGCTTGGACAGTAATGTCATGTAAATAAGTCGTTGGGCGAGCTGTAGGGCCGCTGGGGGTGTCAGATGTATTTTGCCCTACGCAGATCTCGCCTGCTCCCTGCACTGGGAAGTGCTCACAGCGCAGCCGTTCGGGCCACTGGAAACCAAATTTGTTCATGAGAGCCTCGCAGCCTTGTCGCGCCCGCTCACACAGGGTTCTGCACGGAGGGATGGCCTGCTCCAGAACGGTGCACACCGGGGCGTACATGGAGCATAAGAAGAAGCGCAGCTCGGGGGAACACTGCACCTTGACGAGGGGGTAAAACTGGTGCACTTCCAAGCCGGCATCCTCCTGGTTATTGTGGCCCAGTAGGTTAGGCATGATGGTCTGGTTGTAGGCAATGTCCGTGCACAGTGGAATGGAGATGGGCTGGCAGAAGCCGTGATCCGGTACCGAAATGCCTTTCTCTCCATTGTAAGGCTGGGCTGCTGAGCCTGGAGGGGGCACCGCCAGCAACAGGGTAAGGCAGCATAAGGTATACCCCAACATGCTGTAGACCATCAAGCAGCAGGATGCACTGGAGGGACGCGGGCAACTTATTGCGTCTTTCTTCTGGAAGTGACCGCAGTTAAAGCAGTCGAAGTTGTAGAGCTCCTGTCAGCACAGTGGTTGTTGAGTGACTGGATCTCCAGTGGTACTTCAGAAAACTTTCGCCAGGATAAACGATATAAACATTATTAACTTTTTTTTTTTTCTCCAATTGTTGCTTCTCTGTGCTAACCGAATTCGAACATAGAACTTGTGGCACCTCCGACCAATCACAGAATACAGCCAGGACAAGCGCTGCTTCTCCTTATAGGAGGGAGGAACGCAGAAACACGGGGCGTGGGCGTGGCCTCCGCCAAACTCGTTGTTTACGCCCAAAACCTTTCTTAGAAACCTCATTCACAAACATGGGGCTGAAAAAGTAGAGACAGGGGCGGACCCAAAGCTGTATCGCTGACCAGTCAGAGGGTTTGTTTTTCTTTAGGGTTCCTCTCCTGGTTGGCTGCATTGCTGTAGGGATATGGGGGGAAGACAGAGGGGAATGCTGGAATCTGAACAAAGCGAGGGGCACAGAGTGGGGGGAGGGCGACTCCTAGTCTGTAGTGAAACTCGGAGACTGAAAGTATTTGAGAAAAACTTAACCTTCGTTATAAATAACGTGCAATAAATCTCTGTTTATGTAATGCCAAACTGTCAATATAAAATATAGCACACCACAAAATATTGTATGCAATTATAAAAGTAGAATAAAGAAGTAAAAAAAAAAGTACACCTCTGGATATATTTATAAATTTGGTACAAATGTTCTATGTTTTTATCTTATAAAAAGTCTCTTTTGAAGAAAAGAAGCAGTATAGGCGTTGGTTAGAGAGTGACAATATGCTACCCTCTCCCTGTGTGGTAATTAAAGTGAAGGTGCAGTAAATAAAGGTAATGAGCTTGTAAACTGCAAGTCTGGATTTGTTTTTACTCCCCTCATGTACTTATATAGTAAAGTACAAATAAACTTTTCTGCTTTAAACTATCAGTGACAAAATGTCATGAAAAGGGAAGGGGAACGATTTTGAAGAAAATACAGAAAAGGTCTTAAAACCAGTGTGATAATGACTAAACCCCAATAGCTTACAATAATTAGCACCCTATCTTTGAAATAGAAGGGCTAATGTAAACATACTATTACTATTCTCACAGTGTGTATATATATATATATATATATATATATATATATATACAGGTGGCCCTCGTTTTACAACGGTTCAATTTACACCGTTTCAGAATAACAACCTTTTTCCCCAGTCATGTGACTGCTATTGAAAAGCATTGAGAAGCAGTGCATTTATTAAAATAGCCAGTAGGTGGCGCTGTCCGCTTGCGTTTCCGCAAAGCCAAGCAAGCTGAAATTAATCAGTTTAACCAGACCTGAGCTATCGAGCAGATTTCAAAGGAACAAGCTCTTGCTGTCTATAAATCAGTCCAGACTGGAATGCATAGAAAGAACTGTTTGCAGGAAAATGCAAGTGAAGTCTGTGTTGTGTGATTATTTTATTAGGTTTTTAATGCTGTTTAGCAAATGTTTTTGTTCATTTAACTTAGCTTAATTATATATTCTGTGTTGTGTGATAATTTTATTAGGTTTATAATGCTGTTTAGCATTTAAAGTCTTCATTTCAAAGCTTTAAAAATAATGTATTAGGTGTTACTTATGACAATTTTGAGAGGGGCCTGGAACCTAACTCTCTCACTTCCCATTGACTTATATCATAAACTGGGTTTCAATTTACAACGGTTTCGATTTACAACCATTCCTTCTGGAACCTAACCCCGGTGTAAACTGAGGGCTACCTGTATATATATATATATATATATATATATATATATATATACCCAAGTTATCTAGAATGCATACTAAAAGCATATATTCAGTTCCAACAGTAATGCACATGTTTTCCTTGCAATAGTGTATATAAGAGGAAATCAAGTACTGTAATGTATGACCTGCAGATTTTTTACCATTGCCTTTTTGTATGTGTGTATTTATGACCTGTACTATGTGTGCAGTTTAAAACAACTCCCCTACTTATAAGAGAATGAACAACGGCATGCTACATTTGTGTTTTGTTTTCAACTTTAGTTATATTGCACATTTTAGTCTATTTCAAGTCTACTCAATTGTTGTTCTGGGGAAAAGGCATATATGGAGACAAAACATTTCAATTTCTGTTTTGAAGTTTTACTTTCCTCTTTAACAGTCCAACCCAGTAAGGAATGAAAGGTAAGAAACTGTATGCAATAAAATAGAGATACAGTATAAGATAACTAATTTAAAGGTCTATGAAATAGCCAGGATGGGGCCACAGGGTTTACCTGTTGCCCACCACTTCCCCAAAACAATGTACACTCTACAGCATTTGCATTGTAAGTTTAAACATATGCAATTTTTACACAGAGCAGTTATAAAGGCCATTATTCACTTTAGTTGCTCATTTGATACTTTGGTGGATAGATACAAATACATAAGAAAATCTGTACACTGTTATGCAAGCATCCATTGCTTTCATGAACCCATCTTTTGTGTTTTAATTAATTTCTACTTAAAAGTTACACTTTCCTTTTAACACATATCTCATATTAAAATGGCAATAAGCAGATGCTCTGATTTACCACCGGCCTAGAGTTGAATACAGCCACAAAGCCAATCAGGGGCAGTATATGTGCATAGTTGCCACTCACATACAGTGTCTAGCTCTGGTTTGGGAGTGTATTGTTCAGCATATTTAATTTGGCAGCACTATACAAATAAATGATGATGATAACAATAGTAATTTCTGCAATGGAGCTTACTTTATGAGAATAAAAGATAATAATATTATCCCACTGACTGGGGTTAAACACATAGTTTTAGGCAAACAATATTGCAATAAGAAAATGCTCTTATGCAGTACAGCATTTTCTTATTGTAATTTCATATATCTTTAATATATATATAGAGCCAGATTACAAGTGGAGCGCTAATTAAAGCTCCCGCCCAAGTGTTAGTTGCGCTAGAAGTAAGCTGTTTGCTCTCGCCGGGTTGCGTTCGTATTATGAGTAAAAGTAAACTGTATTTGCTCTCACGCTAGGCTAACAAGACCAAAAAACAGAATTTACAATATTGCGTGCCTGTTCACGAATTCCCCCATAGAAGTCAGTAGAGAGAGAAAAGGTGGGGAAAAAAAACACTCTCGCACAAACCCAAACACAAATTCACATTCCAATGTTCTTCACATATAAGAGTATGTTCTATTTATTCATAAATACACATTTCTACATATATCTGATGGTATTATGTTACAATATATATGTATAACCATACCTATACATGATTATATATAGGTATATATATACTCTGATAAACAATGAAGGTTACCTTGTATTGGGACAAATTGCAGCCGCAGGGTATGTGCAGGTAAAAAATGATGTCTTTATTGTAAGATCAAAAACAGGGTGTCAAACAAACTCAGGGGTACATTGAAACAATGGCAAACGTCCATTGCCATTGTTTCAATGTACCCCTGAGTTTGTTTGACACCCTGTTTTTGATCTTACAATAAAGACATCATTTTTTACCTGCACATACCCTGCGGCTGCAATTTGTCCCAATACAAGGTAACCTTCATTGTTTATCAGAGTTCTTTCGTTTGGATGCCGGAGGAGTGGATCCTTACCTTTCATGGGGCGGCCTGAGCAAAAGATCACACAGCGGCAAGAGTGGTGAGATTAACCGGCTTCACCTTAGTTTCAGTTTACACGCTGAAATTTGTGTTTACCTGTATCTTACTTATCACCACACCCGCACGCTGCATGATTCTACCCTCAGTTTGTTACAAGTGATTACTACCACTGACTACATGCTACACTGTTTACGGTTTTCAGAGTACCTGTTACCAGCTACATGATATCTACTCAGTATCAGCTATTGTACACCATTTGCTTGCAATCAGTGGTTTACTTACAAAGTGCAGAGTCTGCATCTGTTTGTGTTTTAGGTATATATATATACAGATATATATATATATATATATAGGAATATCTATTTATAAATACTTAGAACATATTCTGCTATATGCATAACATTGGGATGTCAAATATGTACAGTACACAGTTAAAACTTTTTTAAATATGAATTTTGCATAAATATGCTTTTACATGTTTGTTTTACATGTGTGTATATATGTCTGTAAATACATACATATATATATATATATATATATATATAGAGAGAGAGAGAGAGAGAGAGATCCGTCTTTAGACATTTATATGTATGTTTTTCTATGTTAAAACCCTTTGCCTGCCTTTTTTTTTCTAACACCTGAGACCTCATAACTTTGAGCCCTTATAACTTTTGTGTGCAATATTTTTTGTGAATAATTTTTATTAGATGGTGTTATTATGTGTGTAACTGTACTTTGTAATGTATTTTTGATGTGTTTTGCAACTTTTTTGTTTTGGGAAACAGTTAGCCAGAGCTCTGGGGATGTAACAATCATTCTAGCGTAAATCACAATTGCTCTCAATCAATGGTGTTTACTTTCAACTCTAATAACAGTGGTAAACCCAACAAGCGCTTATTTCACTCATAATCTGGCCCAATATCGGAAGACAATACTGATTTATTCTGATTTATAACAGGAAACTAGTGTTATGGAATTATGGTTGCTGTGGCATTTTGATTACTTCCGGCTCAAATGTCTCCATACAGTGTTACCCTTGCTTCCAGTTTATGACCTTTTGAGTAATGAATTTGAAATACTTTACATGCATATTATTAAAAAAAAAAAAAAAACAGAGGTATTTCCTCTTACAAAAATATTCACTCATATCTCAGTCCTGGAGAAGTTTGTACCAGGGAACTTTTTTTCACAATGCAAAGATTATTTTAACCATTTCAATTGCTTTTAACTACCTGACAATTTTTTTTCTATGCTCCGTTATATTGATTAATAGCCTACTTTTGTAAGTATTCAGGATTGTCTCTTTAGAAATAATAATTGCATTATGTATATATAAGTATATGTCAAGAATACCAAATCATACAGAATGCAAGATCTTGTAATTATACAAGATTATTTTATTTTTTGTACTTAAAAGGCTTACATCTTTCTATTGCTCAGTTGTTTCCAGTGTAAACAAAGTCAATTTCAACTCTGATTTTTATTCCAATGATAATATAAGATCATTTCTGATCAATTTCTTTATGCAGATACATAAAGGGCCAGATTACAAGTGGAGCTTTTTTTAACACTCCCGCTCGCGCGCTAACTCCGTTAGAGGTAAGGTTTTTGCGCGCATCGGGTAGCACTCATATTGCAAGTTGAAAGTAAAAAGTTTTTGCTCGTGTGATAACCCCATGCTCGCTAAAAGCTGAAGTTCGGATATTGTGCGAGCGTTAATGTATTCCCCCCATAGAAGTCAAGGGAGCAAAAAAAGTGGGGGGAAAAACTAAGACCCTACTCGTGTGTAAACCCGATCACATATTCTAAAGTGCGAAAACCCGACATGAAAATATGAATATTTCCATTCCAATGTTCTTCACATAGCAGAATTTGTTCTATTTATTCAGCGATACATATTTCTTATTTCTCTCTCTCTCTCTATATATATATATATGATGTTTTTTGGTACAATCTCTCTCTCTCTCTCTTCTCATCTCTCTCTCATCTCTCCATAGAACATATTCTCCTATGTGCAGAACATTGGAATGTTAAATGTATACAGTAAATACACAGTATAACACTTCATTAACTATGAATTTTGCATAAATCTGATTTTACATGTTTTTATCTAGTATAAAGGGCTCCAGTGCACTTCTGTAATTGTCTATATATGTATGCATATGTATTTCTGTGTTTATATGTGTATATATGTCTGTAAATACATATATACAAATATAAATACATATGTACACACATATAAACACACACATATATATATATATATATATATATATACAGTATATATATATATATATATATATATACACACACACACACATACATACATATAAATATTATTTAGAGATGTATATGTATGTATCTCTATGTTAAAGCCCTTTGCCTTTTTTTCTAACACTTGTGACTTATCTTTGAGCCCTTATAACTTCTTTTTGCGATTTTTTTTAAATACATTTTTATTAGATAGTGTTATTATGAGCGTAACTGTACTTTTAAATTTATTTTTGATGTGTTTTGTGACACTTTTTCGCGAAACAGTTAAACAGAGCAAATTGTTTTTGTCTTAATGTTTTTTCAGTGATGTGTTATACCAGCTGCAGAGGATAAAATGCATGGTAAATGTTCCTTTAGGTTTATTTTTTTATGTGAAAAAAATTGTTCTTTGAAACCACAATCCATTAAAATGAATTGAACTTTCAGGGAAATTATATCTCCTTATTTTAAAACTTTCTGTACACACACATGCTTCTTTATATTATCTATGTAAACCAAAGCCCAATATATAGGGAACAATTGAAAATTAACATGTTATTTCTAATCTCTCCTAACCCCCACTGGGTGTGTAATTTCTTCTGCTGGCTATGTTTACACAGTTCTTCTTTAGCCAATATTTAACTATAGAAACTTTCAATATAAGTAGGGATACTGCAGGCAAAATTGACTATTTCAAATGCTGAAATAAAGGAAAAGGATCTATTTGTAAAAAAAAAAAAAATACACTCCAGTCCAGCGCGTAAAATGAATCATTGGGAACAAATTAAAGGGACAGTCTAAACTAAAAACAGACTTACTGGATTGGAATCCTTGGCATCCAATTACACCTTTGTGCCTTTTCCTAAGGATCATTCATTTTTACAGTGCATTAAAAACCAATCATGTTTGTCATTGTTGGCCATTTTGAAATGGCCGCTAGACTCCTATCAATGACATCATCAAGCCCTAAGGGGTAGCGCTAGCGAATTTGCAGGGTTCATGGTTCACGCGCATTGATGGAGCATATGTGCATTGTGTGCAAATGTAGTCACTCGGCCAACAGCTCTGCACGGTCCGGTGGTGCGTTGCTATCTTAAACAGGAACTGTAGGGAAATAATAAAAAAACAGAGAATGCAGAGCTGTTGGATAAATTGTTTGCAGTCACAATAACGGTCCATTGATGCCTTACATATTTCAGAATGAGCCCAGTTATTAACTGTTATGTGGTCCATAGTACGCTGTAAAAAGAGATTGTTTACTGCGTTCCCGCCAAGTGACTATATTTGCACACAATGTTCATGTGCATATGCTCTGTGAACGTGTGTGAGCTGCCATGAATGACGCTACAAATTTGCTAGCACTACCCCTTAGGACTTGATGATGTCATTGATAGGAGGATTCCGGCGGCAATTTCAAAACCAACAATGAGAAACATGATTGATTTTTATTGCACTTTAAAAATGAATGCTCCATAGGAAAAGGTACAACAGATCCCAATCCAGCAAGTCTGCTTTAATTGTAGACTGTTCCTTTAAAGATGAGAACATTTTGGGGTAAACTGTCCCTATAATGAAGCCTTAATGGACCAAGATTTTTTTTTTTTTTTAAATCTTTCATCACATTTTATGTTTCTTCAAGTGTTTTGCAGGTCAGTATAAACAAGGCTGGGACAAAAAAAATATAGCAAACATGACCTGATAAATGCAGTATACTTTGTTTGGTTTTGCAAGAAAGAATGGATAAACAGTAATGCCAAAGGTCACACAAAGCTATCTTGTAATCTGATAACCTTCTTCTTCAAGAAAGTCTATCAATGCTGTTTATTGACACTAGATTTAGGACTGTCATTCTTTAGTATTCCACAGTATTTTTGATGTTCTTTAGGCTTTTGTCAAATCCCTCCTCCTGGCAATACAGAGCACTAACTGTAGTGGGATGATGAATGATTTAAGTTGTGTGTTTAGGGCCTGTGAACTATTGATAAAATCACACCTAAAACACCTTACCTCATAATAATTAAAGCTTGGTAATAAAGTCTGATTGTGAAAATCATTTCTAAGACATAGACACATAGGTGCTAATCAGTTTAGTGCCAATACAGTCCATTCCTCATTTCTCTAAAGTTGGAATATTTATGTGTGGGTTTTCATGTCATTGTCTGATGGGAAAAATGTGTGCTGTGTGCAATTTGAAGTAGAATTAGACTAATACAGATCCCTATATTGGATATATTAATTAGGTGCACCCTACCTCCAATAATTACACATATCAAATTACAAGAGGAAAAAGGAATAGGGAAAAGAGATAGAGGTTTAAGGGGCACTATCATCCACTATAAAATATATATACCTTTATTTAATTTCATTAAAAAATCCAGGTTAGGGAAATAATTTAGATTCTCAACCAGTGAGGTATATCAGAAATTAATTAATTAAATTTGACCACAAATACTGCAGTTGCGAGTATAATAGTTAATCTTATACCCTATATGTGCTCAACTGCAGATTGAAAATACAATTATTCACAAACCTAAACCAGTTAGCTTATAGTGATACACATTCCATGTATGCCCGGCCGATAATCAGAATACCTCGGTATCGGTCTGGAAATGTATTTGTGGCTTCCTGTCACTAATTACAGACAAACATAATATAGCACAAATGCATTTCGGTCCGTAAACGGACCTTTGTCAATGTGAAGTTGTCTTGAATTTGACAATACCTGAATGCTAAATCCAAGTCCTTGCTATTTAAGCTCTGAAGTTCACACCTACTTTGGGGCGTTATCACTTCTAACCCTATCATATAGCCAATCGTAACGTTCCGCTCATTTGACGTTATCGTGGGCGTGTTACGATTGTGCCATCTATAGGTATATACAACCTGTTAAAGTAACGTTGTATATATTATAGTTACTGAATACTTTGTGAATCTCTCTGGAAAACCGCAAGAATACGTATTTAGTAACTATAATATATACAACGTTACTTTAGATGGCACAATCGTAACACGCCCACATTACATCAAATGGGTGGAACATTACGATTGGCCATATGATAGGTTTAGAAGTGATAACTCCCCAAAGTAGGTGTGAACTTCAGAGCTTAAATAGCAAGGACTTGGATTTAGCATTCAGGTATTGTCAAATTCAAGACAACTTCACATTGACAAAGGTCCGTTTACGGACCGAAATGCATTTGTGCTATTTTATGTTTGTCTGTAATTAGTGCCAGGAAGCCACAAATACATTTCCAGACCGATACCGAGGTATTCTGATTATCGGCCGGGCATACATGGAATGTGTATCACTATAAGCTAACTGGTTTAGGTTTGTGAATAATTGTATTTTCAATCTGCAGTTGGGCACATATAGGGTATAAGATTAACTATTATACTCGCAACTGCAGTATTTGTGGTCAAAATTAATTAATTTCTGATATACCTCACTGGTTGAGAATCTAAATTATTTCCCTAACCTAGATTTTTTTATGAAATTAAATAAAGGTATATATATTTTTATGATCAATTTCTTATGCTGTAATCAGTTATAAAAGCAGATGAGATCGGGGATCAAAGGAAAAAAAAAAAAAAGGACCAGACCACTCCCCCGCCCCCTCTCCATCCCTTATTGGAATTTTAATACCAAGATACTGGAACCTGTGGCTATCTTTTAAAGGACACAGGACTATTTATTTCCGTAATATTTTATTTATATATTTTATTATACAAATTATCATCGTTAAATTTCATTAGAAGTAGGTGTTTGACAAAAAAATAAATAAAAAATGCAAATTAGAAACATCAATAATTTTCTAATAAAGATACATATTTTCCATTCATCAGATTCAAGGTAAACGTATTGTGCAATACCCTATACTCAGCTTAAGAAAAAAACAAAGTGATGTTATCTAAAAAAAAAATCACTTAAACTGAAATAAATGTTTTCTACATGACATTAATTTTCTAAATGTGTACCCCTTCCTGTTATAGTCGTCTTTAATTATATAAAAACCTAATATGTTTCCTTAAATTATGAAATACAAAGGAAGAAAGAATAAAAAAAATCCTAAATATTTTAAACACACATTTTGCAGATTCATGTACACGTTATTCATTAAAATGACTAACTAAAAATTAAAAGTAAATGTATAGAACAAGGGGAGATAGGGGGAGCATAATAGCGCCCCTCCATACAAAAAACATCCCTGGTAACCAGTAAGGCAGGTGATCACCTTATTCTCATAGTGATCTCCTGCACCCTAAAGGAAATTCTTCCCTTTCAAATTAGGGGCCACTTGACTTTCTAGGTTAAACAGAGGGAAGGATTAGGGGCTGTTTTAGACCCCCTCCCACTCAGCCAAAACTGCGTGATTTTTATTTTTTAAGGTAATCACAACTTATTTGAGGGTCATTTCAAATAAGGGGGTCACATGACCATTTAAGTTGTTTAGGGTCCAAGATACAGACAATAAGAACAATATACACACATGCATTTATATATAAAATCATATTTGTCTGTTGCTATTATTTACTAGTCCAGGACTACCAGACTTTGTTTATGTATATATCATCTAATCTTGACAAGTCCAGGAAGTCTTAGAGCTCCAAACTGTGGGTTTTTTCTTCCATAAGAGCCGACTACAACACTGTAACTCCCGGCAGAGCCCTCTACCCATTTGATCCCTATAAATGTTATCTTGTAGACCGTTTATTTTTATAGCGCTGCAGAATCTGTTGGCGCTCTACAAATACCTGATAATAATAAAAATAATAATTCTCCATTTATTTAATTAACCTTCATATAAATATGTCCATGATTTTATATATGTTGAATATATATACGATTTTAGTACAATCCATTTTCATGACATGCTTTTCCTACTCAAATTATAGCATGTTTTGACACAAATTAACTGAGTTGAGCAAGCTTTTATCTGCAGGAACCTTATATTTGTTCTAAATATTTTACTTTCTCTATGTCTGTAGCGACAGCTGTGCAAGCCTTACAGACACAGCAGCTCTGCACAGATCCTTTTTTATAGAAGCACAAAATGACATATTCCAATTTACAGTCAATCACTGATTGTTTAGTTATATATGTATCAGTGTGCTAGCTCTAAAGATGATTAAAAAAAACTATAAAATATTAAAGGGACATGAAACCCAAATGTTTTATTTCATGATTCAGAAAGAGAATACAATTTCAAACAACTTTCCAATTTACTTCTATTATTTAATTTGCTTCCTTCTCTTGTTATCCTTTGCTGATATGTTTATCGAGGCAAGTTCAGGAGCAGCAGAGAACCTAGGTTCTAGCTGATGATTGGTGGCTGCATAAATATACTGATTGTCATTGGCTCACCCATGTGTTCAGTTAGAAACCATTAGTGCATTGCTGCTCCTTCAACAAATGATACCAAGAGAATAAAACTGATTAGATAATAGAAGTAAGTTAGAAAGTTGTTTAAAATTGTATTCTCTATCTGAATCATGAAAGAATTTGTTTTGGTTTCATGTCCCTTTAAGAGAACCTTTCTTTTAGCATTAATTGGGTACTCTTAGTGCAGAAACGTTTTATAAAGTAATATACAAATTTCAAAGTTACTTTCATTTTCCACCCCCCATATCATATGACAGTCACCAGCCAGTCACAAAACACATAAACATATATACTGGGAACTCTTGTACATGCTCAGTAGTGTGCACAGAAAAATATTGTGCATCCACTATCACAGTCAAGAATGTTGAATTTTATATTTGAACAAAAGCTGATTTGACATATTTGATGCTCTTACACCTAGATTACGAGTTTTGCGTTAGAGGCTGTGCGGTGCTAACAAGCAGTTTATGCTCACTGCTCACTTACAGACAGCGCTGGTATTACTGGTTTTTACAAACCAGACAAGAAGTGTTGCTCCTTACCGCACTCCAATACCAGCGCTGCTTACGTTAGCGGTGAGCTGGTGTAACGTGCTCGTGCATGATTTCCCCATAGGAATTAACAGGGAGAGCCGGCTGAAAAAAAATAACACCTGCCAAAAAGCAGCGTAAAGCTCCTTAACGCAGCTCCATTGATTCCTATGGGGAAATACATTTTATGTCTACACCTAACACCCTAACATGAACCCAGAGTCTAAACACCCCTAATCTTACACTTATTAACCCCTAATCTGCCGCCCCGACATCGCCGCAACCTACATTATATTATTAACCCCTAATCTGCCACTCCGGACACCAGCCGCCACCTACATTATACTTATGAACCCCTAATCTGCTGCCCCCAACGTCGCCGCCACCTACCTACATTTATTAACCCCTAATCAGCTGCCCCCAACGTCGCCGCCACTATAATAAATATATTAACCCCTAAACCACCACACTACCACCTCGCAAACATTAGTTAAATATTATTAACCCCTAACCTGCCGGCCCTAACATCGACGCCACCTACCTACATTTATTAACCCCTAATCTGCCACCCCCAATGTCGCCGCTACTATAT
The DNA here is from genome assembly GCF_027579735.1 of Bombina bombina. Taxonomy (NCBI): domain Eukaryota; kingdom Metazoa; phylum Chordata; class Amphibia; order Anura; family Bombinatoridae; genus Bombina; species Bombina bombina. The sequence continues at coordinate 547,916,924 of NC_069499.1, forward strand.
TAAAGTTATTAACCCCTAAACCTAACTCTAACCCTAAACCTAACACCCTCTAACTTAAATATAATTTAAATAAATATAACTAAAATTACTATAATTAACTAAATTATTCCTATTTAAAATGTAATACCTATAAAATAAACCCTAAGCTAGCTACAATATAACTAATAGTTACATTGTATCTAGCTTAGGGTTTATTTTTATTTTACAGGCAAGTTTGTATTTATTTTAACTAGGTACAATAGTTATTAAATAGTTATTAACTATTTAATAACTACCTAGTTAAAATAAATACAAAAGTACCTGTAAAATAAAACCTTACCTAAGTTACAATTACACCTAACACTACACTACAATTAAATTATTTCCCTAAATTAAATACAATTAAATACAATTAAATTATCTAAAGTACAAACCCCCCCACTAAATTACAGAAAATAATAAACAAATTACAAAATTTGTAAACTAATTACACCTAATCTAATCCCCCTAACAAAATCAAAAAGCACCCCCAAAACAAAAAAGCCCTACCCTACACTAAATTACAAATAGCCCTTAAAAGGGCCTTTTGCGGGGCATTGTCACAAAGTAATCAGCTCTTTTACCTGTAAAAAAAATGTGCAAATCCCCCCCCAACCTTAAAACCCACCACCCACACAACCAACCCTGCTGTAAAATCCACCCAATACCCCCTTAAAAAAACCTAACACTAACCCCTTGAAGATCACCTTACCGGGAGAAGTGTCCATCCAACCGGGCCAAAGTCCTCAACGAAGCTGGGAGAAGTCTTCATCCAAGCCGGGCGAAGTGGTCCTCCAGACGGGCAGAAGTCTTCATCCAGACGGCATCTTCTATCTTCATCCATCCAGCGCGGAGCGGGTCCATCTTCAAGACATCCGACGCGGAGCATCCTCTTCAATCGACGGCTAACACAGAATGAAGGTACCTTTAAGTGACGTCATCCAAGATGGCGTCCCTTCAATTCCGATTGGCTGATATAATTCTATCAGCCAATCAGAATTAAGGTAGAAAAAATCCTATTGGCTAACGCAAATGGCCCTTTTAAGGGCTATTTTAATTTAGTGTAGGGTAGGGCTTTTTTATTTTGGGGGGCTTTTTTATTTTGTTAGGGGGATTAGTTTAGGTGTAATTAGTTTAAAAATATTGTAATTTGTTTATTATTTTCTGTAATTTAGTGGGGGGGGTTTGTACTTTAGATAATTTAATTTAATTGTATTTAATTTAGGGAAATAATTTAATTGTAGTGTTAGGTGTAATTGTAACTTAGGTTAGGTTTTATTTTACAGGTACTTTTTTATTTATTTTAACTAGGTAGTTATAAAATAGTTGATAACTATTTAACCTCTTAAGGACATATGACGACATTTTTCCGTCATAAAATAATTGAGCAAACTGAAAGCTGTGTGCTTAAAGGGTTAATAACTATTGTACCTAGTTTAAATAAATACAAACTTGCCTGTAAAATAAAAATAAACCCTAAGCTAGATACAATGTAACTATTAGTTATATTGTAGCTAGCTTCGGGTTTATTTTATAGGTAAGTATTTAGTTTTAAATAGGAATAATGTAGTTAATGATAGTAATTTTATTTATATTTATATATTTAAGTTAGGGGTGTTAGGGTTAGGGTTAGACTTAGGTTTAGGGGTTAATAACTTTAATATAGTGGCGGCGACGACGTTGGGTGCGGCGGATTAGGGGTTAATAAATGTAGGTAGGTGGCGTCGATGTTAGGGCCGGCAGATTAGGGGTTAATAATATTTAACTAATGTTTTCAAGGCGGGAGTGCGGCGGTTTAGTTTAGTGGTTTTTATTTATTATAGTGGTGGCGATGTCCGGTTTGGCAGATTAGGGGTTAAACATTTTATTTTAGTGTTTGCGATGTGGAGGGGCCTCGGTTTAGGGGTTAATATGTAGTTTATGGGTGTTAGTGTACTTTTTAGCACTTTAGTTAAGAGTTTTATGCTACGGCGTTGTAGTGTAAAACTCTTAAAGGGACATTATACACTCATTTTTTCTTTGCATAAATGTTTTGTAGATGATCTATTTATATAGCCCATAAAGTGTTTTTTAAATAAATGTATAGTTTTGCTTATTTTTAAATAACATTGCTCTTATTTTCAGACTCCTAACCAAGCCCCAAAGTTTTATGAGAATACCGTCAGCTACCTTCTCCAGCTTGCTCCTGTTTGTGTAAAGGGTCTTTTCATATGCAAAAGAAGGGGGAGGGGGGGAGTGTCTTATTTGCCACTTGCAGTGGGCTTTCCAGCTACTTTTTCAACAGAGCCAAACTGACAGCTTCTAAGTAAGTTTTTAAACAGTTTTATACTGGATTTTTTTATCAGTATCTGTGCATCTTATTCTTTATAGTAGTGTCTATTACATGCAGTTATATGAAAATGAGTGTATACTGTCCCTTTAACTACTGACTTTAAAATGCGGTACCAGTGTTGACAGGAGAGGGTCTACCGCTCACTTTTTGGCAGACTTGTAATACTGGCGCTATGCAAGTCCCATTGAAAAAATAGGATACACAATTTACGTCAGTGTATTTGCGGTATTTCCAAGTCTGGCCAAAAAAGTGAGCGGTACACCTGTACCTTCAAGACTCGTAATACCAGCGGGCGTTAAAAAGCAGCGTCGGGACCGGCCAATGCTGCTTTTTAAGCCTAACGCACAACTCGTAATCTAGCGGTTAGTTTTCAAACATTATGGGCTAGATAACAAGTGGAGCGCTAATTTTACGTGCACCCATAAACAGGCAAATTTGTCCATTTACGAACGCACGGTAAATAACCAGCCATTACAAGTGGCTGGGTAATGCTACCGCAAGCTGGTGGTAGCAATTTAGGCTCTAATTCATTCATAAAATAATTTTCCCAAAAATAAAGTGTATTGTTCATTTTGTAAAATTAAAAATTATGAGCATCTTTATTTTTGTTTTAAATAACTATACAAAGCAGTTATAAGGGGTTAAAGGGCGGGGATGTGGGGTGTAAGAAAAAATATGCACATAATTATATATGTATATATTCATATACATATATATTTTAAATATGCTGCCCAACGCTGAGTGACTTAAAGGGTCAGTAAACCTTAAAAATAATGTTATATAATTCTGCACATAGTGCAGAATTATATAACATTATATTAGCCAAACTTTGTAAATCCTAATATTACCTTTTTATTTTGTAAAAATACCGCTGTTTTACAGACCCGCTCTCTGTACTCTGCTGAGCGGGTCTGTTGTTTTTACTGAGCGCATCTGGTCAGCTGTATAGTCACAGCCCGGCCCGACCGCGCCATTAGACACAGTGCAGCTCGCTCCTGCTGTCAGACAGAGCGGGAGCAAGCTGCACTGTGTCTAATGGCGCGGTCGGGCCGGGCTGTGAGTATACAGCTGGCCCGATGCGCTCAGTAAAAACAACAGACCCGCTCAGCAGAGTACAGAGAGCGGGTCTGTAAAACAGCGGCATTTTTACAAAATAAAAAGGTAATATTAGGATTTACAAAGTTTGGCTAATATAATGTTATATAATTCTGAACTATGTGCAGAATTATATAACATTATTTTTAAGGTTTACTGTCCCTTTAACCCCTTTACTGTGCTAGGTTCTTTGCTGTGTCTATCGGCATAAGAACAAGGCTCCCATTGGATCCTATGGAAGCGCTCTCATGAGTGCAAAGCTTCCATGCAATGTGAACGCTCAACTTGTAATACTAACACAATTTTGCACTCCACTCATAATCTGGCCCTATATTATATGCAAGTATAGCTAAATTGATGCATAATAAGTCTAACTATTTAATCTTAAATAATAAGATGGGGTTGAGGGCAATATAACTTTAAAGGGACACTGAACCCAATTTTTTTCTTTTATGATTCAGATAGAGCATGCAATTTTAAGCAACTTTCTAATTTACTCCTATTATCAATTTTTCTTTGTTCTCTTGCTATCTTTATTTGAAGAAAAAAAAGCCATCTAAGCTTTTTTGGGTTAAGAACTCTTGACAGCACTTTTTGATTGGTGGATTAATTTTTTCCACCAATCAGCAAGGACAACCCAGGTTGTTCACCAAGAATGGGCCGGCATCTAAACTTAGATTCTTGCATTTCAAATAAAGATACCAAGAGAATAAAGAAAATTTGATAATAGGAGTAAATTAGAAAGTTGCTTAAAATTTCATGCTCTATCTGAATCACGAAAGAAAAAATTTGGGTTCAGTGCCCCTTTAAGCATGCAATAATAAAAGAGAGGAAGGGTGTATCAATACTTTTTTTTCCAAGCAGCTTCTAAAGGATCTTCATTTTAATATAAAAAAGCCATATACACTAAAACAGATCAACTATACCTTACCAATGCTTACAAAAACATAACACACTGATATTGTAATTCACATATTTAATTACGTGTGGTAACAGAACTGTGCAATATATACAAGTTTAATTTATTTGTCCTGCCACCTGTCCTGTAATTTAGCTTGGAAATGGTGGGCTTTCTAATCCCTGCTAAAAGTGGCAGTGCTGACTCCACACTTAACATTTTTATATTCTACACAGTCATTGGTTGCACACTCCAGTGACTCATTTATAGTTGTCCCTAATTGGCTACAGCAGAGAATCAAACCTAGGCGACAATATGGTGGTGCTCATTGTTTTATTGACATTTAATTTTTTATTTTTTTCAATATGTAAACAACTAATATACTTCTTGTTTTTTAAATATCTTTATATTATTCTCAGGCTAATGGTTGCATTGAATATAACATTGTATCTAGCATTTATTTAGTGTTTAGTGTCCCTTTAAATTCTATTTGTAAGTTAAAGTGACTTAAAACCCATTTTTTTCTTTCATGATTCAGTTTTAAACAACTTTCCACTTTACTTTAATTATCAAATTTTCTTCATTCCCTTTGTATCCTTTATTGAAGGAGCAGCAATGCACTACTTGGAGCTAGCTGAACACATCAGGTGAGCCAATGACATATATGCGCATCTAACTATCAGCAGCTAGCTCTCAGTAGTGCATTGCTGCTCCTGAGCCTACCTGGGTATGTTTTTCAACAAAGGATGCCACGAGAACGAAGCAAATTAGATAATTGAAAGTTGATTTGAATTAAATGTTGTTTCTCAATAATTTAAAGAAATTTTAAGGGTTTCATATCCCTTTAACAAAATAGTTAGATATTCTAGCTAATATGGGGATAGTTATTGGTAAATAGACATATATTTTATAGGGTACAGTGTAACTGATGTCATTTGTGAATTGGCTACAAAGGATTTCAGTTCTTGAGAATATGTACTTGGGGTAAATGCTCAGCTAGGCTGCTTTCTGTGTAAAGCCTTGAATGTTCTCTTCCTAACATAGTATATTGCAATGCATATAGATCCCAAACTTTTATTGAAAGCAACACTACTTATCTATTTATGATTTTAAATAAATATCCTGAATATTTAATTTTCCCTGGTACAAGTTTATGCATTATTAATCCATCTGTATGAATGCATGGCATTAGAACACTTAGAGCACAGCTTAAAGGGACAGTCAATTCCAAAAAAAACTTTCATGTTTTAAATAGGGCATGCAATTTTAAACAACTTCTCAATTTACTTTTATCACCAATTTTGCTTTGTTCTCTTGGTATTCTTAGTTGAAAGCTAAAACTAGGAGGTTCATATGCTAATTTCTTAGACCTTGAAGACTGCCTCTAATCTGAATACATTTTGACCACTAGAGGGCATTAGTTCACATGTTTCATATAGATAACATTGAGCTCATGCACGTAAAGTGACCTAGGACTGAGCACTGATTGGCTAAAATGCATGTCTGTCAAAAGAACTGAAATAAGGGGGCAGTCAGCAGAAGCTTAGATACAAGGTAATCACAGAGGTAAAAAGTATATTAATATAACTGTGTTGGTTTCGCAAAACTGGGGAATGGGTAATAAAGGGATTATCTTTCTTTTTAAACAACCAAAATTCTGGTGTTGACTGTCCCTTTAAAGGTAATGTCTGTCTGAACTATTAAAAGGTAAAGAAACTGTCATGTGATTATTATCCAATCTTCTGTCTTTGTCTGCACCATCTAGAATTGCAGAGTATTCTGAGATTTCTAGGGTAAAAAAAAAAAAAAAGACAATGTAATTTCATAATAGAAATACATTCTATTCTATTGTTGTTGTTTTTTTTTAATTGCTCTCTCTAATCTGAATCATTTACTCAATATTTAAGTCCCTTTAACTCTATACACACACACATATATATATATATATATATATATATATATATATATATATATATATATATATATGTGTGTGTGTGTGTGTGTGTGTGTATGTATGAATGAATTTTATATGCAGTGTGTATATATATATATATATATATATATATATATATATATAATTATATATATATATAAAGCACTAAATTGTTCTTCTGAAAGGAAATAAAATGTCTAGATGACCTTTGATACATACATGCAATGTAGTATAATAAAACAAACTTGCCACACGTTCACCTATTTAGTGCACAGAACTTCATTGTTGTTTAGGGGGAATTGAATGTCTATTGCTTAGCAAATTGTAGTAAATAGCATCAGTCTCTATCAGTAGACAAGTTATAAACAAATTAATTCAATAAATGAAAATACAATTAGAATGTATATCCCAGGTGTGAAGTGTATACAGCATCAGTAGAACGACTTTGTTAGGTTTAGAAAGTTGTGCAGACTGTTACTGTGTTAATTCCGTCTACCACTTGTTTTAAGACTAAAACCTCTTTTCTTCTTTTGTACCTTGAGGCAAAGCTCTAAATAGATGTTAAAAGCAGACCCTTTTAATTAATTTTGCAGCCCTTATCAATTAGTAAAACTCTTTCAGAGAAAGGTGAGCTCTTTGTTGTGAGAAATGAGGCTTTTTACCTTATCTCTTTGTATGAGGGCAATTAGACTATCCACTAAATACACAGTTTTATCTATTCAGCTCTTGGTAATTTGATTTACAACAGAGAGGACCCTTTAAAATGCTTTTGAAAGATAAGTGACTTTGGAGGGTAACACTAAGCCAGGAAATACAAACCCAGCACAACTTTATTCTTTTTTCTGCTCATACTATCAGATAATCATTAACAAAATCCTGGATTTTACAGATATTAACTAACTCATTAAAATGTACAAGGGTTTTGTATTTTCTGTTTGTCTTGGCCTTGAAGTGATTATGATGATTTCCCAGGAGAAATGGAAAGAAAACATTTTCAAGCCATCACCTCTGTGGTATTGATTACCAGACTGAAGTTAGAGGCCATTTTCTTGATTACATTCTGCACTATTATAGTTACTGGTTTCCTCCCCTCTAATTAGCTGTCTGTAAGCATATAGTGTTCCATTTAACTTTTAACAACATCAGGCATCCGACTTTTATTGCCATAAAGAAACAAAAAAGTGCATTTGACACTTAGGAAAGATTGTAGATGGAACTTTTGTAACCCAGAGTTTGTTCTTCAACACATATATGTGCTAATTTATTTTCTAGAATACTTCTTAACACACGATGGCAGTGATAAAGGGAAATGAAGCCCCAAAAATTCCTTTCCCTAATTCAGATACAACATACAATTTTCAACAACTTTTTAAATTGACTTCTGTTATCAATAATTCTTCATTCTGTTGGTATCCTTTGTTGAAGCATTGCAATACTGAGAGCTAATTGAACACATTCAGTGAGCAAGAAACAAGAGGAATTTATGTACAGCCACTAATCAGCAGTTGGCTCCCAGTTGTTTATTGCTGTTCCTAAAGTAAATTAGAAAGTCTATGATATCTGTATCATGAAATAAAAAAAATATCTGTACTGTCCCTTTAAATGGGCAGTATACTGTAAAACTGTGTTCATATGTTTCCAATGACTTGTTATACCAGCTGCAGAGTATAAAATGTATGAGAAATTGCATTTTCAGGTTTATTTGTGTTTATGAAAGAGCTGGTTTTGTGATTTAAAACCACATTCTATTAAAATGAGTCGAGGTTGCAGGTAAAATCAGATCTCATGTTATCACTGTGTGGCCTATTTATGATGCTGCGAGCAGACATGATCCGATATAGTGGATCATGTCCGCTGCACATCGATAAATGCCGACAGCATACGTTCTCAGCATTTATCATTGCACCAGCAGTTCTTGTGAACTGCTGGTGCAATACCGCCCCCTGCAGATTCGTGGACAATCGGCCGCTAGCAGGGGCTGTCGATTTCTGTCAGCCGCCTCAGAGCAGGGGGACAGGTTATGGAGCAGCGATCTTTAGAAACACGGGGCATCAAGCTCTATACGGAGCTTGATAAATATGCTCCTTTGTGTATACAGACTTGCTTCCTTTTCTTATATTTGTCTGCAAACCAAAGTTTAATACTTAGAGAGAGAAATGGAAAATTATCAATCTATTAGTTATCTCTTCTAGACTCCACTGGGAGTGTAATTTCTTCTTTCTGCCTGTGTTTACTCAACCTGTCAATATCTTGGACTTAAAGGGACATTAAACCAACCATTTTTTTTTCTTTCATGATTTAGAAAGAGCATGCAATTTTAAACTTTATAATTGACTTCTATTATCTAATTTGCTTTATTGTCTTGATATCCTTTGCTGCAAAGCATATCTAGATAGGCTCAGAAGCTGCTGATTGGTGGCTGCACATAGATGCCTTGTGTGATTGGCTCACCCATGTGCATTGCTATTTCTTAAACAAAGGATATCTAAAGAATGAAGCAAATTAGATAATAGAAGTACATTGAAATGCTGTTTAAAATTGTATTCTCTATCTGAATAATGAAAGAAAAAAGTTGGGTTTAATGTTCTTTTAAGTATAGAAGCTTTCGGTATAGGTGGGGATACCACAGGCTAAATCAGCTATGCCAAATGCCGAAATAAAGGTAAAAGAGCTACTTGTAAACCATTTAATACACTCCAGCAGGTAAAATGGACCATTGGGAACAAATTAAAGGGGAGAACATTTTTGGATAATCTATCACTTTTTAATGATTATTCATAGAATAGTCAAATGTAATTTACTGCTTTACTATCACTGCTAAGATGCAGTATCATTTTTAAGACCTGTATGCATCATCTCATTTTTGTTGTTGACTCTTCAAATATACAGGCTTACACTATCCCCTTTATTCTAAATGTAGTACTCTGTATTGGTTTAATTGATGACAATGTATTAGATAATAATACACATTTATTACATTTTCCTCTTATCTAACTCAGGGGTTGATCACAATTCTTTAGAAAACGTCATTTAATTATTTTTGTCGGTTTATCATTTGATAAGCTTTTTCTAAAACATTGTTAATGACCCTTCAGTTTGATAACTGATCGACTTAGACTTTTGGCTGTATTTATAAAGCATTGGACTTAGGTGGTTTATTTACCTCACTTTAAAATGTAATATGTTTTATACTTTTTAAATATTTACTTTACATAACAAATCAGATACATCTTGCACTTTTTTAACCTTATATATATCAGAGCATTTTGCTCATGAATAAAGAGCCAGGTGAAAAGTATATATGCCCTAAATAGAATAATTGTTGTTACCTCACATCCTATGTGAAAAACAAAACAGACATTTTTCAAAACTTTTTAAGATAAATCTAATAGTGTAATGTATCATACTGACAGGCTACCATTTTACAAACATGAAAGGAATTGATTTTTTTTCATTTTATTTTGCAAATGTTACACACTGATAAGATTGAAGTCATGACTGATAGCTTCTCAATTTGTGTGGCCTTAAATCATTGTTTTTCCCCCAAAAAATGTTTTCCTTCTTGCCTGATTTTTTAATTAATAAAAATGGTAGAAAAAGATTGGGCATCTGGCACTATTTACAGCAGAGGAAGATTGTGAGAAAGTTGTAAACAGGCTTGTTAGTTGGTTCAGTTGGTTATGAGGCTTGGTTCACACTAGTAAGTAAAATTGTACCGGCCAACAGGGATGGAAAACAAGGAAAAAATAATCTTATAACAGTGTTTGCGTCAGTTGCAAGATTTGCAGTTTAAAAAAAAAAAAAAAAAAACTATATATATATATTTATTTATAATAGAGAGTTGGGAATACTCTTTGTTAACATAATTGATACTTTTGGTAACTTTATTACATTAATTGAAAGTGGAAGTTTGGGTGTTTATAATTATTGCAAGTAAATTAGTTCTCCCCCTGCAAATGTGTTTATTAGTGTTTGTAATGGAAAACACCTTGCCTCTCCAGGTTATTCATGACAGGAAAGATTAAACATGAAAGTGTCAGCCATTTAAAATCTAATCCACACTCGGTGGAAGGACTAAAGATATGTAAATGTAGGCACTCACTGTGTGTGTGTATTGAATAAGACCAGCTAAATTGGTTGGGCATTTAGTTTTTTGGTAATTATATAAGCGAGTTTATTGTCATATAGGATAATGAGTAGTCCTATTTTACATTTGAATACAGTTTTAAATCCCAGGACCCAATAACTTTTATTGTGCTAATACAATATTCATGTATATTTCTTTGGTTGATTACAATGTTTTCATGATGACAGTGTTATCTAGCAAATTGTGACAGAAGTACAAGAGTTTGTTTTGGTTATGTGTAAAGGATCTTGATTTTATCTCAGTTTTATCTCTTGCACTCGTATTATCTTTTTTAATTTTGTAGTTTTTGCAATATTCATACAGGTCTTGTGTGACCAAACTTTCAAACACTGGTATACAGTTACCTTTAGAGTGTATCGGGTAAAAAGATGATGTTGGTCGAAAATCTGTATTTTTGTTCAGACAGTGTGAAACATACAAGTGATTACGTCTTTACTTACCTCACACTGATTGAGGTAACTTCAAGTAAGTGCACACCCTTATGGGGACCGGATGAATTAAGAATACCAGGAATTTTTTATGAACTTTACTCGTGTTTTTATCTATGTGCTTTTGAAATTTTGTTTTTATTATATATTTTTGTATTGTGTGTATATTTTTTTACACTTGTATTTATATGCTAGGCAGCGCTTACCTTTTATTCTTTACTAATTTATTTTCATATAGAAGGGTGATACAGAGAATCTCCCCTCGCTTGAGGTTAGCTGCAGCCATTTGCATTTTCAGTATTAATTATCTGTTTTTATTTTAAGGGTCATTTGGTTTTATACCCCCTTTCTTTCAGGAGCGCTAGTGGACCCAGAGCTTCCTGGATTTTTTCTAGGATTCTACTTTTATATCATATATATATGTGTGTGTGTATTTTTATTTTTTAAACACAGAGATAATCAATCAAGATATGACTTGGGCTACTATTTCATTCATTGTGTTTTCTATTAATAATCACATTTTTAAAATTAATTTTAACTGAAAAACCATCAATATTTTTTTTCTCGAAAAACGGTTTGTATGTAACATATTAATATAATTGCATATTTTGAATTTCACTTAAAGGGACACGCAAGTCAAAATTAAGCTTTCATGATTCATAAAGAACACACAATTTAAAAATAAAATCCAATTTACTTCCATTATGAAATGTTGCACAATCTTTTTATATTCACACTCTTTGAGGCATCAGCTGCTACTGAGCATGTGCACAAGCTTGCAGGATATATGTTTACTAGTCTCTGATTGGCTGATGTCCATCACATAATACAGGGGGCTGGAAAAGGAGAGAAAAAATAAATTTGCCAGAAATAAATCTACTGCTTTTGTGAAATTCATAGTAAGTGGTATTGTATTGTCTTTTTATTATGCGCTTAATTATGCAATTCTACTGTATTGAGTGGTGCTTTACGCAAAGCTAATTTAGAAAAATGCACTTTTTTATTTTGCATTGCATAATTATAAACCTATTATTATTATCATGTATTTTTATAGTGCTGCAAAATTCCCTGTTGCTGGGTACAGAAATAGAGGTATACAATGATAAGGATTTGTGATACGATACATAAAACATAACATACTAAACAAATCTAGTACAACCTGTCTGAAAAAAGAAACACAGAGGCGCCCAATGGCCTAATACCACAATACCAAGGGACAAGCAAAACATGTAAGACTAATACAAACGAATAGCACCAAAAAGTGCAAGGAAGCAGACTGGAACCGCACAGTTGCCCAGCAAACTGAACAGACGCAGAGATAATTCTGTAGTAGTTCTTTTCCAGACTGAGGTCCTCCTGGTTCCTAAAGGGGAAGATATAGAGCCAACATTGCCCAGTACAGTTTGTACAAGTGTATATGTATACAGGGAATATGCACACTTACTTACATATGCATATCCCTTGGTATTGTGGTATTAGGCCATTGGGCACCTCTGTGTTTCTTTTTTCAGACCATCTGTTATCATCAGGATATTGACCCCCCCTACGACAGAGAGCTGACCTTTGCAATCATCTGGATTTATTGTGACTTACTGGATATCATTAGGTTTTGGAAATTTTTTGTGTTTCCAGTCATAAGGTTATCTCTTTATCTCTGGTATTCTGCTGTTCATTTTTAGAGTGTTGTTATATACATTATTATTGTACTTTTTACATTGTATTACATCTGTTTTGATTGAGAGCGCCCCCTTTGATGATTGGTGCGCTTCCAAACATCATATCTATATAATTAGCTTACAGCCTGTGTCTCTGGATGGCTTGGCTACTCCATCACTTGAGGTCTCTGTTTATGTATCGGTAAGAAATTTGTTTTCTTCTTTATTTGTATCTTGTAACTCCTATAAAATCCGCTACAAATTTAGCAATATACCTTTCCTTACCAAGTAAATAGTTTTCATCAGAAGTGGCTTGTTGATTTTTTTTCCAGCTATTTAAAACCCCTGTGTTTTAAATTGCTCCCAGTTACATCATCTTGTTTAAAGACATTTTCCACAATTTCTGAACAGTCTGGTCTAATTATCTAATGTGAGATTTGGTTCTGAGTGGAACCCTGTTAAGTTCAAAGCCTGAAAACTGGAAATGACATGGTAATCCAATTACCATGTCTTTTTTCAAATAATTTCCTCTCCTTTTTTGTCACATGAATAAGGAATCAACACAGTTTCTTTTTTTTGTTTACATTATATTGAGAATTTATCAAGTTAATGTAGAAAATAATGTGCATTTGGCTATGCTTACTCAACCTTCATAGGGCTAGATTACGAGTGGAGTGCTATTTTAATTTGCGCCCATAAAGGGGCAAACGTTAAATAACCAGCCATCAAAAGTGCTCTCGCAATCACGATCGCTTCCACCGCTTGAAACCCCTGAGGACGTGCCAGGCACGTCCTTGGTTGTAGAATGACCGTTTTTTGTAGGACGTGCCTGGCACGTCCTTGGTCGTTAAGGGATTAAAATAAAATTATCTATATTATTTAATTAAAATACACATTTTTTCTTGTACATAACATAGGGGTTAAATACATAGTGAAGGTTTCACTACTTCAACACCCCCATGCTGTCCAACAAGCCAGCTCCTGACTGGCTCACCAACCACATAATTTTTTTAAAGGGTTATAATAATTAACATTGAAATGTGCATGAAGGCATTTCAATACAAGCATTTCTGCAATATATTTACACACAATACACATAATTCACACATATGATAAGCATGCCCTGAGCATCCTCTTTCAAGAACAAAGGGGTCATGATCTCAAGATGAAAGATAGTAGATTCAGAGTAATTTGCGGAAACACTTCTTTACAGAAAGGGTGATTGATTCATGGAATAAGTAAGTTTATACTTTTGGGAAATTTTGGGCAGACTTTTGGGCCCATGGTTCTTCTCTGCCATCAAAATCTATGTTTATGTAACACTGCACCTGTTTAGATATAGCAGAAGTGTGTAGGTTTGCATCATACAAGCCACCACCAATTCTCTAAATTTGCGGGTTGTTCCAATGGGTAAGGCATGAGCAACATATGTGTGTATGCCCCTTTAACAGTAATAATCTTTACTTGAAGCATTTTTGCTAATAAGTATTTTGCACACACAAAAAAAATAAAAAAATCTTAGATTAAAAATGTAGATGCACCCATGCAAATTCCAATTTTGATTAATATATCTTTTAAGTGTCACAGGAGCATGCTAAGTGGGCAACTACTGTATATTTAGCATAGTTTATAAATCATTTACACTAGATTATCCCTTTAATATATATTTATATTAATCCTTAAAGGGACAGTCTAGTCAAAATTAAACTTTCATGATTCAGATAGGGCGTGCAATTTTAAACAACTTTCCTATTCACTTTTATCATCAAATTTGCTTTGTTCTCTTTGTATTCTTATTTGAAAGCTAAACCTAGGTAGGGTCATATGCTAATTTCTAACGGCTAGATTTAGAGTTTTGTCGGTAAGGACCCGCGTAGCTAACGCTGGCTTTTTTCTGGCCGCACCATAAAAATAACTCCGGTACTGAGAGTCCACAGAATGACTGCGTTAGGCTCCAAAAAAGGAGCGTAGAGGATATTTAACGCCACTGCAACTCTCGATACCAGAGTTGCTTACGGACGCGGCCAGCCTCAAAAACGTGCTTGTGCACGATTCCCCCATAGGAAACAATGGGGCTGTTCGAGCTGAAAAAAAACCTAACACCTGCAAAAAAGCCGCGTTCAGCTCCTAACGCAGCCCCATTGTTTGCTATGGGGAAACACTTCCTACGTCTGCACCTAACACTCTAACATGTACCCCGAGTCTAAACACCCCTAACCTTACACTTATTAACCCCTAATCTGCCGCCCCCGCTATCGCAGACCCCTGCATATTATTATTAACCCCTAATCTGCCGCTCCGTAAACCGCTGCTACTTACATTATCCCTATGTACCCCTAATCTGCTGCCCCTAACACCGCCGACACCTATATTATATTTATTAACCCCTAATCTGCCCCCCACAACGTCGCCTCCACCTGCCTACACTTATTAACCCCTAATCTGCTGACCGGACCTGAGCGCTACTATAATAAAGTTATTAACCCCTAATCCGCCTCACTAACCCTATAATAAATAGTATTAACCCCTAATCTGCCCTCCCTAACATCGCTGACACCTAACTTCAATTATTAACCCCTAATCTGCCCACTGGAGCTCACCGCTATTCTAATAAATGTATTAACCCCTAAAGCTAAGTCTAACCCTAACACTAACACCCCCCTAAGTTAAATATAATTTACATCTAACGAAATTAATTATCTCTTATTAAATAAATTATTCCTATTTAAAGCCAAATACTTACCTGTAAAATAAATCCTAATATAGCTACACTATAAATTATAATTATATTATAGCTATTTTAGGATTAATATTTATTTTACAGGTAACTTTGTAATTATTTTAACCAGGTACAATAGCTATTAAATAGTTAATAACTATTTAATAGTTACCTAGTTAAAATAATAACAAAATTACCTGTAAAATAAATCCTAACCTAAGTTACAATTAAACCTAACACTACATTATCATTAAATTAATTAATTAAATAAAATATCTACAATTACCTACAATTAAACCTAACACTACACTATCAATACATTAATTAAATACAATATCTACAAATAACTACAATGAAATAAACTAACTAAAGTACAAAAAATAAAAAAGAACTAAGTTACAAAAAATAAAAAAATATTTACAAACATAAGGAAAATCTTACAACAATTTTAAGCTAATTACACCTACTCTAAGCCCCCTAATAAAATAACAAAGCCCCCCAAAATAAAAAATGCCCTACCCTATTCTAAATTACTAAAGTTCAAAGCTCTTTTACCTTACCAGCCCTGAACAGGGCCCTTTGCGGGGCATGCCCCAAAGAATTCAGCTCTTTTGCCTGTAAAAGAAAACATACAATACCCCCCCCAACATTACAACCCACCACCCACATACCCCTAATCTAACCCAAACCCCCCTTAAATAAACCTAACACTAAGCCCCTGAAGATCATCCTACCTTGTCTTCACCATACCAGGTTCACCGATCCATCCTGGCTCCAAAATCTTCATCCAACCCAAGCGGGGGCTGGCGATCCATCATCCGGCGGCTGAAGAGGTCCAGAAGAGGCTCCGAAGATGGTGTCGAATTCCGATTGGCTGATGGAATCAGCCAAATCAGAATCAAGTTCAATCCGATTGGCTGATCGGAACTGCCAATAGAATGCGAGCTCAATCTGATTGGCTGATTGGATCAGCCAATCGGATTGATCTTGATTCTGATTGGCTGATTCCATCAGCCAATCAGAATATTCCTACCTTAATTCCTATTGGCTGATAGAATCCTATCAGCCAATCGGAATTCGAGGGACGCCATCTTGGATGACGTCCCTTAAAGGAACCGTCATTCTTTAGTTGGACGTCGCCGGATGAAGATGGGTCCGCGGTGGAGGTCTTCAGGATGGAGCCGGTCCTCATCGGATGAAGATAGAAGATGCCGCTTGGAAGATGATGGTTGCCGGTCCGGATCTACTCTTCTTCCCGGATAGGATGAAGACTTTGGAGCCTCTTCTGGACCTCTTCAGCCGCCGGATGATGGATCGCCAGCCCCCGCTTGGGTTGGATGAAGATTTTGGAGCCAGGACGGATCGGTGAACCTGGTATGGTGAAGACAAGGTAGGATGATCTTCAGGGGCTTAGTGTTAGGTTTATTTAAGGGGGGTTTGGGTTAGATTAGGGGTATGTGGGTGGTGGGTTGTAATGTTGGGTGGGGGGGGTATTGTATGTTTTTTTTTACAGGCAAAAGAGCTGAATTCTTTGGGGCATGCCCCGCACCGGGCCCTGTTCAGGGCTGGTAAGGTAAAAGAGCTTTGAACTTTAGTAATTTAGAATAGGGTAGGGCATTTTTTATTTTGGGGGGGCTTTGTTATTTTATTAGGGGGCTTAGAGTAGGTGTAATTAGTTTAAAATTGTTGTAAGATTTTCCTTATGTTTGTAAATATTTTTTTATTTTTTGTAACTTAGTTCTTTTTTATTTTTTGTACTTTAGTTAGTTTATTTCATTGTAGTTATTTGTAGGTATTGTATTTAATTAATTTATTGATAGTGTAGTGTTAGGTTTAATTGTAGGTAATTGTAGGTATTTTATTTAATTTATTTATTGATAGTGTAGTGTTAGGTTTAATTGTAACTTAGGTTAGGATTTATTTTACAGGTAAATTTGTAATTATTTTAACTAGGTAGCTATTAAATAGTTCTTAACTATTTAATAGCTATTGTACCTGGTTAAAATAAATACAAAGTTACCTGTAAAATAAATATTATTCCTAAAATAGCTATAATATAATTATAATTTATATTGTAGCTATATTAGGATTTATTTTACAGGTAAGTATTTAGCTTTAAATAGGAATAATTTATTTAATAAGAGTTAATTTATTTCGTTAGATAAAAATTATATTTAACTTGGGGGGGTGTTAGTGTTAGGGTTAGACTTAGCTTTAGGGGTTAATACATTTATTAGAATAGCGGTGAGCTCCGGTCGGCAGATTAGGGGTTAATGTTTGAAGTTAGGTGTCGGCGATGTTAGGGAGGGCAGATTAGGGGTTAATACTATTTATTATAGGGTTAGTGAGGCGGATTAGGGGTTAATAACTTTATTATAATAGCGGTGCGGTCCGGTCGGCAGATTAGGGGTTAATAAGTGTAGGCAGGTGGAGGCGACGTTGAGGGGGGCAGATTAGGGGTTAATAAATATAATATAGGGGTCGGCGGTGTTAGGGGCAGCAGATTAGGGGTACATAGCTATAATGTAGGTGGCGGCGCTTTGCGGTCGGCAGATTAGGGGTTAATTATTGTAGGTAGCTGGCGGCGACTTTGTGGGGGCCAGGTTAGGGGTTAATAAATATAATACAGGGGTCGGCGGTGTTAGGGGCAGCAGATTAGGGGTACATAAGTATAACGTAGGTGGCGGTCGGCAGATTAGGGGTTAAAAAAAATTAATCGAGTGTCGGCGATGTGGGGGAGCCTCGGTTTAGGGGTACATAGGTAGTTTATGGGTGTTAGTGTACTTTAGAGCACAGTAGTTAAGAGCTTTATGAACCGGCGTTAGCCCAGAAAGCTCTTAAAGGGACAGTTCACCCAAAAATGTTCTCCCCTTTAAATTATTCCCAATGATCATTTTAACCTGCTAGAGTGTATTAAATTGGTTACAAGTAGCTCCTTTACTCTTATTTCAGCGTTTGAAATAGCTGATTTAGCTTGTGGTATCGCCACCTATACTGAACAAATTAATACTGGAGTATAGGCTATTGGATAGCCTAAGTATACACAGCCAGCAGAAGAGATTACACTCTCAGTGGGAAATTATCATTTTCCATTGTTCTCTCTATGTATTGAGCTTTGGTGTTCCAGCCAGATAAAAGATAAGGAAGCAAGTCTGTTTACACAAACTTAGAACATAATGAGATCTGATATCACCTTTAAGTTCAACCCATTGTAATAGGCTATGGCTTCAAAGCACAAAATCAGCTACTTCATATACACAAATAAGCATGAAAATGGAATTTCTCAAATATTTTATACTCTGCAGCTGGTATAACAAGTCATTTAAAATACATTAAAGGAAAAACAATTTTACAGTGTACTGTCCCTTTAACTACTGACTTTTTTTCTGCGGCTGGAGTTTTGTCGTTAGATTTCTAACGCTCACTTCAGCCACGACTCTAAATACCGGAGTTAGAAAGATCCCATTGAAAAGATAGGATACGCAAATTACGTAAGGGGATCTGCGGTATGGAAAAGTCGCAGCTGAAAAGTGAGCGTTAGACCCTTTTTTTAATGACTCCAAATACCGGCGGTAGCCTAAAACCAGCGTTAGGAGCCTCTAACGCTGGTTTTCACGGCTACCACCAAACTCTAAGGCCTAGATTTGGAGTTTTGTCGGTAACGACCCGAAAAACTAACGTCGGCTTTTTTCTGGCCGCACCATAAAAATAACTCTGGTATCGAGAGTCCACATAAAGGCTGCGTTAGGCTCCAAAAAAGGAGCGTAGAGCATTTTTAACGCAGCTTCAACTCTCGATACCAGAGTTGCTTACGGACGCGGCCAGCCTCAAAAACGTGCTTGTGCACGATTCCCCCATAGGAAACAATGGGGCTGTTTGAGCTGAAAAAAAACCAAACACCTGCAAAAAAGCCGCGTTCAGCTCCTAACGCAGCCCCATTGTTTGCTATGCGGTAACCCTTCCTACGTCTGCACTTAACACTCTAACATGTACCCCGAGTCTAAACACCCCTAACCTTACACTTATTAACCCCTAATCTGCCGCCCCCGCTATCGCTGACCCCTGCATATTATTATTAAACCCTAATCTGCCGCTCCGTAAACCGCCGCTACTTACATTATCCCTATGTACCCCTAATCTGCTGCCCCTAACACCGCCGACCCCTATATTATATTTATTAACCCCTAATCTGCCCCCCACAACGTCGCCTCCACCTGCCTACACTTATTAACCCCTAATCTGCCGACCGGACCTGAGCGCTACTATAATAAAGTTATTAACCCCTAATCCGCCTCACTAACCCTATAATAAATAGTATTAACCCCTAATCTGCCCTCCCTAACATCGCCGACACCTAACTTCAATTATTAACCCCTAATCTGCCGACCGAATCTCGCCGCTATTCTAATAAATGTATTAACCCCTAAAGCTAAGTCTAACCCTAATACTAACACCCCCCTAAGTTAAATATAATTTAAATCTAACGAAATTAATTAACTCTTATTAAATAAGTTATTCCAATTTAAAGCTAAATACTTACCTGTAAAATAAATCCTAATATAGCTACAATATAAATTATAATTATATTATAGCTATTTTAGGATTTATATTTATTTTACAGGTAACTTTGTATTTATTTTAACCAGGTACAATAGCTATTAAATAGTTAAGAACTATTTAATAGCTAAAATAGTTAAAATAATTACAAATTTACCTGTAAAAGAAATTCTAACCTAAGTTACAAATAAACCTAACACTAGACTATCAATAAATTAATTAAATAAACTACCTACAATTACCTACAATTAACCTAACACTACACTATCAATAAATTAATTAAATACAATTGCTACAAATAAATACAATTAAATAAACTAGCTAAAGGACAAAAAATAAAAAAGAACTAAGTTACAAAAAATAAAAAAATATTTACAAACATAAGAAAAATATTACAACAATTTTAAACTAATTACACCTACTCTAAGCCCCCTAATAAAATAACAAAGCCCCCCAAAATAAAAAAATGCCCTACCCTATTCTAAATTACTAAAGTTCAAAGCTCTTTTACCTTACCAGCCCTGAACAGGGCCCTTTGCGGGGCATGCCCCAAGAAATTCAGCTCTTTTGCCTGTAAAAAAAAACATACAATACCCCCCAACATTACAACCCACCACCCACATACCCCTAATCTAACCCAAACCCCCCTTAAATTAACCTAACACTAAGCCCCTGAAGATCATCCTACCTTGTTTTCACCATACCAGGTTCACCGATCGGTCCAGAAGAGCTCCTCCGATGTCCTGATCCAAGCCCAAGCGGGGGGCTGAAGAGGTCCATGATCCAGCTGAAGTCTTCATCCAAGTGGGCCAGAAGAGGTCTTCCATCCGATTGAAGTCTTCATCCAAGCGGCATCCATCCGGAGCGAAGCGGCAGCATCCTGAAGACCTCCACCGCGGAACATCCATCCTGGCCAACGACTGAACGACGAATGACGGTTCCTTTAAATGACGTCATCCAAGATGGCGTCCCTCGAATTCCGATTGGCTGATAGGATTCTATCAGCCAATCGGAATTAAGGTAGGAATATTCTGATTGGCTGATGGAATCAGCCAATCAGAATCAAGTTCAATCCGATTGGCTGATCCAATCAGCCAATCAGATTGAACTTGCATTCTATTGGCTGATCGGAACGGTTCCTTTAAGGGACGTCATCCAAGATGGCGTCCCTCGAATTCCGATTGGCTGATAGGATTCTATCAGCCAATCTGAATTAAGGTAGGAATATTCTGATTGGCTGATGGAATCAGCCAATCAGAATCAAGATCAATCCGATTGGCTGATCCAATCAGCCAATCAGATTGAGCTCGCATTCTATTGGCAGTTCCGATCAGCCAATCGGATTGAACTTGATTCTGATTTGGCTGATTCCATCAGCCAATCGGAATTCGACACCATCTTGGATGACGTCCCTTCAGGGGCTTAGTGTTAGGTTTATTTAAGGGGGGTTTGGGTTAGATTAGGGGTATGTGGGTGGTGGGTTGTAATGTTGGGGGAGGGTATTGTATGTTTTTTTTTACAGGCAAAAGAGCTGAATTTCTTGGGGCATGCCCCGCAAAGGGCCCTGTTCAGGGCTGGTAAGGTAAAAGAGCTTTGAACTTTAGTAATTTAGAATAGGGTAGGGCATTTTTTTTATTTTGGGGGGCTTTATTATTTTATTAGGGGGCTTAGAGTAGGTGTAATTAGTTTAAAATTGTTGTAATATTTTTCTTATGTTTGTAAATATTTTTTTATTTTTTGTAACTTAGTTCTTTTTTATTTTTTGTCCTTTAGCTAGTTTATTTAATTGTATTTATTTGTAGCAATTGTATTTAATTAATTTATTGATAGTGTAGTGTTAGGTTAATTGTAGGTAATTGTAGGTAGTTTATTTAATTAATTTATTGATAGTCTAGTGTTAGGTTTATTTGTAACTTAGGTTAGGATTTCTTTTACAGGTAAATTTGTAATTATTTTAACTATTTTAGCTATTAAATAGTTCTTAACTATTTAATAGCTATTGTACCTGGTTAAAATAAATACAAAGTTACCTGTAAAATAAATATAAATCCTAATATAGCTACAATATAAATTATAATTACATTGTAGCTATTTTAGGATTTATATTTATTTTACAGGTAAGTATTTAGCTTTAAATTGGAATAACTTATTTAATAAGAGTTAATTAATTTCGTTAGATTTAAATTATATTTAACTTAGGGGGGTGTTAGTATTAGGGTTAGACTTAGCTTTAGGGGTTAATACATTTATTAGAATAGCGGCGAGATTCGGTCGGCAGATTAGGGGTTAATAATTGAAGTTAGGTGTCGGCGATGTTAGGGAGGGCAGATTAGGGGTTAATACTATTTATGATAGGGTTAGTGAGGCGGATTAGGGGTTAATAACTTTATTATAGTAGCGCTCAAGTCCGGTCGGCAGATTAGGGGTTAATAAGTGTAGGCAGGTGGAGGCGACGTTGTGGGGGGCAGATTAGGGGTTAATAAATATAATATAGGGGTCGGCGGTGTTAGGGGCAGCAGATTAGGGGTACATAAGGATAACGTAGGTGGCGGCGCTTTGCGGTCGGCAGATTAGGGGTTAATAAGTGTAGGCAGGTGGAGGCGACGTTGAGGGGGGCAGATTAGGGGTTAATAAATATAATACAGGGGTCGGCGGTGTTAGGGGCAGCAGATTAGGGGTACATAAGGATAACGTAGGTGGCGGTCGGCAGATTAGGGGTTAAAACATTTTTTTCGAGTGTCGGCGATGTGGGGGGACCTCGGTTTAGGGGTACATAGGTAGTTTATGGGTGTTAGTGTACTTTAGAGTACAGTAGTTAAGAGCTTTATAAACCGGCGTTAGCCCAGAAAGCTCTTAACTACTGACTTTTTTCCTGCGGCTGGAGTTTTGTCGTTAGATGTCTAACGCTCACTTCAGAAACGACTCTAAATACCGGAGTTAGAAAAATCCCATTGAAAAGATAGGATACGCAATTTACGTAAGGGGATCTGCGGTATGGAAAAGTCGCGGCTGGAAAGTGAGCGTTAGACCCTATTTTGAGTGACTCCAAATACCGGCGGTAGCCTAAAACCAGCGTTAGGAGCCTCTAACGCTGGTTTTCACTGCTAACGCCAAACTCTAAATCTAGGCCTAAATCTAGGCCTCTGACTTTTAAGGCCGCCCCTTAACTCAATGCATTTGACAGTTTTTCACAACTAGAGGGCTTTAAGTTCATGTGTGCCATATAGTTAACATTGTGCTCACGCCTGTGGAGTTACTTATGAGAGGGCACAATTGGCTAAAATGCAAATCTGTCAAAAGAACTGAAATAAGAGGGCAGTCTGCAGAGACTTACATACAAGGTAATCACAGAGGTAAAACGTATATTAATATAGCCATGTTGATTATGCAAAACTATAAAGGGATTATCTATCTTTTTAAACAATACAAATTATGGAGTAGACTGTCCCTTTAATGTCATAGGGATTAGATTGACCCTTTAACATGGCAAACAACTCCAGACAAAATAATAAATAACAAAAACATGCAGTATTTAAGATTTTACATGAGCACAATTAATTTAATCAGAACACAGAGACCCTAAAACACTGACACTCTTGAGTTGCATATATATAACTGGCTGAATACATTTCCCACAGATCAGTATTTAACAAAAGAGCTACTTTTATAATTATTAACATAATTGTAAAACTGCTTAAATACCTTAACGGGATATTAAACAGTGCTCCTTCGGTAAAAACAAATATGTTAAATCAAAGTAAACCTAAAAAGAAACAGAATGTGTAAAAAAAAAACCCAGCAAACAACTTACTTGTTTTCTCGCATAATGAACACATAGAAATTCTCAGTGTAGCCCTGACCACAGTGTGATATTGGAGCTGACATCTTTGAAACTTAGGTTATATTCTGACTGATCTAAGCACGAGCAAGTCTGACTTCTTGTTATCTTGTCTATTCACTTAGACGTATTATGACATCAGGCTAAGGTAAACCTTCCTGCAGAGGGAAAAAAATAAATAAATGGTCAAATCCATTTAAATAGATGAATAATAAATATTGCAATTATTTCTAAGCACAGCTTAGTGTTTTTATAT
The DNA here is from genome assembly GCF_027579735.1 of Bombina bombina. Lineage (NCBI taxonomy): Eukaryota > Metazoa > Chordata > Amphibia > Anura > Bombinatoridae > Bombina > Bombina bombina. Next base: position 547,940,800 of record NC_069499.1, read on the forward strand.
TACAACAACGATATAGACTGTTTAACATCCCTTTAAAATACCTGTATAAACTGGAACATTACTAGCTTTATGAATTTTACACATGCAGCATTTTCTTACGTATATGTTTATTTTAACCTACCACTAATGTAGCTTTTTCATTGTCTGTATATGTCTGTAGTTTGCTTTGGGAAAAGCTATTTTAATTACACATTCATTATAAACAAGCAGGATGACTAATTGCCATTTTATTCATATCAAATATTGTATATTTTTTTTCAGTGTTTACATTATTTAAATTCTGCTGATAAAGTGTTGCTTAGAAACATATCCTAAGGGGAACATTTGCATTTTATCTGCCCATTCTACTATCTACCAATACAACCTCAGGAATAATTAATCATCTGCTGTTAGATAGAGCAACAAAACACATTGTGTAGCTACATTTGCAGCCTATAGGGTTAAAGGGACAGTATACACCTATTTTCATATAACTTCCAGTAATAGACACTACTATAAAGAAGAATATGCACTGATCTTCAAATCCAATATAAAACCTTTTAAAAACTTACTTAGAATCTCACTGTTGATGAGGTTAGGCTGGGACACCCAGTGAAAGGGGCTGAGAAAACAGCAACAGCAGATGGGCTATATAAATGGATCATCTACAAAACATATGCAAAGAAAATTTGTTTAATGTAATAGTATCTCTGATGCTTTTTTTAAATGTAATATTTGATTCAAATTTTTCTAATAATTCAATTTGAATTATGTAGTATTAGAATTTCAATATATTTGTAATAGTATTTGTAATGCTTTCTTTAAATATAATATTCAAATTATGCAATATTCGAAGTATAAGACTTCAAATCAATATATTTGTCTCTATTATCTATCAATTTACTTAAGTCCTTACCACATTAACTATATTGGATATTCAATCTAATTATGAACATTTGAAAACCGGAAAAAATGTTTGATTACCAAATTTTAATGGATTTTCCTTCTTATCAATATTCTGTTGTCCAAAGTGAATGTCCTCAGGACTATTCGTTCTACCAAACAAATTGCACTTACAGCAAATTCGTCCATTGCTATTACTGTGCCAGTGTTTCTGGATTTTTATTCTATGAATCCTCCAATACGTCTGTAAAATAATACCTTTATACATTATGTCTTCCAATTTGAAATCATCCACATATTTTAGCACTATGGTCCATAAATCCTCTAGTTTGTATGAAAAAACATTTTTTCTACTAATTATTATTATTATTACCATCATCATTTATTTGTAGAGCACCGGAAGATTCTACAGTGCTATAAACATAGGTATAATATATAAAAGTAGAATTTAAGAGGCTAATTATGCAAGAGATGAGAGAGTTCTCCAAGAGTTGGCAACTGTTATAGATTACCTTTCAAGAAGGTGATCTGCAGGAAAGCTTGGCTACCTTCCATAGTCTACAAGCTTTAGTGGTGGTGCATTGATATATTAATTTAAAGAAAATATATATTGAGATACGTCAATGCACTTGAGAGATCAAGAATGTTTTTTATTTTAATAAATAACCCAAAATCCGCTCAGCAAAAAGTGAAATTGACATTCCTAAATCTCCAAAAACAAGTGATATATCAAAGACTCCATTGAAGAAGTAATGACGCATTCAGTTATTCCTTCACTCACAGATATTTTTAAGTTACTAAATAAGACCTATTTTTATCAACAGTGGCAACCCATAAAAATAAGTCAAAATAAGTGTCTATTTCCGTTTTTCATAGCTAGATTTTGCTAAACATATTGCTTAAACATAACTCGATAGTTCTTAAAACCATGCATGTCTGTTAAAGCATCCAATTTAATGTTAAATTACTTTACTGATATTGACGTTAACGGCTTCCCTGGAAAACAAAATTCCACAGGTTGATTATGCTCCCAGTAAAGGGTGACTTTGTTACTAGGATATGCTGCTTGACTAGACTCTGTGTCATCTTTTTTATTTATTTTGTGGAAGAATCTCAGGTGATCAGAAAGTAAAGGCTGGCTTACCAGAAGGGAACAAAGACAATATATAGAACAACTTTTACATATAAGGATATCTAAATGTTTATTAAATGCCTCTTGCCAAATGTGTGAGGTATGTATGTCAAGCTAAAAAAGAAAAAAGCAAACTATACAGAAAGTGTGTGCTATACTGGGTGTACTCTGTTTCTGTATTAGAATACACATGCATCTATACACATATACAAACACATCTTACTTGACAAAGAGATAGAGAGATACACCAATATGTATTGTGTCTTAAAAAGACTCACCCCAAAAATTATTTTTTCAAAAGTTTTGAAATTTGTCCTTAAAGGCTCATTAAATACAGGAGAATTGCATAATTAAAAGTCAATGCAAAAGCATTTAGGGCCTGATATTCAAAACCTTGACGCTCAGGTGAGATATTTTAAGAAGTCTTGATGGTACGGTGAGGCCTAAATTTTATCTTGAGAAATGTTTATGTTGCTATGTAGTGTTCTTTATGTGAAACAGAGACTCCTACATTATAATACAAGGCCTAAAAAAATCCCAAAGATTTTGTGTGATTTCTCTCTATGGCGGTGAGGTTTTGAATATCAGTGCCTTAGTCTGAATTTCAAATGAGTAATAGATTTTTTTCTAACAAATTTCAATTCTATTTTCCTATCCCCTGCATCATGTGGTAGTCATCAGCCAATAACATAATGCATATAAGTATGTTGTTAATTTCATGCATATACTCAGTTGGAGCCGGTACCTCAGAAAGTGTGCATTTAAAACAATTGTGCACATTTTTGATAATGGAAAATAATTGGAAAGTTGTTTACAATTTCTGAGCTCTATCTGAATCATAACATTTTTATTTTGTCTTTTGAGTCCCTTTAAAGCAAACTGAGCATCCTCACTCGATAAAACAAACAAACAAGTAAGAAGCGATAAAGGATATGGGTAAGGATATGGGTGATCTGTGGGAGTCCTCCTCAATTCCAGTGACTGAAGTGATTCAAGTGGTTTCTTGCCTCAAAAACAAAATAAGAAAAATATAGTGCAATACAATTTGGTGAAAAAGAAATATTATTTTAACATTCGTAGTCCCACCAAGGGGTTACTCACACTTTGCTGACCTACCAGACTCTATGTACAGGCGCACACCCGGTTTTATACTGCCAGGTAACCAGTATATACCAACCGCAAACAGCTGCTTCAGGTAAAAAGATTATTTAAAATACATAAAATCATTAAAAGCCACAAATATATGCGTCAAAGTATACAGTTACTCGGGTATCAAACCACTAGCAGAGCTTTAAGTGGGAGAGATAACTTATCCTTTGGTAGGGTGGAGAGAAATAGCGTGCCACACCGGCTTAGCTGGTTCCCCCTGGGTAAGTAGTAATCTCTCAATACCTGTCCTGGCGACCTTACTTGTAAACAACGTATAGTGGCGTTCAGTTAATGTTCCTGACGTACGTTTCACCGTAAGCGTACGGCTTTGTTAAAGGAAAGTCCTTTTAATGTCATAGGGATTAGATTAACCCTTTAACATGGCAAACAACTCCAAACAACATAATAAATAACCAAAAACATGTAGTATTTAAGATTTTACATTAGCACAATTAATTTAATCAGAACACAGAGACCCTAAAACACTGCCACTCTTGAGTTGCATATATATAACTGGCTGAATACATTTCCCACAGATCAGTATTTAACAACAGAGCTACTTTTATAATTATTAACATAATTGTAAAACTGCTTAAATACCTTAACGGGATATCCTTTGGTAGGGTGGAGAGAAATACTTTCCTTTGAAAAAGCCGTACGCTTAAGGTGAAACATACGTCAGGAACATTAACTGAACGCCACTATATGTTGTTTACAAGTAAGGTCGCCAGGACAGGTATTGATAGATTACTACTTACCCAGGGGGAACCAGCTAAGCCGGTGTGGCACGCTATTTCTCTCCACCCCTACCAAAGGATAAGTTATCTCTTCCACTTAAAGCTCTGCTAGTGGTTCGATACCCGAGTGACTGTATACTTTGACGCATATATTTGTGGCTTTTAATGATTTTATGTTTTTTAAATAATCTTTTTACCTGAAGCAGCTGTTTGCGGTTGGTATATATTGGTTACCTGGCAGTATAAAACCGGGTGTGCGCCTGTACATAGAGTCTGGTAGGGTTCAGCAAGGTGTGAGTAACCCCTTGGTGGGACTACAAATGTGAAGATAATATTTCTTTTTCACCAAATTGTATTGCACTATATTTTTCTTATTTTGTTTTTGAGGCAAGAAACCACTTGAATCACTTCAGTCACTGGAATTGAGGAGGACTCCCACAGATCACCCATATCCATACACTTTATCTATCATTGCTACTTTTATATTTGTGTATTATTTAGTTTATCACTTTTTATTTTCACATATTTATTCACTAAGTGATTATTGTACTTTTGTAAAACAAACAAGTAAGATTGAGAGATATCCCATGTGATTCTGAGGAGGGAGGTAGGAGAGATAATTAACTAAAATGTTCATTTTTTAAAGGTTTCAAGTGCGGCTGGAGCTGTGCTATACTTACAAGAAAGATGTTCGGGCCTTGCAGCATGCTAAGGTCCTTGCTGTTCAGTGTTCCAGAAGGACCAGGCACAATGAAGAGAATGGGTTTGTTGGTACAGGAGCCAGGGGCCACGATAAATAGCTTTGAATTAGCGTGGCCGGCTCCTTGGATATGGTATATGGTTGTGCCTGAACTTTTTCTAAGTACTGTACTCTAGTTAGTGATCTATTTATGTCCTTTGGTTGATAATGACCCCTGGCCTTGCCTTTGGCACCAAGGCTGAATGGGAGGTGTTAAAAGGCCATTTCAGATTCCCATTCAGTGCTAGGTTATTTTCCCATAAAGACCAAAGTGTTCCAGTTCCATGTTTGTTATCCTGATCTTGACCTCAGCAAAGTTTCTGCACCACATTACCTATTTTACAATTCTACTGAGATGCAAATTCCTTGGACTGACTTACTGGTTTATGAACCTTTGAATTGTGCCCTGAATTATGTACCTGGCTTACCCCCCTGCTTTGATACTTGGTTCTGGTACGGCAGCAGTGCTACATATTACAGGAAAGGCGCATTGTGACAGAAAGATCTGGACGGCTTTGATTATTCTACAGTTTACTATACAGCTGAAAGCTGTTCATTGTCTGCACTACTGGTTCCAGCTGTTAAATCAAGTAATTTGAATACTAGCTTATAATTTTCAATTGTTCTCCGCAGTATACAGACTGAGAAAAGATAGCAAGGCTTTGTGTGTGTATGTATAGAGTGATAAGGGAAGAATGCATCTACTTGCAAGCTCAGCCAATTTTAATAGGCTGTGGTTTCAAAGAGCAAAAACAAGCTAGTTCTTATACAAAAATAAACCAAAAGGAACCATTTCTCATTCATTTTATACTCATCAGCTGGTATAACAATTGATTAGAAACACGTTAAAGGGAATCCAGTTTTACACCACACTGTTCCTTCAAGGTTAATACCAGCATACCATAAAGAGATGTGTAATCAGCTATGTCCCATGACACAGATAAATATAGCTAAAATTATAATTTTAATATAATATAAGATGTAAAAATTTAAGCAAGTTTCTAAACGTCATGATCTACCTTGTTCCTGTAGAGCTTGTGACTGATGGACTACCAAAAATGTAGTCTTATCTACATTATCTTTATTTGTAATTCACCCTCAGAATCAGCAGTGCTACATATTACAGGAAAGGCGCACTGTGACAGGTAGATTGGCGGTCCTTGCTCCGTAGAAAGCTTATAATTTAAGTGGTAACAGACAAAATATGACTGGATACTAACCCTTTAAGGGACACTGAACCCAAATGTTTTCTTTCATGATTCAGATAGAGCATGCAATTTTAAGCAACTTTCGAATTTACTCCTATTATCAATTTTCTTCATTCTCTTGCTATCTTTATTTGAAAAGCAATAATGTAAGTTTAGAAGCCAGACCATTTTTGTTCACAACCTGGGTTGTCCTTGCTGATTGGACAGCACCAATAAACAAGTGCTGTTCAGGGTCTGATCCAAAAATTGTCCGGCTCCTTAGATTAGTTGCCTTCTTTTTCAAATAAAGATAGCAAGAGAACGAAGAAAAATTGATAATAATAGTAAATTAGAAAGTTGCTTAAAATTGCCTGCTCTATCTGAATCACGAAATAAAAATTTTGGGTTTATAATCCCTTTAAGTTATTTAATGTAATTTTAAGTAAAATTTACCCATTTGGAATACAACATTTAATTCAAAGAGAAAGTCTGTGGTTAGTACAAAGCTAAAAAATAAAAACAGGCTACTTCCCTTTAGTCAATACCACAAAATATCTCTCACTAGTAAGTGGTAACAGACAAAATATGACTGGATACTAACCCTTAAAGGGACACTGAACCCAATTTTTTTTTTTCTTTCATGATTCAGATAGAGCATGCAATTATAGCAACTTTCTAATTTACTCCTATTATCAATTTTTCTTCATTCTCTTGCTATCTTTATTTGAAAAGCTAGAATGTAAGTTTAGAAGCCGGCCCATTTTTTGTTCACAACCTGGGTTGTCCTTGCTGATTGGACAGCACTAATAAACAAGTGCTGTCCAGGGTCTGAACCAAAATTGTCTGGCTCCTTAGCTTAGTTGCCTTCTTTTTCAAATAAAGATAGCAAGAGAACAAAGAGTAAATTAGAAAGTTGCTTAAAATTGCCTGCTCTATCTGAATCATGAAAGAAAAAAATTGGGTTTAGTATCCCTTTAAGTTAGTTAATGTAATTTTAAGTAAAATTTACCCATTTGGAATATGACATTTAATTCGACACTGCGGATTCGACACTGCGGATCAGGTCCACCAGACCTCGCTGAATATGGCGAGCAATACGCTCTCCGTATTCAGCATTGCACTAGCAGCTCACAAGAGCTGCTGGTGCAACGCCGCCCCCTGCAGACTCGCGGCCAATGGGCCGCCAGCAGGGGGGGTGTCGATCAACCCGATCCTACTCGATCGGGTTGTATTGTGGCGATGTGTGTCTGCCTGCTCAGAGCAGGCGGACAGGTTATGGAGCAGCGGTCTTTGTGACCGCTGCTTCATAACTGCTGTTTCTGGCGAGTCTGAAAACTCGCCAGAAACAGGGGCCATCAAGCCCCATACGGAGCTTGTTAAATAGAGGCCAAAGTCTGCGGTTAGTACAAAGCTAAAAAATAAAAACAGGCTACTTCCCTTTAGTCAATACCACAAAATATCTCTCACTATTAACTCATATTTCATCTTCCATAGCTTATTTAATGCATATCAATATATATAGAACAAATGATTCATTAATATTAATTAAGAATTAGAATTAATTCAAGTAGAATTATTAAAAAAAAAAAAAAAAAAACATAGATAAGCAAGTACCGAAATGGTTCATTTGTGGCACTTTTTTTTTTCTTTTTTTAAACTTGGCTGTAAAAACACAATAATTTATCATTGTGCTATAAAAAAGTCACATTGCTTATGAAGACACTCCAACTTGGACCAACGTTTCAGCTTTTAAATCAAGAGATGTATGTCAGATATGTCTTATAGTTAGCAGTATGTTACTTCAGTATCTCGGCCTTTATTGCTGGATTAGAAACAGCTGGCTGTATAACTGTACACTTTGTATGTTGTATAAAATCCACACATTTCTACAGTAAATGTGTCACAAACACAAACCTTACTTAAAGGAACAGTATACACCAATTTTTCATATAACTGGATGTAATAGACACTATTCTAAAATAGAATATGCAGAGATACTGCTCTAAAAATCCAGTATAAAACTTTTTAAAAACGTGCTTAGAAGCTCCCAGTTTAGCATTGTTATTGAGGTTGGGCTGGGACACTCATTGAAAGGGGCTGGGAAAACATGAAATGCAGACACTCCCCCCCTCCATTGCATATTAAAGACAGATTACACAAACAATAGAGGCAGGAATCTGTAGACTTCAGTCTACATCTGACACTTAGGGGCTTGATTAGGAGTCTGAAAATCAGCACAATGTTATTAAAAAATAAGCAAAACTATTCATTGTTACAAAAACACTCCCAGATGGGCTATATAAATGGATCATCTACAAAACAGTTATGCAAAGAAAAATCCAGTGTACAATTTCCCTTTAAAACACACTTGTTAAAAAACCCAAAAACATTTCCAGTACCAGCATAATGGGCTCCATTTATTATTGGCCTGGCAGACTAGGTCCCCCCTTGCGAACCTGTCTCCCCAGCTTTGTAACCAGCCGCATTTAAAATTGTACAAACCACAGCTTGTGAAATGCACCCTGACCGGGATTATTGACAGCCCCTGCTCGCACCGATTGGCTGTGCTCGAGCAGGGGCTCTCAATAATCCCGATCGGATCTGGATGATTTCACTCTGCCTCTGCAGGGCAGGTTTGCTTTAACAGTGACCGGTCACTTTAGGTCATACTTTTTTATATATTTCTATGTATCCAGAAGCTGCCAAGTACATTTGGGAAGTATATTATAACTTTTAATTGATTAAATATTTTTCGTGCGTGATTTTGACATGTGTATTATATAAATTGTTCTATATGAATTGGTATATTTACTTGAATATATATTTTTTTGTATATCTTTGAATTTTCCTCTGAATTTATTTTAAAGTAAAGAACTTTTTAATATATATAGAAGATATCGTCATTCTTTAGTCTATATTTGTCACTCTAAGCTTTTAGCGCTCTATTTTTACTCCCACTTACACTCTTCACCTCTTTGCCACCCCACCGAGAGAAGGGGCAGGCTTTACACGCTTACTTGAGCATGTAATGATACATACGGGCAGCGGACAAACAGAATCCGCTGCCCGTATGCCATGAAGGCGAGCAGACAACTTCTCAAGTTGAGAAGTTTGTCCACTTGCCTTATAATACATGTTGACCATAGGCCCAATGTTTTGAGAAATGTTACAAAATCACTTATTAAAGTACAGTTATAAGTAGGCATGTGCATTAAGATCATTAATGCAGAAGAAGGCGACTTTTCGGAGCTGGATTCCTTCTTGTGACGGTTCAACACACTAAGATCTAAAGTGTGTTGCACTTTAACAAGAAAGAATCCGGCTCCAAAAAAGACGAATGCTGCGAGCGGCAACATTTTTTTGCATTTGGATCATCACAAATGATCCGAATGCACATGCCTAGTTATTAGGCAGTTCGAGAAAAATAACTAATTTACAGTGATTCCCACTACTATATGAAGTGCAGGCCTTGAATACTGCATGAAACAAATAGTGTTTCTGTCTTCATGGAGTCTTCCAGTACCTCAATAATTCAAGTAGTGGAAGGATGCAGAGTCACAGAAAAGAAAAAAAAACTTTTAGTAATGTGTTCTTATATTTTTTCCTTTTGTTGTCTTTCTGTTCGCATCATCTGGTATTCAGCCTCTTTTTGCAGCCAGCTCTGCTGCCGCATCTGCTCGTTTGCTTGCTGTACAATACGTTCTAGAATGGCTGCTGACACTTGTTTGTGAAGCTAAAAGTTCAAGTAGACGAACCTTTCCTGTTCTGCATCAAACTCACCATCTACTGTTGCCAGTCTTTCCAACACAATTTGACAATGTCATTGGTCACGGCTTCACATGCATCAATTTTACGTCTTAAATCAACAGCAGGTGTAATATGTTCCTTTATTTCACTGAAGACTTTCATAATTTAAGAGCCTTTCTGGGAAGCTCCCACCCTACCTGAGCAGAATGCTCTCCCCAGCTATTCCCACCTCCTATAACCTCCGATCCAATAACAGCACATTATTTAGCTTGCCTCAATACAAAAAGAAAGCAGCTCGATCCTCCTTTTCCTACAGAGCGCCACAATTATGGAATGACCTCCCTCACACTTTAAAACTTCCCCAAGCCTAAAATCCTTTAAGAGATCCCTCTATACCAGGGTGTCCAAACTTTGCTCTCCAGAGGTTTTGGAACTACATTTCCCATGATGCTCAGCTAGATAAAATGCTGGCTGAGCATCATCGGAAATGTAGTTCCAAAACCTCTGGAGAGCAAAGTTTGGACACCCCTGCTCATATACATATCTCAAAACAGAATGCTCCTGTCATGGTTGATTAAATATTTCGTACCTGCTCTATGTTAAATGTTTGCATATATTGTGTATTATTATTGTTTTTTGTATTTTATTGTACCCTATTGTATCAATGCAATGTTTTGTGATCCCAGGACATACTTGAAAACGAGAGAAAATCTCAATGTATCCTTCCTGGTAAAATATTTTATAAATAAATAAATTTTATAAATAAATAATACAGTTCTTTTTATCCTCAAGAGAGTCAGCAATTTCAGCGAGCTGCTTAATGGATATGTTTGATTTTAAATCGTCTCTCACTTTACGAGCGTCTAATTTACATTGTTCATACAAAGTAGTCACCCTTTTTTCTTTCTTACAGCATTCATCTTTCTGGTGAGCAAGCATTTTCTCTGTAGGAATATGTGGACGTTCTGATCGTTGAGGGAGTTCTGCACTGTCTTGTATATGATACTGAAGTTCAGCTGTATTTTATGTCCTTACATTTAACTGATTCTTATATATCCTTTACCTTTGTACCTTCTGTTACTGTCTGGAGCAGGCTTTCAGATTCTTGATTTTCAGTATCTATTTCCATAGTAAACTCCATTGGGGTTCTAGCGCCTTAGACCATCATGCTGATTCTAACTTGCTGCAATCCGTTTAACAATCGTCTTGTTGCTACCTTGAACTAGCATGTGCGGGCAGGTATCAGAACTTTAGTGATGATTATTTTCAAAGTTTTGTTATATAACACACATAGATTAAAGATTCTGTTTTGACTTCAGAAAATCACTGTAAGAGCTGAATAAAAACAAAGTACAAAAATGTGCATTCAAATCTTATAAACTCTCTATCACAATGAATTTCACAAAATACTAATTACAACTAACAGTAAACACATATATACAGACCTTATGCTTTTTTGGAGGGTGCTTAACAAACTAGTAAACCTTTTAAAATAACGGATGATGAACAGTTATAATGTGCTGGATCTCCTGTTCATTACTGCTGTGGTCAATATGGCTCCTCAGACTGTGAGACACTTACTTCCTGATACCAGTCTCACACCAAACTTCTTCCCCTCTGCAACAGAGAGAGTGCAGACCTTGTCCATCTTTAAACTTACAAAAATATTAAATGTGCACAAAGAAAAATGTTACGGATACCCCCGGCTACCCCGAACTGGGTAGCTCCGCAAATAGGTCCTGCTTCCTCCCTGCCGAATGCAGCTATGTAGCTGGTAAGTGACCACAGCCCTGTAGCCACCCCTGATGCCCGACAGCATCAGTACCCAGTGTCCCACCCTGTGGCAGACTCCAGCTACCCAGACTGGGTAGCTCTGGAACAGGCTGCTATGTAGCCCAGGAAAGTGATTTTAGCTGGAGCCCACCCAAATAACTAGACAGACTAGCATCTCAGAGGTTAAACAAGAACTGATTTTATTGAAAACACACACTCCTTTTATACAGACAAGCTCATCTTGATAAGAACAGAAGACAATGCCACAGTTTTCCCGCCATTCCCCGCCCATCCAGACAGCCCGGCACCTCCATAGGAGCCACAGTCTCACATAATCCCAATACCTAGGGGTGGCGGTTTCGGGATGGAGTGGTGGCACTTCCAGTGTGCCACAGTCCAAAAATCAGCATGATTCGTTACTTGGGGACAGGAGTTACAGTCTGTTGAAGATATGGGGTTAGGGGTGTCCAAAACCCCCAGGTTCTCAAAGGAGTTGCCCTCTGATAATTGCTACAGCTCTTGTCCTCCCTAGGGGCTACCAATCCCCCAAAAGAGTGGAGCTCTGGGGCAAAGGGCTGCTGGAGCAACCAGAGGTAAAGTTAGCGGGTGTCCTGCTGTCCTGTGGCCTCGACCAGGGTTTTACTGGAGCCCGGCCAGCCTGAGAGGAGTTAGGCGGGTATCCATTGTGAGGCTTCCGACCGGGAATTCCAGGAGCCCGGCTAGCCTAGGAGGGTTTTCCTGGTCATACACCAGCTCTTCACAAAACAAGCAAACAAAAGCTTCCAGAGATTGTGGTTGCTCTGAGGAGCCCCAAACCACTGAGAAACAACAGGGGTGAGGTTGTAGGGGGGGTTGGGGGTAGCCTTAGCTGTCTGGTATCTGTGACATCTCCCCCCCATCCAGTTCAGCCTGGGACTGTCTGACGGTGGCCCCCTCCACTTCTCGGTTTGCTGGGAGAGGTTATACCCATCTCTCCTGAGGCTTGGGGCATCTTGGGCGGTTCCTGCTGGTGTTTATACCCCTGTGCCCTGGGCGCAGGGATAGTCACATAATGCAATAGTCCCAAACAAGTTTACAAAGGCCGGCTCCCAAACAATTGCTGTTCCACAAGTTCCAGTGTCCTTAAGTTCCATGGCCAAACTGTCCCTCCCCTCTGTGACACTCTGTTGAGTTCCGGCTGACCCATCCACAAACAAAGCCAGTGCCAGTTACCCAGCTGTATTCCCACCCCAGACCGGAGGGGGAGGTTGCTCCTTGGTGGGGCAGGTAAAGCTTGGGTGCCCAAACATGTGGCACCAACTGTATACGCTTTTATCCTCCTTGCCAATGCAGCGCCCTGCCCTTGGTGAGAAATACTCTGGGACAAGAAAATGGTAGAGACCCCTGCCAAGCTACTGAGGGGAGAGTCCATCTGTCTCTTCTCCCCGAGAAGGAGATCTACCGCTGGGGGAGGGAGGTCTGCTACCTTCGCTCTATGGGAAAACTGTGCTGCCGCTGGGGAGGGAAACCGTCTGTCTCTGCTCCCTGTATGGGGTTCTGCCACTGGGGAGAGAGACCAACAGTCTCCTCTCCCAGAAAGGGATTCAGCTGCTGGGGAGGGATATTGATACCCATCTCTCCCTTCAAGGGCTTCTCTGTAAGGGGAGAGAGGACGACTACCTCTGCTCCCGAAGGATGGATCTGCCGCTAAGGAGAGAGACCAACTGTCTCCTCTCCCAGGGAAGGGGTTCTGCTTACGGTGAGGAGGACGACTACCTCCGCTTCCAGGGGATGGCTTTGCCGTTGGGGTGAGAGACCGTACTGTCTCCTCTCCCGGGAAGGGGGTTCTGCTGATGGGGAGAGTTATCGACATCCATATCTCCCTGCAAGGGGTTCTCTTAAGGGGAGGGAGACTGACTACCTCCACTCCCAGGGGATGGCTCTGCCACTGGGGGACAGAGACCGACTGTCTCCTCTCCCGGCTCCTGGCTCTGCCGCTGGGGAGAGAGACCGACTGTCTCCTCTCCCCAGGAAGGGGTTCTGCTTATGGGGAGGGGGATGACTACCTCCTCTCCCTGGATCCTGGGGGCTTTTACAGGTGCTGGGCAGAGTCTGGCGGCTCTCTGCCCTGTTGCCAGCGCTTCTGCTGGGGTGGCTCCTTTGTCCTGGTCTACTAAGCTTGGGCCCAGGCTGCTGATCTGTATCTAGCAGCTCGTTGTCACTTATGCTCTGATGCCACTCATCGGAGGCCCAACCTCCATGAGTTCCAGGAGCCCCGGCCAGCCTAGGAGGGTTTTCCTGGTCATACACCTTGCTCTTCACAAAACAAGCAAACAAAAGCTTCCAGAGATTCTGGTTGCTCCGAGGAGCCCAAAACCACTGAGAAACAACAGGGGTGAGGTTGTAGGGGGGGTTGGGGGTAGCCTTAGCTGTCTGGTATCTGTGACATCTCCCCCCATCCAGTTCGGCAGACCTGGCTACACCCTTAACAGGTCCGGCCTGGGACTGTCTGACGGTGGCCCTCCACTTCTCGGTTGCTGGGAGAGGTTATCCCATCTCTCCTGAGCTTGGGGCATCTTGGGCGGTTCCTGCTGGGTGTTTATACCCTGTGCCCTGGGCGCAGGGGATAGTCACATAATGCAAAGTCCCAAACAAGTTTACTAAGGCCGGCTCCCAAACAATTGCTGTTCCACGTAGTTCCAGTGTCCTTAAGTTTCAATGGCCAAACTGTCTCCCCTCTGTGACACTCTGTTGAGTACCAGGCTGACCCATCTACAAACAAAGCCAGTGCCAGTTTCCCGGCTGTCTCTGCTCCCTGTATGGGGTTCTGCCGCTGGGGAGAGAGACCAACTGTCTCCTCTCCCAGAAAGGGGATTCAGCCGCTGGGGAGGGATATTGATACCCATCTCTCCCTTCAAAGGCTTCTCTGTAAGGGGAGGCGAGGACGACTACCCTCTGCTCCCGAAGGATGGATCTGCCCGCTGGGGGAAAGAGACCAACTGTCTCCTCTCCCAGGAAGGGGGTTCTGCTTACGGTGAGGGAGGACAAACTACCTCCGCTTCAGGGGGTGGCTCTGCCGTTGGGGGTGAGAGACCCGACTGTCTCCTCTCCCGGGAAGGGTTCTGCTGCTGGGGAGAGTTATCGACATCCATCTCTCCCTGCAAGGGGTTCTCTTAAGGGGACGGGTTACTGACTACCCCTCCACTCCCAGGGGATGGCTCTGCCGCCTGGGGGACAGAGACCGACTGTCTCCTCTCCCGGCTCCTGGCTCTGCCGCTGGGGAGAGAGACCGACTGTCTCCTCTCCCAGGAAGGGGTTCTGCTTACGGGGAGGGAGGACGACTACCTCCTCTCCCTGGTTTCCTGGGGGCTTTTTACAAGGCTCGAGGGCAGAGTCTGGCGGCTGTCTGCCCTGATGCCAGCGCTTCTCGCTGGGGTGGCTCCTTTGTCCTGGTCTATAAGCTGGGCCCAGGCTGCTGATCTGTATCTAGCAGCTCGTCGTCACTTATGCTCTGATGCCACTCATCGGAGGCCAACCTCCATGATTCCCAGAGTGCTGCACCACATCTCCATGCAGACTCCATGGCATGCTGCAGAACTCGGTCTAGCAGCCTCTTGTATGCCTTTTCCAGTCCCCATTCTTGGACAATAAGCGATACCATATCGGATACCAGCCAGGGTTCACCCACGAGTGATCCAACAGCTGCTCTCGGGAGTGGCCAATGTTCCTTACTCTCAGTTCCACCCCCGCTCCCAAATTCTGGGTCTTCTGTCAACTTTTCCAATAGTAACCCAGGGCCCGCCAAAGCCCTCTGTGGGGGAGCAATCCTCCAGCCATGCCCGTACTTGCATAGCGAGCCATTGGAGGGTCCCGATAGGCGTCCTCCACCCACATCTCTGCCCAAACCAGTCGATCTAGTTCAGATAGCCATTCCTCCCTGGGCTGCTCTCCCAGGAAAAGCACTCGCAAGTCCCACCAGACCCAGTCCCTCTCATCATCTGTGGGAAGGACCTTTCCATCACAATCCTTTTCTTGTTGAAGCCTCTCCCTCCATAGTTGCCGGCGGACAATGCTCCTGCAGTTCAAGCTGGTCCAGTTCAGAACCAGGACCATCCAGCTGGGTCAGCGCATCCTGTACTCTCATTAGGTACTCGGCTTCCTAGTTACCAGCTACTGTGACCCTTCTCTGTCAGCAGGAATCGTTGTGGAAGAAGCAGATCCCACCGCTGCCAGCCAATATGAATGCCGATACTCGGCTAACCCGACTGGGTAGCTCTGCCAAATGGGGTCCTGCTTCCTCCCTGTCGACTGCAGGCTATGTAGCTGGCAAGCGACCACCAGCTGTAGCCACCCCTGATGCCCGACAGCATCATTACCCCAGGGTCCCACCCTGTAGCAGGACTCCAGCTACCCCAGACTGGGTTAGCTCTGCCTGAGGATCCTTTCTCTGCCTGGAAACAGGCTGCTATGTAGCCCAGGAAAGTGATTTAGCTGGAAACCACCCAAATAACACACCTCCTTTTATACAGACAGCTCATCTTGATAAGAACAGAAGACAATGCCACAGTTTTCCCCGACATTTCCGCCCCTCCAGACAGCCCCGGCACCTCCATAGGAGCCACAGTCTCACATAATCCCAATACCTAGGGGTGGCGGTTTCGGATGGAGTGGTGGCACTTCCAGTGTGCCACAGTCAAAAATCAGCATGATTCGTTACTGGGACAGGAGTTACAGTCTGTTTGAAGATATGGGTTAGGGGTGTCCAAAAACCCCCCAGTTCCCAAAGGAGTTCCCCTCTGATAATGCTTACAGCTCTTGTCCTTCCTAGGGGCTACCAATCCCCAAAAGAGTGGAGCTCTGGGGGCAAAGGGCTGCTGGAGCGACCAGGAGCTAAATTTAGCGGGTGTCCTGCTGTCCTGTGGCCGACCGGGGAGTTTTAGGAGCCCAGCCAGTCTAGGAGGGTTTTCCTGGTCATACACCAGCTCTTCACAAAACCAAGCAAAACAAAAGCTTCCAGAGATTGTGGTTGCTCTAAGGAGCCCAAAACCACTGAGAAACAACAGCGGGTGAGGGTTGTAGGGGGGATGGGGGTAGCCTTAGCTGTCTGGTATCCGTGACAATAAATAATAAAATTAATTACATTAAATCTGTTATCAGAGGATTTTTAGTGAAACCGTAAGTAGAAAGTCAGAGACCGGAAGTGACATCATGTCACTTTTTCGCTGTACCTTACACATTTTGTGGCGAAACTTGATCCACTTCATCAGTGGGGCATACGGCTCCCATCCTTGGCTTCCTTTTATATCTAAAAATCGGAAAGTGGGGCAAAATGACTTGATTATCAGTTTAGTATTTTAATATACAGTAGGGCCTAAAAAGTATTTAGTCAGCCAACCAATTGTGCAAGTTCTCCCACTTAAGAATACTGAGAGAGGCCTGTAATTTTCATCATCGGAATACCTCAACTATGAGAGACAAAATGTTGAAGCAAATCCCAGGCAATCACATTGTCTGATTTGAAAGAAATTTATTTGCATATTATGGTGGAAAATAAGTTTTTGGTCACCTACAAACAAGCAAGATTTCTGGTTCTCACAGACCTGTATCTTCTTCTTTAAGAGTCCTCCACTCATTACCTGTATTAATGTATTAATGGCACCTGTTTGAACTTGTTATCAGTATAAAAGGACACCTTTCCACAACCTAAAACAGTCACACTCCAAAACTCCACTATGTGTGAAGACCAAAGAGCTGTCGAGAGGACACCAGAACCAAAATTGTAGGACCTGCACCAGGCTGGGAAGACTGAATCTGCAATAGGCAAGCAGCTTGGTGTGAAGAAATCAACTGTGGGAGCAATAATTAGAAAATGGAAAGACATACAAGACCACTGACAATCTCCCTCGATCTGGGGCTCCACGCAAGATCTCACCCGTGGGGTCAAAATGATCACAAGAACGGAGAGGCAAACATCCCAGAACCACACGGGGGGGCCTAGTGAATGGACCTGCAGAGAGCTGGGACCAAGCGTAACAAAGGTCGACCATCAGTAAACCACTACGCCGCCCAGGGACTCAGATCCTCGCAGTGCCAGACGTGTCCCCCTGCTTAAGCTAGTACATGTCCGGGCCGTCTGAAGTATGCTAGAGAGCATTTGGATGATCCAGAAGTGGGATTGGGAGAATGTCATATGGTCAGATGAAACCAAAGTAGAACTGTTTCGGTTAGAAACACAACTCGTCGTGTTTGGAGGAGAGAGAATGCTGAGTTTGCAACCAAAGAACACCATACCTACTGTAAAGCATGGGGGTGGCAACATCATGCTTCTGGGGCTGTTTCTCTGCAAAGGGAACAGGATGACTGATCCATGTGTTGGTGATATACTCACCCTGGACTGAATAACTTCTTCAGACCAAGACAGGTTAAAAAGAGTTTGTTTATTGATTACACACTGCAGTATGAAGAGATAACAATACAAAGTTTTCTCTGAGGGGGTCAGTCCCCTTCCAGGTATTTATACATTTCACACTCTAGGCTATTTACAGTTTTATGATTAGCTCTGCTAAAAAATGCAAGGTTTTAACAAATATGGTTACAAACATAAGTAAATAACAGTTCTACACATTGAATTGTGTTTGACAAAACATAAAAAAAGCAAAGGTCAGGGATGAACTAGATACATTCCCAGTGTTCTACAATGAGTTGCGTACATCCATTCATATATATTGGACCTACCAAGATAAACCAGGTGTTTACTGATACTAGCTGGAATGCAAGGACTTAAACAAGGATAGAAAAAGATTAGATTTTGAAAAAATAAAACAGACACACTCAGAACTAGCTACATTTTATGGGCCCCATTAACCAGACTGGCCGCTCCTGACCTAATAATGCCCGCATACAAATTAATCCATTCAGACCCTCACAAGGCACGGCCAAAAAAAGAGACAGATATTGCTTATTATTTTTCAACAGTCCCTCCTCTGATGCTGTTAAACTCTGTGAAAATAGGCATCAAACAGGCAATATGATTTAGTTGGGTGAAACTCCATCTCAAACTGCAGTGCAGAGTCTCCGTGGTCATAGCGATGGGGCACATGGCGAGGGCTGAATCTTCACAGGAGGGCATCAGTCTGCTGGTTTGCCTGGGCTGACAAGGCTGCAGAGCTTGTGTAGCATTAGTTTGAGACAGATTACTACGAGAGAAAGAAAAACAATTAGTACGACAAAGATTAGCAAACCTACCTGCAGTATCTTTACACCTAGTTTATCCCTGACAGGCCAAAAGTCAAATCAGAAACCAAAACACTAAACTAAGTATCATGCAGAATGGGTAAGTAATAAAATTATAATTTTTCCATTTTTCTCTCTAGTATTGAGTTTTTGGTTCTCCACACAATTAAAAGATAAGGATGTAAGTCTGTGTAAACAAGTGATAACATAATGGAATATGATATTACCTGAAGATAGGCCTGTAGTTTAAAGCACAAAACCAGCTACTTCATATGCACAAATAAACCAGAAAATGCAATTTCTCATAAATGTTATACTCTGCAGCTGCTCTCCAACAAGTCTAAAATAGATTAATATAAAAATAATTTTCAATGTACTGTCCCTTTAAGAGACTGACGGCTAGATTTAGAGTTTTGTCGGTAAGGACCCGCCGCTAGCTAACGCCGGCTTTTTTCTGGCCGCACCATAAAAATAACTCTGGTATTGAGAGTCCACATAATGGCTGCGTTAGGCCTCCCAAAAAAAGGAGCGTAGAGCATATTTAACGCAGCTTCAACTCTCGATACCAGAGTTGCTTACGGACGCGGGCCAGCCTCAAAAACGTGCTCGTCGCACGATTCCCCCAATAGGAAACAATGGGGCTGTTTGAGCTGAAAAAAAACCTAACACCTGCAAAAAAGCCGCGTTCAGCTCCTAACGCAGCCCCATTGTTTGCTATGCGGAAACACTTCCTACGTCTGCACCTAACACTCTAACATGTTCCCCAAGTCTAAACACCCCTAACCTTACACTTATTAACCCCTCAATCTGCCGCGCCCGCCCCTATCGCTGACCCCTGCATATTATTAACCCCTAATCTGCCGCTCCGTTAACCGCCGCTACTTACATTATCCCCTATGTACCCCCTAATCTGCTGCCCTAACATCGCCGACCCCTATATTATATTTATTAAACCCTAATCTGCCCCCCACAACGTCCCCATCCACCTGCCTACACTTATTAACCCCTAATCTGCCGACCCCCCCATGCGACCTGAGCGCTACTATAATAAAGTTATTAACCCCTAATCCGCCTCACTAACCCCTATAATAAATAGTATTAACCCCTAATCTGCCCTCCCTAAACATACGCCCGACACCTAACTTCAATTATTAACCCCTAATCTGCAGACTGGAGCTCACCGCTATTCTAATAAATGTATTAACCCCTAAAGCTAAGTCTAACCCTAACACTAACACCCCCTCTAAAATAAATATAATTTACATCTAACTAAATTAATTATCTCTTATTAAATAAAATTATCCTATTTAAAGCTAAATACTTACCTGGTAAAATAAATCCTATATATAGCTACACTATAAATTATAATTATATTATAGCTATTTTAGGATAATATTTATTTTACAGGTAACTTTGTAATTATTTTAACCAGGTACAATAGCTATTAAATAGTTAATAACTATTTAATAGTTACCTAGCTTAAAAATAATAACAAAATTACCTGTAAAATAAATCGTAACCTAAGTTACAATTAAACCTAACACTACACTATCATTAACATTAATTAAATAAAATATCTACAATTACCTACAATTAAACCTAACACTACACTATCAATACATTAATTAAATACAATATCTACAAATAACCTACAATGAAATAAACTAAAGTACAAAAAAATAAAAAAGAACTAAGTTACAAAATATAAAGGAAAATCTTTCAACAATTTTAAACTAATATACACCTACTCTAAGCCCCCTAATAAAATAACAAAGCCCCCCAAAATAAAAATGCCCCTACCCATATCTAAAATTACTAAAGTTCAAAGCTCTTTTACCTTACCCAGCCCTGAAACAGGGCCCTTTGGCGGGCATGCCCCAAGAAGTTCAGCTCTTTTGCTTGTAAAAAAAAAAACTTACAATACCCCCCCCCAACATTACAACCCACCACCCACATACCCCTAATCCTGGCTCCAGAATCTTCATCCAACCCCAAGCGGGGGCTGGCGATCCATCTTCCGGCAGCTGAAGAGGTCAGAAGAGGCTCCAAAGTCTTCATCCTATCCAGGGAAGAAGAGTAGATCCGGACCGGCAAACCATCATCTTCCAAGGGGCATCTTCTATCTTCATCCGATCGAGGACCGGCTCCATCCTGAAGACCTCCACCGCGGACCCATCTTCATCTGGCCGATGTCCAACTGAAGAATGACGGTCTCCTTTAAGGGACGTCATCCAAGATGGGTCCCTCAAATTCCGATTGGCTGATAGGATTCTATCAGCCAATCGGAATTAAGGGTAGGAATATCTGATTGGGCTGATGGAATCAGCCAATCAGAATCAAGTTCAATCGATTGGCTGATCCAATCAGCCAATCAAATTGAGCTTGCATTCTATTGGCTGTTCCCGATCAGCCAATAGAATGTGAGCTCAATCTGATTGGCTGATCGGATCAGCCAATCGGATTGATCTTGATTCTTGATTGGCTGATTCCATCAGCCAATCAGAATATTCCTACCTTAATTCCGATTGGCTGATAGAATCCTATCAGCCAATCAGAATTCGAGGGACGCCATCTTGGATGACCGTCCCTTAAAGGAACCGTCATTCTTCAGTTGGACATCGCCGGATGAAGATGGGTCCGCGGTGGAGGTCTTCAGGATGGAGCGGTCCTCATCGGATGAAGATAGAAGATGCCGCTTGGAAGATGATGGTTGCCGGTCCGGATCTACTCTTCTTCCCGGATAGGATGAAGAATTTGGAGCCTCTTCTGGACCTCTTCAGCCGCCGGAAGATGGATCGCCAGCCCCCGCCTTGGGTTGGATGAAGAATCTGGAGCCAGGACGGATCGGCTGAACCTGGTATGGTGAAGACAAGGTAGGATGATCTTCAGGGGCTTAGTGTTTAGGTTTATTTAAGGGGGGGTTTGGGTTAGATTAGGGGTATGTGGGTGGTGGGTTGTAATGTTGGGGGGGTATTGTATGTTTTTTTTTTACAGGCAAAAGAGCTGAATTCTTTGGGGCATGCCCCGCAAAGGGGCCCTGTTCAGGGCTGGTAAGGTAAAAGAGCTTTGAACTTTAGTAATTTAGAATAGGGTAGGGCATTTTTTTATTTTGGGGGGCTTTGTTATTTTATTAGGGGCTTAGAGTAGGTGTAATTAGTTTAAAATTGTTGTAATATTTTTTCTTATGTTTGTAAATATTTTTTTATTTTTTGTAACTTAGTTCTTTTTTATTTTTTGTACTTTAGTTAGTTTATTTCATTGTAGTTATTTGGTAGGTATTGTATTTAATTTATTTATTGATAGTGTAGTGTTAGGTTTAATTGTAGGTAATTCGCTAGGTATTTTATTTAATTAATTTATTGATGAGATGTAGTGTTAGGTTTAATTGTAACTTAGGTTAGGATTTATTTTACAGTTAAAATTGTAATTATTTTAAAAATTTTAGCTATTAAATAGTTCTTAACTATTTAATAGCTATTGTACCTGGTTAAAATAAATACAAAGTTACCTGTAAAATAAATATTAATCCTAAAATAGCTATAATATAAATTATAATTTATGTTGTAGCTATATTAGGATTTATTTTACAGGTAAGTATTTAGCCTTTAAATAGGAATAATTTATTTAATAAGAGTGAATTAATTTCGTTAGATTAAAATTATATTTAATTTAGGGGGGGTGTTAGTGTTAGGGTTAGACTTAGCTTTAGGGGTTAATACATTTATTAGAATAGCGGCGAGATTCGGTCGGCAGATTAGGGGTTAATTATTGAAGTCTAGGTGTCGGCGATGTTAGGGAGGGCAGTGTTAGAGGGGTTAATAAATATAATATAGGGGTCGGGCGGTGTTAGGGGCAGCAGATTAGGGGTACATAGCTATAATGTAGCTGGCGGCTCTTTGCGGTCGGCAGATTAGGGGGTTAATTATTGTAGGTAGGTGGCGGCGACGTTGTGGGGGGCAGGTTAGGGGTTAATAAATATAATATAGGGGTCAGCGATGTTTAGGGCAGCAGATTAGGGGTACAAATAGGGATAATGTAGCTGGGCGGGCGGCGTGCGGACGGCAGATTAGGGGTTAAAAGTGTAGGTAGCTGGCGGGCGACGTTGTGAGCGGGGCAGATTAGGGGTTAATAAATATAATATAGGGGGTCGGCGGTGTTAGGGCAGCAGATTAGGTGGTACATAAGGATAACGTAGTTGGCGCGGGTCGGCAGATTAGGGGTTTAAAAAATTTAATCGAGTTGCAGCGATGTGGAAGGCTCGGTTTAGGGGGTACATAGGTATTTTATGGGTGTTAGTGTACTTTAGAGTACAGTAGTTAAGAGCTTTATGAACCGGCGTTAGCCCAGAAAGCATACGGCAGGCAACATACTTTTTTCTGCGGCTGGAGTTTTGTCGTTAGAATTCTAACGCTCACTTCAGACACAACTCTAAATACCGGAGTTATAAAAATCCCATTGAAAAGATAGGATACGCAATTTACGTAAGGGGATCTGCGGTATGGAAAAGTCGCGGCTGAAAAGTGAGCGTTAGACCCTATTTTGAGTGACTCCAAATACCGGAGGTAGCCTAAAACCAGCGTTAGGAGCCTCTAACGCTGGTTTTCACGGCTACCGCCAAACTCTAAATCTAGGCCTGAGGTTGCCACAGACATACAATATATTGCTTTGTAATCTCTATCTAATAGCTAAACATAAGTACATACGTATTTGAGCACAATTATATTAACACCTAAACTACCTTGAATGCTCACTGCTATTAAATGGATGCAAAACGAATAATCCATCTGAAAATAAACAAAAAACAAATAGAGAATGTGGGGAAGGTGCAATATACAAAACCTCCCAGATACATTAGCCAAAATAATTAATCCAATCATCACTGGGAGAAAATTTAACAAGTATAATTTTTATATGTACTTTACAAAAAAATAAGCAAAATAAAAATGAATGTATAGTAATGTTTCATTAAAAGTGAAACATTGTATACATTGTTGAAATGCCTAATTTAATAGTATTTTAACTTAAAGAACATTAATACAGAGGTACCAGACTCATGGATATGTGGTATGAAACCACAGATCCATCATGCACCTGTACCATCAGTGTGGCAGTAACAATAAATGAATTGTCCTGTTCCCATGGGGTAGTGTGGCAGACATAACTGGGAATAGTGAGAATACCCAGAAGTATGAAAGGGTACATGATGGGTTTGATACACATATAACACAATTAAACAGTGATAGAATAAACAAATTATACCAAAATGAACTGTTATTATCTAACGCCTAGATTTAGAGTTCTGCGGCCAAAGGGGTGCGTTAGCTACGCATGTATTTTTCCCCCCGCACCTTTAAAATACCTCTGGTATTTAGAGTTCTCTGAAGGGCTGCGTTATGCTCCAAAAAGGGAGCGTATAGCATAATTTACCGCCAATGCAACTCTAAATACCAGCGGTGTTTACGGGCGCGGCCAGCTTAAAAAACGTGCTCGTGCACAATTTCCCCATAGGAAGCAATGGGGCAGTTTGAGCTGTAAAAAACCTAACACCTGCAAAAAAGCAGCGTTCAGCTCCTAACGCAGCCCCATTGTTTCCTATGGGGAAACACATCCTAAGTCTGCACCTAACACCCTAACATGAACCCCGAGTCTAAACACCCCTAACCTTACACTTATTAACCTCTAATCTGCTGCCCCCGCTATCGCTGACCCCTGCATATTGTTATTAACCCCTTATCTGCCACTCCGTACACCGCCGCAACCTACATTATCCCTATGTACCCCTAATCTGCTGCCCCTAACACCGCCGACCCCTATATTATATTTATTAACCCCTAATCTGCCGCCGCCAACGTCGCCGTTACCGACCTACAATTATTAACCCCTAATCTGCCGACCGGACCTCACCGCTACTCTAATAAATGTATTAACCCCTAAAGCTAAGTCTAACCCTAACACCCCCCTAATTTAAATCTTATTAAATAAATTATTCATATTTAAATCTAAATACTTACCTGTAAAATAAACCCTAATATAGCTACAATATAAATAATAATTATATTGTAGCTATTTTAGGATTAATATTTATTTTACATGCAACTTTGTATTTATTTTAACCAGGTACAATAGCTATTAAATAGATAATACCTATTTAATAGTTACCTAGTTAAAATAATTACAAAATTACCTGTAAAATAAATCCTAACCTAAGTTACAATTAAACCTAACACTACACTATCAATAAATAAATTTAATAAACTCTCTACAATTATCTACAATTATATCAACTAAACTAAATTACAAAAAAACAAACACTAAATTACAAAAACAAACAAACACTAAATTACAAAAAATAAAAAAAGATTACAAGAATTGTAAACTAATTACACCTACTCTAAGCCCCCTAAAAAAATAACAAAGCCCCCCCAAAATAAAAAAATGCCCTACCCTATTCTAAAATAAAAATTGTAAAGCTCTTTTACCTTACCAGCCCTTAAAAGGGCCTTTTGTGGGGCATGCCCCAAAGAATTCTGCTCTTTTGCCTGTAAAAAAAACATACAATACCCCCCCAACATTACAACCCACCACCCACATACCCCTAATCTAACCCAAACCCCCCTTAAATAAACCTAACACTAAGCTCCTGAAGATCTCCCTACCTTGTCTTCACCATGCCGGGTATCACTGATCCGTCCAGAAGAGGGTCCGAAGTCTTCATCCTATCCGGCAAGAAGAGCTCCTCCAGAGGGTCCAAAGTCTTCATCCTATCCGGGCAGAAGAGGACATCCGGACCGGCAGACATCTTCATCCAGCCGGCATCTTCTATCTTCTTCCATCCGGCGTGGAGCGGGACCATCTTCAAGCAGCCGACGCGGAGCCATCCTTCTTCAACGACGGACTAACGACGAATGAAGGTTCCTTTAAGGGACGTCATCCAAGATGGCGTCCCTCGAATTCCGATTGGCTGATAGGATTCTATCAGCCAATCGGAATTAAGGTAGGAAAAATCTGATTGGCTGATTGAATCAGCCAATCAGATTCAAGTTCAATCCAATTGGCTGATTGGATCAGCCAATCAGATTGAGCTTGCATTCTATTGGCTGATCGGAACAGCCAATAGAATGCAAGCTCAATCTGATTGGCCGATTGGATCAGCCAATCGGATTGAACTTGAATCTGATTGGCTGATTCAATCAGCCAATCAGATTTTTTCTACCTTAATTCCGATTGGCTGATAGAATCCTATCAGCCAATCGGAATTCGAGGGAAGCCATCTTGGATGACGTCCCTTAAAGGAACCTTCATTCGTCGTTAGTCCGTCGGTGAAGAAGGATGGCTCCACTGCTTGAAGATGGTCCCGCTCCGCGCCGGATGGAAGAAGATAGAAGATGCCGCCTGGAAGAAGATGTCTGCCGGTCTGGATGTCCTCTTCTGCCCGGATAGGATGAAGACTTTGGACCCTCTGGAGGAGCTCTTCTTGCCGGATAGGATGAAGACTTCGGACCCTCTTCTGGACGGATCGGTGATACCCGGCGTGGTGAAGACAAGGTAGGGAGATCATCAGGGGCTTAGTGTTAGGTTTATTTAAGGGGGGTTTGGGTTAGATTAGGGGTATGTGGGTGGTGGGTTGTAATGTTGGGGGGGTATTGTATGTTTTTTTTACAGGCAAAAGAGCAGAATTCTTTGGAGCATGCCCCGCAAAAGGCCCTTTTAAGGGCTGGTAAGGTAAAAGCTTTACAATTTTTATTTTAGAATAAAGTAGGGCATTTTTTTATTTTGGGGGGCTTTGTTATTTTTTTAGGGGGCTTAGAGTAGGTGTATTTAGTTTAAAATTCTTGTAATCTTTTTTTCGTTTTTGTAATTTAGTGTTTTGTTTTTTTTTGTAATTTAGTGTTTGTTTTTTTGTAATTTAGTTTAGTTAATATAATTGTAGATAATTGTAGATAGTTTATTAAATTTATTTATTTATAGTGTAGTGTTAGGTTTAATTGTAACTTAGGTTAGGATTTATTTTACAGGTAATTTTGTAATTATTTTAACTAGGTAACTATTAAATAGTTATTAACTATTTAATAGCTATTGTACCTGGTTAAAATAAATACAACGTTGCCTGTAAAATAAATATTAATCCTAAAATAGCTACAATATAATTATAATTTATATTGTAGCTATATTAGGGTTTATTTTACAGGTAAGTATTTAGCTTTAAATAGGAATAATTTATTTAATAAGATTTATTTTATTTCATTAGATTTAAATTATATTTAATATAGGGGGGTGTTAGGGTTAGGGTTAGACTTAGCTTTAGGGGTTAATACATTTATTAGAGTAGCGGTGAGGTCCGGTCGGCAGATTAGGGGTTAATAATTGTAGGTAGGTAACGGCGACGTGGGGGGGGGGCAGATTAGGGGTTAATAAATATTATGTAGGTGTTGGCGATGTTAGGGGCAGCAGATTAGGGGTACATAGGGATAATGTAGGTGGCGGCGGTGTGCAGTCGTCAGATTAGGGGTTAAAAAAAATAAATAGAGTTGCGGCGATGTGAGGGGGCCTCGGTTTAGGGGTACATAGGTAGTTTATGGGTTTTAGTGTACTTTAGAGCACAGTAGTTAAGTGCTTTATGAACCGGCGTTAGCCCAGAAAGCTCTTAACTCCTGGCTTTTCTCTGTGGCTGGAGTCTTGTCGTTAGATTTCTAACGCTCACGTCAGCCAAGACTCTAAAGATCCCATTGAAAAGATAGGATACGCAATTGGCGTAGGGGGATCTGCGGTATGGAAAAGTCGCGGCTGGAAAGTGAGCATTAGACCCTTTCCTGACTGACTCTAAATACCAGCGGGCGGTAAAAACCAGCGTTAGGACCCCCTAACGCTGGTTTGGACGACTAACGCAGAACTCTAAATCTAGGCATTTGTGACTATTAGAAGGTATATAAATCAGGGATTTTTCTTTACACTCTAGTAAACATCACCAGAGTGTAAATTCAGCATACAGAAATAATAACAAGTAAAAAATAAGTCCAATCTCAGGAAACAGTCAAGCACTGTCAAAGAATAATACTTCCCAAAGGCTCAGTCTTTTTGGATTTCCTTGCCAGTGATAGGATCAGTCTGTGGTGGCACCAATTTGTAGTGAGATCCATAATTTAACTTCTGTGACTTCAGTGGCTGTATTTGTGATAAATAATACACAGACAGGTCCCTTCTACTTTGGCTCCAGAGCTGTTTTTCTGGAAAAACTCCCAACCATTATAAGATCACCAGGTGAGATGGCATGCACTACACGATTATCATTCTTTAACTGTGCAGCAAGTACCTGGATATGAAAATACTTAATCATTGATGTTAGTTGTATGTCGGTCTCCAAAATTAACATAACAGATATTATATTTACAGCCTGTTTCTGAGCAATGTTAAACTAATAGTCATCAGCATTTTACACAGGGGGTATTGTAAAATACAGGGTAATTTACATTTTTCTTTAAAGGGTCAATAAAATTAAACTTTAATGATTTAGATAGGGCATGCAATTCCAAACAACCTTCAAATTTTCTCTTATCATCAAATCTGCTTGGTTCGCTTGGTATTCTTTGTTAAAGGCTAAAACTAGACAGGCTCATAGGCTGCAGCACTAATTGCCAAATTGCAAGTTTATAAAAAAAAGCACTGAGATAAGTGGGTAGTCTGCAGAGATTTGGATACTAAGTAATCACAGCGGTAAAAGAAGTTTATCAATACTACTGTGTTGATCATGTAAAACTGGGGAATGGGTAACAGTGACCATCTATTTTTTATTTATTTATTTTTAAACAATAATAAATGTCAAGTACACTGTCTCTTTAATTTCAAAAACACTTCCCCTGCTGATTGTATTAGTGACAAATCTTTAACACATAGATTCTGCAATTATCACTCCAAGGCAGGTATACAATTTCTTGTTCTCCTCCAGACACATTAAGGAAAACTTTCCCTAGTTTACACAGTAAGGCCTAGATTTAGAGTTCGGCGGTAGCCGTCAAAACCAGCGTTAGAGGCTCCTAACGCTGGTTTTGGGCGCCCGCTGGTATTTGGAGTCAGTGATTAAAGGGTCTAACGCTCACTTTACAGCCGCGACTTTTCCATACCGCAGATCCCCCTACGCCATTTGCGTAGCCTATCTTTTCAATGGGATCTTCCTAACGCCGGTATTTAGAGTCGTTTCTGCAGTGAGCGTTAGAGCTCTAACGACAAGATTCCAGCCGCCTGAAAATAGCAGGAGTTAAGAGCTTTCTGGCTAACGCCGGTTTATAAAGCTCTTAACTACTGTACCCTAAAGTACACTAACACCCATAAACTACCTATGTACCCCTAAACCGAGCTCCCCCCACATCGCCGCCACTCGATTAAAATTTTTAACCCCTAATCTGCCGACCGCCACCTACGTTATACTTATGTACCCCTAATCTGCTGCCCCTAACACCGCCGACCCCTGTATTATATCTATTAACCCCTAACTTGCCCCCCACAACGTCGCCGCAAGCTACTTAAAATAATTAACCCCTAATCTTCCGACCGCAAATCGCCGCCACCTACGTTATCCCTATGTACCCCTAATCTGCTACCCCTAACATCGCCGACCCCTATGTTATATTTATTAACCCCTAATCTGCCCCCCACAACGTCGCCGACACCTACCTACACTTATTAACCCCTAATCTGCCGACCGGAGCTCACCGCTATTCTAATAAATGGATTAACCCCTAAAGCTAAGTCTAACCCTAACACTAACACCCCCCTAAGTTAAATATAATTTTTATCTAACGAAATAAATTAACTCTTATTAAATAAATGATTCCTATTTAAAGCTAAATACTTACCTGTAAAATAAATCCTAATATAGCTACAATATAAATTATAATTATATTATAGCTATTTTAGGATTAATATTTATTTTACAGGCAACTTTGTAATTATTTTAACCAGGTACAATAGCTATTAAATAGTTAAGAACTATTTAATAGTTACCTAGTTAAAATAATAACAAATTTACCTGTAAAATAAATCATAACCTAAGATATAATTAAACCTAACACTACCCTATCAATAAAATAATTAAATAAACTACCTACAATTACCTACAATTAACCTAACACTACACTATCAATAAATTAATTAAACACAATTGCTACAAATAAATAAAATTAAATAAACTATCTAAAGTACAAAAAATAAAAAAGAACTAAGTTACAGAAAATAATAAAATATTTACAAACATAATAAAAATATTACAACAATTTTAAACTAATTACACCTACTCTAAGCCCCCTAATAAAATAACAAAGCCCCCCAAAATAAAAAATTCCCTACCCTATTCTAAAATACAAATATTACAAGCTCTTTTACCTTACCAGCCCTGAACAGGGCCCTTTGCGGGGCATGCCCCAAGAATTTCAGCTCTTTTGCCTGTAAAAAAAAACATACAATACCCCCCCCCAACATTACAACCCACCACCCACATACCCCTAATCTAACCCAAACCCCCCTTAAATAAACCTAACACTACCCCCCTGATGATCTTCCTACCTTGTCTTCACCATGCCAGGTTCACCGATCCGTCCTGGCTCCAAGATCTTCATCCAACCCAAGCGTGGGCTAGACATCCACTGAAGAAGTCCAGAAGAGGGTCCAAAGTCTTCCTCCTATCCGGCAAGAAGAGGACATCCGGACCGGCAAACATCTTCTCCAAGCGGCATCTTCTATCTTCTTCCATCCGATGACGACCGGCTCCATCTTGAAGACCTCCAGCGCGGATCCATCCTCTTCTTCCGACGACTAGACGACGAATGACGGTTCCTTTAAGGGACGTCATCCAAGATGGCGTCCCTCGAATTCCGATTGGCTGATAGGATTCTATCAGCCAATCGGAATTAAGGTAGGAATTTTCTGATTGGCTGATGGAATCAGCCAATCAGAATATAGTTCAATCCGATTGGCTGATCCAATCAGCCAATCAGATTGAGCTCGCATTCTATTGGCTGTTCCGATCAGCCAATAGAATGCGAGCTCAATCTGATTGGCTGATTGGATCAGCCAATCGGATTGAACTATATTCTGATTGGCTGATTCCATCAGCCAATCAGAAAATTCCTACCTTAATTCCGATTGGCTGATAGAATCCTATCAGCCAATCGGAATTCGAGGGACGCCATCTTGGATGACGTCCCTTAAAGGAACCGTCATTCGTCGTCTAGTCGTCGGAAGAAGAGGATGGATCCGCGCTGGAGGTCTTCAAGATGGAGCCGGTCGTCATCGGATGGAAGAAGATAGAAGATGCCGCTTGGAGAAGATGTTTGCCGGTCCGGATGTCCTCTTCTTGCCGGATAGGAGGAAGACTTTGGACCCTCTTCTGGACTTCTTCAGTGGATGTCTAGCCCACGCTTGGGTTGGATGAAGATCTTGGAGCCAGGACGGATCGGTGAACCTGGCATGGTGAAGACAAGGTAGGAAGATCATCAGGGGGGTAGTGTTAGGTTTATTTAAGGGGGGTTTGGGTTAGATTAGGGGTATGTGGGTGGTGGGTTGTAATGTTGGGGGGGGGTATTGTATGTTTTTTTTTACAGGCAAAAGAGCTGAAATTCTTGGGGCATGCCCCGCAAAGGGCCCTGTTCAGGGCTGGTAAGGTAAAAGAGCTTGTAATATTTGTATTTTAGAATAGGGTAGGGAATTTTTTATTTTGGGGGGCTTTGTTATTTTATTAGGGGGCTTAGAGTAGGTGTAATTAGTTTAAAATTGTTGTAATATTTTTATTATGTTTGTAAATATTTTATTATTTTCTGTAACTTAGTTCTTTTTTATTTTTTGTACTTTAGATAGTTTATTTAATTTTATTTATTTGTAGCAATTGTGTTTAATTAATTTATTGATAGTGTAGTGTTAGGTTAATTGTAGGTAATTGTAGGTAGTTTATTTAATTATTTTATTGATAGGGTAGTGTTAGGTTTAATTATATCTTAGGTTATGATTTATTTTACAGGTAAATTTGTTATTATTTTAACTAGGTAACTATTAAATAGTTCTTAACTATTTAATAGCTATTGTACCTGGTTAAAATAATTACAAAGTTGCCTGTAAAATAAATATTAATCCTAAAATAGCTATAATATAATTATAATTTATATTGTAGCTATATTAGGATTTATTTTACAGGTAAGTATTTAGCTTTAAATAGGAATCATTTATTTAATAAGAGTTAATTTATTTTGTTAGATAAAAATTATATTTAACTTAGGGGGGTGTTAGTGTTAGGGTTAGACTTAGCTTTAGGGGTTAATCCATTTATTAGAATAGCGGTGAGCTCCGGTCGGCAGATTAGGGGTTAATAATTGAAGGTAGGTGTCGGCGATGTTAGGGAGGGCAGATTAGGGGTTAATACTATTTATGATAGGGTTAGTGAGGCGGATTAGGGGTTAATAACTTTATTATAGTAGCGGTGCGGTCCGCTCGGCAGATTAGGGGTTAATAAGTGTAGGCAGGTGTCGGCGACGATGTGGGGGGCAGATTAGGGGTTAATAAATATAACATAGGGGTCGGCGATGTTAGGGCAGCAGATTAGGGGTACATAGGGATAACGTAGGTGGCGGCGGTTTACGGAGCGGCAGATTAGGGGTTAAAAGTGTAATGCAGGGGTCAGCGATAGCGGGGGCGGCAGATTAGGAGTTAATAAGTGTAAGGTTAGGGGTGTTTAGACTCGGGGTACATGTTAGGGTGTTAGGTGCAGACTTAGGAGGTGTTTCCCCATAGGAAACAATGGGGCTGCGTTAGGAGCTGAACGCTGCTTTTTTGCAGGTGTTAGGTTTTTTTTCAGCTCAAACAGCCCCATTGTTTCCTATGGGAGAATCGTGCACGAGCACGTTTTTGATGCCGGCCGCGTCCGTAAGCAACTCTGGTATCGAGAGTTGCATTTGCGGTATAAATGCTCTACGCTCCTTTTTTGGAGCCTAACGCAGCATTTGTTTGAACTCTCGATACCAGAGTTAAATTTATGGTGCGGCCAGAAAAAAACCCGCGGAGCGTTAACAGCCCTTTTACCGCCGAACTCTAAATCTAGGCCTAAGTCTTTCCTAATGACATTACTGAACAGTTTTAGAACATGTCATTCTGTTTCAGGACCTACATTTACACTCAAAAGTTCTGATATGTGCTTATTCCCAACTCCAATAATCATTAAAGCTTTTGGCTATATTTACAAAGGGCTAATGTGCTTTGTCTAACAAGAACTGACAGTCAGAGTCTACATTCTTCTTAGGGTTAAAAACAGTACCCTCTCCCCCTCCCTTTTTCTTATAGCATGCAGCTCCTATGTCTTTACTGTCTGACTGCTCAAAAGTCTTATCTGTGTCAGATTTTTCTATAGTTAAAACATTTTATTCCACTTGAAAAATTTAAGTAAAAGAAGTTAAACAACCATATACAAACATTTTCATTAAGATTATACCTGGTTTAATTGTATTCATCCACTAAATATTATTTGAACTAAATATTGTGTTTGCATAATTATTACAGCTGGCCAGTTCTGCAAATCAATACAAGACAATATGTATATATATATATATATATATATATATATATATATATATATATATATAAAATTAGCGGCATATAATTTACCATCAATAATTCTGTGTAATTTCAATGGAGAACACAATAAACCTTATACACAAAAGTTCAAAATACAACATTTACCTTCAACTGCACATTGTGCACTATTGCTCTGAAAAAATCATACAACAGAGACACATTGAACACTGACAATCAACCACTAATTAAAACTTCAAAAATATTCACTCCTAAGGTAGAAAACCCACCATGCAAACTTCTAATATCTCCTTACATATCTCCAGCACCTCTTCAATATTTATACACATTTTCATGAGCATTACATTCTGAACCATCTAACAAAGGAATACATTTCCTCTCAATTATTCCTATTTTTACAAAATTATGTAATATATAATTACTTTGTCTATGGGTACTCGCTGATAACAAACACTAAAACATGCTTTACCCTACTTAAAATGTCACTTAAAGAATATAAAGCACAGTTTTCATTTATTACTTAATCTTTTAATCATTAAAACACAAACTTTTCTACCACATACTTTTACCAGTCCATCTATCAGTATTCCTATACCCCTCTTACATGCAGCTCTTGTGTGTGTATTTTAGTGCTGCTGGAGTGACCAACAATCTTTGCTCATGTGTCCCACCTTTCCACATTTGAAACATTTTATTATTTTACCCCTTGCACTCTTTTTCTTATTTTTTTGCTCTTTTTCTTCCCTTACTAGGAGATTTAATTTTAAGTTTTTAATTTCTTTTTGATAATCCTCTAGTGAAGCCTTTAATGACTCACACTGTCTTTTTACTGCCTCAGTATTCCATTTAAAATATGCTTTCCACTCTTCTGATGCAGGGTTGTTCTTTTTTGAAACCTCTATTAAAACATTACTTAGGGTATTTATTTTATCCAGGTTCCAAGAGCCACCCTCTGGCCATATTGGACCCTTTGTTTTGAGTTAGTCGGGACCATTTAGCATGATACTTATTACAAAACGGGCCATGGTGTTGATTCATATATTCTGCTGGGGAACCCTTTGGCCATTTAAGATTACTGGAACAGCCTTTAGAGGAACTATGTCCCATTTTAAATTGACTTTTTACTTTTTACTATTTTTTTAAAATATTTTTTAAATGTCACTTGGGGTTTTTACTTACAATTAACACAAATTCTTAAAAACTAAAACAACAAAAAACAACAAAACAGAACAAAAGAGAATTGTATTGTATCAGGGGA
Source organism: Bombina bombina (assembly GCF_027579735.1). NCBI lineage: Eukaryota > Metazoa > Chordata > Amphibia > Anura > Bombinatoridae > Bombina > Bombina bombina. Next base: position 547,975,184 of record NC_069499.1, read on the forward strand.
ACCTCCACCCCAACCTGGCAACACTACACCACGTGTTTGCCCTCAAAGGGACATTATACACTCATTTTTTCTTTGCATAAATGTTTTGTATATGATCTATTTATATAGCCCATAAAGTTGTTGTTGTTTTTTTTTTTTTAAATGTATAGTTTTGCTTATTTTCAAATAACACTGCTCTGACTTTCAGACTCCTAACCAAGCCCCACAGTTTTATGAGAATACCATCAGTTAGCTACTCCAACTTGCTCCTGTTTATGTCCTTTTCAACAGAGCAAACTGAGAGCTTCTAAGTAAGTTTTTAAACAGTTTTATACTTGATTTTTATATCAGTACCTGTGCATCTTATTCTTTATAGTAGTGTCTATTACATGCAGTTATATGAAAATGAGTGTATATGAGTGTACAGGGAGTGCAGAATTATTAGGCAAGTTGTATTTTTGAGGATTAATTTTATTATTGAACAACAACCATGTTCTCAATGAACCCAAAAAACTCATTAATATCAAAGCTGAATAGTTTTGGAAGTAGTTTTTAGTTTGTTTTTAGTTATAGCTATTTTAGGGGGATATCTGTGTGTGCAGGTGACTATTACTGTGCATAATTATTAGGCAACTTAACAAAAAACAAATATATACCCATTTCAATTATTTATTTTTACCAGTGAAACCAATATAACCTCAACATTCACAAATATACATTTCTGACATTCAAAAACAAAACAAAAACAAATCAGTGACCAATATAGCCACCTTTCTTTGCAAGGACACTCAAAAGCCTGCCATCCATGGATTCTGTCAGTGTTTTGATCTGTTCACCATCAACATTGCGTGCAGCAGCAACCACAGCCTCCCAGACACTGTTCAGAGAGGTGTACTGTTTTCCCTCCTTGTAAATCTCACATTTGATGATGGACCACAGGTTCTCAATGGGGTTCAGATCAGGTGAACAAGGAGGCCATGTCATTAGATTTTCTTCTTTTATACCCTTTCTTGCCAGCCACGCTGTGGAGTACTTGGACGCGTGTGATGGAGCATTGTCCTGCATGAAAATCATGTTTTTCTTGAAGGATGCAGACTTCTTCCTGTACCACTGCTTGAAGAAGGTGTCTTCCAGAAACTGGCAGTAGGACTGGGAGTTGAGCTTGACTCCATCCTCAACCCGAAAAGGCCCCACAAGCTCATCTTTGATGATACCAGACCAAACCAGTACTCCACCTCCACCTTGCTGGCGTCTGAGTCGGACTGGAGCTCTCTGCCCTTTACCAATCCAGCCACGGGCCCATCTATCTGGCCCATCAAGACTCACTCTCATTTCATCAGTCCATAAAACCTTAGAAAAATCAGTCTTGAGATATTTCTTGGCCCAGTCTTGATGTTTCAGCTTGTGTGTCTTGTTCAGTGGTGGTCGTCTTTCAGCCTTTCTTACCTTGGCCATGTCTCTGAGTATTGCACACCTTGTGCTTTTGGGCACTCCAGTGATGTTGCAGCTCTGAAATATGGCCAAACTGGTGGCAAGTGGCATCTTGGCAGCTGCATGCTTGACTTTTCTCAGTTCATGGGCAGTTATTTTGCGCCTTGGTTTTTCCACACGCTTCTTGCGACTCTGTTGACTATTTTGAATGAAACGCTTGATTGTTCGATGATCACGCTTCAGAAGCTTTGCAATTTTAAGAGTGCTGCATCCCTCTGCAAGATATCTCACTATTTTTGACTTTTCTGAGCCTGTCAAGTCCTTCTTTTGACCCATTTTGCCAAAGGAAAGGAAGTTGCCTAATAATTATGCACACCTGATATAGGGTGTTGATGTCATTAGACCACACCCCTTCTCATTACAGAGATGCACATCACCTAATATGCTTAATTGGTAGTAGGCTTTCGAGCCTATACAGCTTGGAGTAAGACAACATGCATAAAGAGGATGATGTGGTCAAAATACTCATTTGCCTAATAATTCTGCACTCCCTGTATACTGTCCCCTTAAATGACTGCTGCAGTCTTACATCTACCCAGGATAGCCCCTTCCTAAGATTAACAGTATTTTCTTCACTGGGAATACTATCAGTGCTCACGCAAGAAATAAAGCTGTCTAATCAGGACTTATCCAAGAGGTTTTCCTAAACAAATAATCAGAACAGGTAACTATGTGTCCTTTTAGGGTGTCTGCCAGGTCACAGTTTCGGATATAGGTTTGTGACAGTTCCCCTTGCATTCAAACACTGACTGGTTAACGTCTGGTGGGACTTGCAGTCAGGTTGGGACGGCTAGAACTGTAAACCCAGTCTCCTAATCCCAGTTGCCTTTAAATAGACACCCTCTTAGGTTACAAGTTTTGACATTTACAAAAACAATTTACACAATACAACACATAACATTAATAAATCAATAAACAAAGCCTCTGAGGATAGCGTCACCCAGAATGCCAAAAAGCTCTGACCCCTTACCCAGAGACACTCAATTACTGTTAAACTAAAAAACATAAATGTTCTTACCATTCAGAAGACCGGTCTAAATTGAGTGTCCCTGGAGCAGAAAGTCTTTGCCACTTGGACTGCTGTCTGAGATTTTGCCATCCTGCCGACTACGCCATGTGTTGGTGATATACTCACCCTGGACTGAATAACTTCTTCAGACCAAGACAGGTTAAAAAGAGTTTGTTTATTGATTACACACTGCAGTATGGAGAGAAACAATACAAAGTTTTCTCTGAGGGGGTCAGTCCCCTTCCCAGGTATTTATACATTCCACATCTAGGCTATTTACAGTTTATGATTAGCTAGCTAAAGAATGCAAGGGTTTTAACAAATATGGTTACAACATAAGTAAATAACAGTTCTACACATCAGAATTGTGTTTGACAATACATAAAAAAGCAAAGGTCAGGGATGAACTAGATACATTCCCAATGTTTACAATGTGTTGTGTACATACATTCATATATTTGGCCTACCAAGATAACCAGGTGTTTACTGATACTAGCTGGAATGCAAGGACTTAAACAAGGATAGAAAAAGATTAGATTTTAGAAAAAATAAACAGACACACTCAGAACTATCTACATTTTATGGCCCCATTAACCAGACTGGCCGCTCCTGACTAATAATGCCCGCATACAAATTAACCCATTCAGACCTCACAAGGCACTGCAAATAACAGAGACAGATATTGCTTATTATTTTCAACACATGTACATGAAAGAATGAATGGGGCCATGTATCGTGAGATTTTAAGTGCAAACCTCCTTCCATCAGCAAGGGCATTGACAATGAAACATGGCTGGGTCTTTCAGCATGACAATGATCCCAAACACACCATCCGGGCAACGAAGCAGTGGCTTCGTAAGAAGCATTTCAAGGTCCTGGAGTGGCCTAGCCAGTCTCCAGATGTCAACCCCATAGAAAACCTTTGGAGGGAGTTGAAAGTCTGTGTTGCCCAATGACAGCCTCAAAACATCATTGCTCTAAAGAAGATCTGCATGCAGGAATGGGCCAACATACCAGCAACAGTGTGTGACAACCTTGTGAAGACTTACAGAAAACATTTGACCTCTGTCATTGCCAACAAAGGATATATAACAAAGTATTGAGATGAACTTTTGATATTGACCAAATACTTATTTTCCACCATAATTTGCAAATAAATTCTTTCCAAATCAGACAATGTGATTGTCTGGTTTTGTTTCCACATTTTGTCTCTCATAGTTGAGGTATACCTATGATGAAAATTACAGGCCTCTCTCATCTTCTTAAGTGGGAGAACTTACACAATTGGGGGCTGACTAAATACTTTTTTGCCCCACTGTATGTATGTTTTTAAATATATTAAAACTTGGGATAAAAGAATACTGAGTGGAAAGTATTTATTTTATTTTGAATTTTAATTTATAAAAAGGGGAATATTTAGGAGAGACATATGAAAAAACAGGGTGTTTGGGAAACATTATCAACAACAATATCTGAATGCGAGTAAAACAGAAATTTTGTATAATTCAGTTTGCCCTGTCTATTTTATTTATATGGCTTATAAAAAAAGCGGCCAAATCAATGTCTCTATTCAGACCATATGGTTCTCTAGTGTTTAGATGGTGTATCCAGTATGTTTCTCACTTTCTTAGTTGTAGGAATCTTTCCTTGCCCCAACTTGAGGGTATTTGTTCAATGATTTTAATAGAGATATCCATTGAATGCTTATTATGGTATTCATCTAAATGGGTACTGAGACCATATTCTGTATTCTGAAGTCTCCCCTTCTATATTTTTAATGTGTTCTAGTAATCTGGTTTTCAAAGTTATTTTTTTTCTTCCTATGTAAAATTGTTTGCAACTGCACTCAATTTTATAGGTCACATATTCTGATTAACAGTTGAGATAGCTTTCAATCGGTAGTTTTTATTTTTCATTATTTACAATCCATTTGTTCTGTATTTTGCTTTGCTTTTACAGTTTTTTTTAAAAAACCCTTTAACTAAGTGTAATTTATTTTAATTTGTTTTCTTTTTTGGAGCTAGAATGTTTTTAAAATTCAAGTTATTTTTGTATGTGATTTTTGGTTTATTAGGTAATTCTCTTTCTAATATTGGATCTTTCTTCAGAATATACCAATGGGTTTTTAAAATGTGTTCTATTTTTGGTGTTGCATTGTTGTATGTGGTAATAAACCGGGGTCCTCTCGGTTCTATAGTTTGTTGGTCTAGTCTTTATTATGGTGTATTAGAGTCTTTCTATCTAGTGTTTCCACTTTTTTATAGGCGTCCTCTATATTTTTTCCATCAAAGTTTTTTTTTCCCTTGAATTTATCTTTTAAAACTGCTGCTGCTTTCTCGAAGTCTTCTTTTTTTTAGCAGTTTCTTTTAATCCGTTAGAATTGACCAAATGGTATGTTTTTTATCCATCATGTATGGTGTCCCACTTTTTGCATCCAGGTAACCACTGGTGTCTGTTTCTTTCAGATAGAGTTTGGTGTGTATTTTGTCATCTTCAATAAATATGGTGATATCTAGAAATGTTATTTTTTGTTTATTCCATTCTTTTGTAAAGTCAAGTTAAATTGATTTCTATTGATCCAATCAACGAAGTTATTGAAAAATGTATTTTCTCCTTTCCAGACTATTAGAATGTCGTCTATCAATCTGTACCATTTCACAATGTGTGATTCAAAGGGATTTTCGTTACAGATTTTTTGATCATCGAACTTTCTCATTTATAGGTTTGCAAAATGTGGGGCAAGTTTTGTACCCGTGGTTGTACCCATTAATTGTAAGAAAATCTTATTCTCAAAAGTGATATAATTTTGGGGAAAATTAACTCTATGGCTTTACTGATTAAGTCTATTTGTGGAAATGTTTTTTTAATGTGTGTTCTACAGCTTAAATACCTTTGTTGTGTGGGATTGAAGTATATAGGGCAGAATCATCAAGTGTGGCAAAAGAGAAATCTTTTTCCCATTTTATATCCTCCAATTTAGATAATAAATGTGGAGTATCTCTTATATATGATTTTAACACAGGTACCATTGGCTGTAGGTAGTGGTCAATGTCAGAGGTGTAACTAGAAACCCCAGGGCTCTGGTGCAAGAATTCATAAAGCCCCCCCCCCCACAGGTCAGGTCATAGACATTCATAATGACCTTTTTTTTAAAAAAAAACTTTTCGAATGACTTCTTTTATAAAATTTTCTTAGTTTTCTTGTTATCCTTTGTTGAAAAGCATAGATGTAAGTTCACACGTGTGCATGTGTGTCTGGAGCACTATATGGCAGCAATTTTGTAAACATACATAACCAAGAGCACTAGATGGCAGCTCTATCATGTAATTCCCCAGATATGTTCACGCTACCTACCTAGATATCTCTTCAACAAAGAATAGCAGGAGTCCAAAGCAAATTTCATAATAGAAGTAAATTAGAAACTTTTAAAAAATTGTATTCTCTATATGAATCATAAAAGAAACATTTTGGGTTTCATGTCCCTTTAATCTATATGTTAATGTGGCAGTAAAACACACAGAACTAGATCTGTAACCTTGATAGTGCAAAAACTACATGTCCTTATAAAATACGGCATGTATTTTTTTAATAGAATGTCCCTTTAGATTATAAATACAAGTAAGTCATAATCTATAAGGTTTATTAAACATTTTTTGGTTCTGTATTTATTGGAGAGATAGACAGACAGACAACCATACAACAATAATGTAATATTCTCTTCTCCAATCAGAAGCTGACAGTGTTTCTTGCACTTTTTTGTCCCTGAGATGGGATTATGTGACCCCAGACATGACACTAAAAAACTTTGTGTGAGAGATACCTAAGAAAAACAAAGCCTTAAAATCCTCTAAGCACTGAAGTGCCCATATAATTTACTACATATTCCTGATGTCATACACATACAGTATGTGAGAAATCAGTCTCAAAATCAACCAATACTGCATACAATACCTGTCCATGTTTCACACAACACTTGGTGAACAAGGCTATAAAAGGTACAATTTAGTCACATGAAATGCTGGTAGAAATTTCTTCTTGGCTTTTTACAGGTCAGAAAATGTTATCTCTCTGGGTCTCATGCTATGTGCAATTGCATGCCCTATCACACACACATCTCATATGTATCACAAGGGAATATTTCAAGGAAATTATCTAATTTCTCATTCCCCTCCAGTCAGGGATCCTGTTACCCCCACTACTGCTCTGATGTGTACAAAACACAGGGACAACAAATGTGAACCCATAAATGGAAAGTAAACTAAAATGTACATAAATAAAAAATAAGTGTCAATGTTTATACTAGCTATGCAGATTAGTCAAATGCACTGCACTCACACTGGTAATCTGGTTCTTGCAATGTTGTGAAAGATCCTCTGATCTGCTTTCATCTACCGCAGTCTAGCCATGACCTGTTATTTGGGGACTGTAATGAAAGTAATAGCCACCGCTTGACTTGGTAGGCTAGTACCAATTGTTTGTGGATGATGTATCGATCAGCCCTCAGCATGACACCTGCAGCTGGAAGATGTGCTAAGGATGTCAACCTTGTGCTTACCTCATTGCCAAAATAGTGGCTAATTCAGTTATTCGGCAGGCTGATGGCATTTGCCTCTTGAAGAAGACAGCTCAGCGTCCTTTCCCGCTCAGCAGGAAATGTTTTAGAGCATTGTCATGGTAAACAACGGCAATGCTCTGATTTAAAACTGCAGCGGCTGAAAAAAAAATAATGAAAAAATAATAATACATTTAAAAAAAAAAAAAAGTTTGTTGCTGGGTCCAGGGGCCCCCCTGAGGGTTGGGCCTCTTGGGCCCGGTCGCAGTCGCGACTTCTGCACCACCGCTAGTTCCGCCCCTGGTCAATGTACTGTGAAAGATTGTTTGTGAGGTTGTCTGTTCCAGAAATGATTGGCCTCCCTGGTGGATTCTGATCTTCGTGTATTTTTGGAAGATGTTAAAAGATAGCAATTCTTGGATTATTTTTTTTTAATAAATTTATATTCTTCATCAGTGAGTATTTCATTTTTTAGAGCCACATTTATGAGAAGGAGGTATTCATTCAGATTTTTTTTTGTTGGATCGTTTTTTAGGTTGTATCATCTGCCAATATTCGTATAGCTTCTGTTAAATAGTCCTCTTTGTCTTGGATTACGATAGCTCCACCTTTGTCCGCTTCTCTAAATTATTATATTTTGGTCCTCACGTAGGTTCTTTAGAGTTTGTTTCTCCTTTTTACTTAAATTAGTATTTCTTACTTTAAATGATTGACACAGGGTGTCAAGATCTCTTAATACTGAATCTTCGAACATGGTTATGAATTTTCCTTTTGAGTGAACTTGATAAAAGACAGATTTTGGTTTAAAGGAACTTGTGTATGATATACATTTTTTCTTTAAATAAAGAATTATTTTCTAACCCTTGTAGGATTTTTATTGTTTCTTCATCCTCTTGAGTAAGTTTTACATCCAATTCATATTCTCGATGTTCAGTTTTATTTTTTGTTTCTATATTTAGCCATCTTTTCTGGAGTCTTGAGTCTTTTTTTAAAATGTCTTTGCAGTCTGATTTTTCTAATAAACTTGCTTGTGTCGATAAATAAGGTGAAGGGATTTGAACCTTTATTAGGTGCAAAAGACAGTATTAGGACTTACTCTTCCATTTTATCTAGTGTTCTCTTTGACAGATTAAAGATTTTTATTTTATTTTCTGTTTGTTTCGTGTTTTTGGTCGAATTTTGCCAGTTTGGCTTTTTTCTTGTTCTGTACTTTCCTGCTCTGCATCCTCTTCTGTGCAGTCTAGTCTGTGTTTTTGTTTTCTTGAAGGAAATTGTGTGGGGTATTTTTAAGGGGATTCTCTTCTTTTGCGTTTCTCTAAAAAATATTTTTTTGATTTTTAGTTTGTGTAGGTACATAGGAGTAATTTCTCCTCCTCCATTTTGGAGTATAATTCTCAAAACTACTAGGGGGATTAGAATCTCTATTTTCTTCTATAATTTGTTTTATTCTGGGGTGTCTGGTGTTATTATGGGTACAACTAGAATTCATATTTAGCCCATATTTGTGTTTGTCTGTAGCCCCGGTAGTTTTGGTTTTGTTTTGATTATTAGTATTTTCTTTTTTGTGATAAGAATTATATATCTTTGGTCTTGTTATTTGTTCTTCTCTAAAGAAAGTGATAGGATTGATTAAAGATTCAGGGTTTTTTGTTAAGTCAATAAATTCATTTTCATTTTGGAAATGAACAATAGCATAATAGCTTGTTCTATGGCTAATTACCACCCAAGAAGCAGCCTCTTTTTGCTCAACATGTGCCTTTCACAGAGAAGAACGTTCCTGTAGTATATCAGTCTGATCCTGACTTAACAGTGCAGTCCAGTCCTGAAATACCAGGCAATCCCTCTCTGAACGAGAGAAACAGCAAAACCCCAGATGTACGTTTCGGCATATTGTGGGCCTCGTCAGTGAAGTGCAGCCATATCTCTCTAGGCACAATGAGCAATGGGTCCACATCTGGCTTCCCGCATCACACTTAGGGAGACTTCCCTCAGGGTCATAATTTGCATAAATAAAAACAGAGAAGTGCTCAATCTGGGAATGAACAATAGCATAATAGCTTGTTCTATGGCTAGTTACCACCGAAGAAGCAGCCTCTTTTTGCTCAACATGTGCCTTTCACAGAGAAGAAGTTTCCTGTAGTATATCAGTCTAATTCTGACTTAACAGTGCAGTCCAGTCCCGAAATACTAGGCTGTTCCTCTCTGAACGAGAGAAACGTCAAATTTCGGCCTATTGTGGGCCTCGTCAGTGAGGTGCAGCGGCCTATTGTGGGCCTCATCAGTGAGGTGCAGCTTTTTATTTGAGCGCAACAGTTAACCCCTGGATTTTATTCCTTGCAAATTAAAAAAAATAAATAAATAATCATGTATGGTCTACATAAAGCAATAATTTAAAAAAATGGCTATTTTTATCTCAAATAATCTTTTTTTAAAAAAAAAAAAAAATAATAATATAGTAAAATAATAAAGCTTTATTTCAACATCCTCTAACTTGAAAATTATTAAGAGCTTAATGGTGTGATACACTGAGGTCTGGTACCTCTTTTTCAATATGTGCTCATCTAAAGGAAAATTTTATTAAAGTAGCTTTTCGATGGTATTTCCATCCTTCTAGAATACATAAGGACCATGCTAACACTAATTGTCTGTGTGGCTGCGCTGAGAGGGGTACATATCCCCATATGTGGTGGCATTGCTGTCATGTATCCAATATATGGTCCCAAACATCGTCTCTTTTGAGTGAAATTCTAGATAGGTAAATTAATTTATCACCTACTCAGGCACTATTACACGAGTCTCTTCCAGACCTAAACCCTAAGGCAAATACATTAGTGGCTATCATTTGTACTATAACTAAATTAAGCATAGCAAGGTACTGGAGGACTGTGATCCCGACATATTCGATAATTAGGAACAAGATTGATTTTTATTATCAGATAAGTATCGCCTCTGCAGATATAATAGGTAACAAAGAGCAGTTTCTTTCTATCTGGGAACCTTGGATTATGGAAGTTGAGGGTAGGAATAGACAGCAGGTCACTGGGACACTTGATTAGAATCCGCTAGGGATCATAAGGTGGGTCGCATCCTCTGCCTCCTCAGCTCCCGTCCAGCTTGTCTGGATGGGTCATATCACACTTCCTTTTCCCCTTCCTACAGGTCGAATCCCATATCTCCTGAGGCAGGGAAAGGGTGAGCCTTTAGGATAGTTTACTGATATATACACAGGTCTCTTCTAGGTTGGGCCCCCACATTGGATTGGTAGGGGTTTTTCCTTTCCTTCCTTTTATTGTCTAGAAATGATTGTTTGGAAATAAATGTCATGCTGGGATGCTTCTCGTTTGCACTGTGTAAACTCTGTTCTCAAGCGAGATAGAGGGGGGAATTGCAGAGAATGTAACTTTAATGGAATTCTTTGTAATTGGAAAATTCAATAAAAACCTTTTTTCAATTAAAATTATGAAGAGCTTCTTTATATATATATATATATATATATATATATATATATATATATATATATATATATATATAAATAAATACTATTAGCTGTTAAATTTTAGTAATAGGGGCCGAATTATCAAGCTCCAAATGCCCCTGATGCCCCTGTTTCCGCGCGAGTCTTCAGGCTTGCCGGAAACAGTAGTTATGAAGCAGTGGTCTAAAGACTGCTGCTCCATAACTTGTCTGCCTGCTCTGAGGCCGCGGACATCAATCCGCCCGATCCTATACGATCAAGCTGATTGACACCCCCTGCTAGCGAATCTGCAGGGGGCGGCATTGCACAAGCAGTTCACCAGAACTGCTTGTGCAATGATAAATGCCGATGTGCGGTGGACATGATACGTTACTTCGTATCATGTCCGCTTGCACATTAATTAATTAAATCGGCCCCATAGTATGAACATGTAAACAATTACTTTTTAATTTAATTGTTAAACTTATATATCGATATTTTTTTATAAAGCTTATCATGTATGATTTCAGCAATTATAATTATTGTCATGTAATGGGTGTTGTCATTGATGATGCGGTTTTTGATGTCGGAACTAGGGATGGGCAAATGTTTGCAATATTCTAAAATTGAAACCAATTTTAACACATTTGTTCATTCATTTGAATTTCAAATGTTTGCAAAACATTCGTTCATTCGTTTTATGTAATAGTATTTCTAATGCTTTCTTTAAATGTAATATTCTATTTGAAATTTTCTAATAATTGTATTAGAATTATACAGTATTTGAATTTGAAAATCAGAATCTATATATTAGTAATAGTATTTCTAATGATAATATTAGAAATGCTAATGTAATATTCAAATTAGAAAATTCAAAGCTATTTATATATATATATATATATATATATATATATATATATATATATATATATATATGTGTGTAATAGTATTTCTAATTTTCTATCTAAATGTAATTTTCGAATTATGCAATATTCAAAATAGAAACATTGGAATTGATATATTTTGTCTATTATGTATCAATTTATTAAATTCCCTACCATATGAACTATTGAACTTCTGAATAAGTATTTGTTAAATCGAATGTTACATTTGAAATTTCCAATGTGGATATTCAATTTCATTATGAACATTCAAAAAACAAAAGTAACATTTGATTTCCGAATTTTAATGGATTTTCATTCTTATTAACATTCGATTGTCCAAAACAAATGTCCACAGGAGTATTCGCTCTACCAAACTAATTAAATTTTCAGTACATTCATCCATCCCTAGTCAGAACTATTACATTTAGATGTCATTGGTGATATTATTGATAATTTGAAAAAAACATATTTTATCAGGGGTTAATAGCTTTAAGTTTTTAAAGTTTGGATGAAAATGTAAACTCAGTCATTCTCTATGTGTGTGTTTGTATGTACAGTATATATATGTATATATATATATATATATATATATATATATATATATATGTATGTATTTCATTTTGCCAATTAATTGTCTGGCTTTTGTAAAAGATATATACTGTATATATATACTAAAATACTGAGACTCCGCAGGAACTGCCTGATTATTTATGTTGGAATTAGGTAGAAATTTCCAAGATCATGTGGGGCTATACGACAAAAGAAAAAGTTAAATTGAGAAGAACAAAGAACATGGAAACATTTCTAGCCAGATCCTAAACACTGTCAAATAAATATTTTGGTTAGAACAGTCAAAGGATTTATCTTCAAAAAAATCTGAAATAAAGTTACCATAAAATAATTATAAAATGTTATCTTGGCATGTGTATGTAATTTAATTAAAAAAAAAATTCTTAACAAGAGTTCATCTGTCTAGTAACCAGCAACAAATTTAAATTAAAGGGACATTAAATACTTTGAGATGGTAAAATAAAATGATTAATTGTATATAAATAAAAAAACTCTACAATAGTTTTTCATCATTTATTTTTCCCCTTTTCCTGTAATTCCATTCTGTAATCATGAGCTTTTCAGTTCCTGTTAGAAACAGAAGTGCAGAACACTGTTATATTCCACACAGCCATTGGCTGCACACTTTAGTGACTTTTTTTATAACTGTCCCTAATTGGCCACAGCAGAGAAGGTAACAACATAGCAGCTCCTATTGTTTTATAGACACTAAAACTTTACACTTATTTTGTCAATATTTAAACAGTTAATGAAACTTTAAAAAATACATCTACGATGTTATTCTCAGACTAATATTTTCTTTGAGTGCATAATTCTATCTAGCATTTATTGTCTATTGTCCATTTAAAGTAGTTAAATGTGTATATCTGATAATGGAAGATATGTCAAAAGGTGAAGCCAACAAAAATAAGAGTGTAATCATACAATAGGAATGTATTTTTTAAGAGTCGGGATTTGTATTATAAAAGGAAAGTGATACATGGCTTTATTTTAAAATTTATATTAACTGTGACGGTTTGTCATGAACAAAATGCTACTATAAAATTATCAGTTATATGGGATGATAGGTATCATTAATATAACCAGTGATATTTTATCCCTTACTTTACAAGTAATAATGAGTAATCTTTAATTATATACAATTCAAAAAAATATAAAGATGGTTGCCAAAGAGGGCTTCAAATATGATCATGACATTGAAGAAATATGAGGTGTGACTATACCATAGGATATCTGTTTTTCCCTATAGTACACATATTAGGATACAGGGAAAGGAAAAATTGATTCCAGTGAGCTAGTTATAAAAAATACATGAACTGAAGAAGAAAAAGCTGTTTTGTCAGAATATAAATATTTCCCTTTTTATCTTTCATGTTCTATGTGAGAATTATCAAAGGGAAGAGAATTTTGCTCCCTGAAGACCATTCTCATAAACTTTTCTTAGCCATGAAGGAAAAACAAGACAGAGGAAATTAAAGACAAATAAAGACTGAAAGGCCCATTAATTTTGTCTCAAAACCATCAACCCAAAGTTTCTCCTATTATTCATTAATCGCATCTGACAAGCAGAATCTTACTATTCATTCTTGCCTGGAAGGTATAATAGGACTATGAAAGTTCCCTGACTCGTTTTAATAGCTAAACTGTAGCAAACAATAGGAAATGAACTGACCTTTTAACATTTCACAGGGAAATTTCACCAAAAAGAAAAAAATACGGCTAGATTACAAGTTGTGCGTTAGGTTAAAAAAGCAGCGTTAAGAGGTCCTAACGCTGCTTTATAACGCCCGCTGGTATTACGAGTCTTGCAGGTACAGGTGTACCACTCACAAATTGCGTATCCTCTTTTTTCAATGGGAGTTGCATAGCGCCGGTATTACGAGTCTGCCAAAAAGTGAGCGGTAGACCCTCTCCTGTCAAGACTGGTACCGCATTTTAAAGTCAGTAGTTAAGAGTTTTACACTACAATGCCGTAGCATAAAACTCTTAACTAAAGTGCTAAAAAGTACACTAACACCCATAAACTACCTATTAACCGCTAAACCGAGGCCCTCCCGCATCGCAAACACTAAAAAAACATTTTTAACCCCTAATCTGCCAAACCGGACATTGCCGCCACTATAATAAATATATTAACCCCTAAACCACCGCACTCCCACCTCGCAAACATTAGTTAAATATTATTAACCCCTAATCTGCCGTCCCTAACATCGCCGACACCTACCTACATTTATTAACCCCTAATCTGCCGCCCCCAACGTTGCTGCCACTATATTAAAGTTATTAATCCCTAAACCTAAGTCTAACCCTAAACCTAACACCCCCTAACTTAAATATAATTAAAAGAAATAAAAATAAAAATTCCTATCATTAACTAAATTATTCCTATTTAAAACTAAATACTTACCTATAAAATAAACCCTAAGCTAGCTACAATATAACTAATAGTTACATTGTATCTAGCTTAGGGTTTATTTTTATTTTACAGGCAAGTTTGTATTTATTTTAACTAGGTACAATAGTTATTAAATAGTTATGAACTATTTAATAACTACCTAGATAAAATGAATACAAAAGTACCTGTAAAATAAAACCTAACCTAAGTTACAATTACACCTAACACTATAATTAAATTATTTCCATACATTAAATACAAATAAATACAATTAAATTAAATTATCTAAAGTAAAAAAAAAACACACTAAATTACAGAAAATAATAAACAAATGACAAGATTTTTAAACTAATTACACCTAATCTAATCCCCCTAACAAAATAAAAAAGCCCCCGCAAAATAAAAAAAGCCCTACCCTACACTAAATTACAAATAGCCCTTTAAAGGGCCTTTTACGGGGCATTGCCCCAAAGTAATCAGCTCTTTTACCTGTAAAAAAATTACAAATCCCACCCCCAACATTAAAACCCACACAACCAACCCTACTCTAAAACCCACCTAATACCCCCTTAAAAAAAACTAACACTAACTCCTTGAAGATCACCTTACCGGGAGAAGTCTTCATCCAACCGGGCCAAAGTCCTCAATGAAGCCGGGAAAAAGTCTTCATCCAAGCTGGGCGAAGTGGTCCTCCAGACGGGCAGAAGTCATCATCCAGACGGCATCTTCTATCTTCATCCATCCGGCGCAGAGCGGTTCCATCTACAAGATGATTGGAACAGCTCAATCCAATTTTTTCTACCTCAATTCCGATTGGCTGATAGAATTCTATCAGCCAATAGGAATTAAAGGGACGCCATCTTGGATGACATCATTTTAAGGAACCTTCATTCCAGAAGAGCCGTCGGATGAAGAGGATGCACCGCGTCGGATGTCTTGAAGATAGACCCGCTTCGCGCCGGATGGATGAAGATAGAAGATGCCGTCTGGATGAAGACTTTTGCCCGTCTGGAGGACCACTTCGCCCGGCTTGAATGAAGACTTCTCCCGGCTTCGTTGAGGACTTTGGCCCGGTTGGATCAAGACTTCTCCCAGTAAGGTGATCTTCAAGGGGTTAGTGTTAGGTTTTTTTAAGGGGGTATTGGGTGGGTTTTAGAGTAGTGTTGGTTGTGTGGGTGGTGGGTTTTAATGTTGAGGGGGATTTGTAATTTTTTTTTTACATGTAAAAGAGCTGATTACTTTGGGGCAATGCCCCACAAAAGGCCCTTTTAAGGGCTATTTGTAATTTAGTGTAGGGTAGGGCTTTTTTATTTGGGGGGGGCTTTTTTATTTTGTTGGGGGATTAGATTAGGTGTAATTAGTTTAAAAATCTTGTAATTTGTTTATTATTTCCTGTAATTTAGTGTGGGGGGGGGTTGTACTTTAGATAATTTAATTTAATTGTATTTAATTGTATTTAATTTAAGGAAATAATTTAATTATAGTGTAGTGTTAGGTGTAATTGTAACTAAGGTTAGGCTTTATTTTACAGGTACTTTTGTATTTATTTTATCTAGGTAGTTATTAAATAGTTAATAACTATTTAATA
Organism: Bombina bombina; assembly: GCF_027579735.1. Classification (NCBI taxonomy): domain Eukaryota; kingdom Metazoa; phylum Chordata; class Amphibia; order Anura; family Bombinatoridae; genus Bombina; species Bombina bombina. Next base: position 547,991,106 of record NC_069499.1, read on the forward strand.
ACTATTGTACCTAATTAAAATAAATACAAACTAAAATAAAAATAAACCCTAAGCTAGCTACAATGTAACTATTAGTTATATTGTAGCTAGCTTAGGGTTTATTTTATAGGTAAGTATATAGTTGTAAATAGGAATAATTTAGTTAATGATAGGAATTTTTATTTCGATTTCTTTTACTTATATTTAAGTTAGGGGATGTTAGGTTTAGGGTTAGACTTAGGTTTAGGGGTTAATAACTTTAATATAGTGGTGGCGACGTTGGGGATGGCAGTTTAGGGGTTAATAAATGTAAGTAGGTGACGTCAATGTTAGGGCCGGCAGATTAGGGGGTTAATAATATTTAACTAATGTTTGCGAGGCGGGAGTGCGGCGGTTTAGGGGTTAATATGTTTATTATAGTGGCGGTGACATTGGGGGCGCCAGAGTAGTGGTTAATAAATATAATGTAGGTGTCGGCGATGTTGGGGGCAGCAGATTAGGGGTTAATAAGTATAATGTAGGTGGCGGCGGTGTCCAGAGCGGCAGATTAGGGGTTAATAATATAATATAGGTGTCAGCGATGTCGGGGGCGGCAGATTAGGGGTTAATAAGTGTAAGATTAGGGGTGTTCAGACTCAGGGTTCATGTTAGGGTGTTAGGTGTAGACATAAAATATATTTCCCCATAGGAATCAATGGGGCTGCGTTAAGGAGTTTTACGCTGCTTTTTTGCAGGTGTTAGACTTTTTTCAGCCGGCTCTTCCTGTTGATTCCTATGGGGAAATCGTGCACGAGCACGTTACACCAGCTCACCGCTAACGTAAGCAGCGCTGGTATTGGAGTGCGGTAAGGAGCAAAATTTTGCTCAACGCTCACTTCTTGTCTGGTTTGTAAAAACCTGTAATACCAGCGCTGTCTGTAAGTGAGCGGTGAGCATAAACTGCTCATTAGCACCACGCAGCCTCTAACGCAAAACTCGTAATTTAGGTGTTAGTTTTTAGAATAATTATATATACTGTTAAAATGGTGAAATATACCATATTTACTAAAATTGTACCACTAAATAGCAATGGGAATTCTGCTGATCAGCCATTGAGCAATTTCCACCCACTTCATGTTAACTTCAAAATCATAATAAATAAATAACTTCTTTTTTTTTAATAAAAAAAAAATGTTAACATGTTTAGATAGAGGCCTTTCATATACATGATTAGGTATTCTGTCAGTTTAAGCTACATCTGTATCAACGGCCCAGTTTAGTTTTTTTGGATTTTTAAAAAGCTTTATTAAGGAATTTAATAACATAACATCAAACATACCCAGAAATCTCTGAGTGAAATTTGAAATACTAAAGTGTCCCATAGACAGCAAAATTATATTATAAGTATAAAACACAATTGTATTTTATCTAGATATTTCTTATTCTTTTGAAAATGTCTATTTTTTTTGAGTAGTTGATCATGATTTATTGTAAATATTAGACTATTCGCCTTTTTCCTTTGTACTCTCCCTCTCTCTCCTCACCAGTTGTTAACAGATTATTCCTACATCTCAACGTTAAAATAAATGTAAAAATAAGAGGAGGAAAAAAAAGGAAAAGAAAGAACAAAAATAAAAATTCCCATCTCCTCCCCCCTACTTTTGAGTCTCCCCTTTATCTCTGAATCAATCAGCCCAAAAGCTAGGAAATCTTCCTGTTAAAATTGCCGTACTGAAGAAGTTAGATTTCCTAAAGCACAGTTTTGTTACTGAATGCATAGTAAAATTGCTATTATACATTTACAGATTTTTGCTATGACAAGACAGGTAAGATACTCCTGACACCATATATATATATCAACATCACCACAACAGATCTGAAACAAGGCTCTCCCTGCCCCCCCCCCCCCCCCCAACACACAGCTTTTCCTAACCATGACCTGGTCTATCTATTTTTAACTGCAGAATGAATTCCCACAGTTACTATCTTTCACCTTATATAGACCCCATTAACCTGACCCAGCCCCACTAACACCCAAGAGATCCTAATGACACAGTGTCCGCCCTGTACTTCTCCCCAGCATCCAAAGGACCCCAATACAAAAACCTCCATCACCAGAAATACTCTTATGGCCTGACCCAAACTAGCAGGGTCAGGCCATAGTTATGGATAATAATGTTGGATGTCCAATTAAAGGCTACAGTGAGATTTGGATTTATTGCATATCATTTATTTTTTATCAACTATAGTCATGAGTTTGATCATTTACACCAGGTGAAAACAGCCTTAGGGAAAAATGGAACCAGCTGCAAACAGTGTATTTTGGAGTTCAATACTGTCACCTCTATGGTATAAGACAGGGGTGTCAAGTACTGGCTTGCTTGTCCAAGGGCCAAACAAACATGTTGGCACACTGCATGCAGTTCTTCCCAAGGCTTGACTCCATACTGCCACAGTTAGCTCTATACAACCTGTGAGGGAACTGTTACATTATCGCCAGTTTAGGTACATTCCTGCAAATCCATTGACCACCCCTGGTATAGCAACTCCCACAGAAAGGAACAGTTATCGCTATTATTTATGAGCGGTCACTACATTTTTGCACAGCTTTATCAGGGGAGGACTTAAAATGTGAGCCAAGTACAACCCAGCAGCTGAGGCATAGAAGCTCCGCTCCTTTCATATGATATGTTTGTACTTATCTACATAAACCTTCCAATAGTACAGCAGTCATAATTATTATCTAAGATGCAAATAAAGTTTCCTATAAATCAAACCATTTTAAATAAAGTGTAAATTCATTTAAATTATAATAGAAACCTCACTCTTGCTTTTACCTTGCAGTCAATTTAAAACTTCAATAAATAATGTCTGTTCATACTAAACATTATTGCAAACCATGTAATTAATATAAGAACTATTGACCCTATCCTGTCAGATATAAATGCCCACAGGACCCAGAACAGAGCCAACTGTAGGCCGGGTATATGCCCATAGACTCCCAGACCAAACCGATGGCACTTGAACTTGTGTAATGGCAATTGTATGTCCACACACCCAAAACATAGTGACCCAGTTCCATCTCTATGTCATTAACGGACAAAGAGAGAACAGTCCAGAAACATCTTCCATTCATGCCATCCATGTGCTCAAACAGACCCCAGTGAGATAATTAACACCTGCGGCCCTATTCATGGCCACTTATAATGCTCCAGTAAACCTAAGACAAATATATTAGATGCCCCCATTCCTGCTGTTCTCAGTTTTGTGCTGCTTGCAGTGCGGCATGCATATGAGAAGCAGTGTCTATGAGCAGGAATGCACAGAGCTGGGAGGCAATGCTGCTGTTACTCTTTCATCAGGAACCATATGTAAATGTAGAGGGGCCACTAATAATTGTGTGAGGGAGAGAAAGGGAAGAAGGAAGAAAGTAAAGAGGTAGTGAAGAGAGAGACAGAAGGCAGAGAAGTGTGAGATATACACACATATGATTATAACAAACAGCCCATCATCTCTTAAAATGTCCTATTTAAACTGTAGGGTAAGTGGCTGAGAACACACGCCCAGTGCTGGACAACAGCACACGTCAAAAGGACAGGAATCCTTTGCCAACAAACAGGCCGTATTTAGTGCAGCTTTCTGCCCCCTTACCTTTTCATTGCAGCCTCACATTAGAGCCCTTCAGCACTGCGCTTGGGCAGGGATAAGGGGGAGGGAAGTAACCTTACTTGACATTGTCTGTAAGAGTAGTTGCAGTGGTGTCTGAGAAACTGCAATTTTGCCAGGCCTGGGTGCCTGTTATCTCTCAGCCGTACACCCTGCCTGTGCTTGTTTAGTGACATGTTTTAGCCATCCTGCAGTTTAGAAACTCCACTGGCTTTCATCAGCGCATTGTGGCAACTCTGCCAGACAGGCTGTACATCACCCTTGCACACAAAAAACGTCCTACACCGTATGTAGCTCTTCTGATAGCGCTGAATACTCCGCACTATATCATAAATTTGCATGCAAGTGACAATATTCCAGGAGATGTGATCATACACCAGAACATTTACCCCTGTTCTTTCACATCTACAGGGGGCTGGGGGGGAGGCAACGGCCCTTGCTCCGTCCATCCATGGACTTTATGTTGTTTGCACATAGCTGCACGTACACTTGACAGAATTGTTGCTATGCAATAGTCTAAAGTTCATTTGTGAGCTACCTATTTGTGATTATCATGTAAACATTATTTAATTAGACAAATATGAGGCATAAAGTAGCCTATGGACAGATCATATATATATACACAAGTTATAACACAAACACTCACTGGACTTGATACAGGTGAAATAAAAAGTGTTTTATTCCATATATATGGTCTGATGGACACCCCGAAACGTCACTTGTTTATATGGAATAAAACACTTTTTCTTTCACCTGTATCAAGTCCAGTGAGTGCTTGTGTTATAACTTGGATATTTGAACTTTCTATAGCACCCTGGCAGAATTGAAACTTACTGTTCATGGGAGTGCACTTATTTCAGTGGATTATATATATGTATAAAATAAAAACTTATTGGGGGCACTCCTCAGATAGATTGGGTTAACAGGTAAACTTCTCATGTGCCCATCTGAATTTGATTATTATATTTTGTAAGTGTCCCCAAATGGAAAAAAGAAAGGGTGTGGAATTTGATACAGAATTAAAAATGACATCTAATAGCAAATAAATGGCTTGTTCAGGAAAAATAACAAGGTTTCAAACACTGTTCTCATAGTTTTGTAGGATATCTAGTTTCTACTAATGTTTCTGCCTCTTTCTGCAGCTGCCTCTCAGTCACCCTTAGCAGCCCCATTCAATATGTCCAACCATCTGGTTCTACATATCTGCACCAGCAGCCTGTGTTACAAGGAGGCAGAAGGAAACATGGTTTCTGATTTCAGTCTGCAAGTTGCTCCCTATTGTTCTCTTCTCCCATGCTGTCATGCACAGGTGTCTGCTTCATTTAAAATGATCCTCTGAACCTCTGGGACATCATGGTACCACTAGAAGGTTAACTTACCCTTATATTTCTATAAGGCACATATCCATCATATACAAAGCAAATTATCTCAATTTGATTTCTTGAATTTGTACAATTTTTTTTCCCTACAATATCTCAGAGTTATACAAAGAAATGATAAAACAATTACCTAAGGTTGTTACCAGAGTTAAATGTATTCTTTTATAAATAGACCTGTGCATTAGTTGACAGAGAAATGCAAAACTTCTAAAATAACCATTATGCATTAAAATATATATTTGAATGATTTTTTCCTTTACTATGAAGTCTACATATTGTACTTTTCTTGTAACCTTTGCAATGTTTAAAGAGAACAAATTACAAAATAGCAAATGAACAATTGTGTAAAACAGTAACAATATTTGAGATAAATATAAACTTCCTTCTGAAGCCAGCTGTAGCTTTCTACAAAATGTCAAAGTTGCATTTACACCCAAATTACACCAAAGGGCTGCATATAGGATTATAGAAGACATCTGTATAAAAAGAAGAGACATACACAACGCCAGTTGGATAGTAAAACAGTAAAAGTTCCCTAGCAGAGCCCTTAAAATACAATGGGGTTGTTACCAATAGCACTCTGAGAGTAAAATTGGGTGCACGTGCTTTGGCTCAGGCAACTAAACCCAGGGTACACTGGGTACAAACCCCAGTAGGGATATACAAATTAAATAAATAAACAGAATGTAGCTGGTACACATTTGCATACAAAAGTGGTAAATACTAAAAATATAAAAAGGAGGGCTAGTTATAGCTGTTGATTAGGAGATAATAAGCCCAAATGCTTCTCCGCACTTCTCTGGTGCTTAAATCATGAAACCCATTTTTTTTAATTTTATTATTCAAATAGAGCATGGGATTTGAAACAACTTTCCAGTTTTCTTCTAATATCTTATTTGTTTTGTTCTCTCTATATCCTTTTTTTAAAAGGATACCTAGGTATGCTGAGGAGCTGCTGTTTGTTGGCTGCACATATGTCTCATGTTATTGGCTCACCCAATGTGTTCAGCGAGCTCCCAGTAGTACAGTTTGTGCTTCTTCAGCAAAGGATACCAAGAGAATGTAGCAAATCAGATTGGAAAGTTGTTGAAATAATATTTTCTTTCGGAATCTTGAAAGAAAAAAATTGGGTTTCATGTCCCTTTTATAACTACTTTTACTGTCACTTTAATATAGAAAGAAGGGTTGCCACCTCAGCCATGCTTTCCTGGACCCTTATGAGTTACTGTAGGGTGTGCAGAAGGGAACATGTATTGTGTTTCTGGATAGTACTATTCTTATTCCTCCCTGTACAACCTGCAACATGTCTAACTCATAAGTATCCAGGAAAACATGGCTGAGGTGGCAACCCTAATAGTAAGAAAACTTCACAATAAACTTTCATTATTTATTTTGCCTCTTTGTAATTTATGTCAGAAGAACAATGTGGATTTCCAGACCTGGAAATTGTAAGGGCACATAGCAGTCTTCACAAGCCTAACCTTGTCACATACCTCTCCATAATTTGCATTTTGTTTTCTTATCTTTTTGCTGATGACAAACAATGGAGATTTTGTTAACACATTGACAGTGGTAAGTCCTGTCATCTCCAGATTAGTTTTGTCTGCTGATAGTTTATGTTTGTCAGGGGACATGCAATCCAAAAGAATACATGGAACACATGCAGACATTTAGGGTATGTTTGGTATTGGGAATTCCCATAATGCCTCTAAATCAATATATTAACTGTCATGGCCAGTAATTTTAAGGTTTGCACAATGTATATAATTCTAAATAAATATAAAAATAAAGGTTTGCCACAACTAATACTTTTGCTTGCCTATAAAAGTTTTTTTTAAATCAGCTTTATTAAGATGACAAAAAGGTACAATATACATTATTATACATGCTGATCAAAATGTTGTTGTATCTACGAGAGCAAATAATACAAATGTTATGAGCATGAGAAAAATAATAATAATAATAAACAAATAAATAAAAAAGAAAAATGAGAGAACAAAAATACAAGAACAGCCAAGAGAGGCATGTGCATGTCAGAGATATCGCAAATTGTATATCTTTATAGCGTTTACATTACAATGAAGGTTGTCCACATCACCTTAACACAATATAACATAATGATTGGTTGGTTATTTCTATGTCCAGAGTTCCTTTCATTATCCTTCTTTACCTATCCACAGGTAACTATTATTTAAAAGTCTCCGATATATATTTATCCCATAAATCTCTCATCATAACATATGTTTGGAGCTTCCGTGCTTTGAGATACCCATATTCTTCTAAGTTAATAGTTTGATAAAGTTGCTGTCTCCACTGCGTAATTGTGGGAGTTATTGAATTCTTCCAATTACATGCAATAAGGTATTTTGCACTATTGCTAGCCATGAAGATAGTATTTTTTTAAAAACTAGGGAGTTTAGTGGGGACCTTATTAAATATCGATTTTAAGGGATCTGCTGGTAAAAAACATCTAGTAGTTTTGATGTTTCTTCTGCCACCAAGAACCAGAATGAATAAATTTGTTGACAAACCCACCAAATATGAGACATATGGCCCCTTCCTATTTTACATTGCCAACATCTGTCACTGCTTGTCTTGTAGAAGTTTTTTATTCTACATGGTTTGAGATACCATCTGTGTAATATTTTAATATTTAACTCTATATATTTACTAGAGATTGACACCTTTGATATGTTGGAGAAGATGTGATTTAAGTCGATTTGTGTTAGTTGTATATTTAGTTCACTTCTCCATCTATCTAAGTAATAAGGACATTGCCCTGGAAGTCTTTGTTGTAACATATTGTAAATTAAAGGGACAGTATACTGTAAAATAGTTTTTCCCTTAATGTGTTTACAATTGCTTTTTTTACCAACTGCAGAGTAAAAAATGTATGAAAATTAGCTTTTTAAGGCTTATTTGTGTATATTAAAGCTCTGATTTTGTGTTTTGAAGCCACAACCTAATAAAATGGGTTGAGCTTGTAGGTATAATCCGATCTCATTACTGTATCACATTGTGCAAATATACCTTCTTCTTTATCTTACATCTGTGCTTAAAACAATCACCAGTACTTTGAGAGAACAATGGAAAATCAACATTTTATTACCTTATCTCTGCTATATCGCACTGGGAGTGTAATTTCTTCTGCTGGCTGTGTTTACAAAGCTTATCTATAGCTGGTACGCGCGGCCACAAACTTTCAGAATAGGTGGGGATACCACATGCTAAATTAACAATTTCAAATGCCAATATAAGGGTAAAGGAGCTACTTGTAAACAATTTAATACACTCCAGCAGGTAAAGTGGATCATTGGGAACAAATTAAAGGGGAGAAAATTTTTGAGTAAACTGTCCCTTTAAGGACATGGATCTCCGTATTCGGGTATTTAATGTGCATAACTTCTCAAAGTTTGTTAAGGGTCTAAGTAAGTTAAGCTTTTCAGGATGTTTTGTGATATATGATTGGCATTAGTGTAGTAAGAACCAGTTTTTGAATACTTCCCAACCTTGATCAATTTGTTCATTTTGAGTGAATAATTGAGTTTCATTACCTAGGTTGTGTACTAGTAATACTCTTTTGGGGGATTTAACCTGTTCTATCTTATGTCCCCACCCAGGTTTAAAATCTACGTTATCTGTTAGGGGTGTCAGTGGTGAGAATCTGGATGTTAGGTGTGGGAATTCCCTAAGTACTTTATCCCATACTGTATATGTCTCAGTGATAATTACATTTTGTTCGCTATTGCTTGTTTTTTTTTACTGAATATTTGCCTGCAGTTAGCACCAAGGGCCTGTAACTATGTTTTAACCTTGCAAAGGCAGTTAATTACATAGTTAAAGACAATGTGCTGTAGATCCAGAGCTGAACACTGGCTGTGAGCCAATCACAAGTGACATATGTGTGTAGCCTTAAATCACCCTTAGAATTTAGCTCAGGATCAGAAGTGTATTGTTGTTTGCAACATGGGTTTAACATATAGTAACAGGAAAGCAACAGGGCTATGAGAAAATCACCTAATGCACTACATAATTTGCTTATTAGAGTTATTAGAGTTACATGGTATGTGTATGCATTTGTGATTGGCTGATGGCTGTCACATGATACAGGGGTAGTGGAAATAGACATAACTTTTAAAATTGTCAGAAAAAAATCTACTAGTCATTCGAAGTTCAGACTAAGTGCTATTGCATTGTCTTGTTATCTTGCATTTGTTGATTATGCAAATCTACTGTGTTGACTGGTCCTTTAAAGGGATATAAAAACCCAAACATTTTATTTTGTGATTCAGACAAAGCATACTATTTTTTTAAAATATTTACAGTTTACTTCTATTATCAAATTTGCTTAGTTCCCATTATAGTCTATGTTGAAGAGTTACCTAGGTAGACATCTGGAGCACTACATGGCAGGAAATTGTGCTTCTATCTAGTGCTCATGCAAATGGATAACATTCTTGCAAAACTGCTCCCATATAGTGATCCAGAAATGGGCTGGCTCCTAAGTGTAATAGGGGAAAACAGATGTGGACTCTTTGTCGTATATATGTGATGGTTGCACCTCACTGATGAGGCCCAAAGGAGGTCGAAACAATAATCTGGGGTTGCCTTTGCCCTTTTTAGAGGAGAATTGCCTGGTATTTTGGGGCTGGACTGACCTTGTTAGGCGGGACCAGACATATACTTCAGGGAAGTTTTCCTCTGTGAAAAACACAATTGTGCTAAAAGAAGCTAGTGATAACTGGGCCATAGAACAAGCCACTGAGCTGTTGTTCATTCCTGGCAGATGGCTTCTCTTTCTGTAGGTATTCTTAAGCATGCTTCCCTGTATTTCAACAGATACCAAGAGAATTAAGAAAAATGTATAAGAGAAGTAAATTGGAAAATTGTTTAAAATCACATGTCCTATGTGAATTGTGAATGAAAAATGTTGGGTTTCATATCACTTTAAGGTGTTGATGGGCTAGATTCATGGTTGTTCGTAAGGCTGCTGTGGGGCCTCATCATCAAGGTGAACCTGTGGTTGAAATTTGTTGAGGCTCACTTCACCTATCTTTTCTGGCCAATCACCAATGGACATTCCTAATACGAACATTATATAGTTGTGTTAAATGGCACTGAACAAAGGAGAACCACTAGCCACGCCGAGGCACACAAATTACAACACAATGCTTTGGAAACACATTTGGAGAATGTTTTTTTTTTTTAAATTAACATAATTGTTAAACATTTGCATCTCTGTTTTGTTATGGTTGAGTGTTGTCGCTGGTTAGAATGAAATTTGCCTTTGGCAATCTCACAGCCACTAGCAATGGACTAACTAACCATTGGCATCCTGGGCTGTATTCACCTACACTACAACTCCACATGATTTAGCAAGACGTGACTTCCCATGTGAAGTATCTTGTCTTATGGTCGTGCCTCACTATGTCAAAACTGACAAGATTTTTCCAGCTCTCATTTTATTTTATTTTTCTTCAACCTTTTCATTGCTTCATTTGTGTATATGATAGATTTTTTATTTTATAGAGGTTGTTCCCCCCTTAAAGAGACAGACAGAACATACATTTTTACTTTCCAAATTACTTCTATAGTCAATTTTACTTAATTTACTTGATATCCTTTGTTGAAAGAACAGCAATTAACTACTGGGAGCTTGCTGAACACATTGGTAAGCCAATGACAAGAGGCATATATGTGCAACAACCAATCAACAGCTTGCTCCCACCTCCCACCCAAGCCTACCTAGTTATACTTTTGAACAAAGGATACAAAGAGAACAAAGCAAATTTAATAACAGAAGTCGATTAGAAAGCTGTTTAAAATTGAATACTTTTATGTCCCTTTAAGAGTGGAAGTCATTCTATGCATGGGAATTTCAGGATTAATTTTAATAGAGCTGATTTTGCAACTTGCTGCTTTAATGCAGCAAAGTGGCTGCAGGCCGCCATCAGGGGGTGACAGGGGTGACAGCAGTCAGGGGGCCGGCCGGGATTGAAGGCCCTGGGCCCACTGCTGACATAGCAACAATTCATTAATTTTTATTTTTTTTAAGCCGGACCGGTTGTGCCTGATGACATCACTGTCTCCAAGCTCCGCCTAAATCACCCACCCACCCTCTCCCGAGACTCTGGCTAACTGCCTGCCTGAACTGCAATGCTGCTGATGCTGACTGACTGGAACTGTTGAGTGTCACTCACGTCACTAACTCCTACTCTACTCTGTCTCCTAGTTGGATTTTTTGATTGTTTAGGGTGCGGGGACTCGGGGAGAAGGGGCAGGATGATAGCGTGCGCTGCTGCCTGGGACTACTGGCCAGGCACACAGCACACCGTCACATGTGATGCGATGCAGGCAGACGCAGTGGCACGCACTTGAGAAGTTGTCGGCAGTGTACTACTGTTAATTCAGTCAGAGCAGCTGAGCAGCCATCTCGCCCTCACTCAGCCCCTGGAGACTCATCGCAATGACAAGCAACTCAAGTGGTCAGGTCATCACACCAGCCATCAGGTAAGGAGCGAGCAGAGCCGGTAGTAGGGACCGGGTATACAGTCAGACAGACTAGTCAAGTCATCATCACAGAGTAACGGATTATGATAATGATGATTTTATATTTATTTTTAATTATTTAACTGCAGCAAAGGGTTAGCATTATCACTGTGGGATGTCACAGTGTTTATCGTGTGGCTTAGAGACAGTTCTGGCTGGGCAAGTAACCCTGATGCCAGGCTGTAGTACCTGAGTTTGTTGTCAGAGTCAGATGCGCCTCACTGGCTCTTTAGCTGAGCCATACAAAGGAACTGTCATTTTTAATGAAATATAAAGAGCATGCGTCAATTTCATTAAGGTCCAGCCTCGAAAATCAAACCTTTATGAAAAATGTGCCAAATATGTCATCTCTATGTCTTTTCATAGTAGGTAAATTTTAAAACTTGATTGAGATCTTGGCTAAAGTTTTTTTTAAAAAAAATGTTTATGCAATCACCTAATCTAAGGGATACTAAACTGAATCTGTTGGCACTCTACAAATAACCGGCGATAATAATAATAATAAACCTATTTTCTTTTTTTTTTTTTTTTTTTAAAGCCTTATTTTACTATTTTCTATTTGGTTTTCTTTTTTTTTTGTCAAATTGTCAATTGCCAAGCTATAATTGAAAGATGGCTGAGATGCTGTACCTGGGCCATGTGGCACTGTGTCCTGCCCCCTGCCCCTGCCCCCGGCCAGGGGGCAAGACACAGTGGCCAAGACACAGGCACGGGGGTGGGGGGGGACCTGAAAACTGGCTGAGTCAGGGGCACAAACATTTCTAGTGGCAACCCTGAGTGGTGGCAAGTTTTTTCAGCAAGACATCAGTTTTATTGAATCAAGTCACTGTGGTATTATGGGCATATGAAAAATGTGCACTGATAATTTCAAATGTACACCAGGGGCGCGATCCGATATACAGCGTACTTTTCAGCGCAAGCGAGGTAACCTGCGCCGCCCGTAGTTTCACCTCGCACATCGGGGTATCCAATATACGCCACTGGCAGTTGCTTAAGTGCCGTAAGTCGGACAAACTAGCGATGTCCAGAAATAAACGTAAGTACAAATTTCTGGAATTGCCAGTGACTTACGGCACTTTAGAAACTGCCTGCGCCTAAAAAAACTAACTAAAATATTAAATCTCCCGTAACTGTCTAATACGCCTCCCAAAAATAGCCCGACACGTATACCCCTCTATCCGCAATCCCCCCTCTCACTCCTAACAATAAATGTATTAACCCCTAGACCGACAACCCCCCACAACGCAATAAGCCTATCCTAGTATTAACCCCTAAACCGTCGCTCCCGGACCCCGCCGCCACCTATATTAAATGTATTACCCCCTAATCTGACCCCCCTACACCGCCGCCACCTATATTAAATATATTAACCCCTAATCTGATCCCCCTACACCCCCGCCACCTACATTAAATATATTACCCCCTAAACCTAAGTCTAACCCTAACACCCCCTAACTTAATTATAATTTAAATAAATCTAAATAATATTAATATTATTAACTAAAGTATTCCTATTTAAAACTAAATACTTACCTATAAAACAAACCCTAAGATAGCTACAATATAATTAATAATTACATTGTAGCTATTTTAGGGTTTATATTTATTTTACAGGTAACTTTGTATTTATTTTAACTAGGTACAATAGCTATTAAATAGTTAATAACTATTTAATAGCTACCTAGTTAAAATAATTACAAAATTACCTGTAAAATAAATCCTAACATAAGTTACAAATACACCTAACACTACACTATCAATAAATTAATTAAACTACAATTATCTAAACTAAAATACAATTAAATAAACTAAACTATATTACAAAAACAAACACTAGATTGCAAAAAATAAAAAAATATTACAAGAAGTTTAATCTGATTACACCTAATCTAAGACCCCTAATAAAATAAAAAAGCCCCCAAAATAATTAAATTTCCCTACCCTAAACTAAATTACAAATAGCCCTTAAAAGGGCCTTTTGCGGGGCATTGCCCCAAAGTAGTCAGCTCTTTTACCTGTGAAAAAAGAACAATCCCCCCCACATTACAACCCACCACCCACACACCCCTACTCTAAAACCCACCTGATCCCCCCTTAAAAAAACCTAAGTCTAACCCCCAAGTGGTACTTACCTGTCCTGAAGACCGGCGGAGAAGGTCCTGTTCCAGGCGGTGAAGTCTTCTTCCAAGTGGCGACCTCTTCTTCTTCCAGGAACCAGCCAGTGTGGAGCGGAGGAGATGAAGACCGATGACCGCGGAGCTGAAGACCGGCGACGCTGGAACTGAAGACTGCAGAGCCATGGAGCGTGGAGGATCCTCTTCATACGATCTCCGCCGTACACTGAATAGGAATTCAAGGTACACAATTAAAAATGGCGTCCCTTGAATTCCTATTGGCTGATTTGAGCCTTCAAATTCAAATCAACCAATCGGATGAGAGCTACTGTAATTCTATTGGCTGATTTGAATAGCCAATAGAATAAGAGCTACTGTAATTCTATTGGCTGATTTGAATAGCCAATAGAATGTCAGTAGCTCTTATTCTATTGGCTATTCAAATCAGGCTCAAATCAGCCAATAGGAATTCAAGGGACGCCATTTTTAATCGTGTACTTTGAATTCCTATTCAGTGTACGGCGGAGATCGTATGAAGAGGATCCTCCACGCTCCATGGCTCTGCGGTCTTCGGTTCCAGCATCGCCGATCTTCAGTTCCAGAGTCGCCGGTCTTCAGCTCCGCGGTCATCGGTCTTCAACTCCTCCGCTCCACGCCGGCTGGTTCCTGGAAGAAGAAAAGGTTTCCGCTTGGAAGAAGACTTCACCGCCTGGAAAAGGACCTTTTCCGCCGGTCTTCAGGACAGGTAAGGACCACTTGGGGTTAGACTTAGATTTTTTAAGGGGGGATCGGTGGGTTTTAGAGTAGGGGTGTGTGTGTGGTGGGTTGTAATGTGGGGGGGGTTGTTCTTTTTTTTTTACAGGTAAAAGAGCTGATTACTTTGGGGCAATGCCCTGCAAAAGGCCCTTTTAAGGGCTGGTAATAGAGCTGATTACTTTGGGGCAATGCCCCGCAAAAGGCCATTTTAAGGGCTATTTGTAATTTAGTTTAGGGTTTGTATTTTTTGTAATATAGTTTAGTTTATTTAATTGTATTTTAGTTTAGATAATTGTAGTTTATTTAATTAATTTATTGATAGTGTAGTGTTAGGTGTATTTGTAACTTAGGTTAGGATTTATTTTACAGGTAATTTTGTAATTATTTTAACTAGGTAGCTATTAAATAGTTATTAATAGCTATTGTACCTAGTTAAAATAAATACAAAGTTACCTGTTAAATAAATATAAACCCTAAAATAGCTACAATGTAATTATTAATTATATTGTAGCTATCTTAGGGTTTATTTTATAGGTAAGTATTTAGTTTTAAATAGGAATACTTTAGTTAATAATATTAATATTATTTATATTTATTTAAATAATAATTAAGTTAGGGGGTGTTAGGGTTAGACTTAGGTTTAGGGGGTAATATATTTTATGTAGGTGGCGGCGGTGCAGGGGGATCAGATTAGGGGGTAATATATTTAATGTAGGTGGCGGCGGTGTAGGGGGGGTCAGATTAGGGGGTAATATATTTAATATTGGTGGCGGCGGTGTAGGGGGGTCAGATTAGGGGGTAATATATTTAATATAGGTGGGGGCGGGGTCCGGGAGCGGCGGTTTAGGGGTTAAACACTTTATTAGGTATTGCGGTGGGGGATTGCGGTTGACAGGTAGATAGACATTGCGCATGCGTTAGGTGTTAGGTTTTATTTTGCAGGCATTTTAGGGAGTTACGGTGCTCCAATACTCAGCGAAAGGCTTGCTACACCTGCATTTTGTGGCGAGGTGAAAATGGAGTAAGATTTCTCCATTTTCGCCACGTAAGGCCTTACACTGTATATTGGATACCAAACTGTGCGTGTTTTGTATGTCAGTCTATGGGCCAAAAAACTACGGGCGAAGGCAGAAATATACGAGCGTAACTTCTATGTTACGCCGTATATGTGATACCAAACCCGCGCAAAATCTGGCGCGGGCGACACTGCATATCGGATGGGGCTCCAAATGTGTTACAAAAAAAAGCCCTTTACAGAAAAAACATTTTCATTTAGAGGTTCAGAAAAGTTATACAAAGGCATTACTTTCAGGAATGTTGTCTATTAACTTATGTTTTTTAAACAATATTTGTGCATTTTTGTTCTAATAAAAAAAAGATAATTTGACAAATATTTTTACATTGTATTTCATTGTGCAGAATTGTTTTGTACTAAGTTAAAATAAATGCCTCAATAAAACTATTGTTATCAGCATTAGCCCTTAAAAGCCTTCTTAAATCACATCTTTATTTTTCCATGGCAAATATTATTTCATTTTTTTTTTTAGCTTTAATTAGGATCTTGCTTCTCTGGTTACACAATTTTTTGTATAACGTATTCTGCACACAGAAAGGCCTGTGTTATCAGGGATTCCAATGTCTGCTTCAATTAATGTGATAAAGGGCAGCCTGGACTGTGGAAATGAAATATGTGTCTCTGTAAAACTGGATAGGGAGAGACATTTCTTTTTCTTTCTCAGCTCATTCAAATTGAATTTCTATCTCAAATACAGCCTTAAATGTAGTTCAAATCTGACCTTATTTTAACTGCTAACTTTAGAATTACTGTGCTATCTCTTATATAAAGCCCCACAAATATAATTTGATGGAAGATACATAACCATATCGATTCAGGAGAACTCTCATATCTGGCTAAACATTACACTACACTTTTATATACAGTAGTGTAGTGCTGTGCATATGATTAATATAAAAGAAAGTAGTTTTATAAACTTTGTACTTATCTGTATACTGTGACCAACTTTAAAGAAATATAAAACCAAACATTTGTCTTGCATGATTCAGATAGAGCATGAAACTTTAAACAACTTTCTAATTGACGTCTATTATCAATTTGTCTTTGTTCTGTTGGTGTCTTTTGTTGAAAAGCAGAGATGTATGCTTAGAAGCCCATTTCTGTAGCACTATATGGCCGCAGTATTGCAAGAATATTATCTATTTGCAAGAGCCGTCTGCTCTGTATGAATCGCAAAAAAATTTTTTAGGTTTCATATCCCTTTAATGGAGCTGCTAAAAAAACAACTCATAATTCCTCATAAATGATCAAACTAACACCTCTGTTCTTTAGTGGCATCTGAAAACTGGTTACTATTACCTACTGTATATTAAATCATATTAAAGCCCATTACCCCTAATCGTGTACTGTCTTTGTATATGAGAAGAAAGATATGACTGTACTTTACTAGTCAAGAAAGAAAAGTTACTAGACCAGAGGGAAAAGTTACTAGTCTGCTCAAAGATAGGGAAAAGGCCACATTTGTTTTACTTCTAATCTCACTTATCTGTAGCTTCTTAATTGTCCAGGACTAGTTTCCAGTGTTTGTGTGTGTGTGTATATTTTGGGCTAGATTTATCAAAGCTGAAGCGGACAGCGGCGCGTATACGCACCCCTGTACGCCTCAGCTCGCCTGTGGTGGGGCGAAATTACCCGCAGGACTAGACCGCAGAGATTGAATTTCGCCACCTTATTGGTGGCGAAGAGGTTAGGGAAGCGGCGGTCTGGTGACCGCTGCTTGTTAAATTACAGAAACAAGTTCTTGTGAGGGCTTTGATAAATCGAGCCCAAGTGTCTCATATGTACTGTGACACCTGTATATTATAAAAATGAAGATTAACACTGTACTACAAAATGCTTAACCCTTTAATGGCGCTGGTCCTTAAAGGAACATTATACACCCATATTTTTTTATCTTTATTGGATGTAGCATGTTGCTAACATGTAGTGTATCCCTAATGAGCATTGGTAACATAATGGAAGTATATTATTTTTATAGCGGAACGCTCTATTTTTTTTTAAACTTACCAAGCCCAAATAGATTGTTAGAATACGTTCGGCCGCTCTGACTATGCGCGCTCCTGTGAACAGCATGTGTGCCATTATCCTTGTCTTCAGCTCTCCCTCAGCATGGGATCGCGGCAGCGCGCATAGGAGTGCCGTGATCCCATGCTTCTCATTGGCGGTGACGTCAGCTCTATTGTGAGGAGCGCAATAAAACGCTCCTCACAATAGAACTGTCAGCTAATGTAAGTAATAGGGGTATAAGGATTGTAAGCTCTGCAAGGCACAAACTTCACAGTACTGCTGATTGCTGAAAACATTGTTGGCATTAAGTTATCTTACTGATCCGGGACCCCACTAATGTGCAAACCCTCACAGCGCTGCTTCTGCTGATTAGCAGTATGACATGCTATAAATATATTTTACAGCATGGCTAATCTAGCAAGCAGAGAGGATGTGGGACGCTAATGTGTCTTTTACATTTATATGGCAAAAAAAAAAAGGCAGTCCGTGCTGTGCGCATCAGTAGGTGTAGAATAATATGCGCATGCTCAAAAACATGCCGTGCACGGGCAAGCCGTGCACGTAAGAGCTAGAGAATGCGCAATTAGAAAGGGGAAATTTAAAATGGTAATTTGAATAAATGACCTTATTGGTCAGTAGTTTAAGAGTATGCTAATGCCTACACATCCTTAGCTCTGCCCTTCTCTGTAGGCGGAGCATTACGGCGACGGGCAAACAGTGAAACTGTAAGTTACAGTATAAATTTTACAAAGATTTCTAACATGTATTTTTATTACGTTGGGACATATTTACTAAATAACAGTAAATGTGTATATAAACTGTGAATCAATATTAGTGCATAATGGTCCTTTAAGGTTTGTTTGGCATGTAATAGCACAGGTCTCTCCACCAGCAGCAAAACTGCACTACTACAACCTACCTCCCTCCTGCAGGCCTCCATCTTATAGGCTGGTGGTGAAAGTGGTGCTATCAAAAAAGCATGCCCCTTTGACAGACCAGCGACATACAGGGTATATCGCTGGTCATTAAGGTGTTAATGCAGACTTCCTTGTTTGCTCAAAATGCTCTGTTTCTCCACTACATGGTTTAAAACTGTGGAAGCAGTAATTGTACAAGCAGCTGCAGGGCAAGTCTTCTAATCTGATTTGGGTATGAAACTTTACAAGCATCTGCAGGACCATGCGTCTGATCTGATGTGGGTATAGAACTTCACAAGCAGCTGCAGGGCCTTATATTTATATAGGCCTTCACATGCAGCTGAGGTCTGATATTTGGATGTGGCTAACAGGGAAACTATATGGCAAGGCTCTGAAAGGGAGGTTTTAAATCCTTCTACATTGTGATACTGTAGGGTGCACTTTGGCTGAAAATCAGTCCCTTAGTGATTAATTTGATTTTGATTTGCACCAGCAGCCCCCCCCTCCCAACAAAAAGCTTTTGTGGATGCCCATAGTTGTTCCAAATATCTTGGAGAACTAACTACAGTTCTGATTTAGGCAGCTTCAGTTGCTTCTGTCTCATCATGTAATCCTAGACATATGTGTAGATCAGGGCTCTGTGGGGGTCATGCCATCACTTTCAGGACTCTTTGTTCTTCTTTACACAGAAGTTAGTTGTTATTGACTTTGGCTGTATTTTTGGGGTCGTAGTCATGCTGCAGAATATTTTTTGGGTCATTCAGATGCCTCTCTGGTATTGCATGGTGGACTGGATACGTATCTGCCTGTACTTCTCAGCATTTAGGAGACCATTAATTCTGACCAAATCCCTAACTCCATTTGCAGAAATACAGTCCTAAACTTGCAAGGAATCTCCACCATGCTTTACAGTTTCTTGCAGACACTCATTCTTGTACAATTCAGCCAAAAAACTGCCTTCTGCTATTTTTCATTTTGACTCATAAGTCCAGAGCAACTGCTTCCATTTTCTGCACCCCAATTCCTGTGTTTTGTGCATAGTTGAGTTGCTTGGCCTTGTTTCCACATCAGCGGTATGGCTTTTGGCCACAAGTCGTCCACAAAGACCACTTCTGACCAGACATCTCCGGACAGTAGATAAGTGTACTAGGGTCCCTTTGATTTCTGCCAA
Organism: Bombina bombina; assembly: GCF_027579735.1. Taxonomy (NCBI): domain Eukaryota; kingdom Metazoa; phylum Chordata; class Amphibia; order Anura; family Bombinatoridae; genus Bombina; species Bombina bombina. Next base: position 548,010,698 of record NC_069499.1, read on the forward strand.
TTCTAAGCTGATGACACTGCTGGACATCTTAAGATTGTGCAGAGGAAGTAAGCATGATATATTTTTCTTCTGCTATACTAAAGTTCCTTGGCCGAACACTGTGTCTACAGTCCTCAATGTTGCCCGTTTCAGTTGGACAGCACATCTGGAAACACCTGTCTGCTTTCAAATTTATGCCTGGGAGAGACCTTGCTAATTCAGTATACCTACCTTGTGTCTTGTTGCTGTGCTTAGTCTTGGCATGGCGTATGACTTTTTACATTAAACTGTCTTCAGCAACTTCACCTTGTTATCAGAATTTGGCTTTTTTATTCCCCCCTACACAGCTGTTTTTGTTTCAGTTAATGATTGTGTTTCAACCTACATATTAGATTAAAAATCATTAGCACCTGTTTGGTATAATTGTGTAATCATGCACTTGATTATATGTCTTCGAAATCCCTGACTTTGCGCAAGTGTACCTAGAAGAATTTATGCTGTTTTGAAGGCAAAGGGCGGTCTCACCAAATATTCTGTATCTATATCCTGTAGTCCTGGATGAGTAAGAAATTAGAGTTGACTAGTACAAAATCTTTTTTTTTTTTTAAACACTGAATTGTCAAGTGACCTTTATCCCCTCACAAGTAAAAATAGTAATATTTTTACACCCTGGTGTCTATGCTGTCTATCTACATTTACATTTGTGAGCTAACATAAGATCACTGACCAGACCTATCCCTCTTGTACCCTTGGTTATTAGCAGATATCAGTTCCAAGATGAGATTCATGCCCCTACACCCCTCGTCACATAGTGCCAGTTAAGGCCAATGCCCCCTAGATCTTCTTATATGATTCCTGCATTCTTAATGGTAAATATGCCCTTACTTTCTAAAGATAACAGCAAGTATATATCTGGATACAAATAGACCCTAGGGACTGATTGTTCACTGGATAATAGGCAGAACTTTTACTTCTCTATCAGTGCACTTAAAATATAAAACTAATCTGCTCTATTAGGTCTAATTCACTGGTTTTCAAACCTGCCCTCTTCAGGCCTCCCTAACAGGCCAGATTTTGAGGATATCTGAACTGGAGCACAGGTGAAATAATCAGCTGATTAGTAAACATGGTTATTTTACCTGCTCTCACCCAAAGATATTCTAAAAATCTGGCCTGTTAAGGAGGTCTGAGGACAGGTTTGAAAACCAATGGTCTAGTTAACCTGCATATTGAAAAAATATGTTTATGTTTCATGCTTTTACATACAAGTCTCATTTTACAAAACAAAAAAATCTATTTTTTCAGTGCTCTACAAAGGCCATGTCAATAATAAAGTTATATTCTCTTAATTTAGGAAGCCCCATAATGAAAAGAAATAGGGGCTTATTTATTAAAGTCGAAGCGGACATGATCCAATGTAGCGTATCATCTCTGGTGCACATCAATAAATGCCGACTGCATACGCTGTTGGCATTTATCATTGCACAGAACTGCTTGTGCAATACCGCCCCCTGCAGATTCGTGGCCAATCGGCCGCTAGCAGGGGATGTCAATCAACCCGGGTTGATTTCGATTATAGAGCAGCGGTCTTTAGACTTGCCGGAAACAAGGAGCATCAAGCTCCATTCCGAGCTTGATAATTCAGCCCCATAACCTTATTTTTTAAGCAGAGCATTTTTCATCTGGTATTTTGTGTGCCAGATATCTTCATCATAGTATTTCTAGAATTATGTTTTTAATGGAAAAAAATAATAATTGAGGCTCACAGATCATCACGCAGATAGAAAGTAAATATTTTCGAGTTTCTCTTTACCATCTTTAAATGAATGAAGCTGACAGATGGAAGGCTTTTACCTTTGTACAGGAAACTCTTTAACAGAGTGAATGTTATGTCAACAAGCCAGGGGGCACTGAGGATGTGGCAGCCAATAGGATTTCCTTAAAGGGGAGTGAAATATGTACACCTAAGCTGGTATGGAGGAAGCACAAGATACTCAGAACTAAAAATAGGACATCTAAGTTCCAGAGAATTTCCTTGAGCAGTGAGAATGCTGGAATAGCCTTACAATAAACAAAATGCTTTAGTTTTAAAGGGACATGAAACCATATTTTTTGCTTTCATGATTCACATAGAGCATACAGTTTTAAACAACTTTCCATTTTACTATTATCATTTTTTGTTCCTTTGATATCCTTTGTTGAAAAGAACTATAAGGCATCAGTTTTGCAAGAATGTTATAAAATAGCAAGAACACTAGATGGCATCACTTTTTTCTGAGATGTAGTGCACCACTAGCCATGTGCACGCTACCTACCTAGGTATCTCTTCAACAAAGAATACCATGAATAAATTAAGCAAATTTGATAAAAGTGGTCAATTATAAACTTTTTTTTTTTTAATTGTATGGTCTGTCTGAATCATGAATGACAACATTTGGGTTTCATGTCCCTTTAATTCCTGTATGGTAAAGCTATTAGACATGTATTTAACCCCTTAGCTGTCATAGAAACATAGATTTTGATGGCAGATAAGAGCCATATGTCCAGCAAGTCTGCCTGATATTTCCTAAAAGTATAAATGTATCTAGTTCGTAGGCTAGTCTTATGCTTCTCCCAAGCATTCTTAAAGTCCCCCACAGTCAGGTCTGGATTGAGCCGCCGGGATACCGGGAAAAATCTCGGTGGGCAGTGGGCCAGTACTAGCTGCACTGTGCCGGCGGCTTTTTTGGGGGGCTTCGGCCATGAAATTGCTAGCTTCCCAATTGTCCATCACAGCGACAGTCGGCAGACAGTGCTCAGGACTCGTTACAGTAACTTACAGATCCAGAGATGGATATCACGCTGTCGTGGGCCGCAATACTCATTTACTGGCTTCCACTGCTGAGGGAGGATTACGGGGGCAGGACATTGGCGAACGTCACCTGAGCACACTCACAGTCTCACGCAACAGGGAGCCGAGTAAGGAGGCCACGGGCCACGTGGGATAGACTCAAGTCAAGAGACAGCACAGCACCCGCCAGCCGCCTAAGCCTGACAGTCATTCAGTGTCACCGACTCACCGACCGGTCAGATTATAGCTACAGGCCACTGGCCAGGGATCAGATTCAGAGAGATCATCAGACAGGGATCTACTTTTAAGAAAGGTAGGGACGACTACTAGGTTTAAAAATGTATGATGTTGATGTATGAATCAATGTATTACTGCCCAGTGCCTGGCTGAAGTGAAGAGTGTGTGTGACAGTCTCAGAAGCATTTGCCCAACATTGCCCTAAACCTTAGCCAGCTGAGCCCACGCCACTAAGCTTGTTTATATATGATAATTAATGTGTATTATTATTTACTGGTTATTTCTGTGGGTGTCACAGTGTGTTTGTGTGTCTTTGTTTGTGTTTGTTTTCTGTGGGTGTTAGTGTGAGTATGTGTGTCTTTGAGTGTGTTTTCTGTGGGTGCCAGGCCAGTGTAACTTCAGAACTCTGTATTTTGTTTTATAATTCACGCTGGAGGGGGCGTGGCTGGGCTGGAGGGGGAGGGGCGGGGCTGGGCCAATCTATACAAATTTCCAGAGCTGGGCTGATTTCCCAGTCGGGCCCTGCCCACAGTGTTTGTCATTACTACCTCTTGTGGAAGTTCATTCCATGAAATGGTGTATTATAGCCCTCTGTCAGAAAACAATCACCTAGATTACGAGTTTTGCATTAGAGGCTATGCGATGCTAACAAGCAGTTTATGCTCACCGCTCACATACAGACAGTGCTGGTATTACAGGTTTTTACAAACCCGGCATTGACCACAAAAAAGTGATCGCAGAGCAAAATTTTGCTCCACATCTCACCTCAATACCAGCGCTGCTTACGTTAGTGGTGAGCTGGCTGAACGTGCTTGTGCACGATTTTCCCATAGGAATCAATGGGGAAGAGCCGGCTGACAAAAAAACCTAACACCTGCAAAAAAGCAGCGTTTAGCTCCTAACACAGCCCCATTGATTCCTATGGGGAAAATACATTTATGTCTACACCTAACACTATAACATGAACCACGAGTCTAAACACCCCTAATCTTACACTTATTAACCCCTAATCTGACGCCCCCGACATCGCCGACACCTACATTATATTGATTAACCCCTAATCTGCCGTTCCGGACACCGTCGCCACCTACATTATACTTATGAACCCCTAATCTGTTGCCCCCGACATCGCCGACACCTACATTATATTGATTAACCCCTAATCTGCCGCCCTCAATGTCGCTGCAACCTACCTAAACTTCTTAACCCCTAATCTGCCGCCCCCAATGTCGCCGCCACTATACTAAAGTTATTAACCCCTAAATCTAAGTCTAACACCCCCTAACTTAAATATAATTTAAATAAATCTAAATAAAATTACTTTTATTACCTAAATAATTCCTATTTAAAACTAAATACTTACCTGTAAAATAAACCCTAAAATAGCTACAATATAACTAATAGTTACATTGTATCTAGCTTAGGGTTTATTTTTATTTTACAGGCAAGTTTGTATTTATTTTAACTAGGTAGAATAGTTATTAAATAGTTATTAACTATTTAATAACTACCTAGTTAAAATAAAGACAAATTTACCTGTAAAATAAAACCTAAGTTACAATTACACCTAACACTACACTATCATTAAATGAATTCCCTAAATTAAATACAATTAAATACAAATAAATAAAATTATCTAAAAAAACGAACACTAAATTACAGAAAATAATAAACAAATTACAAGATTTTTAAAATAATTACACCTAATCTAATCCCCCTAACAAAATAAAAAAGCCCCCCAAAATAAAAAAGCCCTACCCTACACTAAATTACAAATAGCCCTTAAAAGGGCCTTTTGCAGGGCATTGCCCCAAAGTAATCAGCTCTTTTACCTGTAAAAAAAAGTACAAATCCCCCCCCCCCGAAATTAAAACCCACCACACAACCAACCCTACTCTAAAACACACCCAATACCCCCTTAAAAAAAAACTAACACTAACCCCTTGAAGATCATCTTACTGGGAGAAGTCTTCACCCAACCGGGCCAAAGTCCTCAACGAAGCCAGGAGAAGTATTCATCCATACCGGACGAAGTGGCCCTCCAGACAGGCAGAAGTCTTCATCCAGATGGCATCTTCTATCTTCATCCATCCGGCGCGAAGTGGGTCCATCTTCAAGACATCCGGCGCAGAGCATTCTCTTCCATCAAAGTCTCCTTACTAAATGACGGTTCCTTTAAGTGACGTCATCCAAGATGGCGTCCCTTCAATTCCGATTGGCTGATAGAATTCTATCAGCCAATCGGAATTAAGGTAGAAAAAATCCTGTTGGCTGATGCAATCAGCCAATAGGATTGAGCTGGCATTCTATTGGCTGATTGGAACAGCCAATAGAATGCCAGCTTAATCCTATTGGCTGATTGGATCAGCAAATAGGATTGAAATTCAATCCTATTGGCTGATTGCATCAGCCAATATGATTTTTTCTACCTTAATTCCGATTGGCTGAATTCTATCAGCCAATCGGAATTGAAGGGACGCCATCTTGGATGACGTCACTTAAAGAAACCGTCATTTAGTAAGAAGACTTCAATGGAAGAGGATGCTCCGCGCCAGATGTCTTGAAGTTGGACCCGCTCCGCGCCGGATGGATGAAGATAGAAGATGCCGTCTGGATGAAGACTTCTGGCCGTCTGGAGGACCACTTTGCCG